>NC_000068.7:12435000-13107500 GCF_000001635.26 Mus musculus
TTTAACAAAAGAGCTAAAACCATCCAGTGGAAAAAACAGCATTTTCAACAAATGGTGCAGTTTCAACGGGCGGTTATCATGTAGAAGAATGCAAATTGTTCCATACTTATCTCCCTGTACAAAACTCAAGTCCAAGTGGATGAAGGACCTACACATAAAACCAGATACACTGAATCTAAAAGAGAAAGTGGGGAAAAGCCTGGAACACATCGCACAGGGGAAATTTTTCTGAACAGAACACAAAGGGCTTATGCTTTAAGAACAATTATTGACAATGGGTCCTCATAAAATTGCAAATTTTCTGTAAGGCAAAGAACACTGTCAATAGGACAAAATGCCAACCAACAGATTGGGAAAAGATCTTTACCAATCCTACATCAGATAGAGGGCTAATATCCAATATATACAAAGAAGTCAAGAAGTTAGACTCCAGAGTGACCAAGCCTGCTCAGTCAGTCAACAGGTTCTCTAGCATGGGAGTGAGGATTAAAAAGAAAAAAGACAGACAACATTGTAGTGTGACCCCAGTCAATTCTGAGACTGAAGACAAATTTTTATTTTCCAACCCATTTTTTATACCATTTTAATTACATACAAGTATTTTGGGCAAGCAGTACAATAAGGAACTCCTAACAAAGCAGCGCACGAAGTCCCGTGATTACTCCGAAGATAGTTGTTAAAAAGGGCTTATCGTAATGACCAAACACTTGAGCCCACTTACTTGTCCAAGACCAAAAATCTTGCCTGAAACCTAGTTCCACCCTAAGACTATAATTGCTGCCTTATCCTACTTTCCTATCACAGCCTACAGTTAGATCCTTGCTGATTCCTTATCTTGCCCTAATGTCAGAGTCCTGTCTGAAGCCCACTTCTTTGTCCTTAGCCAATGTCAGACTCCTGCCAAGTGGTACCCCTGAAGGCTTTCCACACCAGAGAATCAAATAACCCTACTAAAAATGGGGAACAGAGCTAAACAAAATTCTCAACTGAGGAAGCTCTAATGACCAAGAAGCTCCTAAAGCAATGTTCAACATCCTTAGTCATCAGGGAAATGCAAATCAAAACAACCCTGAGATTCCACCTCACACCAGTCAGAATGGCTAAGATCAAAACCTCAGGTGATAGCAGATGCTGGCAAGGACTTGGAGAAAGAGGAACACTCCTCCATTGTTGGTGGGATTGCAAGCTGGTACAACGACTCTGGAAATCAGTCTAGAAGTTCCTCAGTAAATTGGACATAGAACTACCTGAGGAACCAGCTATACCACTCTTGGGCACATACCCAGAAGATGCTCCAACATGTAATAAGGACATATGCTCCACTATGTTTGTAGCTGTCCAGCAGCCACTGAGAACTGGGCATACCTGGACGGAGAACTGGAAATGAAATAAGACAGGCAGGCGAGAGAAATAACAAGCCAAGACAAAGATTTCTGATTAAGGTTCAATGTTTAATATTTTTAGCTCTGAATATATAGAGGGAAAACCCAAAGGCCCACCCTTTGTCCAGGCTGGGTTCTGTTGCTTGTTTCAGCTGGATTGAGTTGCAAAGTAAGCTCAGTGAGCAGTCTGCTTCTGCAGGGAGTTGCTGATGTGGCAAGAGAGCAGACTTCCAGCTAGGCTGGCTGAAGACTGACTGTGGTAAACAATTACTGTCTGATTAGCCCACTCAAGGCTAGGGGAAGGACACAATGTTCATAGCAGCCCTATTTGTAATAGCCAGAAGCTGGAAACAACCCAGATGCCCCTCAACAGAGGAATGAATACAGAAAATGTGGTACATTTACACAATGGAATACTACTCAGCTATTAAAAACAATGACTTCATGAAATTCACAGGCCAATGTATGGAACTTGAAAATATCGTCCTGAATGAAGTAACTCAGTCACAAAAGAACACACAGAGTATGCACTCATTGATAAGTGGATATTAGCCCAACAGTTCAGAATACCCAAGATTCAATTCACAGACTACGTGAAGCCCAAGAAGAAAGTGTGGATGCCCCCAGAGCTTGTGTCTCTAGCTGCATATCTAGTAGAAGATGGCATAGTCAGCCATCACTGGGAAGAGAGGCCCCTTGATCTAGCAAACTTTATATGCCCCAGTACAGGGGAATGCCAGGGCCAAGAAGTGGGAGTGGGTGGGTAGGGGAGCAGGGCAAGGGGAGGGTATAGGGAACTTTTGGGATAGCATTTGAAATGTAAATAAAGAAAATATCTAATAAAGAAAAGAAAGAAAGAAAGAAAGAGAAAAAGAAAGAAAGAAAGAGACAAAGAAAGAAAGAAAGAAAGAAAGAAAGAAAGAAAGAAAGAAAGAAAGAAAGAAAGAAAGAAAGAAAGAAAGTGTGGATGCTTTCTAGAATGGGAAATAAAATACTCACAGGAAGAAATATGGAGACAAAGTGTGAAGCAGGGACTGAAGGGCCATCCAGAGACTACCCCACCTGGGGATCCATCCATATACAGTCACCAAACCTGGACACTTTTGTGGGTTCTGGGAAGTGCTTGCTGACAGGAGTCTGATATGGCTGTCTCCTGAGAGGCTCTGCCTGAGCCTGACAAATACAGAGGTGGATGCTCACAGCCAGCCATTGGACTGAGCGTGGGGTTCCTGATGGAGGAGTGAGAGAAAGGACTGAAGGAGTTGAAGGTGTTTGCAACCCCATAGGAAGAACAACAATATCAACCAACCAGAGCTCCCAGGGTCTAAACCACCAACCATGAAGGTACCCATGGCTCTGGCCACATATGTGGCAGAGGATGGTCTTGTTGGACATCACTGGGAGGTGCAGTCCTTGGGCCTGAGGGTGTTCGATGCCCCAGTGTAGGGGAATGCCAGGACGGGAAGGTGGGAGTGAGTGGGTGAGTGGGGGAGCACCCTCAT
The DNA here is from genome assembly GCF_000001635.26 of Mus musculus. NCBI lineage: Eukaryota > Metazoa > Chordata > Mammalia > Rodentia > Muridae > Mus > Mus musculus. The sequence continues at coordinate 12,437,885 of NC_000068.7, forward strand.
AGAGGCAAGGGGGGAGGGGAGATGGGATACGGGGTTTCTGAAGGGGAGACCTGGAATATATTTGATATTTGAAATGTAAAGAAAATATCCAATAAAAAAAAACAAAAAGAGATAAGATGGAACACCATGAAGGATGAGTCCTGATATTAGCCTCTGGCTTCTATCTGTGCTGTTCTCTCTCTCTCTCTCTCTCTCTCTCTCTCTCTCTTTCCACACACACACACACACACACACACACACACACACACACACACACAATTAGTGTTAGCAATAATTATCTTCTATGGCCTACACTTGAATACATAAGGGGAAACTAGTCTTAATCATATATTCTCTTATGCTCATACAATGATGGGTCCTTAAGACATCCTGCACATTTCTACTGAAGGCCATGGTCAGAGCGGTGTCCAAGTAAATCAATCACTATGTAACTGTCTCATTACGTCATGTCCCAGCAAGCAAAGGCCTATGCTTGCCTTCTGGATTTGATTTTCAGTATGTAATCTTGTCACTTAGGTCAATTCTGCCATCTCAACAACAGGTGGTGCCATTGGATTATAATTTGAATTTAGTGAAAAATGAATAAAAGCATCAGTTGGCTCTGTAAGCACCTCATCCTTAAAGAGTATCTGGTTACTGCCTTTGCTTTGTAACAAGATTTGATTTAGGAGTTTGAAAATGTATGTGCTCAAATTACATTATAAAATAATTGTATCCTTCCAGTACAAAATTGTAGAAACTGTAGGACATGTGAATGTTCTTTTGTCTAAAGAGAAATTAATAGCCTCCAAATAAAACAAACAAAAATAAGATTTTAGTAGGCTGCTAAATATTCTGATATTTGCTTTAATATTTTTAGGTTATAGTAAATCTTATTTTTTTCCTCTTGTGATTTTTAAAATATTGCTGTGTGCTAGAAATAAAAAGACCTCTAGGTTTTTTTTTCCATCCTGAGAAAACAAAGATCTATCCAGTTCATACTTACATTTCTTCTTATTCAAATGCCACATGAAACTCAAGAAGAACGAAGACCGAAGTATGGACACCTTGCCCCTTCTTAGAATTGGAAACAATCACCCATGGAAGGAGTTACAGAGACAAAGTTTGGAGCTGAGACAGAAGGATGGACCATCTAGAAACTGCCATCCAGGGATCCATCCCATAATCAGTCCCCAAACGCTGACACCATTGCATACACAAGCAAGATTTTGCTGAAAGGACCCTGATATAGCTGTCTCTTGTGAGACTATGCTGGGGCCTAGCAAACACAGAAGTGGATGTTCACAGTCAGCTATTGGATGGATCACAGGGCCCCAATGGAGGAGCTAGAGAAAGTACCCAAGGAGCTAAGGGGATCTGCAACCCTATAGGTGGAACAACATTATGAGCTAACCAGTACCCTCCGGAGCTTGTGTCTCTAGCTGCATATATATCAGAAGATGGCCTAGTCGGCCATCAGTGGAAAGAGAGGCCCATTGGTCTTGCAAACTTTATATGCCTGGGAACACCAGGGCCAAGAAGTGGGAGTGGGTGGGTAGGGGAGTGGGGGGGGAGGGTATGGGGGACCTTTGGGATAGCATTGGAAATGTAAATGAAGAAAATACCTAATAAAATTTTTTTTAAAATGTAACATTGATCTTAGCTGTGCCAGATAATTCTTTGTAGTCAAGTGCTCCCAGGAACAACACAGTGGAGATGGCTTTCATGTTGCTGCAAGATACATGCTTGGGGTTGTTTACCCCATCTTCCTGGCCATAAAGAGAGCACAGAGAAAAGTGCAGAAGCCCTATCCTGCTCAGACCTCTATCCTCCCTCCCTACAGAAACAGGAAACGAGGTTTGTTTAAGGAGGGTTTTCAAAGCCACAGTGTGAGCACAGAAGACTAAGAAGCAGCTGGCACAAGTCATAGAGAGACTGCTTGAGGTATCGTGTAATGATTCTTGGGGATTTCAGAAACCATTAGATCTTCTAAACTAATTAGTCCTGTGTTGTTGATTTGGGTGATCTGAAAAACAGCAATGGAAAACAATGTATTTCTTTAGCAAGCCCAGAAATGTCAACAGTCGCAATACCAAGACAGGGTCCAAACTAATTTTAGAAGCAGTTTGGATCCATTAGATGAACAGGTAAGCATATAGAAAATTCAGTCACAAAACAGATGAATAAGATATATCGAGAATCAGAAACCTGAGCTATGGGGTATAAATTACATAATGTAATCAACACATTGGACACATTTTACTAATAAAGTGTGTGATAATCTTAAAGTCACTCTCTTTAACTTTACTAAGTTAGGATTTATTTTCAAATTTTCTTGCTACTGAGCTCTTTGAAAGTTCTTGTTTCACAATTGAGTTTTCAGAAGTTACACTCAAAGGAAACATTAGAACACCCACTAAGAAGTCTCTGCAAGTCATGTGCTCTCTTGTTACACAATGTGTATGGGCAGATTGAACTTCAACTGCCACTAGCCATGCTTACTTCCTGGCAGAGTGGGGGAAGGAATTTAGAGAAAGAAGCAATAGAAGGAATAGTTCAAATGTCATTTTTATTATGGCAGAGACATTGAAGATTGTGTATTGCTCTCTATGAACTGTACCACAATACTTCTCTGTCTTCATTGCAGTGACATACAGGAGCAGAATATCTTTGACTTTCATATCTGGAATTTTTTTTTCTAATTGAATTGACATATCAGGAATGAGAAATACGCTTTTGCTGGACATAAAGAGAGTGAAAGAAAATTCCAGATGTCTTTTGTTAACATTCTTATGTGCCACTGTACTCTGAATATCAGGTTCTAATCCAACTTGTTTGGGGTGATAGACTGTATTCTCATCCACTCATCCATCCAGGGCTGGAGAGATGGCTCACTGAGTAAGGCTACTCAATCTGAATGCATGGGGATCTGAGTTAGAAACCCCAGGACCTATATAGAATGACAGACATGGCTGCACGAGCCTGTAACCCCTGCAGTGAGCACCTGAGGCAGGCTGATCCTGAAAGCTTCATGGCTAGCCATCCTATGTGAAACAGGAAAGCTGTGCTTCAGCAAGTGTGGTCTTTTGTTGTTGTTTGTTTGTTTGTTTGCTTGTTTTTATTTTTTACACAAATCAATTGAGAAAAGTGGATATAGATATTATATACATGTGTTACAGTTAATAACTGAAGTTCATGTAACTTACATAAAAGATAAAAGGCAAGAGCTTCACTTGCTATGGCTTAAGGTCATAGAAGGGGTTGTGGATCTGCAAGATGACAATTCAGTTGCACTGGAAAATAATCGAGGAAATAAATCTCAGAGCCTTGTCCACATCCCTTCGTTTAGGAGAAAATTCATAAAAATATGAAATATTAGTTAAATCTTCAACTGTTATGAAAAAATAAGGAGGGGGCATGTCACAAAAGAGGGGAAGTAGGGAGAGGGTCACTAATAAGTTAAAGATATTACAAGATGAAACATATGCAAAAGAGGTGAGAAAGATATGTAGAAATAAATCTAGCATTGGAATGGCCAATGGAAACCATCATTCTAGAATGCAGACGAAGGATTCGAGCAATTGAATAGAGTGTTAGACACATAGACAAAGAATAAAGAATGAAAATGAAGGTAATTGACTAGGGTGAGCTTCCTAAAGAGACAGAGGACTGACTCAGCAAAAAACAAAAACAAAAACAAAAAAAACCAAAAAGAAAACAAGAGTCAGAGGAAAGGCTTGGAGTTGGATGAGAGGGGAGGTGTGGAGAATACGGGGAAGATGGGGGTGAGGAACCATGTTTGGAATATACATATGAAAAATCATTTCCAATAAGATTTTTAAAGAAGATCTGCAAAGGTACAGAAGTGATTTCTTATTGGCTCATTTCAGACAATGCAATCATAATGAATTATTCATCATTCTATATTATTGTAATTTTTATTTGGAAATTTAAAAATTGATGAACAGTTGACTGCATCAGTGATTTCATTTACAAGTCATAGGGAACCATCAAAGTGATGCGGCTTAAACATATAAGAATGGGCTTTGTAAGACAAAAGTCCAGAGAGTATCCATTAGAATAGGCGAACCCAGTGACTCAAAATGTCATCAGAAAAGAAAAGAGAGAGTTCCTTTTTCTCTTTTGGGGGATGCAATATGTTTTAAGGATCTATTTTCATTTATTTATTTATTCCATATGAATGTTTCCCTGAATGTATGTATCTGTACCACATAGGACCCTATTGCCCTTAGAGGCTAGCAAGGCCATTAAATCCCCCTAGAACTGTAGTTATCAATGACTGGGAGCTCCTGTATGGGTGTTGGAAACTAAATCTGTATTATAAACAAAAATATCAAGAGCTCTTAACCACTGGCCATCCCTGCAACCTCAGAAGTATATGTTTTAAGACAGGGTTTTACACAGATTCTGAGAATGGCTTGGAACTCACAGTGTAGCCAAGGCCTTGACATCCTGGCAATCCTCCTTCCTGGGGCCTCCTGAGTGCTGAGGGTATAGACACGAGCCACCAGGCCTTGAGCTCTATTCTACCACTCTTAGACCTGGTAGATATTGTATATGCTTCAGGAGCTGTTTCTTATCACAGAACCATGGACACTTTCTCTTTTATAGCCTCTGGAGAGAGAACATCACCTCCTGAAGCTGTCAAGAAGATTTTGGTTTTTTTGTTTTTAATTATAATTTGGGTAATTTAGTTTAGTTACCTCACTTTAGTTCTTATTACCTAGAGCCTAGGCCAACTGATTCAACCATGTTGTCTAAATAATGATGGCAGAGTAGATTTTGAGAGGCCAATCATTGTCCTGACACAGCACATGAAGTACAGGTTTGAGACAACCAATACTATAAGAACACGATAGTTTTATATGTTGGCATACGTTTGTATAATAAATAATCTGTGTTGAGGAGTATTCCTTCTCTTTTATTTTTCAGAACCTTTATATTTATTTATTTTAAGATTTATTTACTTATTATGTATACAGTGTTCTGCCTTCATGTATGTCTGCAGGCCCGAAGAGGGCATCAGATCTCACTGTAGCTGGTTATGAACTACCATGTGGTTGCTGGGAATAAAACTCAGGACCTCTAGAAGAACAAACATTTCTCTTAACCACTGAACCATCTCTCCAGTCCCCTTTCAGGACTTTTACAATCAAGGGGTTTTTGAACTTTACAAAAGCATAATTTTAGATTTTTTTTTGAAGAAAGGTTTTTACTCACACAAGAGAAAGGTGGTAACAATTGTTCAGTTTTTCTATCAACTTCATTAACTGTCTGCTTGCCTGTAATGCTGTATGGGACATAGCAGTTCTCTCAGACTCCACCTTTGATTTTAAAATTGCTAACTAACTGACTACTGACTAACTCTGACTAATTAATAGTCTCTCTTTCTCCTCTCTCTCTCTCTCTCTCTCTCTCTCTCTCTCTCTCTCTCTGTGTGTGTTTGCATGTATGTTAATGCATGAGTGCACATGTGCTTTGGGTCTCAAGAATGACTTGAGGAATCTTTCTCGATTACTTTCCACCTTGTTTTTGAGGCAGGGTCTTGCAGTGAACCTAGAGCTAACTAATACTGATAGGAGTCAGGTTGTAGTGTGGCTCTCCTATCCCTATCTTCCCATAACTCAGAATGCAGGTTCATGCCCCAATGCCTGGATTTTATTTAAAAAAACAAAAAACAAACAAACAAACAAAAAAACAGGTACAAGAAAGTGAATTTAGATTCTCATGTTTACATGTCAAGCATTCAATTGACAAAACCATCTTCCCAGACTGTATAAGACACATTTTTAACTAAATAAGGCACAACATAGAGACTAATAACATTATAAATAAAAACTGACTGATTAAAACACTTAATTCTATAACTTCTAAGATAAGCTATAAACACTAATATTGGGAAATATTGGCTTTGGTGTTTATAACCAAACAAGAAGTTGTAAGCAGAATCCAACTAAAAAGAGCATTCAAGTCCTAATAAACTCATATAATTATTATAAGGAAAGTTATAGAGAGGAAATGAAAAGCAGTGAACTAAAAGTTGTGAATAGAAAAGATGATCTGATTTGAAGGAACATATTGAGCACGTAGTAAGAACTCTCACACACTGGTGACCAATAGAGAAATGAGAAAAGTGTGTTGGAGGAATGATCTCAGATGTGTTTGATTAAGATATGTGAGAATTTCTGACAAGTGATCTAAGCACAGACTGATGTATCTACATCAGTATGACACGAATGAGTGCCGTCCGGATGGTGATGTGGCCATAAAGTCTATATCAGGTAAGGCGCTCTTCTTGAAGAAGCTCTTTAAGCATAAATATCACACTTGCATCTTATTGCAATATTTAGAGATGTTTCCTATAATCCACAATTAAGTAACACACTTAGCATTTAATTTTCCCTAAAACAGGTCAGTTAAAAGAGAGATGATAAATTGAAAACTAGATTGTAAAAAGTACCACACACATTTTTTTCTTTTTTTTTCCATTTTTTATTAGGTATTTAGCTCATTTACATTTCCAATGCTATACCAAAAGTCCCCCATACCTACCCACTCCCACTCCCCTGCCCACCCACTCCCCCTTTTTGGCCCTGGTGTTCCCCTGTACTGGGGCATATAAAGTTTGCAAGTCCAATGGGCCTCTCTTTCCAGTGATGGCCGACTAGGCCATCTTTTGATATATATGCAGCTAGAGTCAAGAGCTCCGGGGTACTGGTTAGTTCATAATGTTGTTCCACCTATAGGGTTGCAGATCCCTTTAGCTCCTTGGCTACTTTCTCTAGCTCCTCCATTGGGAGCCCTGTGATCCATCCATTAGCTGACTGTGAGCATCCACTTCTGTGTTTGCTAGGCCCCGGCATAGTCTCACAAGAGACAGCTACATCTAGGTCCTTTCAATAAAATCTTGCTAGTGTATGCAATGGTGTCAGCGTTTGGATGCTGATTATGGGGTGGATCCCCGGATATGGCAGTCTCTACATGGTCCATCCTTTCATCTCAGCTCCAAACTTTGTCTCTGTAACTCCTTCCAAGGGTGTTTTGTTCCCAATTCTAAGGAGGGGCATAGTGTCCACACTTTAGTCTTCATTCTTCTTGAGTTTCATGTGTTTAGCAAATTGTATCTTATATCTTGGGTATCCTAGGTTTGGGGCTAATATCCACTTATCAGTGAGTACATATTGTGTGAGTTTCTTTGTGAATGTGTTACCTCACTCAGGATGATGCCCCCCAGGTCCATCCATTTGGCTAGGAATTTCATAAATTCATTCTTTTTAATAGCTGAGTAGTACTCCATTGTGTAGATGTACCACATTTTCTGTATCCATTTCTCTGTTGAGGGGCATCTGGGTTCTTTCCAGCTTCTGGCTATTATAAATAAGGCTGCTATGAACATAGTGGAGCATGTGTCCTTCTTACCAGTTGGGGCATCTTCTGGATATATGTCCAGGAGAGGTATTGCTGGATCCTCCGGTAGTACTATGTCCAATTTTCTGAGGAACCACCAGACTGATTTCCAGAGTGGTTGTACAAGCCTGCAATCCCACCAACAATGGAGGAGTGTTCCTCTTTCTCCACATCCACGCCAGCATCTGCTGTCACCTGAATTTTTGATCTTAGCCATTCTGACTGGTGTGAGGTGGAATCTCAGGGTTGTTTTGATTTGCATTTCCCTGATGATTAAGGATGTTGAACATTTTTTCAGGTGTTTCTCTGCCATTCAATTTTTCAAAGTGTGTGTAAACTTATATGAACAGGCCTTCAAAGGTCTGTACCAGGTTCTCTTTGTGTATATTGTAAAACTTAGTTTAGTGTTTTTATGGGATTCCAGAGTATATGAATGAGTGGGTCCATCAAGGCCACAACTTCAGATGGTGCCACTCCCTGGTCCAAGGATATACAAACCATCACATTCCACTCCCTGGTCCCCATAGACTTGTTCAAAAACATGAGTCTATGGGGGCCATACTTAAACATAGCATAATGCAAAATGTATTTAGTCCAACTGTCAAAGTCCTCATAGTCTATAGAAGTCGCAACAATGTTAAAAGTCCAAAGTTCAAGGTCTCTTCTGAGATTCATTCAATTTAATTAACTGTAATCCCCAAAGCAAGGCAGGAAACCAGCTGGGCAAACTCCAAACTCTGCATCTCCATGGCTGATGTCAAAGCAGTCTTCAGATCTCCACTCCTTTTTCATCTTTGTTGACTGCAACAAACTGCTTTCTCCTGGGCCGGTTCCACTCCCTGTTAGCAGCTTTCCTCAGCCTGTATCCCATGGCTCTGGCATCTTTAACACCTTTGAGTCTCCACGGCAATTTCAATGTTACAGCTTCTTGTTTCAGTGTCTGGGATTCCACTTGATCTTTTGGACTCCTCCTAAGGGCTGGCATCCCTTCTCCATCTCTGTCCTCTGTAGCATTCTATGCTCAGGTTGATCCACTCCACTACGGCTGTTGTTCTTGGTGATCATCCCATGGTGCTGACATCTCCAATACACTGGGGTCTTCCACTCCAACTAGGCTTCACCAATAGCCTCTCATAGGCTCTCTTCAGGGTGCCAAGCCTCAAATCCTTTGCATGACCCCTTCAGTCCTGGGCCATCAACTTACAGCTGAGGCTTCACTCTTCTTCCCTGGCCTCTCACAGTGCTAAGCCTCAGCTTCTCTCCATGATCCCTTCATTCCTGCACAAGCAGTACCACCTGAGTGACTCTTACACATTACCAAGTCCAGCCGCAGCATGAGGTACAACCTTGGATATCTCTGGAACACAGCTTCTTTGTGCTCCCAGAAAACACTTTCCAGAAAATTTCACCTTAGTGATGCTGGTCTCTTCTTAATCACGGCTAATTCCTTAGCTCCAGCTAACCAGCATCAATTTTCCCAGTAGTTCCTTCCATTCTTAACTCTAGAGCCAGAGCCACATGGCTGAAGCTGCCGAGTTCTGCTGCTTACTGCCTATTCTTTTCTAGTGAGTGACAGAAAGGGTGTAGAACTGGGTGGCAGGAGAGGTGGGGAAGGACTGGGAAGAGTCGAAGGAAGGAATAATCAGGATATATTATGCAAGAAAAGAATCAGTTTTCAATAAAAGGGGTAAAAGAAAGGCCATTCTTGAAGTTTCAACTAAATAAGGGATCAGGGTGTTTAGTTTAGAATCTTTCACCTGTTTTATATGTTAACATTTTCCAGTACGAAAAAGTAAAACAGGTTTTTAAATGAAAAGAACACTTCCCACCATAAAACCCACAAGGCTAAGGACAGAAGAGGGGGTGGTTTCTATCACCAGAGAGCGGATAACTAGTATAACAGAACTCCACTCATGTATTAGGTGTAGAAAATTCTATGTGTGAATTTTTCTTGTAGCTGGAATATCTAACCCCGAAAACCCTGAAAAACAATCATAAAAAAAAAAAACCCGAAAACCCTGAAAAACAATCATAAAAAAAAAACCAGTGCAAACTGAAGCATGATATCATTTATTAATATAGATCTTAGTGCTTTAAAAATGATAATAAATATTAGATTTATCACTGTATTTTGACAATAATGTAATATCAGAAAATCAATTAATATAATTCATCTCATCAGTGAGTTCAAGAATAAAACAATAGAGCTGTAGATATGCTGACAGGCAGTTGAGCAAGACTATATTAGTCAGCTTGAAAAGGCAAAGGATGGGCTGAACTCATCGTTCTTGAGGCTATAATAGAATGGCCCTGCTGCTTTGTGGCCTGGAGTGATAAGACACATCAGAAGACTGTGAGGAAAAGCAAACCCATTTGCCTTAGGAATGAGAAGAAAGCAGGGACACAGTGATGTGCTTCCACTCTTTGCTTGGGGGCAAGCCCCATATCCCAAAGTTTTCTGCTAGGGCCCTCTCCTTAAAGCTCCCACCACTTCTGGGTAGAGCCATGCTGTGGGTCAAGCTATTGGGAAACATACTAAGGAAAAGTTCAACCTTTCATTCTACATTAAATAACCTCAGACAGAATAGTCACTTTATTGTTATAAGCAATGTGGTCCAAATGCCCAACAATATTTTCCTGAATAGACAAGAATATTCATTGACTGACTGACTGTATACTCTTGGAACTAATGGGAGCAATTGTGTATGTGTGTGTGTGGCGGGGGGGGGGGCGGCAAGGCTAGATGTCAAACAGAGGTGTTGCCTCTCAGAGTCCATTCACTTTGGTTTTTTTTGAGGCAGAATCTCTCACTAAGACCAGGTACCTGCTGATTTGGGTGCCTTCCATCTCTGCATCCCCCAGGACTGGGACTGTAGAGCAGGCTATGTATGATATTTGGCTTTTTAAGTGGTTTTTTGGTGTAAACCTTGGGTCCTCAAGTTTAAACAGCAATTACTTTATGGAATGACCTATTCCTCAGCCAAGAAGAATTTCTAAATCTCTGACCAGAGGCATAAATGTAGAAGTAAAGATTGCTCCATTATAACAACATAAAAAATGAAAACAAATTTCACTACATCAGCCTACTAAAAACTGTCCAACAAATAGCGCGCCAGGAGTGTATGCGCAACACCTAAGCCAGGCAAGAAAGTGACATTTTTATATTTAGAATAAGATTTACAATAATGATGAAAACTGTGTCCTCACAAAAATAAGTCAGAATCGGGATGGGTAATTACAAATACTACAAAAGAATTGAAGTAACTCACTTGTGAATAGATATTGTCCTTCTCTAGTGCCTAAACTACTGAACCTTAAAGCAAGATACTTATCTGAACTTCTGCTGAGCTATGAAATATATGTGGCTATTTCTGATAATTTGTTGCATATGTGAGGGGCAAACTGGCAACACATCTCAAAAGCCTTTAAAAATGTACATACTCTCTGATCCAGCATATGGGATGCTATAAATTTATCCTGAGGAAAGATTACAAATAAGCATGCAGATATATGTGCAAAGATTGTTTATGAGAGCAGGAAGAACACAAGAATGGAGGATTCTTTAAATAAATTATGGAGCATTTATCAATGTAGAATACATTATTAGAATAATTAATGTAGGTGATATAGGATTAATTTATTAATATAAAATATTTCTGATATATTACAGAATGGCAAAATGCAGTTTACTAAAGATGTGCATGATAGTTTCCCATTCATGTATGTGTGTGTGTGTGTGTGAGAGAGAGAGAGAGAGAGAGAGAGAGAGAGAGAGAGACTGTGAGTGTGCTTGTAAATGACGAGGCAAATTGAACTAGCCAAATGAAGAAAAACAAAGAACAGAAAAACCAACAAACCAACGGAATTTGTTATAAAAATCAAGAATACCTCAATTACAACACCACATGAAAAAGAACAAAACCCATAAAGACCAAATGCTTTGTCTACAAGAATTATAAACACATTTCATCTTTCATCTCTTTCTCTATTTCATTCCAAGATCCATGTGGTGGTGTGTGTTGACATCAGGACTCCAGCTGCTGTCAGCATAGACCACTACCATATTCCAGCAAGCTATATCTAGAAACTGTGGGGAGCCGCCCTCACATTCGCCGTTACAAGATGGCGCTGACATCCTGTGTTCTAAGTGGTAAACAAATAATCTGCGCATGTGCCAAGGGTAGTTCTCCACCCCATGTGCTCTGCCTTCCCCGTGACGACAACTCGGCCGATGGGCTGCAGCCAATCAGGGAGTGACACGTCCTAGGCGGAGGATAATTCTCCTTAAAAGGGACGGGGTTTCACCACTCTTGCTCTCTTGCTCTCTTGCGCTCTGGCTCCTAAAGATGTAAGCAATAAAGCTTTGCCACAGAAGATCCGGTTTGCTGCGTTCTTCCTGGCCGGTCGCGAGAACGCGTGTAAGAAGAAACAACTTGGCATTCTATAAATTAGAGTTCTAAATTCCTGGATAAACAAGGATAAACAAATATATGCCTGTTCACAGGAATAGAGTTTTGCCATTGCAAATGTGACTGCTAGATTAGCCTAGTAGATTTGGAGTTTATGCTGTTACCACTAAAAGAAGGACACAGGTCTTAGACACATGTGGACACATTAATATACAGTTGAACAGACTGGTAGCTGTCCTTCAAGTGAAGAGTGGCATTGGAATGTTAATTTGTAATAAGTTTCCTTCACATTTTATTTGGGGGTGTTAGGTGGGGTGGGACCATGTAAGTTCAGAGTGGTCTGGGAACATACCCTTCACTCACCTGGTGTCCTAATTTTCTTTTGATGGCTGTGATAAAAAAACATGACCAACAGTGGCTTGGAAGGAAAGTTTATTTGGTTTCCAGGTTACAGTTCATCATCTTTTCTTCCAAGGCAAGAACTCCAGGCAGAAACTTGGAGTCAGGAACTGAATGTGCGCAGAGCAGAGGAAGGCTGCTTACTGCCTTCCTCTCCACTGGCTTGTTCAGAATAATGTCTTACACCACCTGGCTAAGCATGGGTCTCGTCACATCAATCATTAACCAAGAAAATGCTCCCACATGCTTGCATATAGGCCAATCTGGCAAAGGCCTTTTCTCAACCGAGGGCCCCTCTTCTGAGCTTGTATCAGGTTAAAGAAAGACTGCACATGTCTGACCTTGAACTTACAATCCTCATTTCTTAGCCTCCAAGTGCTGGCATTGAAGGCATGTGTCACTCTGCTGAAAACTTACAGAACATTTTCCTCTTTCTCTGTCTCTATGTCTCTCTGTCTCTGTCTCTCTCTCTCTTTCCCCCATAGCCCTATTTTCTCTCTAACCTAGTCGCATTCTGTTACTGTAATAAAACATTGACCAAAACCAACTTGGGGAAGGAGGAAAGGGTTTATTTGGCTTACACTTCCTGGTCACAGTCCATCATGAAGGGAAATCAGGGCAGGAAACCAAGGCACAAACCTGGAGATAGAAGGAATAGAAAAGGCTGCTTGCTGGTTCACTCTCAGGCTCATGCCTCTTACACATCTCAGCTTGCCATCTTATACAGCTCTGGTCCAAGTGCCTGGAGCTGGTGCCACTCCTAATAGGCTGGACCCTCCCGCAACAAACTTCATCATGCCACAGACCACAGTCCCCCAGATAACCTTCGGTGTGTCAAATTGCCAGCCAACACCTTTATCTAGATTAGCTACACTGGTGTTATGGCTTCCCCTTTCTATCCCATACCCCTGACCTGTTTTATTCTCTTTTATTGACCCTTCCTATGTGAACCATTCAAGGTATTTTTGTTCTCGCTCCCCATTTCCTAGAATATCATCAGTAAAGTAAGCACCGAGACATGCTGCAGACGGGCAGACAGATGTTGCATTTGTCTCAGCAATGTATGACTCGCTCACACATATGTGAAACAAAGGGGAAAAGATGCAAAGCAGTATCTTAATGTTGCTTCTCAGCAGAAGGTACAGTGAGGGAGCACTTTAAAACTGACGATGCTTTTCTCATTTGTTTTTTCTAGCTTTTGTCTTCACATCAATTTTGAAAAATATTTCATATTAATTATTTATTTCTTAAATGACACAAATTATACATATTTCTTGGTGTCATGTGTTTTTTCTCTTCATTATTAACATTATTAGTTTGTTTGAAAAAAATGAAGTGGGTCATGCTGTGAAATTCCATACACACTTTGCTTTCTCAGTCTGCATGTTATTTCAATACAAGAATTCATTAGGATGAGTATGTCCATCTGCCAAAATTCAAAAAAATCCTTGTGGAAAAAACACTCAAAATCCTTTCTTCTATCCTTTTGGAAGGACTTGAGGAACAGTACACATATTATCTATTGGTATACTACTGTACATTTCAACACCAGAAATTATTTATCCTATATTTAAATAGCTGTGTATCTATGTTGAACAAAACTGTACATGGCATAGAGAATAAACATACTTTTCTTGTGCAAATCATTCTCATTAATACTGATAACATATTATTATTTCTTCCTAGTAGAGTAAAGCCTGTAGGCAACAACTCCATTTCTATGATGTCTTAGCAAATCACTTTACATACAGTGGTGGTTTATAAATAATTATGTTAGAAGAGCACAAAAAAACCCACATGATACACAGAACAAAATTAGTGCTGTGGTTTACACGGAAAGCTAGAGCAGAAAGGCCTGTAACTGTCACATAACCAAGCCTCATTATTGTTTCCAATTACAGAAAAGCCTGGTGTCACTAATAAAGGGAATTGTTCTCTCTCTCTCTCTCTCTCTCTCTCTCTCTCTCTCTCTCTCTCTCTCTCTGCCTCTCTCCCTCCCTCCTCTCCCTCCCTCCTCTCCCTCCCTCCTCTCCCTCCCTCCCCTTCCTTCCTTCCTTCCTTCCTTCCTTCCTTCCTTCCTTCCTTCCTTTTACTTTCAGTTAAAAATTTGGTTATGTGTGTGGGGTTTTTTTTTGGGGGGGGAGGGTAATATATGCACATATGTGCAGGTACCAGAGGCATTTAATTCTCTTCTGCAGCTGGAATTAACAGGTGGTTATGAGGCATCCAATGTTGGTCCTGGGAATTGAACTTGGGTCCTCCACAAGAGTACTATGAGCTTGTAACTATTGAACTGTCTCTCCAGCCCACGAAATTTATTTCAACCTGGAAGTATTTTTATAATTGCACAAAATTTTGAAGCAATCAGTGGGAGTTGAATAAGAAGGTAACAAAATGTACTGTGTTATTATAAAATGAACTATGATGTGCTTTGCACTATACACACATATAAGCTTGCCTACACATATATATCTATACCTGTATACACAAGTACATATAAACACAGATGCGTATGTATATAAACATGGACTACATATAGGATACACAGCACTAGCGTAGCAAAGAGCACTGAAACACAAGCTTTTGTGGACTCTTTATGATCACCCCCAAAAGGCACATTTGTCCAAGGCTTAGTTTTTAGCTTGGTGCTTTTGGGAGGGAGGCTGAACTTTCAGAATCTGAGCCTAGTGGGCAGTATTCTGGTTATTGGGAACAGTGGGATTTCAATCTCTCTCTCTTTTACCTGCTAGCCACAAGGTAAATGGTTTTCCCTGAGAAGTTCTTGCTGTAGTGTGCTGTTTAGCCACAGACCAAAAACAAAGAAACCAAGTGATCATAGACTAACACCTCCATAACTGTGAGCCAAGGTAATGTATTTTTCTTTAAGGTGGATAATTCTGTTACTTGGCTTACACACATGTTGTTAAAGGCTGAGTTTAGTATATTTAGACTTTACATATACAAACTGATATGGGAAACATTGATGGACTTGCTGTGGTCCAAGGAAAACTACTTTTCTTTATCCTTGACAGCTTAGTTCCTTTCTTTCTTTCCCTTTGTTTTAGCTAGTAACAGTTCCTCTCCACTCTTCCTCAAGTCGTCAAACAATGGCTACTAAGATGCATGATTTTTTTTTTTACTTTATCCCCATGCCTCGTATTCATATCGCTAGGGTGTGCATGAGCATGTATGATGTTTTGTATGTATGTGAGTGGGTGAACATGTAATTGGAGGCTGGAGGTTGATATGGGGAATCATCCTCAATCATTCTTCCAACTGTGTTCATGGAGACAGGGGCTCTCAGTCAAAGGGAAGCTTCCTGACGTGGTTAGCCTGGCCTCACTAGACAGCTTGCTCTGGGAATCCTGTGTCTCTGCCTTCTGAAGCTGGAATTACAAGCAAGATGGAATGTTTGCTTGGCCTTTATATAGGTTTTGGAGATCTAAACTCCTTCTGTCCCTGCATTTGCACAAGTGCTTTAACTATAGAGCTATTTCCCAGTCCTAATATTTCTACTCTTGACACTAGATGACTATCATGAAGCCATTCTGTCACAGCTTGAGGATATATATATATATGAAATATATATATATTTCACCTTCTTTTCCAAGAAAGAAATCATCAGCCCCCTAGGCATCTGTGAATCAAGTTTTTGTTTCAGAGTGCTCTGTAGGTTTCCTTCTAAATTACAAATAATAATTAATAATAAAGGAATAAATTAAAAATGCAACATTGTTAACAAGCTTATTGATGTAATCGGAACTATGACATATTATAATGATATAGTATGGTTGACCATGGTAATTATGTGTTATTTTACTTTTATTATTAAAAATAGATTTTAATATAATATATTCCTATGACAGTTTTCTCTCTTCAAACTCTTCTGAGAATCTCCACAACTCTCCTCCCATTAGAATCCACACCCTTCCTTTCTCTTGTTTGGAAACAAATAGGCATCTGAAGAATAATAATAAAATAAAATAAAATAAAATAAGATAAAACAAACAAACTAGAATAGGACAATAGAAACAGAAGGAAAAAGAGCCAAAGAAAAACACAAGAAGCACATATAGATACAAAGACATGGAGAGACACATATATTCCTACACTTGGGAAAACACAAAAACACAAAACTGGAATCCATAATATATATACAAAGGATACTTTCAGTATATCCAAATTTTATGTGTGAAATGAAAGATAGGTCATATAACCAAGGAAAACATTCACAGGCCAGCTCACATTGCTCTTGATAGAAAAGTAAAAGCTGCTTGCCCTGTAATAGAACTGCCAATGTCAGGAGAATAAATTTTAACTTTGTTGGTAGACTAAATTAATTGATTTTTTTTATCTTGAGGACTATTATTTAATTCTTTAGAGCTCCAGAAAGCATTTTATTTATTAATTAACCTAATTTTTCAACAGATCTAATTTCTTAGCTGTTGTAATGAAATTTAGTCTTACAATATTCTTATGCATGTTGATCAAAATGATCTAAATATTGTATTTTTAAGATAAGGAGGAGTCAACTTTTCAACTTGCACAACTGAACACGAGATTTTATTGCAGAGACATTGGCTTGGCATTTGTGAATGCCAACTGATGGAGAGGCATTCTTGGAACAAGTAAGCCAGCCCTTAAATTGTGGGAAATCCATTTTATAATATTTTAGCAGAGCATGACTCTACAAGATCATAGGAACTGGTGTGCAAGACTCAGCAAAGGACTTAAGTACCTTGCCTCTCCCCCACATCATGTCCTTGGGATCATCACCATGCCTTAGCACTTAAGAGCAGTTCAATGTAATTGAAAGAAATGTTTCAGGTTGGCAAGCGCCCATTCACAAGTGTGAAAACATTTGTGTACTAAAAGCTGCAGGAACAGTCTTTATCTTGAAGGCTTTAGAGTCCATAGAGTTGGAACGCAAATATAGTAAATACTGTTGGAACAACAATGGTTTCAGAAACACACAACCACCTTAAAAGAATTTGAATAAAAAGGAAAAAGAGCAAATGGACTCAAAAGAGACAAAAGTAAATTTGATTACTCACCGTAAGACATCATTATATGTTGGAAAGATTACCAAAGTTCCCACATGTGGATTGATCTTGTATTTGAAGATTGGAGATCCTAAAATACTCTATGGTTCAAATGGAATCTATAAAGTTGCCTTTCTTACCATCTTACCCCGAGATCCACTAGTTTATGCACATAGTAGGTACTCAAAATAAAATTCTTTTGGAGAAATTCAAATGTTTCATGAATTAATTGATAGGTCTAAATTTCCCTTTATTTGGTAGTTAGTATTTAGAGGGATGAAACTGTGCCCTTAAGTTATTAACCATATTTTGATCATTGTTCCATCCTATATACAATTGGCCTATCCTCTCAGCAGCCAGGAACAGTGAAAGCTCACATGTCTTCTTTCCCTTCTCTCATGGATTTTAACAGAAGACTCCATTCTGTGAGGAGACTAGTTGAGGTAAGCTTCATAGAATCTCCTGAGTGACTCACAGGTCTGGGCACAGAAAGAACAGGAAAGATACACAAAATATGAAAGGAATGGAAACAGTCACTTGATCTCCTCACCTTAATCAGGAAATAATTTACAAAATCTATGTGTTTACATTTTAAAGCAATATATTCCCTTGATAAGAAGTAGCTTTGTGATGAGCTATTACTGAGAGAGAGAGACTGAGTATTATAAATGCTTAGCGCTTTGTAGTTAGCGCAGATCCAACACTGACATTTAAAAATGATTCTAAGCTCCTCTTTAAAGCAAGAGGACTACGCATGTTGAAGGGTGTACATCTACATGATAATTCACGCCAACCATGCACTTTCTACAGAATATCAAATGCTTCCTCACATAAATCAGTTCTGAGAACTTAGAGGCTCACTCATTAAAATTTACTTGCAATTCCTGTAACCTTTTCTCAGGAAGCAACAGCAAGCATAAAAGGTGCAGGGTTTTTTTTTTTTTTTTTTTTAAATGTGTGCAAAGCTTCAACTCTGGTCTATAAAGGAAATTTTTTGTGAGGAGTTGAAAAGTCTGGCAGAGGGTGAGTGGGAAACTCTCAGGATTTTGGAAGTGTGACACAGTGGATTATAACAAATTAGAAAGTTGTCACAGAGGACTGATGGAAGAGATCCCAGGCTGACTCGGATTTTCTGGTGCCTATGGGATGGTAAAATTGTGTTAACATGCTTAGCCACTAGGTTTATTAAGTTCTCACCTCCCAATGCAGGGCCAATAACAGCCTGCAGATGTTGTGGGTACCATTGCACCACTGTTTATTACTACTGACAATGCTAAATCTAGCTTTCTGATGTTTATAGAAATCTTGTGTCTTCCTTTTACTGAATAATAAACATGTCTTTTCAATTACAGAATAAAGTAAAAACCCAGCATGACATGCAAGACCACTGCCATTTGGATCTCACTGTCTCCCGTTTCTGCTCACCTAGCTCCCATGTTTAGACTCAAAGCTGTTTCTCCCCCTCTTTATGCAACTATTGTGCTTACACATCTGTATTACACCAGTCACCACAGTAAGTTATTAGTAAGTTACCTGAGTGCCTATGATATATAATATTAAAAAAAAACCAAAAAACCAAAAAACAAAACATGGGTACATACTTGGAGTTGTTATTCAATAAATAGATGCTTGGGCTTTTAAATAAAAACCACAACCATCAACTGAATCATCTGTTTGACACGCGCAACATGAACAATTCTATGAAAGAGCTCACTTTCACCTTTGTGCCACCTGCTTTTTTTGGGGTATGGGGAAGTCTCTGCAGAGAGTTAAATGTCTTTCCCACTTTATTGATAGAGAGATATGTATAGATTATGTTATACTGACTAGGTAAAATTGCCTGCCTGGGTATGATCTTGTACAGGAGCTGTAGAGAGAATCTTTTGTGCAATGTATCGCCTATCAATAAAATGCTGTTGGCCTATTAGCCTAGGCAGGGAATAAGGAGGTGGAAGTTTCGACACAGAGAAGGAATTCTGGGATAGAATCAGGTGGGAAAGATTCACCCCAAGCTCTGGGGAAACGGATGTATTAAACTCAGAAGCGGTAACCAGCCTTATGGCATTCATCCCATAGAGTAAAGGGGTTGAGTTACAAGCTAGTCGGGGAGCAGAAAAAAAAATCGTTTGGCTTAAGCATTTATTCACAAATAATCCAGTTTCAGAGTTGTTACTTCTGGAACTTGTGCGCGGGTGATAAAGCCTGCAGTTAGAAGGAGCATCTTGTAAGCTACGTTTAGCCAGTGATAAAGAGTCAGAAAAGAGAAGCGGAAGGAGTAGGAATGGGTGCTCTTCTGCTGTTTCCTGTATAGTGAGGATACATACGATCAGAGTCAAGACTGTCTCCTGAAAACCAGCAACGAACGATCTGCTAACTTCTGGAATGGGGCTTTCCACTAACCTGCACGGGCTTCAGCATGGATCCTTCTGATCCACCAAATAACAAGGTGTGAGATGCTCACACCTTGATTTTAGTCTTCGGTGATTGAAAGCCCTCAACCTGTCCGCCAGACTTCTGATCTACCAAATATGTGACAAAACAGTGTCTAAAGCTGCTGTTTGTAGCAACTTGCTTTACAACAGTGTGGGTGGCTTCTACAGTCCTTCTCCAATTACGTTAAATACATTACATGAACTTGACTTTCTCTCCTTTTGCTAAGTTACTTGTCTATTTAATTTATAGTTGCTCCTAAGTCAAGCCAGTGCTTGCTAGCCAGATTAGAAAAGTCATTTCAAATCAGATCACAAATTGTTACTGTATCATTCTTTGTGTTGGGTTCAGGCTGACATTAAGACCTTAGTGTATCTTATAATAAATAGCAAAGACATAGTGACAGAAATAAATATATGTCAAGAAGTGAACATGATAGTTTTAAAGCGAGAATGCTTTAAAGTTGCAGGGGGGAGTATATGTATTTTAAATTAATATTCTGCTTGGTTCTTGGTTAAATATGTTCCAAAGTTTGAATTTTTAAAGACTTTTTGATTTTTTTCCTCTTCTGTATATACAAAGAATATATATTTGTTGCATTCTAAAGAATTTTTGCTAACATGTATTTATCTTTTCTAATGCTTTATGCTGCTATTATTAGGTTGACTAGTCAATCATAAGGCTAGAAATGTAACTATTTTGAATTTTGAGACATCCAAATTTCTAAGAAAACATTCATAAGACATGTGATGATATGTTTGGGAAGGAATTATATACCAGCATCTTGATAACCTAAATACAATATAGTTATATGCTGAGCCTATTGCATTTTCAAAGCTTTGAACTAGGCATATCAGACAAACTGAAAGTGGCTATTTATGATGATAGTGAATAAGTACTCATCAATAGGTTGACTGTACAAAGATTTGTGAGAGCCCAGGGGTTATATGGAAGGTCAGAATATGTATAAATTCTAGGTAACAGCCAAGACCTTGTGATGTGTGGAGAGCTGACCATGGAGTAGGCTATGCAAACAACTATGCTGTCACCAGGTAAGGGTTATGCTACACATCAATCAAAAGGCAAGACCAAGAAGGTACTTTTCCAAGGGTATGCATGTTGTGTGGTTGCTATGGATATTTTATATGGTTTCTTGATCAGAAAGGAATGATGATCTCTTTATAGAACACACTGTAGGGATGGCATCAGGAAGTGGATACATAAGGGAAATATTGGGGATTGTGAAGTCACTGATTTCTGCGGTCCTTCTTTGGTCTTCTTTCTACTTTTCAACCTGTCTTATCCATACCTGTTGAGCTAACAGTGAACCAGTATGCTTAGAAGGCTGGTCAATGGTAAGCCCTCCAAGTTATGTGCACACATGATCAGTCTATACGTTAAGAAGAGTCAAGCAAGTATTATAGAGCTTATAGGAGCAAGCCCAAACTACAAAGAACACATAGGACATAGCGAGAAATATCATGGCCAGCCAGAGAAGTTAATATGGTAGGTGCTGAAACTTGAGGCAGGTCTTGGAAAAGATGAAATCATTCATATATATATATGATGCAAGAAGGAGCCAAAGAGAGGGACACATTTCTGAAATCAGGACCCTGTGTAGGGATGTGAGCTGAGAGAATGCCCAGCTGGTGAGGAGAATAACATCTAACAGAGGATTTAGAGTTGCTCTAATAGACAATAGGGAACAATTTCCATTTGTCAAACAGGTGGTGCTAATGAATTGAGGGTACTTAGGAGTCAATCAACTGCTCAGCAATAAGTTGGCAGGTAAGAAGCTTTAATTTATTAAGGAGCGCTTGCATTGGAGAAGTGCTCCCCAAATGGGTTTGATAACAGCCACTCTGAGGTAACTGCTGCAAGTGAAGATCGCTAAGCCTTTCTTGTGATGCTTATCTTTTCCAGGTTTGAGATTAGAAACATTTTTTTTTTCAATCTCACAGGATGAATCATATTTATGTGTACATAGCTCTATCCTAGGTAGTTAGAAAATGTGCTCAATAACAGAGTTTGCATTTTCTCCATGGGGAAATTCAGTTAGATTATGCAGGAGGGAATACACAACCTTGGGGAGAAAATCCAGGACTCTAATGAGCTTTGTTTAGGCAACTTGACAGGTAGCATGTAACAGCTTTAAATGTATCCCCAATTTATTGTATATTTTCATTCACCAATTTCTTGATTGTGGTGTTTATAAGAATGAGTGCTTTTTCAGGTTAAAACACTGTATTCCCAGAAAAAAATGAATAATAACAAATGTTTTAAAAATGAAATGTTAAGTCTTTACCACCTGTCTTTCCTATCACTAGAGGCATTTCCTTCTTATCACCAGTAGAGGGAGAAATAACTCTTACTATAAATAGCTCTTCTACAAGAAATAACATCTCATTCATCTAACACAGTTACCATCATACACTTGGACTTGTAATTAGTTCATGGAAAGTGTACTTTTGTGTATTTTTCTTTCACAAATTAAACTTGAGGATTAATAAATGGTCCATGCTATGCTTGATCATAAGCTTTATGTGTGCTGCTTTTCCGGCACAATACATTCCATTGCAGGTTATTTGGAGCCCTTTACTGACCTCTCCCTTTGCCTATGCCTTCTATCCCTCTGAGACCAGCTGTGACCAGCATCTTTCTGAACAATATGATCCTTGTTTGTTTTTGACTTTCTGGTCTGCTGCCCTTCTATACAGTATGCTTAAATTCATTGCTCAATGCTACTGTTGTCTTATATCCATTAGAAAAATAAATAAATTTCGACATTCTATAAAATCCTTCATCTGGAACTTCTAGATGGAATATAGGTTTCCAAATAGTTCTTTTTTTAGTATTGTAATATGCCTTGAGATAGTTAAGACATGCTTATGTGCACATTTGTTAGACTTCATATTTAACTTGACATTTACATCTTTGTTTGGTAAACCTGATAATTAATTTTAAACACACTGACTGCAGAATCTTGTGGTTTTCATATTCATGATCATAGAATGTTGTGTCAGTTCATTGTGGTTGCTCAATAAATCAAAGGGTCAGACTGATATGGGGCTATTTTTGAATGCAATAGTTTCTTTTGAATCATTGTCACTTATATTTCCTTAATGTATTGATAGTGAATTTTTATTCATTCTAAAAGAGAAAATTCTTGTAAGAAAGAATGCATTCTGTACTAAGTAGAAATTTAAGGATTTAAATATAAAAATTGGAGGGAACATCAAAAGATATTTAAGTGCCTTAAAATATCTCCCAGAGTTGTTAAGAAGTATTATGTGGGTTAAGAAACTTCTCTTGCAAAATGATTACGGATCTTCTACAAGAAAAAAAAAGTGTGGTTATAAAAGATGTTTCATATAAAAAATGTTTCACACATGAAATTAAGACAAAATTATAGAAGGATCCTACCAATACTATTCATTGTTAAGAATGAGTTTATTCTGACACAAGGGAAAAGTAGATGAAAATATTGCCCAAGTACTGCCCTGTTTAAATAAATATGTCCCATGTACTTAATTTTAAATGTCTGTAAGTCAAGTTACTATCAGAGCACAGTAGAACTCCATGGTTTTTATATGCATGATCAGGGATTGAGATTGCAAGGCAAGTGTTCTATCACTGTCTTAGGTACTGTTTTATTCCTGTGAAGAGACAAGACCAAGACAACTCGAAAGAAAGAAAGAAAGAAAGGAAGAAAGAAAGAAAGGAAGAAAGAAAGAAAGAAAGGAAGGAAGGAAGGAAGGAAGACAGAGAGAGAAAGAAAAGAAAAGAAAAGAAAAGAAGAAAAAAGAAGAAAAAAAGAAAAAATTAATTGTGGCTGTGTTTACAGTTTCAGAGGGTTAGTCAATTTCATCATGGAAGGGAGTGGGGCAGCATGTAGGCAGAAGTAGCTAAGAGCTTTATATCCTGATTTGAAAACAATAGGCAGAGAGATAAAGGCAGAGAGACAGAGAGGCAGAAACTCTATTTGCGTGGGTTGTTGAAACCTCAAAGCCCACTACCTACAGAGACATACCTCTTATAACAAGGACACATTTAGTCCAATAAGACCACACCTCCTTATTCTTTCCAAACAGTTCATCAACTTGAAGGAAGTATGTTGTGGATAGTCCTGGGACTAGTTATATTTGATGTTAATTCCATTCTGTGAGTGGTTGAGAACAAGGAATGAGTCAGCATTTAGGTGATTTCCTGTAAACCTGCTTCCCATCCTAATTTGTAAAATAAAGGAGAGCTGATGATTGGGCAGATAAAAGGGAAGGTGGAGAGGAAGGCAGGGAGAGAAGAAGGAGAAAATGGAAGAGGGAAAGGGTGCAGAGGAGGAGGAAGAAGGAGAAAAGCAGAGCAGAAGCACATGGCCTGGAGAAACTGCAAGTTCTAAGGGGTTCTAAGGGGTCTCATAACTTGTGGAAGATGGTAGTGTAGCGGTAGATCTGCCCAATCTAGGCACACAGCATGTGATCATATTAACTGTGTTGTGTTTTTGTTGCCGGGCATATTTTGGTTGGAGAGATTAACTGCAACAGAAGTATGCTAACATGCTTATGGGGGCCATTCTTATTAAGCCACCACAGTCAGTAAGCAATATCCTTGGGTTTCTCCACAAATTTCTTAAACTTCTTAATTTATTTATCTAGAAAAAAATATAGCTATTATCATAATTTGCCCTATCAACCTATGATCACTACACTATTCCCAAAGCCTTCCTTTGGCAGTAGGAAGTCTTAGGTCACACAGTTTCATGGCCAAGTTCCATCATACTCATCATGATATGACACTGGTATTAAGAAAGAGACAAAAATATAACAATATAATCAGATTTAAAGAGCTACAGGGTACAGTAGTTAAGAGGGCTTGCTGCTATTCCCCAGGACCTGGATTTGTTTTCAGAACACTTGATACGGCTCAAAACTTCATGCAACTTCAAGTCTGGGGGATCTGATGCTCCTTTCTTGCCTCTGTGGGCACCATAGTCATATGTGTTCCTCTCACATTAATTTCTAATTAAAATTAATAGATACAAATAAAAAACAACAGCCCACGATGGGCAACACACATATAAAATTGTAGGTGACTATAATCTACAAACAATTTGAACTTTTGACAAAGACATACAATTTATACCAGTCTGTACTGTTATTTTTACAAATTAGATAAGAATTTTGAAAGTGTAAAATACTTAATGTTGATGGTACTTCATAGATGACTGAGTCACCTAATCTAGAAAATATTTCCAGTCCTGTCTCTTCTACCATACCCTGCCCTCTTCTGCAAATGGTCTCATGGCCCATAGTCCTCTGTGAAGGAGGCCAAAACTTATCATGTCCCATACCCTGGCAAGACAGACTCTGCTCCTCCATGTATTTCCAAGTAAGAGTTGAGGTAGATAGAAAATTTAGAGGTTACAACGTACATGTCTGTCTCTACCAGTCCCCCAGGTGGATCCAGTGAAACAGCGAAGGGTCTGCAGGGAAGCAGCCTTCTGTAGGGAAGCAGCCTTCCATGAGGCATTTCACAGACACCAGAACTGATATCAATGACAGATTCAACATGGTCCTACTGATTGTTCCTCCTCTCCTAGTGATGGACTGAGGAAGTTAATTACCACAATTTTTAAAATAGCTATATTTTGCTTTCAGAGTATGAGGTTCATTCTACCAGTTTCTTAACCATATTTCATGTATATTATCTATCGGACACATTTTTAAATGTGCACTTTCAACAAAATAATTTTAAATGAATCAAATTTCAATATAAACAAAAATTAGAACTTCTGATCCCAAATTGAACATATCCCATCATGGCTGCTTTTTCCCTCCTTAAACATGTGCAATTTTGTAGACCTTAGTCCTTCCAACTACTTTCCATGTTCTTTGTACTTTGTTACAATAGGATAATGTATTTCGACATTATTCCTGGTGGTCATTAAATATTTAAAATATCAGGTATTTACGTTTTACCTGTTCAAAATGAACCCAGCTGTTCACCTGATGAAAAGGTGCCAGATTTCTTCTTTCTTAGATTTAACTTAGAAGAATAAATTTGAAACAATTCTGTAGGGACTGTTGGTCACAGATGGCTGAGTGGTAATAAATTCTCAGGTGAAGATGAAGCCCTTCTGGCTTGCAGCACCTGAAGTGATTTTAATAATTTAAAATACTCTACCTCCAACTAAACAAAAGATACTTCTTATTTTTATTTAAGATAAACAATTAGTTCATGGTGCTTTAATTTTTAGGAGGTAGAGTCAATATGGAGCTTAGGGTGACATTGAACTTGCCACCCTCCTGCCTCATTTCCACAGTTCTGGGGTTACAGGTGTCATCACTAAGACAGTCTTTTGACATCTTTATATTTGTTTTACTTTATACGTTAGCATATTTTCCAGAAATTCACTCTTTCCACCTTAATTATGACGGGTCGGAGAATATTCCAGCTTTAAACCAGTTCTGATGGTGCATTAATCCATGTGTTGGTGTGAGTATTTCATAAAGGGAGCATATAAAAGATGGTGCCATGGAATATAGACATTTTTAGTTGGAAGGAGGGAAGGGAGGGAGACAGGGAAGAAGGAAGAGGAGAAAGGGGAGGAGGAGGAGGAAGAAGAAGAAGAGGAGGAAGAAGAGGAGGAGGGGGGAAGAAGAAGAAGAAGAAGAAGAAGAAGAAGAAGAAGAAGAAGAAGAAGAAGAAGAAGAAGAAGAAGAAGAAGAAGAAGAAGAAGAAAAGAGGGAATGTAGACAAAGAAGAAGAGGGGAAGGGGAAGGAGAAGAAAAATAGGAAGAAAAGAGGGAACGTAGTCATCCCAGAGGTAATGAGAAGAGTAGAGATGATACTGTGCTGGGAACTGGATGGAGAAAACATGCTTTGAAAACTATCATCTCAATGGAAGAGTGTGACAATCTTGAGGCAATTCAATGTCACTCTTCTGTCTTCCACTGGGCAAGAGCAAACTTCATGGGGAGCAGTAGAACCTTTTCTGTGGTCCTTATCTGTTGACCTTCCCCCACCTCTCCGAGGCAAAATACAGACTGTAGAGTGGTCTGGAAGGGAATTGAGGAGGCTGGCCGTTGTAAGGAAGGGAAAGTACTCTGTGAGATGTTCATGCTGCTGGAATAGAGCCTCAGGCCAGCAAAGAAATACTCATTGTAGCTGTACTTTTCTTGTATTTATTTTTAACTGAAATGAAAGCAAAACTAGTCTCCAGAATACATATGCAATGGCAAGATATAGAAGACCCATGGGAGCTTTTAACTGCACAATATTAGCTCAATTGGGAGTGAATTGGGTACCCTACATGGCACTGTCTTTGACCCCAGGTCTGCCTTCATATGAGAGTCCAGAATCACATTTGCATTAAAGGAATATTTCATCGCATAAGGGAATGCGTTTCTCAATGCAATAAAAATCTTCTTGTATCAGGTATCAGTCTTTTTCTTTCTTTTCTTTTTAAAATAATGTGAAGAGAATGCTTCAACTGAGTTCACTGTGGCTTGTCTGCAATGTGCATGGTTTTCAAATACTGTATCATCTTAAGTCTACCACCTTCAATTTAAATTTGAGTAAATCATGTTTTTAGTTCTATGGAAATTCTCCTTATCATCTATATTCAACTTAAGTAGATAACAATTTTCATATATCTGGCTAAAGAAAAGATTGATTTCTAAATAAATTGACAACAGAAGATTTTATATACATTGATTTTTATCACACCACAGATATGAAGTATACCTTTTATTCCTAAAATTGGCACACTGGCATAGCAAATGAATGCCATAAAAAAAGTGTGTATAGAATAGAAAGCATTGCTTTGTTTTCTGACAAAGATACAATGGTCATCAAACAGAAAGGTCTAGTCAGTGGGCTCTTGACTGAAATTAATAGCTTAAAAAAATCATTTGACCTGGAACTAGAGAGATGGATCAACAATTAAGAGCACTAGCTGTCCTTTCAGGGCACCAGGGTTCTATTCCCAGCATCCACAATACTGGGCACAATGCTGGCTTCTGAGTGCACAAGGGTTACACACAGTGCACATATATATGCAAGCAAACACCTCACACACATAAAGGATTTTTTAAAAAGAAGTAAACCATTCACAAAAATGATCGAACTCAATGATTATGTTATCCCAAGCAACATTCACATCTTTTCATAGTATAGAATATTAAACTGGAATATATGGAGTTTTATGACAAATAATTGTGTGGCCAGCTAATGTGTTTTAAGTGAAGAAATGGATAACTTTCAGTCAAAAGGCATATTGTCATTTCAGTAGTTTGTGTAACAGTTGGGTTAAATTTTGTCACAGATGGGACTATAGTGAGAACTTTGGTGTCTTAAAAAATTTAGTTATATTGCATATGCCAGCAAGATTTTGCTGAAGGGACCCTGGTATAGCTGTCTCATATGAGGCTATGCCAGTGCCTGGCAAATACAGAAGTGGATGCTCATAGTCATCTATAAGATGGAACACAGGGCCCCCAATGGAGAAGCTAGAGATAGCACACAAGGAGCTGAAGGGGTGTGCAACCCTATAGGTGGAACAACAATATGAACTAACCAGTACCCCCAGAGCTCATGTCTCTAGCTGCATATGTAGTCTCACTGGGAAGAGAGGCCCCTTGGTATTGCAAACTTTATATGCCCCAGTACAGGGGAAAGCCAGGGCCAAGAAGTGGGAGTGGAGGGGTAGGGGAGCAGGGCGTGGGGAGGGTATAGGGAACTTTTGGGATAGCATTTGAAATGTATATAAAAAAAATCTAATAAAAAAAGATATAAGGGAAAAATCCAGTTATATGATTATGTTTTTGTTTTAATCTCAGTTGCGGGATATGGGGTTGCTTTACATTGTCCACAGCCACTAACTACAATTTGTCTAGTGCTCTAGGAGGGGTGTGATTTTTTTTTTGTCAGCTGCAGAGAGTTTATATTTGGAATTCTGGTGACTCTAGAAAGGGTATAAATGTTAGAGCTGGAGAGGGCCTGAGGCAGCTGTTGTTTCCCTTGCTGCTGCTCCCCACTGCTGCTGGTCTCTGCTGATGCTGGTGAAAGGACTCCCTCACATTCTGACTCAGGAGAGGCGACACCCCAAATCACTCATGAGAAAAGGTCTTGATGCAAATCATAAGAGGACTTTTATTCCAGGCACGCTTTGGGGCCCACAGTCGTACACCATGCAGGGTTAGAGGACGGTGAGCACTGAGTAGGTGGGAAAGGGTTTTTTTTTTTTTTTTTTTTTTAGATTTATTTATTTATTACATGTAAGTACACTGTAGCTGTCTTCAGACATACCAGAAGAGGGAGTCAGATCTTGTTATGGATGGTTGTGAGCCACCATGTGGTTGCTGGGATTTGAACTCAGGACCTTTGGAAGAGCAGTCAGGTGCTCTTACCTGCTGAGCCATCTCACCAGCCTGGAAAGGGGGTATTTAAATGAAAAAAAAAAAAAAAACCCACAACTCAAGGGGTTGGGGAGGGTGTTGTTGGAAAATACCAAAAATACCAGTTAAGAGTCATGAGGAAGTCACAAGTCACAAGGAGAAATACATGATAATTGTGTGGTTATTTCTCAAGACAGTTTCTATGAGCCTCTAACAATAGCACATTTGCATAGCGGGTTCCAGCAAAGGTCCAGGTGACCTCTTTTTGAACAAATACTCCCTGAACCCAGGAAGCAGGTGGGTGGAGGAATGTCGCTATCTGTTTTATGATTAGCATGCCTTGGAGCACTGAGTCACAAAGGTCACACTCTCAAGCCTGGGCCTAACTAAAGGCCTAGTCTTTTTTGTTTTTGTTACTCCTTTTCACTGGTAACTGTTGTTAGTGGTCCCTGCAGCTACTGCTGCTGCTACTGCTGGTGATAGTGGTCTCTGCTGCTGGTCTCTGATGCTGAATTTACTGCTTTTGCTATTGCTGGATTGCTGATTTCTAGTTGGAGATCTGACATCTTCCCCAAGGAACAAGAAGACTCTAATCAGCAAGAGTAGTCTAAAGAGTTCTATGTCCCTTTCTCCCTCTAACCTTCTTTCTTGCCTGCCTAGTGTTAAGGAGTTGGAAGGGATTTGGATAGAGAAAGATGGTAGGTATAAGAACCTAATAAAGTAGCCAAAAAATATGCCTACATAGGACTGAATAGATTCCACTAAAAAGCAAAGCAACACAGATAAAAAGAAAACAACAAAAATAATAATAACAGCAACCAAACCAAACCGAACCAAACCAAACCAAACCACTAGTTAGCATCAATATACTTTACTTAGAATATCAACTTTTATATGGTTAAACAGTAAACAAAAGACTAAATGTTCTAAGTAGCAATGAAAACCAATTTAAAAATTAAAAGATGAAACTTTTAAAAAGAGAGTAAGATTTAATTAAGGGAGCACACAAGCTAGTTGTGTTTTAGAAAATGAACTATGTTCCAATGAAACATTTCTGAGAAAAGAAGATTAAAGACATCATCCACAATTTCCCACAATTTCTCAGAGGTGAAGGTCAAAAGTGTAGGCTCTGGAATTTGAACCTTCTGCATTGTATTGAAGTGGAAATTTCTGGCTTCTTTGGAGACATGTGATGTTTTTCTGTAAACTGCCTTCCTTATGAGAGGATGTTTTTGCTGAAGCAGACACTTGGGAGGATGTTTTTCTGGGAACAGACACATGATGTTTTTCTAGAAACAGGCCTGGAAAAGGGGGCATGTGATGTTTGGTTAGAGCAGGTGCTGGAGAGAACACGTGATGTTTAAAGTGTATAACCCAACAGACAGTAGACGATGCTGTGTGGCATGGTTTGCCTTGCTACTCTTTGCTGATCATCATTTGTCATAATTTCATAGAGAAAAATACACCAAAGAACTTCTGGTGATGTTCCAGTGGGTTCTTGCCACTTCTGCCAACCTGGGATATTGGCAAAGCCTCACAGTTTCTTCTGGATCTACCTGCCGTTGCTGACTAGTGAATGATGTTTGTGAGTGGATTGAGCTGTTGCTGCTGATTCATGTGAAATGACCTGCTGATATCCTGACAACGCAGATTAAATTTGCCCCCAAAACTATTTCTAAACAGGACCACATCCCCTTTGCCCTACTGATCTTCCCTTCCCACTACATCTGGTGTGTAGTGGTCTAGAAGGGAGGTTAAAGGATTTGCATACCTTTATTCAAAGTAGGTTTTGAAAAATATAAGCCTATATTGTGCAGTTAATTCTTTCCTTCCACGATGTGGGTTCCAGGGTTCAAAGTCAGGTCATCAAGCTTTCTGGAAGGTATCTTCCACTTCTGAGCCATCTCACTAGGCCCTGACTTTGTAGTCATAGTAGCCAAGGAAACAACTGTGTCTGTCTTTGGTGCACTGCTCTTATTTGTGGGAGGGGCATTTACAAATAACTTTAAGGTAAGGGCCAATAGAGCTTCCAAAGTCTGTATATTCTTAGAACAGTGAGTAGCATGTTATAATGCTCCATTAGCTATTATTATCTTTAAATCGAATATCACTTTATCCACAGACTTATGTGACTATGTAGCTTATTTATGGTCAGTATATTTCTGTTTAACCCCAAAATATGTTTAGCTTTTCACCTAAATCAGAAAGATTAATGAATATATTTATCCAATAACTATTTATTGATCCTCTAGACAATATTAGGTATTGTGGTAACTAAGAGATAGAAGAATACTAACAGAGGCATTGTAGCAGCTACAGTGAAGCTTTAGTTCAAGCAAAAGGATGGTTCTCTGAGACAGACTCCTCAGTAATAGAGTTGGGTCTGAATGCTATAACTGGTCAGTCTCTAGCACAAATCAAGTTCTAAGACTGTCTTATTTCTTTCTTTCTAGATTGCTAATCATGCCCGCCTTATTACTGGACTGACCATCTAGCTCCCAGGACTTCTGTCTCCACTTCCCATCTCCCTGCAGGAGGGTGTGGATTGCAGGAATCTACCACAGGGTACCAGGCTTTTTCCCTGTGGGCTCCAGGGATCACACTCTGCTCACTTGTGTGATAAGCGATTCCACTTGGCCATCTCTCCAGTCCCTCAATGCACTCTGGGTGGGCTCTGCCCTGAGATCTACCACCAGTGATCATCTCAGACAAGTTTCAGAGACTGAAATGCTCTCAAGGTAGACTGGCCTTTTAAGCAGGATCCGAAGCTGACCCTCAGCCCTGACACAAACATTCCCCAAAGCAATTCCCTTCTCCCTAGTAAGATGATCTATCCTCCCTTTTGTTGTACTGCTCACTCCCCAGTGTGTCTGTCTGTTCACTCTCCTTCTCCCTTTGTCCAGCTGGTTATTCAGTTCTCCCATGATGGTTATGGAGTCACTGTTCTTTCCAAGGAGAAGTGTGCTTGAAGTCAAGCAGGAGGAGGAGGAGGGGAGGGAGGGGAGGGAGGAGGGGGAGGAAGAAGAGGAGGAGGGTGGGGAGGAGGAGCAAAGATGAGTGAGAAAATTTGCAAGCAAATTTCTATCACTGAAGAAGCTCAGGGCATCTGTGATGTCTTAGGTTACCAAACTCCAGGAAAAGAATGTCTTGATCACTGAGGGAAGGTGAGGTCTTGCATTGTCTAGAATCTCCTTAAGGATCATAAACCATGTCTCTTCTCTATCAAATAACCTGCGTAGGAAATCCGTGTCCAGTATGTGGACCACTGTACTGTAAATCGATAAGATATCTTTGCAAACCCTGAGATGAAGGTCAAAGGAGCGGAGATCTGCCCAGGACAGAGGAAGGGGAAAGTGAATGTGTTAACACCGAAAATTGATAATATTTTTGGCTTAGCTTCAGATTTTGCTGTGATGTGAACATGTCTCTGAAATTCATTGATTCCCAAACTCTACTATTGGGGTTATTAGGAGGCAGGTCCCTGGGAAGTGATTACGTCATGCTGAGTGGGATAAACAGCCCTTTAAACTGTGTGGAAGGGAGCACATTGGCTAACAGTGTGAACACAGCGTTGGTTTCTTCATTTGAAGGCAGAAA
Source organism: Mus musculus (assembly GCF_000001635.26). Taxonomy (NCBI): domain Eukaryota; kingdom Metazoa; phylum Chordata; class Mammalia; order Rodentia; family Muridae; genus Mus; species Mus musculus. The sequence goes on from NC_000068.7 coordinate 12,470,564, forward strand.
GAGACATTTTCCATCAAACACTGAATTTGCTGTTGCCTCCAGATGGGCAAGAAACAAAATTCTATTGTTTATAAATTACTCAGTCTGTTCCCTTACCACAGGAAGAAAGTGAGCTAGCCTAGATGAAAACCGAGCCTGTTTCCTGAGCCTGGAAAGCAAGCACCGTTCTGCTCTCTCAACGTTGATGCAGCACTTATAGCACCAACATAAAAGGCACGACAAGCGTCTGCTCTTTAATCATAATTGCTTGACTTTCATCCTTGTGGTAATTTCTTTACAATGTTGAACAGTGATCTCTAATACTAACATACCATAATATGTTTCCTCATACTGTTGCTCCTGGATCTGGGCTTTAAGGCTTATATCACTACAGTTATTTTTGTGACTAAATATCTAAGAATAAAATTGTTGAAATGTAGCAAGTAGCTTTAACTTTATGTGAAATTTCTGTCTTACATTTCTGTAACAGTACACAAGTGCTTGCTTTGAATTTTCATCAGGCACATGTATGGATGCGTGTGCATGTTTGGGTGTATGTGGTTACTGGTGCCACACTTATGGAGAGCAGAAGGCAACTTTGGTTGTTGTTTCTCAGAAGCCAATTACCCCTGCACACCCACCCCTGCCTCCATCCCCGGATAAAGTCTCTCACTAACCTAGAGCTTACCAAGAAGGCTAAGCCACTTGGTCTTAGGGTTCCAAGGGTCCACCAGCCTCTGCCTCCCCTGCCCTGGGATTACAGATACACAGTGCTGTGAATTTCATGCTTCCAGGCAAGCAAGCACGTTGCAAACTGAGATATCCTCCTGCTCATGAAAATTGTGTGTTTCTTTTCTTTTCTTAAAACCATAGGGCATTGGTGGTTCAGTTCTGGCTGCTTCTTAGAAGCTTCAATATTTTAAGGCTAAGAATGGGGATCTGATTTTCTTTAATATTCCTTTCACTCATGGTTAGTGGTTCTCAGAAACGTTTCTTTGCTTATTGACTATTGGTATTATTGACGTCATTATGAATTCATCAAATCTTTTGTTCCATTTAAACCTAAATGGATCATATATTTTTCTAGTTGATTTATTGGAATCCCTTAGTAATTCCTGGTTATTATTTTTTCAGGTATATGCACTATGAATATGTTTTCCAGCAAAATGAGTCTCTACTCAGTTTTTAAATGTAGAGTTTCATAAGTTTTTAGTTTCTTAATACCTTTTAATGAATAGGTATTTTAAATTTTAGTTGTGCTAAAGTTATTTTTTTTTCATTAGTACTTTTAATGTTTTTAAAATCTTCCCTGTCATTTGCTGTAAATATATTGTTTTATAAATATAAATATGTATCATATAAACATATAAAATGTAAAACAGGACTTTCTAGTTTCATATTTTATGATTCATCTCAAATTAATTTTTATGTGGAATGGCAGCTGTCCTGTTCTTGGCAGCTTTGAAATAATATGTGATCTTGTGTGAAATCAATTGATCCTCTTTGCATGGGCACGCATAGTCACTTTCTAATTTTCCCCTTAGATATTGTTGCAATGGACAGCCCTTGTGTTTAATATATAGCTTCTGCAAAAGAAGAAAACAGTTAAGGTGGGAAACGGGAGCCAATACTCATCAGTAGACAGACAAGTGGTTTGCAATGCCTTTGGAGCTCTAACCACAGAGGCTGCCTGCCCATCTGTCTGTTTTGTCGTCAATAGAAGTAATTGATGTCACAATCACAGGCTCTGTGTATTTGTTAATAGTGTTGTGTTTGTGGCCACAAGCTGTATACAGGTTTCTCTAGGAACACAAGCAGAGGTGCCTTTCCTAGTCCTAGGGTCGGGGTAGTGACTATTGAGCCAAGTGTTGACATGAGGAAAACTAACCACAGCTTTCTATCCAAGACAGTTGCCAAAAGTTGCCTCCTTCAGTGCTTTCCGGAGATTCAGAATGCTTTCTTCAGCGGGAACTGCCCCGCAGTAGTCCTCTAATGGAGGAGACAGTTTGAAGGGCTTCTTGCTCTTCAATCTTCTTAGAACCCTGTCTTAATTTTAACAGAAATTCTTTTTTGTTTGTAATAGAGTTCTAGATTGGAAGGATGTAAATTGTGACCCACAGAATAAATCTGGTCACTGGCTTGTTTGGTCTAAATTCCAAAGAATGTTTCTATTTACTTATTTACTTATTTATTTATAACATTTTCAAGTATAAAAAATTAAAATAATTTTGTTTATCAATCACTATTAGAAGTACCTTCTAAGTAATAATTTATCAAATTCTCATGATAAATTTAAAAAATAGTTGCTGTTGTTTGTGTAGAAAACATAGGGAAAACTCATAGACTTTGGTATTGATTTGTTATGTTCTTTTTTTAAATCAAGAAAATATCTTTCCATGCTAAATGGGTAAAAACTCATATAATTGAAACATAATACATTAAACTTTGGTCTCCTTGTATTTCTAGGAAAAATCCTCTTTGGTTCTGATGTTTTAATTGTTTCAATTTCTCCTTTTCCATTTGCATATTTCCTCTAAGTTTTCCAAAAGCGTCCAGTTCTTTTGAAAATCTGTCTTGATGTGTGTGTGTGTGTGTGTGTGTGTGTGTGTGTGCGCATGCCTATATGAATGACATGTATGTGTAGGTGCTAATAGATGTCAGAAGAGGGCAACCAATCTCTCAGAGCTGAAGTTACAGGTGGTTGTGAGTCACATGACTTGGATGCTGGGAACACAACCCAGTCTCTTAGAAGATCAGCATGTGCTTATAACCACTGGCCATCCATCTTTCTATACCCTAACAGTGTCTAATTCTGATCAAAACTACATTGATTACAATGAATGGAATGGCGAGTCTTTCAAATCATGCTTTATTACTTTTGTTTAGTAACTTTAATTTTAGTAAACACCTTTGTTTGCCCTGTATCAGTTTCCAGGTACAATGTAAAATTTAATGGGTCATTAAACAGATTACCTTGTGCCCCTTAAAACACACTAATGTTAATATTCATTAGGGTTAATAATAATAAATATTAATATTCAGCATAAAACTGCAATATATTTTGCTCCTCTCCTGGAACTTCTGTAGTGGTATATTGTGGTTATAGAGAAAGATCTAACACAAAATTTTCCATAGCTCTGAAGGAAAAAGGCCATATTCTTTTCAAACTTCTTATACTTTAAAGTGTAATGGCTAGTAAAATTTTGCTTTATATTTTATTTGTTTATTTTTTCTCTGTGTGTATATTGTGTGTGCATGTGTGTGTGTGTTTTGTGTTTGCATGTGTACTTGTAGGTATGGATTTCAGAAAAAAATAGGTTTGAGAAATCTGCTCTTTCATTCTACCACGTGAGTCCTGGCGTTCAAACTCATGGTATTGGCTTTGATGGCAAGCACCTTAACCCTTGAACCACCTCACTGGCTCTCTGTATATCCATTGATTAGATGCAGCCGCTGTTCATGACAGACTTTTTTCCTTTTGTTAATAGGTAGGTTTGCCCTCGAATGTGAAACCATATTTCTTAGACAACTAAGCTTAATAACAACAAGTAAAACCCTAATAGGGAATTCTGGTTACAGAAAATTGGTAACTTGTTCATAGAACAACTACCATGTTCTTGTACGTGATACTTGTCCTTCGTTTCCTATGGTTTAAATAGCATGAAAAGTACTTGTTTGACAGTATGTCTCAATGGGTAAGAGTGTTTGTCAAAGTCTACTGAATTGAATTTGATCCCTGAATCCCATGTAAAGATAGACAGAAAGAACACACTACACACAGTTGTCCTCTGACCTCTATACACACATCAAGGCATTGGTCTCTTGAACCAACATGTGTGTGCAGGGACTCACACACGTACACACACACACACACACACACACACACACACACACACACACACACCCTCTCCCCCACCAACACACATGAAAAGAAATATTAAAAGATCCAAAAGATACACAGCCATTAGGCAATCACCTCTGGGGATTCTTCGGATGGCCTTTATTACTAAAGATAGAATTAGTAAAGCCAACTAATAAAATACTAAGCATTTGATGCATTATTAGGGGATACAGTCTCTATATATGAAAAAATTCTTCTACGAGTATTTCTTGAGCCAGAGTCTCTGTAGACTCTAAGTTTAAATCTGATCGTAATATAATATATGCCTCCTGTAGATGGAGAAGATGTTCCTAGTCACATTGGTACAGCTCCTTTGGATCATGATTACCAGTGTCACAGTTTTTAAAATAAAATGTTTTAATTTTCTTTCATCGGAACACAGCAAGCTTTATTTTTAGGACTGAAGATTTAATTCCAACAGGATATGTTTAGAACATTCATGCACTGGCTTTCTGAAAACATCGGGTTTCATCTTATTATGAAAAGTGTAAACAGGTTATAGCTCAGAAACAGGTGCTGTAAGACTCAGCTCTCTGAACTTCACAGGGATGTCTTCCAGCTGTGCACAGCAGAATGCTCACATATGATTTTAAATCACAGTGAGTTAGAATCCCTTACGTCTCCATCCGCTTTCCCCCTTTGTTAACAGACACTACGCTGTGGAAGCTGCATTCATATGGAAAATGAAAAGCATCCCCTTCCCAATTTTTGTCAACACATTTCTACAGGAAGCCATATGTCTAACTAAAAAAAAAGCAGATTTTCCATGCAGAAATTTGTATGAATACAATATGAAATGTGATTTAGTATGAGTATATTTATATATTTTTAAAATTAACATTTTATGAAGCACCTGTTATGCACCATGCACGTGATCAAGGCTCTAAGAAGACATTTGTGAATACAACAAACAAAATCCTATTTTGGAGTTGAGAGATGGGAAAGCAAGCAACAACATACCGAAAACCAATTCAAGTCTTTTCAGTCAGTGAAAACTGCCTTGGAGAAAACAATACAACATGCACTCAAGAATGGAATTTTTTTAGGAGCATAGTAAATGTGGGGTAGTTGCAATTTTGAAACATGATAATTTTAAAAATTCTCTAATTATAAAGAAATTTAAAGAGATTATTGATCTTGTAACCATGATCCTGCTGGGCCGCTCCAAGTCAATGATTCAAGGACAAGTAGTTGGGTCAAGAGAGAAGATTTGCTTGGCAACCCAGCAAACGGAAGAGTACTGAGCATGGGATTAGACTATCTGTCCTAGGTGTTGTAGACACCAAGTCTGTGTAAGGATTTGAAAGGAAATGTAATGATTTAGGTGGGCATAAAGGGTGGTGCAAATGTATTGTAGTCAGATTTTCTGACGCACGGGCTCCTTTTAGCTGCAGTTCACTGAGATATTGGGAACTTTGTGAATCTCGATAGATACTGATGTGGAGATGCTGGGTGATGATAGTTAATTCTTCTTTTAACTAAAAGGATAGAAAAAGTCTTCTTTTCCAGAGACCTGGAAGATGGCAAATCGCTACTTTCCCTTGGTGGAGCGGGAGACTTAGCAAATAGCATATTTCTACTACAAGGGAGAGAGAGAGAGAAATATTTGCTGCACAGTCTTTTAAACCTGTTAGGTGACTTCAATCGGAGACATCTTCTATGGAAAAGCTAGTGGGAAACTGCCAGCATACTGACCAGCTCTGTGACTTCCAAGATTATTTTAAAAGTCTGCCAGAAGCATACCTAATGAAATTTATATTATTAAGTGCTATCTAGTGGCCAATTGATAGTTAAATTTCTCTCACTTGTTCACCACATGTCCTATACATGTAGTTGGCTACCACAAGCATTATTGAACCGAGAATTAAACAGTTCAGCTGGTTAGCATCTCTCACAAAACTCTGGTTTGATTGAAAGTCACTTCAAACACAAAGACTTAGGTAATGGTTTTGAGGAATATTCAACTTCCTTGGATATAGCTATTTTCCTATTTCTTCCTCATGGTATTCTTTAGTATTTTCTGTGCCCTGAAACTTGGTCCTAAAATCTTAATGATGCTAAGTACTGTAGTAGGCTTCTTGAAAATATATGTGGGTGTCACACTGCATAATATCAGGAAATATCCCATTTGTTCTAGGATCACCGGAAGCACTACAGTACCGGCCAGAGTGTTCCAGATGGCCCTCTTCCCTCATCGTACATTATCGTCTCCGTTTACAAGCACAGGATGATTCATGTGGTGTCCTTTAGTATCACATATCCAATTCCCAATCAGCCACTCATGCCGTGGCCCTAAAACCAATTTGTGTTGCCTGAATATCTAATTTCATTAGATATTACAGAATAATGATTCCCTTCTAATTAATTTTTCCTGTCATCCGGATTAGCTAATAGCATTCCATCATAAACTGGCATCACTTAGTTACTGTGAAAGGCAGTTCCCATGGAAAGAAAGAGACACATGTATTCAGTTTCCCTCTGGTCTCCATGAAAATGGGTTGGTAATTTAGCATTAAAGGTGTTGCTGATGGTATTTCACTTTTTAAAATTATTGTCATGGATCCACGGATTTTTAAACTGATTCTATATTTTGCTAAACATTCATTATATTATTCTTAAAAACCTTCACTAAACCCTTTCAACAAAGTAGCAGGGTATAAAATTAGCTTAGAAAACTCTGTAGTCCTTCTATATATCAATAAAAAACATGTTGCAGAAGAAGTCATCAAAACAATAGCATTCAGAATTACTTTAAAAACTTTTGGAATAAACTTTGACAAGAAAGCAAGTGAGCTCTATAAAGAAAGTGTTAAAACTCTCAAGAGAGAAATAATTAAAACACTGACAGATGGAAGGACCTCTCATGTTCTTGGATTGATAGAATCAACTTTTAGAAAATGGTCATATTACTAAAAGCAGTCTGCGGTTTAGTGCAATCCCTGCCCAAGTTCTAATATTATTCTACAGAGACAAAGAAACAATATTTATAATTTGTTAGAAACAGCCGGGCGGTGGTGGCACACGCCTTTAATCCCAGCACTTGGGAGGTAGAGGCAGGCAGATTTCTGAGTTCGAGGCCAGCCTGGTCTAAAAAGTGAGTTCCAGGACAGCCAGGCTATACAGAGAAACCCTGTCTCAAAAAAAAAATTGTTAGAAGCACACAAAATCTTAGATAGTCAGCCCTAAACAAAAAAAGCAATCTTGGAGTTATCAGCATACCTGATTTCAAGTTATACTACAAAGATACAGTAATAGAAAAAGCATGCCACATTCACAAAACTAGTCATGTAGATCGATGAATAGGAACAGAAAAGCAGGACATAAACCTATGCAGCTTTAGCAGTTGGGGGTTTCACAAAGATGATGAAAATATTCACTGGGGAAACAACAGCTTCTTTAATATGTGGTCTTGGTAAAAGTGGATATCCAGGAGGAGTGTAGTGTAGATGTGACCAAGATACATTTCACACATGTAGTAAATTCTCAAAGAATAGGTGGAAACACACACACACACACACACACACACACACACACACACACACACACACACACATCCCTCTGGAATATTCAAATGTTGAAGAATGAAGCCTTATCTTTATAGCTCACCCTGCACAAACCCCCATCTCCAAGAGGAGCAAAAGCCTTAATGTAAGACTAAAAACTGAAAATTTTAGATAAAAAGAAGTGAAAACACATCAGGATACAGGCATAGGTAAAGCATTTCTGAATTGGACTCCAGTAGCTCAGGAAATAAGATTATTCAACAAATGAGACCTTGTGTATAGGAGAATTATCTTTAATATAAATGTAAACAGTGAATTCATCTGGCAGCTGTACTTCTTTACCTTATGTTAGTCCTTAGTAATCGCACAGAGAGACCAAGTACTGAAAACTGCACCTCAATAACTGAGCAGTTAAAAGATCTATCTCCTATGCTACTCTGGCTACCTCCCAGCACCATCCCATTATATGTCATTATTATTGTTCTGGCTCTTTGGACTTCAGGTGTGTTTCTGTGTTCTGTCTCCAGACCCCTTCCTCATCCTCCCAGCTGATCTGATTATCCTCTCTCCCTCTCGCCCTTTCTCCTTCTCTCGTCCCTCTGACCTGCAGACCTGCCCTGTTCTCTATTCTGCCCAGCTATTGGGTGATCAGTATTTATTGACAAGGCAGAGAATAAATGGTAAAAATTGTTTACACAAACTTGAGAAAGGAGATTCTTGGCATAAGCACTACAAATGTCATTTCCAGATAGAAACAAGATATTAGGGCAGAGAAATCAGCATTTGAGTAACACGAGGGTAAACTTTACACAGTTCACAAAACCATTATGCCTCCATCAGGACATTGAAAAGCCACCTGGGGTCCCAGGCATCAAACTCAGATTGTCCGGCTTGCCTGCAAGCACCTTTACCTTTTGAGTCATCTAGCCACACATAACATAATTTAATCAAACAAATCTTTCCCAATAATATTCTCAAGCTAATGAAAAAAACATTCACCATAAAAGGGGAGTGGGTGGGTAGGGGAGAGGGGGTGGGTGGCTATGGGGGACTTTTGGTATAGCATTGCAAATGTAAATGAGCGAAATACCTAATAAAAAAATGGAAAAAAAAACATTCAAAAATGAATCTGACAACAGTCAACTATCTTCTCAGCTCATTTTAAGCCTGCTGCCTGTTTTTATGAATAAAATTTCATTGAAACAGAAATATCCTTTCCTGAAGGATTGTTGAAGGTTACTTTTGCGCAGAAGTAAAATAGGTACCTTTGGCAGGAGCTTAATTTTCTATGAAGTCTAAAACATTTCATTTGTAGCCTTTAATAGAAAGTTTGCTGACCCTAAGTGTTGGGGATGCAGCCTCAGTTTCAAAGAGCTAGCCTAGTGTGTGCATGGTCCTGGGTTTGATGGTGTGTGATGGAGCAGAGGAAGAAGCCTGCTGGTGCCCTGGTTGTGACTATGAGGTGTAGGATCTCAAGGAGCATGTTCTGATTTCACAGGTTGATCTTGTGAAACCATGTGCCTTAGGAGCAGAAATGTGTGTATGTTTCACGATGCCTAGGCACACAGGTGAGCATTGGGTAAGCATTGCAGCACTAGGTGTATACAATGGATATATGAATGTACTCAGAAACTATTATGTGGGTCCCTTGCCTGTACCCTTCACATCGTATTGCAGATGTGACCTTACCTTTCTATGTACCTGCAGTTTAGATAGAGAACGATCTCCTTTTATAACTCACTGAAAAAATGCAGTGTTTGTAACAAGACTAGAGGAAGTGAGATGCCTTTTGTCTTCAGAATGAAGCTCCTGTGTTGAAATAGCCTCGGCCTTCCAGGGTGTGTGTGGGGGGCACATGAAGGTCAACGTCTGTGGTTCTTGGGAGCTGTTGCTCAGTTTGATATAAAAGGGAGATTAAAACAAATGCAAGCCCGTATTGGAAAGAGCAATAAGTGTTGCCCACAATTTAAGTCTATGAAAGATGTCACACTGATCCTAGGCTGAGAATTTATTGGAAGAGAACAGCTACAATTTCCTTTAAACAATTCACTTTACCTTCTATATGTGCCTACCTAATTTATATATTGCCAGGCTCATTAAAATTCAGAAGAGCTCTGTCGATTTGCAGCAGGATGAAGCTTACAGAGAGGGTGTCTATCTATGGTAAATATTTGGTTTATATGACAAGAGATGTTTGGCTTTTTGAGGAAAACAACTTCACTGTTAGCTTCTAGTTTCGAAATAGTGATACGTGTAAGGATAAAACATATTCAGGAGTACAATTTCTGTGACAAAAATTATTTCGTGTGTATTATTCATAAACAATATAACACTGTAAAATGAATACTTAAAGAAATAGTCCCATATAAATAATGCACTATTAGTCTAAGTTTTTGAAGTTAGCAAGAATTGCCATAGCTACAAATCATTTCAAAACTGACAGCAATGTTTCATGAATTTAATGTGTTGATAATTTGGCAAGGAGCCTATGAACAACATAAAACAGAAGAATAAAGCAGGGTTGCTTACTTTCCAAAAATTAGGATAAAAATATGTATATTATGTATGCTACACATTTTATAGACTTTCTGACTGACTTCATACACATTAACATTTCTTCAAAATTATAATTGGGTTCTGTAACATCCATATGCACTTGCCGAATATGAGTATATGCTTGGCCTTCTGTGTTGATGGCACAAGTGGAAGTTTAACGAATGTGAATTGAAAATATTTATTTTTAATTTTTCTGTAGTGAACTTATATAGTTACTTCCTTCTTGTCATTATTCTTAGAACATTTGGTATTTACCACTTGCAGTTTATTTACATTGTACAGGTATTTTATGTGCTTCAGGATATTAAAAATGTATGCACAGATGTGTTTAGGTTATATGAAAATACTACAATTTTTAAAAACATTTATTTTCCTTTTGCGTGAGGTGCAGTGGGGTGGGGTTAGACCATGTGAGTGCAGTACCCACCAAGGCCAGAAGTGGGCACAATATTCTCCTGGAGCCAGAGTTGGAGGTTGTAAGCTTCCTGATGTTGGATTTTGGAGTTGAATTCTGTTCCTCTGCAAGAGCAGACAGTTAAGAGCGATTCATCTCCCCATTCCACACTACACTCTGAAGGAACATGAGCTTCTATAGATTGGTTATCACAGGGCTCCTGGAGCCAATAACCCACTCAACTAGTAGACAACTGCATATTCATACAGATACAGTGTGTAAACACAGACTGAGGACGTGTGTGTCTGCACATTCACTCTTGGGACTTTTAAGATGGTGAATGTGTATATATGCAGAAAGTCTCAGCTATCTGAGATTGATTTGCCTTTTATGCTGTTGGTTTCTAAGTCTTAAATCTTAGAAACCCCAAGTAGATCATGCTTTTTTTTTTTTTTTTTTTTTTTTTCTGTTCTGGAACTACAGCTCCTGGGATAACTTCATTTTGATGAAATCTGTCATTGATAAAAGAGAGTTCAAGCTTCTCTAAGCCAATTAAGATGTTTTTGCCTCAGGAGGTAAATAAAAGCACATGATAGAAGTGACGCTGGGTGGAGAGTGGTAATCGGTAGACTAGTTCAGTACTGAACAATATTGAACACTGTAACAATAACCCCTAATAAATCATCTTGAAAGCTACATTGCCTATATTTTTTTCCAAGGTCAAATAAAGTATTCCCATAAGTATCCAAAGGTTGAGTGCATTTTTATGGTTTATTTTTAGAGGCTATTGACTGTGTCTTCTAGAGAAAACTTTAAATTCCTTTAATATATAAAAAAAATCATCAAAATACTTGAAACCTGCCTTATTATGTTTAAGTACATTGTGAACTGAGGTATAAATTAATTCAGGGATTTATTAATATATAAATAGGATGTGAATCCTATCTAAATAAACACAATTCTATATGTTGAAATTATTTGTATTTTATAACCACACAAGTTTTTAGTGTGAAAAAGGAAAGAACAGCTATTACTGATTTTATTTTTAAAATTTTATCTTTATATTCACTTTCCAATAAAGGGACTGTTAGAATACTTTTACATTAAAGTTAATGTTAATATTTTAACCCTGACTTCTAGTGTTGCCTTTTAAAATCAGAACTAGTCCTCATCTATGATTCCACAATTAGATGATATTAACTTTGAATAAGGGTGATGAGTGTAGAGAAACCTGTGTGATTATTCAGCTATTTGTAAATCTCCCATCCAACTACTTATTCATGCATACACCGATCATCTACCAATCTTTCTATTTTCCTCTGTCTCTTCAAGCGTCCACCCAGGCATCCTTCCTGTATTAGTGAGGGATTTTTATTGCTGCTGTGAAACACCAGGACCAAAAAGCAAGTTGGGGAGGAAAGGGTTGAGTTGGCTCCCATTTCCAGATCACAGTCCATCATTGGAGGAAAGACAGGACAGAGACACAAACAGGGTTACACCTGGAGGCAGGAGCTGAGGCGGAGGCCATGGAAGGGTGCTAAGATGCTGCGAAGGGTAGAGGGAAGCAAAGAGAGTGTCTGGCCAATGGGCATGGAGATACATTTAGGAGAAGAAAGCTCTCCACAATAAGGTGATTATAGATAAAGACAATGGTGTTTTTCTGTGAAAGGTAGCAGGGAGCATTTCAGCGTTTTAGTAAAAATATGTGACCAGTATGTAAGCAGACAGACGACTCCCTTCATCTGAACATTCTATAGTTGGAAGCTCCCAAGTAGGTCAAGGTTTGATGAGCCAATATAATAAGATCAAACAACCCATTGATCATGGAAGTCTTGAATTATGCACTTGCTTGCCAGCAATTAGTATTATAATTTTGTCCTTGTTAATGAATTAATTTATTATTTAATTTCTTTTTCTGATCTCTTTTTTTTTTAATTTATTTATTCAGTTTACATCCTGATCCCTACCCCATCTCCCATTCCCCCCTCCTACAGTCCCTCACCTCATCCCCACTCCCTTCTCCTCTGAGAGAGTGGAGGGCCCACTGGGTATCCTCCAGCCTGGCACATCAAGTCTCTGCAGGGCTAGGGACATCCTCTCCTACTGAGGCCAGATGAGGCAGCCTGGCTAGAACAATGTATTCCATAGAAAAGCAACAGCTTTAGGGACAGCCCACACACCAGTGGCTTGGGACCCACATGAAGACTGAGTTGCACACCTGTTACATATGTGCAGTGTGTGTGTGTGTGTGTGTGGGGGGGGTTATAGGTTCACCCTGTGTATGCTCTTTGGTTGGTGGATCAGTCTCTGAGCGCCCCCAAGAGTTCAGGCTAGTTGACTCTGTTGGTCTTTCTGTGGAGTTCCTATCCCATTCAGGACCCTCAATCTTTCACCCAATTCTTCCATAAGGGTTTCCCAGGCTCCAGGTTCCTCCATGGTTGGCTGAGTGTGTGTGTGGGGTCCTCTCTAACCCTCTGAGTCAGCCGCTGTATAGAGCCTCTCAGAGGACAGCCATGCAAACCTCCTGTCTATAAGCATAACAAAATACCATTAATAGTGTTAGGAATTGGTACTTGTTCATGGATGGGTCTCTAGTTGGGCCAGTTATTGCTTGGCCACTTCCCTAATCTCTGCTCCATCCCCCACCCCTGCATTTCTTGTAGTCAGAATAAATTTTGGGGTGAAAATTTCGTGGGTAGGTTGGTGTAACCAATGCTCCACTGGGGTTCCTGCATGGATATAGGAGGTAGCCTCTCTAGTTTCCATATCCACAGTGCTGTGATTCTCAGCTAAGGTCACCCCTATTGATTTTTGGGAGCCTCCCTTATCCCAGGTCTCTAGCACATCCTCAAGATGCACTCTCCACCTTCATATAGATCTGCAGAATTCCCTTAATTCTCATGGCCATATGGCTATTTCTCCTGTCTCTCCTCACACCTGATTCTGAACCTCCCATTCCTCTCCTCGTCCCTTCATCCACCCAGTTCCCTCCCTCCATCTGCCTCCTATGACCATTTTATTCCCCTAGAAAGTGAAATTCAATCATCCTCTCTTGTGACTTCCTTCTTGTTTAGCTTCTTTGGATCTGTAGTGTGAAGCATGAGTATCCTATGTTTTATGGCTAATAGCCACTTTTAAGTGCATGCATAGTATGCATGCCTTTTGGGGACTGGGTTAGCTTTCTCAGGATGATATTCCCAAGTTCCATCCATTTGCCTATGGAACTCATAATGACTTTGTTTGTAATAGCTGAATAGTATTCCATTGTGTAGATGTACCACATTTTCTTTACTCATTCTTCAGTTGAGGGACATCTAGGCTATTTCTAGTTTCTGACTATTTCAAAGAAAGTTGCTATGAACATAGTTGAGCAAGTGCCCCGGGGAATAGCAGGTCATCTTTTGGGTGTATGTCTAGGAGTGGTATTGAGGGTCTGGAGGAAGAATAATTCTAAGTTTTCTGAGAAACAACCAAATTGATTTCCAAAGTGGTTGTACACAAGAGTGATCTTCCTGCTCTACATCCTGACCAGCATTTACTGTCACTTGCCTTTTTAATTTTAGCCATTCTGACAGGTCATTTTGATTTACCTATCCCTGATGACTAAGGACTTTGAACATTTCTTTAAGGGCCTCTCGGCCATTTGAGATTTCTCTGTTGAGAATTCTGTTTTGCTCTGTACTCCATTTTAAAATTGGGTTATTGGTGTCTAACTTTTTGAGTTCTTTATAAATTTTGAGTATTAGCCCTCTGTCAGATGTAGGGTTGGTGAAGACCCTTTCTCAATCTGTAGACTGATGTTTTGTTCTATTAACTATGTCCTTTGCCTTACAGAAGATTTTCAGTTTCATGAGGTCCCATTTATTAATGATTGATCTTAGAGGCTTAGCCACTGGTATACTGTTCAGAAAGTTTCTCCTATACCAACAAATTCAAGACTACCCCTCACTTTTTCTTCTATTAGATTGAGTGTGTCTGGTTTTATTTTGAGATCTTTGATCTACTTGAACTTGAATTTTGTGCAGGGTGATAGATATGGATCTATTTGCATCCTTCTAGGTGAAGACATATAGTTAGTTGAAGATGCTTTATTTTTTTCCATTGTATGCTTTTAACTTCCTTGTCAAAAAATCAAGTGTCTGTAGGTATGTGGATTTATTTCAGGATCTTCAAATTGATTCCACTGAGCAACCTGTCTGTTCCTATACCAATAGAGTGCAGTGTTTCTTACTATTTATTGCTGAGTAGTAGAGCTTGAGGTCAGGGATGGTGAAACTTCCAGAAGTTCTCTTACTGTTCAGGATTGTTTTAATTATCCTGCTTTTTGTTTTGTTTTGTTTTGTTTTGTTTTCTACATGAAGTTGAGAATTACTTTCTATCTTCTGATATCTTCCTCAATTTCTTTCTTCAGTGACTTGAAATTCTTGTCATACATGTCTTTCACTTGCTTGGTAAGAGTTACACCAAGATATTTTATTTTAGTTGTGATATTATAAAGGGTGTTGTTTCCGTAATTTCTTTTTTGGCCCATTTGTTGTTTGTATGAAGAAAGGCTACTGATTTCTTTGAGTTAATCTTGTATCTAGCCACTTTGCTGAAGGTGTTTATCAGCTGTAGGAGTTCTCTGGTAGAATTTTTGGGTCACTTATGTATACTATCATATCATTTGTGAACATCAATCCTTTGATGTCTTCCCTTCCAATTTGTATCCTCTTGATCTACTTTGGTTGTCTTATTGATCTAGCTAGAACTTCAAGTAATATGTTAAAGAGATAGGGGCAGAGTGGACAGCTTTGTTGTGTCCACTTTGGTTTTATTTTAGTGAAAATGCTTTAAGTTTCTTTCCATTTAATTTGATGTTAGTTATTGGCTTACTGTATATTGCTTTTATTATGTTTAGGTATGTACCTTTTATTCCTGATCTCTCTAATACTTTTAAGATGTAGGCAGGAAGGATTTTGTCAAAGGCCTTTTCAGCATCTAGTGAGATGATGTTTTTTTCTTTCAGTTTGTTTTGTGTATATGGTGGATTACATTGATAGATTTTCATATATTGAACCATCCCTACATCCTTGTGATGAAGCCTACTTGATTATGGAGAATGATATCTTTGATGTGTTCCTGGATTCAGTTTGCGAGTATTTTCTTGAGCATTTTTGCACCAATGTTTATAAGAGAAATTGGTCTGAATTCTCTTCCTTTGTTGAGTCTTTGTGTACTTTAGGTGTCAGGGTGACTGTGGCTCTCATAGAATGAGTTTGGCAGTGTTCCTTCTGTTCCAGTTTGAGGAGTATTTGTGTTAGCTCTTCTTTGAAAGACTGTTAGAATACTGCACTAAAACCATCTGGCCCTGGACTTTTTTGGGTGCAGGGGGATTTGGAAACTTTTAATGACTGCTTCTATTTCCTTAGGAATTATAGGGATGTTTAAATAGTTTACCTGCTCTTGATTTAACTTTGGTAAGCAGTATCTGTCTAGAAAATCATCCATTTCATTAAGATCTTTCAATTTTGTGAAGTACAGGCTTTGAAGTAAGACCTAATGATTCTTTGAATTTCCTCAGTGTCTACATTATTTCTCTCTTTTCATTTCTGCTTTTGTTTATTTGGATACTCTCTCTTTGTTAGTTTGGTTCTAAGGGTTTGCCTATCTTATTGATTTTCTCAAAGAACAAGCTTTTTGGTTTTGTTGATTCTTTGTATTGTTTTCTTTGTTTCTATTTGATTGTTTTTAGCCCTGATTTTGATTATTTCCTGCCTCCTAATCCTTTTTGGTATGTTCCCTTTGTCCTTTCCTTTTATTTTCTAAAGCTTTCAAGGGTACTTTTAAATTGCTTGTATGAGAACTTTCTAACTTCTTTATGGAGGCACTTAGTGCTATGAACTTTCCTCTTAGTACTGTTTTCATTGTGTCCTATACATTTGGGTATGCTGTGCCTTCACTTTCATTGAATTCTACAATGTCTTTAATTTCATTCCTGACTCAAAAGTCATTGAGTAAAGAGTTGTTTAGTCTTCAAAAGTGTGCAGGCTTTTCTTGTTGTTGAAGTCCAGCTTTAATCTATAGTAGTCTGATAGTGTACTAGACATTATTTCAATTTTTTGCATCTATTGAAGCTTGCTTTGTGACCGACTATATGGTCAGTTTTGGAGAAGGATGGGTGAGGTGTTAGGCAGAAGCTATATTCTTTTGTGTTTGGGTGAAATATTTTGTAGATGTCTTTTAGGTCCATTTGATTCATAACCTCTGCTAGTTTCATTACTTCTCTGTTTAGTTTTTGTCTGCATGACCTGTCACTTGACGAAAGCAGGGTGATAAAGTCTCCCACTATTGATGTGTGGAGTTCAATGTGCAATTTAAACATTAGCAATGTTTCTTTTACAAATGTGGGTGCCCTTGTGTTTGGACATAGGTGTTCAGAATTGAGATATCATCTTGGTAGATACATCTTACCATTTGATGTGTATCAAGTATTCTTCTCTGTCTCTTGATTAATTTTGGTTGAAAGTCTATTTTGTTACATATTAGAATGTGTACTCCAGCTTGTTTCTTAGGTCTATTTGCTTGCAGAATTTTTCCAGTTCTTCAATGTAATGTCTATGGTTATTGTTGAGGTGTGTTCCTTGTATGCAGCAGAAAGATGGATCCTGTTTTGCATCCATTCTGTTAGCCTGTGTCTTTTTATGTTGGAATTGAGTCCACTGATGTTGAGAGATATTAATGACCAGTGATTGTTATTTTGATGTTAGTGGTGTGTGTGTGCATGTGTGCATGCCCGTGGGTGCGTGTGTGTGTGTGTGTGTGTGTGTGTGTGTGTGTGTGTGTGTGTGTATTTGTGTCTTTCCCTTGTTTTTTCTGGTATGGAATTACTTATTTCCTGTATTTTCTAGGATGTAGTTATCCTTCTTGGGTTGGAATTTTCTTCCTAGTATTTTCTGTAAGGCTAGATTTGTGGATAGATATTGTTTAAACTTGGATGTATCTTGAAATATCTTGTTTTCTCCATCTATAGTGATTGAGAGTTTTGCTGGATAGAGTAGTCTAGGTTGGCCTCTGTGGTTTATTACTGGTTGCAAGATTTCTGTCCAGGCCGTTATAGCTTTTAGAGTTTCTGTTGAGAAGTCAGGTATAATTCTGAAAGGGCTGCCTTTGTATGTTACTTGGTCTTTTTTTCTTGCTGTTTTTAATATTCATTCTTTGCTCTGTAAATTTTGAGTTTTGATATGTGTTTTCTTTTTTTGCCCAGTCTAACTAGTGTTCTATATGTTTCTTCTATGTTTATAGGCATCTCTTTCTTTAGGTCGGGAAAGTTTTCTTTTATAATTTTATTGAAAATATTTTCTGGTCCTTGGATCCAGGACTCTTTATCTTCTTCAATTACTCTTCCCCCTCCTCTCCCCCTCCCCCTCCTTCTCCTCCTCCTTTTCTCCTTCTCCTTCTCCCTCTCCTTCTCTTTCTTCTTCCTTTTCTTCTTCTTTCAAAGGTTTATTTATTTATGTGAGTACACTGTAGCTGTCATCAGACATACCAGAAGAGGGCATCAGATCCCATTTGAGATGGTTGTGAACCACTATGTGGTTGCTGGGAATTGAACTAGGGACCTCTGGAAGAGCAGTTATTTCTCTTAACTGCTAAGCCATCTCTCCAGCCCCTTCCTATTATTCTTAGTTTAGGTCCTTTCATGGTTGCCCAGATTTCCTGGGTGTTTTGTGTCAAGAATTTTTTAGACTTGACAATTTCTTTGACTGATGTATCAATTTCTTCTATTATATCTTCTATGCTGAGATCTTCTCTTCCTTCTCTGTATTCTTTTGTTCCTATTTTCTTCCCTAGGTTTTCCGTCTCCAGGATTCCCTCAGTTTGTGTTTTCCTTACTGCTTTTATTTCCATTTTCAGGTCTTGAACAGTTTTATTTATTTCCTTCACTTGTTTAATTGTATTTTCCTGTATTTTCTCAAGGGATTTATTAATTTCCTCTTTAATAGCCTCTATCATCTTTATGAGATTAGATTTAAGGTCATTTTCTTGTGCTTCAGTTGTGTTAGGATATCCAGGGCTTGTTGTGGTAGGGTAGCTGTGCTCTGAGGATGTCATATTGTCCTGGTTTTTGTTGATTGTGTTCTTTTCAGGGCCTTTAGCCGTCTGGATGACTTTAGTCCCTGGATGTTTCTCTTGTAGTAGGTATTGGAATGGAGTTTGCCCTCGATGATCCTGATGTGATAGGCTTCTGATAGGTATCGTTGGGCTGTATGGTTCTGGATCATCAGGTCTGATAAAGGTGGGCTGAGAGGTGGTGGGAGAATGGGCGTACAGTGGAGATAGCAAGCTGCTCAGGCTAGTTAGCGGTGCTCTAGAGGACTCAGTAGGCGGGAAAGAGAGGTGCAGGATGGGCTATCCTTGCTAATTTAAGTGGAAAAAATTTCTCTGCCCACACAATTTTTTAAAAAAATTGTACATGATGTTAATGTATAGTGCCTGCCTTGGGGGCAGTTGTCTATTTCTGTGAATTGTGTTTTCATGTTCTGATATTTCTCTATTTTTACAGGCTGTACTTTCTATGATTGAAAAGAAAATTAATTGTGCTCTAATGGAGCTAACCTGACACCATTTTTCTGTAAATAGAGTAATTTTATGTACTGAACTTTCATATATGTTAACTTAATTTTTATAATTTTTTCATAAATAAATGACATATGTATGATTCATTGTATATATATATATTTGATTTTGAAATTGCAGGAAACTCAATGCATGTTTAAATAAACAAAATGCTCTTTCTTTACTCTGTGCTATAAGAAATAGCCTAAAAGTTAATTAGGCTTTAACGACCTTCCACAGGATATAGAACAATTTCTGTACAGCTAAAATAAGATTTATATTGTGCTTCATTAAAAAGGAGCAAAGGACACTCAGGTGATAAATTTCTTTTATGGCATTGAACTTTAAAAAAAAGTTAAATAAAATAAATAAAATGAAAATGAAAAGTTTCTTTGTCACTCTCTCTGTCCTTGTTCTAAATGACGAGCTCTGAAACACCATTCCTGTGAGCCACATCCAGTTCTTTTATGATATTTAACAGTGAATCTCCTCAAGAAGTTGCTCTCCCTGTAGCTAAAAGACAAATATACGGCAGCTAAATTTGTTTGCTTATATGTGTGTAGGGTATGAGTGTTCTTGTGTTTGTATATATATACCAGAGGTCAATATTTTCCTTGATTACCTTTCTCCCTGTCTAATATTGAGACAGGGAGGATGCTTGGCTTGGGAATCCCCTGTCTTTAACTCCTGAACTATGGGAATACAGCTTGGCAGTCGTGCCCACCTGGCTTTCACATGATTGCTGTGGATTCAAATCCAGCAAGTTTGTTACCCACTCCCCTGTACTCATCAAGATTAAAGTTTTAAGCTGCTCAAACTGATTACTGATTTTCCTTCCATGGTACATGTCTTAGTCAGGGTTTCTATTCCTGCACAAACATCATGACCAAGAAACACTTGGGGAGGAAAGGGTTTATTCAGCTTACTCTTCCACATTGCTGTTCATCACCAAAGGAAGTCAGGACTAGAACTCAAATAGGTCAGGAAGCAGGAGCTGATGCAAAGGCCATGGAGGGATGTTCTTTACTGACTTGCTTCCCCTGGCTTGCTCAGCCTGCTTTCTTACAGAACCCAAGACTACCAGCCCAGAGATGGTCCCACCCACAAGGGGCCTTTCCCCCTTGATCACTAATTGAGAAAATGCCTTACAGCTGGATCTCATGGAGGCATCTCCTCAGCTGAAGTTCCTTTCTCTGTGATAACTCCAGCCTGTGTCAAGTTGACACCCCAAACCAGCCAGTACAGTACATATTTCTATTATTAAGCACCTTTAGCTAATGTTTTTTTCTAACATCACTCAGTTGAATATACTGGCCCAGCCTTTACTTTGTACAAGTGAGAAATTATTTTCTTGGTCTGAGATGGAATCATGATTTTATTTCTTCAGAGAATTTGAAGAAAGGTGTCTGGTTCTGTAAGGTGCCTGAAGTGTAGCTGAATTCTCTACAAATACCAGCGCATGCTTGGCAGGTGATCTGTGTTTGGAACCCTGAGCATTATCTTAGGAACACAAAAGAAACCTAAAGAGCTTCAGTTAGGAGGGTTGACTAGGTAGCACTGCATGAAATGATCTGTGTGGATGCGCTTGTGTGTGCAAGTGTGCATATGTGAATACTTCCGGCCGTGTTCCTCTGGGGCTATCTACGTCATATCCTGATACTCCTTCACTAGTATTTTATCAATTAACTTTTGGTTCTGGGAACTAAGCCCACTTCTTTGTATATGCTAGGCAAACATTATATCAATGATCCAGTGAACTATCTCATTAACCATCCTCATCAATATTCTAGATGCACAAAAATAATCTAACATTAAGAAAACATAAGATTTTAATTCTAAGTGTGATGCATTTGTCAGTAACTGTGTAATCCTAGTTTAATTTGTATTATGTTCCTACATTAAGTATTTTAACAGAGCTTCTTGTTTTCATATCTTTTTGACAATTCCACATAAACAATGAAGATACACCATCAGCATTGTTTAATATGTATCTAGAATGCATCTCATGTGATGTTTTAAATTTCTCTCAAATGATACTGAATTTATATGAATTTGCCCTTAGGTCAGGTTAAGTAATGATCTCTTCTACCATTGGAAATTATTAAGCTTATTCCCAGCATAGGTCTGAGTACCATTGCCTAATTCAATACGGAATTTCCCATCCAATTCCAGATGCCTTAAGAATGTTAGGGGATATTTTTATTAAGGTCGACGAGATGGCTCAGATGGGTAGGGGTATTTGCCACCAAGATGAAAACTTGATTTCAATCCCCAGGACCCACATGGTGAAAGGAAGAAGCGACTCTCATAGATTGTCCTCTGAAGTCTACATATGTGTCATGTGGTAGCACTCGTACACCCCAACCTCCATGTAAATAAATTTAATAAAAAGTAACTTCATCGAAACAGATTATTTTCCTCTTAAGGTGTCTTTGGTTAGAGCTTGTACATTAAACCAGTAACAACGTCTCCGACTGGGACTGAGGAGATGGTGGCTCAGTGGTTAAGAGTGTGTATTTTTCTTATACAGTGCTGAAGTTCAGTTTACTTTTTATTATTGGGTATTTATTTCATTTACATTCCAATGGTATCCCAAAAGTCCCCCACACCCTGCCACACCCACTCCCCCACCCACCCACTCCCACCTCTTGGCCCTGGCGTTCCCCTGTACTGAGGCATATAAAGTCTGCATGACCAATGGGCTTCTCTTTCCACTGATGGCCGACCAGGCCATCGCTGACACCATTGCATACACTAGCAAGATTTTATTGAAAGGACCCAGATGTAGCTGTATCTT
This sequence comes from Mus musculus, assembly GCF_000001635.26. Lineage (NCBI taxonomy): Eukaryota > Metazoa > Chordata > Mammalia > Rodentia > Muridae > Mus > Mus musculus. The sequence goes on from NC_000068.7 coordinate 12,492,292, forward strand.
GTGAGACTATGCTGGGGCCTAGCAAACACAGAAGTGGATGCTCACAGCCAGCTATTGGATGGATCACAGGGCCCCCAATGGAGGAGCTGGAGGAAGTACCCAGGGAGCTTGGGGGATCTGCAACCCTATAGGTGGAACAACAATATGAACTAACCAGTAACACCCCCCCTTCCCGCCCCCGAGCTCGTGTCTCTAGCTGCATATGAAGTTCAGTTTCTGGCACCCATGCTTGGTAGTTCATACCCTCCTGTATGTCCAGCTCTAGGAGCCTGGTCTGCCCTCTTCTGGCCTCTGCAGGCACTGCACCTTGTTCAGATTTTAAATCCCAGCACTGATCTATGCAATTGACTTATTTGCAGCTACAATCAATGTAAAATGGGTTTAACATTATTGTGAGGTTAAAGATTTATGTCTGTTGTTTGTCTCAACATTCTCAAAGAGACAGCATTAATATTGGGAATAACCTTGATATAATCTTTGGATTTTCAGGGCTGGAACAGACCTTGGAGAAGTAATGGATGCTTTAAATCACTGCTTCATCTTCGAGGTTTGAAGCTTGTTATTCTGATTAAATCTGTCAGCTTCCACCTGCCTTCTCATGTTTATAAGTTTATATCTGTTACTTTTATATTTCTATTTGCATTTCCTTTTCTATGAATGTCTCGTTTTCTTCTTTAATTTTCTACTAGGTTGCCATTTTATTTTTTCAGTTCTATAAGTTGAACTCAGCATCTCTCACCTGCCGTCACCTGCCGGGTGAGCACTCTGGGCACTCTGGCACTTTGTTGTTTGTTTGCTTGTTTCTTTGATGTCTTACTGAGTTTTCCAGGTTTCCTGCTTCAGCCCCCACATTACCTAGACGTATATCAGTTCACCACCAGGTCTGGCTGGGTGGTTGTTGTGCTTTCTTCATTGACGCTAATGATATATGAAGGTTGCTACTCTTAGTCTGTCACTGAGTTGTCTTTGAATGGGGCTGGTGCTGTATTTGCCATTTGAAAATTTACACGATATATTGTTTTAATATTTTTTTCTCTATGGATTTTAAGTTCTGTCTCTCCTTTTTGCAAAGATGTTTTTCTCTACAAAAATGTACCATCACTTTCTTCTACGTACTGGCTTTATAATTTTATCTTTAGGTTTAATCTTTAATTAACTTGCATTTTGATACAGATATGTAGGATTCCTGATGTGTAAAATGGTCAAACAAAGATTTTCATCAGCACTATGTACTAAAGCCTCTCCTTCTAACTGAATTGAAATGCTATTCTCTCTAGACAACTCCAGAAAGTTACACCCTATGTTCTGTGTCTGTGGACTTACCTGTTTAGGTACACCCAAGCATGCAATCGTATAGTAGATGTGCCCTATTATCAGCTTCTTTTACTTAGTACAAGACTTTTTGTTTTGTATTAATTTGATTTTAGCACTTTCAGACATGTACTAGTCTTGACTGGCCAGGTGACTTTTTTGCCTTTGCCTTCTGAGTGCTAGGATTAGAGACAATGGCCACCAGATGCGACCAGAGTAATCATGTGTGTACATTCAGGTGATAGCATCCAGGTTGTATCTCGTATCAATACTTTGTTTTCTTTCTATTGCTTGTGGTTATTCCATTGTCTGGATATACCACATTTAATTCATCCATTCATCAGCTGATGGACATTTTGGGTTTTAGGGATTTCACTACTCTGAGCATTCATAACCGTTTTTGTGTGTGCAATTCTCATGTTTGTTGGGTTTATTTACAGAAGTCGAATTACTGAGACATAAAAATATCTTTATGAGAAGTATTTTAACAAAATCTTGGACTGTTTGTCAAGGTGAATGCACCACTCTGAGACCCCATCAGGAGTTTGTTACAGTTCTGACCCTTTTATATGTTGTTCTGTTCAACACTCATTATAATTTCAGTACCCTCTGTCCCACTGGGAAGGAGCAATATAAAGTAACAGGTCTCATTATTTCATAGAAGTGTAAACTAGTAGAGACATTATGAAAACCAGTTTGGAGGTTTCTTATTATCTTAAAAATTGTTATTTTAGCCACTCAGTTGGACACACAGTAAGACCCCATAGTGGGGTCTTTCTCAGTTGGACGCACAGTGAGACCCCATAGTGGGGTCTGACTCAGTTGGATGCATAGTGAGAGCCCATGGTAGGCTCTTACTCAGTGGGTGTGCAGTGAGAATTTGTGGTGGGCTCTTTTGAGTTTCTATTCAGATATATGAGTTCTAAAACCTTTCTCAATTTTGTCAATTATATTTTTATGATTTTGATGTTCATTCTTGAAGTACACAGGCCTTACATTTATTTTTTTACCTTGCAAAACATCACTAAATAAAGGGAACAGGATCTATGACTTGAATTCCAATCCAGTATGTCTTTCACATTTAAAACCAACAGACTGGCATACACTTTATAGCTCTTTGAATTCATCTGTATTTTTGACTTGACACAGGAAAAAGACTCTGTAACTGGCCTAATTTGTTTTAAATCCAGATTGTGCTATTACTATTTGCTTAAAAATAACCATCCTTGCTGTATTTTCCAGAGGTTCCATGATTTCTTAGATTTTTTTTTAATACAGAGCATCTTTAAAATATTAAATGTCATTGTATAAAATAACAGCAAGAAGGATGAAGGTTTCTTTATTAGAGGTTTAAGCCTTCAAATAAATTTAAGAATAAAATAATAATTTTATTCAGTATTGAGTAGTAAAAATAAAAGTTTTAAGTTCTACACATTAAAATATAATCTTCTAGTTAATATTTCAGTAAGCCGTTAAGTGACTCTTTCTTTCTTTCTGTCTTTTTTTTTTTTTTTTTTTTTTTGACAAAGTACTACATTCCTTGTAAAAAATCCGGGTAATGTGAAATTGTAAAAAGGATAAAATTAAAATCACCCATAATCTTGTCACATGCTACAGCTTCTTGCTGAAACATCTGTACATCTATGTTGCAGTATGTTTCTTCAAAAAGCATTTTTATATTTGAAAGTATATATGTAAGAAGCAATTTGAAATGTTTTCGTAGCTACAATCTTTTGGGACAATTTTACCTAATAAATTTTATAGATAATTTACACTTAAATTATCTAAATCCTGTATTTTATCAGCAATAATGGGACAAACATCACTGATATTGTTGTGCCAAAGAGTTGCTGAAACGTTTGTGTACCCCAAAACACCAGTCAGGGCCCAAATCTGATGCAATCACACCAGGGTCTTTATTTGAGCTAGCTTGTGCTTAATTCATTGCTGACCTGCAGCATGGTTCTGGTGGAGAAAAAGCTTCGAACACTCATCAGGACAAGGTTTTATAAAAAGTAGCAAGGGAGGGGTGAGTGTTTCTAGTCTGGCATCTAGTTGGGGGGCAGAGGGGCTACTGTGGCTTTTAGCATAGTTGGCTGGTGTTGGGAGCCAAACCATAAACCTAACTTCTGCTTTCCTCTTAACTGGTGATTGCTAGGCAGGGGGCAGGCTTGCAACCTGGAGGTGCAGATAACCTGGAAACTGGTATTAAATGCTGGATTTTTGTGGGGGAGAATAACCCTGGAGATATAAGTTTTGTTGTGGGTAGCCTAGAAACTGGAGCTAGACTCAGGTTTTCTTGAGAGGTAACTTGAAAACTGAAGCTCGGTTCCGGCCTGTTAATTTACTTCAGTTTAAACTTAGTTCAGGTTTTATAAAATGGAGTCTGAACCCAAACATTTGGTCTCTCAGTATTTTTGTATATATTTTCCTATAACTCAATTTATTTCTTTACAATAATTTTTTAAAAAAGAGTAATTACTGAAAAGAAAAACTGTAAGCATTTTTAAGAAACAAAATTTTACAAAAACCATTAGACATACTTATTTAAAAGATCAGAGTCCAAATGGGAGAAAGAAAAAGCACATTTTTTTTAATGGCTTCAAAATCCTTTCTCATCCCAGTGGTAAACCCAATGATAGAATGCCTACATTTGTGTATATGTATATTTTGTGTCCACCTCTTGTATGCTATTTTACTGTGTTATTTTGTATACTGTATATACATTTTTGTATACTGTACTACATAATTTGCAACTGTACTACATAATTTTCAACATATTGGCTGAATGAATATACAAGCAGAGCTCATTTAAAAATGCCTTGAGGATTTCATTAAACAGAAACAGTTTGCTTGGACTGTTGTCTTGCTTTTGGAATGCCTTCCTTCCTTCCTTCCTTCCTTCCTTCCTTCCTTCCTTCCTTCTTTCCTTCCTCCCTCCCTCCCTCCCCCCTCTTTCTTCCTTATTCTTTCTTTCTTTCTTTCTTTCTTTCTTTCTTTCTTTCTTTCTTTCTCTCTTTCTTCCTTTCTTCCTTTCTTTCTTTCTTTCTTTCTTTCTTTCTTTCTTTCTGTTTCTTTTTTCTTTTCTTCATGTTTTCTTTTTGAGACAGGAGCTACTCTCTTTGTAGCTCTGACTATCCTGAAATTTACTATTAGATCAGACTAGTTTTGAACTCACAGAGATTAACCTGCCTCTGCCTCTGCCTCTGCCTCTGCCTCTGCCTCTGCCTCTGCCTCTGCCTCTGCCTCTGCCTCTGCCTCTGCCTCTGCCTCTGCCTCTGCCTCTGCCTCTGCCTCTGCCTCTGCCTCTGCCTCTGCCCCCTGAGTGCTTGGGTTAATGTGTGTACCATCACACCATGCTTTGACATTTCTTCTGGGCCCCAGCCTTGTATGATTACCAATAGGTACCAATGCCTGATCTTACCTTGAGTGTCTGTGAATATATGTAAACACCCGCTGATATCCTATAGTTTGACTATAGATGCAGCTGTATCATTGTCTTAGTTTGCTTTTTTTTTTCTATGATAAATACCATGACCAAAAGCCACTTGAGAAAGAAAGGGTTTATTTTGCTTACATGTCAAGTCACTGCTAATTAGTGAGAGAGGTCAGAGCAGGAACTCAAGGCAGAAACCTCGAGCAACTGAGGCAGAGACCATGTTTTATCTCCTCTCTGAAGAAGACTGGAATCCTTAAGATCACCCCCCCCCCCTAAAGAAATATTCAGAGACAACCGGCCACCTTCCTGGTGAGTGCACAGGGATCCGCCAGCCCGAGAGGTTTGTGCCTCAGGCCCTGGCGGTGGGAGTCTCCTTGGCTCCAGGACTCCGCTGAGGGCAGGCTGCATGGGTGACGGTGTGGAATACAGAGGCCAGCCATTTCTGGGAAAGGCGAGAGCCAGAGAGCTTCTGAGGCGGCGCCATCTTCGGCTCCAGACAACCGGCCACCTTCCTGGTGAGAGCCACAGAGCTTCTGAGGCGGCGCCACCTTCAGCTCCAGACAACCGGCCACCTTCCTGGCCAAAGCAACACAGCTTCTGGGAAAGATCCTGTTTTGGGCCTTCATCTTCAGCCAGGAGGAGGTCCAAACACCAGATAACTGTGCACCTTCCCTGAAAGAGGAGAGCTTGCCTGCAGAGACTGCTCTGACCACTGAAACTCAGAGGAGAGAGCTAGTCTCCCACGTCTGCTGATAGAGGGTAACAAAAGCAACAGAGGAACAATCTCTAAACAAAGACAACTATAACAACTAACTCCAGATTGCCAGATGGCAAAAGGTAAACGAAAGAATCCTACTAACAGGAACCAAGACCACTCACCATCATCAGAACCCAGCACTCCCACTTCGCCCAGTCCAGGACATCCTAACACACCTGAAAAGGTAGACCTGGATTTAAAAGCATTTCTCATGATGATGGTAGAGGACATAAAGAAGGAATTTAATAACTCACTTAAGGAAATACAGGAGAACACTGCTAAAGAGTTACAAGTCCTTAAAGAAAAACAGGAAAACACAACCAAACAGGTAGAAGTCCTTAAAGAAAAACAGGAAAACACATCCAAACAGGTGATAGAAATGAACAAAACCATACTAGACCTAAAAAAGGAAGTAGACACAATAAAGAAAACCAAAAGTGAGGCAACGCTGGAGATAGAAACCCTAGGAAAGAAATCTGGAACCATAGATGCCAGCATCAGCAACAGAATACAAGAGATGGAAGAGAGAATCTCAGGTGCAGAAGATTCCATAGAGAACATCGGCACAACAATCAAAGAAAATGGAAAATGCAAAAAGATCCTATCTCAAAACATCCAGGAAATCCAGGACACAATGAGAAGACCAAACCTACGGATAATAGGAGTGGATGAGAATGAAGATTTTCAACTCAAAGGACCAGCAAACATCTTCAACAAAATTATTGAAGAAAACTTCCCAAATCTAAAGAAAGAGATGCCCAGGAACATATAAGAAGCCTACAGAACTCCAAATAGACTGGACCAGAAAAGAAATTTCTCCCGACACATAATAACCAGAATATCAAATGCACTAAATAAAGATAGAATACTAAAAGCAGTAAGGGAAAAAGGTCAAGTAACATATAAAGGCAAGCCTATCAGAATTACACCAGATTTTTCACCAGAGACTATGAAAGCCAGAAGAGCCTGGGCAGATGTTATACAGATACTAAGAGAACACAAATTCCAGCCCAGGCTACTATACCCAGCCAAACTCTCAATTACCATAGATGGAGAAACCAAAGTATTCCATGACAAAACTAAATTCACCCATTATCTCTCCACGAATCCAGCCCTTCAAAGGATAATAACAGAAAAAACCAATACAAGGACCGGAACCACGCCCTAGAAAAAACAAGAAGACAATCCCTCAACAAAACTAAAAGAAGACAGCCACAAGAACATAATGCCAACTTTAACAACAAAAATAACAGGAAGCAACAATTACTTTTCCTTAATATCTCTTAATATCAATGGTCTCAACTCCCCAATAAGAAGACATAGACTAACAGACTGGCTACACAAACAGGACCCAACATTCTGCTGCTTACAGGAAACCCATCTCAGGGAAAAAGACAGACACTACCTCAGAGTGAAAGGCTGGAAAACAATTTTCCAAGCAAATGGTCTGAAGAAACAAGCTGGAGTAGCCATTTTAATATCGGATAAAATCGACTTCCAACCCAAAGTTATCAAAAAAGACAAGGAGGGACACTTCATACTCATCAAAGGTAAAATCCTCCAAGAGGAACTCATAATTCTGAATATCTATGCTCCAAATGCAAGGGCAGCCACATTCATTAAAGACACCTTAGTAAAGCTCAAAGCACACGTTGAACCTCACACAATAATAGTGGGAGACTTCAACACACCACTTTCATCAATGGACAGATCGTGGAAACAGAAACTAAACAGGGACACAGTGAAACTAACAGAAGTTATGAAACAAATGGACCTGACAGATATCTACAGAACATTTTATCCTAAAACAAAAGGATATACCTTCTTCTCAGCACCTCACGGGACCTTCTCCAAAATTGACCATATAATCGGTCACAAAACAGGCCTCAAAGGATACAAAAATATTGAAATTGTCCCATGTATCCTATCAAACCACCATGGCCTAAGACTGATCTTCAATAACAGCATAAATAACGGAAAGCCAACATTCACGTGGAAACTGAACAACACTCTTCTCAATGATACCTTGATCAAGGAAGGAATAAAGAAAGAAATTAAAGACTTTTTAGAGTTTAATGAAAATGAAGCCACAACGTACCCAAACCTTTGGGACACAATGAAAGCATTTCTAAGAGGGAAACTCATAGCTCTGAGTGCCTCCAAGAAGAAACGGGAGAGAGCACATACTAGCAGCTTGACAACACATCTAAAAGCTCTAGAAAAAAAGGAAGAAAATTTACCCAAGAGGAGTAGACAGCAGGAAATAATCAAACTCAGGGGTGAAATCAACCAAGTGGAAACAAGAAGAACTATTCAAAGAATTAACCAAACGAGGAGTTGGTTCTTTGAGAAAATCAACAAGATAGATATACCCTTAGCTAGACTCACTAAAGGGCACAGGGACAAAATCCTAATTAACAAAATCAGAAATGAAAAGGGAGACATAACAACAGATCCTGAAGAAATCCAAAACACCATCAGATCCTTCTACAAAAGGCTATACTCAACAAAACTGGAAAACCTGGACGAAATGGACAAATTTATGGACAGATACCAGGTACCAAAGTTGAATCAGGATCAAGTTGACCATCTAAACAGTCCCATATCACTTAAAGAAATAGAAGTAGTTATTAATAGTCTCCCAGCCAAAAAAAGCCCAGGTCCAGACAGGTTTAGTGCAGAGTTCTATCAGACCTTCAAAGAAGATCTAATCCCAATTCTGCACAAACTATTGCACAAAATAGAAGTAGAGGGAAGTCTACCCAACTCATTCTATGAAGCCAAAATTACTCTGATACCTAAACCACAGAAAGATCCAACAAAGATAGAGAACTTCAGACCAATTTCTCTTATGAATATTGATGCAAAAATCCTCAATAAAATTCTCGCTAACCGAATCCAAGAACACATTAAAGAAATCATCCATCCTGACCAAGTAGGTTTTATTCCAGGGATGCAGGGATGGTTTAATATATGAAAATCCATCAATGTAATCCATTATATAAACAAACTCAAAGACAAAAACCACATGATCATCTCGTTAGATGCAGAAAAAGCATTTGACAAGATCCAACACCCATTCATAATAAAAGTTTTGGAAAGATCAGGAATTCAAGGCCTATACCTAAACATGATAAAAGCAATGTACAGCAAACCAGTAGCCAACATCAAAGTAAATGGAGAGAAGCTGGAAGCAATCCCACTAAAATCAGGGACTAGACAAGGCTGCCCACTTTCTCCCTACCTTTTCAACATAGTACTTGAAGTATTAGCCAGAGCAATTCGACAACAAAAGGAGATCAAGGGGATACAAATTGGAAAAGAGGAACTCAAAATATCACTTTTTGCAGATGATATGATAGTATATATAAGTGACCCTAAAAATACTACCAGAGAACTCCTAAGCCTGATAAACAGCTTCGGTGAAGTAGCTGGATATAAAATAAAATCAAACAAGTCAATGGCCTTTCTCTATACAAAGAATAAACAGGCTGAGAATGAAATTAGGGAAACAACACCCTTCTCAATAGTCACAAATAATATAAAATACCTTGGCATGACTCTAACTAAGGAAGTGAAAGATCTGTATGATAAAAACTTCAAATCTCTGAAGAAAGAAATTAAAGAAGATCTCAGAAGATGGAAAGATCTCCCATGCTCATGGATTGGCAGGATCAACATTGTAAAAATGGCTATTTTGCCAAAAGCAATCTACAGATTCAATGCAATCCCCATCAAAATTCCAACTCAATTCTTCAACGAATTAGAAGGAGCAATTTGCAAATTCATCTGGAATAACAAAAAACCTAGGATAGCAAAATGTCTTCTCAAGGATAAAAGAACCTCTGGTGGAATCACCATGCCTGACATAAACCTTTACTACAGAGCAATTGTGATAAAAACTGCATGGTACTGGTATAGAGACAGACAAGTAGACCAATGGAACAGAATTGAAGACCCAGAAATGAACCCACACACCTATGGTCACTTGATCTTCGACAAGGGAGCTAAAACCATCCAGTGGAAGAAAGACAGCATTTTCAACAATTGGTGCTGGCACAACTGGTTGTTATCGTGTAGAAGAATGTGAATCGATCCATACTTATCTCCTTGTACTAAGGTCAAATCTAAGTGGATCAAGGAACTTCACATAAAACCAGAGACACTGAAACTTATAGAGGAGAAAGTGGGGAAAAGCCTTGAAGACATGGGCACAGGGGAAAAATTCCTGAACAGAACAGTAATGGCTTGTACTGTAAGATCGAGAATTGACAAATGGGACCTAATGAAACTCCAAAGTTTCTGCAAGGCAAAAGACACCGTCAGTAAGACAAAAAGACCACCAACAGATTGGGAAAGGATCATTACCTATCCTAAATCAGATAGGGGACTAATATTCAACATATATAAAGAACTCAAGAAGGTGGACTTCAGAAAATCAAATAACCCCATTAAAAAATGGGGCTCAGAACTGAACAAAGAATTCTCACCTGAGGAATACCGAATGGCAGAGAAACACCTGAAAAAATATTCAACTTCCTTAATCATCAGGGAAATGCAAATCAAAACAATCCTGAGATTCCACCTCACACCAGTCAGAATGGCTAAGATCAAAAATTCAGGTGACAGCAGATGCTGGCGTGGATGTGGAGAAAGAGGAACACTCCTCCATTGTTGGTGGGATTGCAGGCTTGTACAACCACTCTGGAAATCAGTCTGGCGGTTCCTCAGAAAATTGGATATAGTACTACCGGAGGATCCAGCAATACCTCTCCTGGGCATATATCCAGAAGATGCCCCAACGGGTAAGAAGGACACATGCTCCACTATGTTCATAGCAGCCTTATTTATAATAGCCAGAAGCTGGAAAGAACCCAGATGCCCCTCAACAGAGGAATGGATACAGAAAATGTGGTACATCTACACAATGGAGTACTACTCAGCTATTAAAAAGAATGAATTTATGAAATTCCTAGCCAAATGAATGGACCTGGAGGGCATCATCCTGAATGAGGTAACACATTCACAAAGGAACTCACACAATATGTACTCACTGATAAGTGGATATTAGCCCCAAACCTAGGATACCCAAGATATAAGATACAATTTGCTAAACACATGAAACTCAAGAAGAATGAAGACTGAAGTGTGGACACTATGCCCCTCCTTAGAATTGGGAACAAAACACCCATGGAAGGAGTTACAGAGACAAAGTTTGGAGCTGAGATGAAAGGATGGACCATGTGGAGACTGCCATATCCAGGGATCCACCCCATAATCAGCATCCAAACGCTGACACCATTGCATACACTAGCAAGATTTTATTGAAAGGACCCAGATGTAGCTGTCTCTTGTGAGACTATGCCGGGGCCTAGCAAACACGGAAGTGGATGCTCACAGTCAGCTAATGGATGGATCACAGGGCTCCCAATGGAGGAGCTAGAGAAAGTAGCCAAGGAGCTAAAGGGATCTGCAACCCTATAGGTGGAACAACATTATGAACTAACCAGTACCCCGGAGCTCTTGACTCTAGCTGCATATATATCAAAAGATGGCCTAGTCGGCTATCACTGGAAAGAGAGGCCCATTTGACTTGCAAACTTTATATGCCCCAGTACAGGGGAACACCAGGGCCAAAAAGCGGGAGTGGGTGGGCAGGGGAGTGGGGGTGGGTGGGTATGGGGGACTTTTGGTATAGCATTGGAAATGTAAATAAGCTAAATACCTAATAAAAAATGGGGAAAAAAAAAGAAAGAAATATTCACTGGGCCAGCAAATGGCTCCATTGGTAAAAGCACTTGGAAGCCTGATAAACTGGAAGGAAATACTGTACTCCTGAAAGTTGTCTTTTGACCCCCATATGTGCTGCTTACTGTCTAAGGCTTGCTCAGCCTATTTTTGTAGAGCCAAGACTACCTGCCCAGGGAATGGCACCACCCACAGTGGGCTGGGCCCTCTTACCTCAATCATTAATCAAGAAAATGTTCTGCAGACTTGTCAACAGGCTAATCTGGTGGGGTCTTTTTCTCAACCGAGGCTCCTTTTCTAAATAATTCTTGTGTCAAGCTGACAAAAAATAACCAGGATGGCTATCCATCTCCATCTCTATAGCCTAACTTCCCCAGGTTTTGGTAGGACCGAGGAACTGTTACAGATGCTTGTCTTTTCATGGGTTCTCAGGGGCTCTTTCCATACTTAGTATATGGACTTTCTTTTGAGAAATGTTTTCACCATGACAACCTTCCCAGGTGGATTCATTTCCACATCTTCTGCCTGCTGCTGCTCCCAACAGTTTCACATGCGTTCTGCCCAGGATCCCCGGATGCAGACAGGAGGAGACACGTTCTCTCTTTAGTGCTCTCTTGGGGTTTGAGTCCTGGGCTGCTCACTCCAGAGTTGAAGACCAATACTGTAGCTTCTCTGGATTTCTTGGGCAGGCTCTGGGTAGGACTGCTGGTGCTGGTTTCTGAGACCTTCAGCCATGACCTGCTCCCACCTGTCTATCTCTACCAGGTCCATCAGACATTCCTTGCTTCCTGTGAGTTCTCAGACACCATTCAGAAAACTGCTTTTTCTTTCTTAAGCAGCTAGTAGATTTTGGCTTTTGTTATAAGGAACTAACTTATTGAATGCTGAGTATCTTATTATCTATTCCTACTTTATCCTCTATATTATTTGTATATCTTCATTGTCATCTGTGTTTATAAGTATATGTGAACACATATTTCTCTAAAATTTGTAGCCAGCAAAATTATGCATACATAATATTCTTTTAAAAATATGTTATATAATATATGTATACATATTATATATGTAATACATGTATATATACACACACATATATATTCTTTTAAAATTTTGAGCACAAACGTTATCTATAATGCCACTCTGAAGTGAGAAGCCACTTGGCATGTTCCTTCCCTGGTGGGTATGAATCCTGCACCTTTTGTTTACATACACTGAGGTCCTGCACTACCTAGATAATTCCTGGTTATAAGGCTTGTGTCCCAGGGTTACCATCATAGCCAGATGGACCTTGTCTGAATCTAGTGGGCTTTAAGTCCTTTTAGAGTTTCCCTGGGGAAACTCTTTCCTCACAGTGTTCTGAGTTTTCCTATTGAGGAGGGGCTTTATTTAAGCACTGGAAATGCTCTCACTAATTTGGACCAATGTGCCCTGAAATCTATGAGTCAGTTCTCAGTTTTTGTTTTCACATTCAGAAAATGATCATTCCTAGTTCCTGACATCAACATCAAGGTTTCTCTCTCTCTTTTGGAACTTCCATTACTTCTACAGAAAGTATCTGGGAAGATTAAAGTTCTTGTCATGAGACATGAGCTGTATGTTTTACTTTCATGTGCTACAGGTAAGAAAATTGTACTGAAAAGTCATTTGTGTTCATTGTTTCAACATGTGACAGAGCCAAGACTAGAGGTGTGGGTCTCTCAGTCTCCTTACACACTATCTAGTCCACTGTTTGTTGCACATTTTAACCTAACACAAAAGCAGGCTGATTAAAACAATTTTCAGTCCTATATTCATTTTTAAAATACTCTCAGTAGGGACTTTACTATGCAATTTATATATAAGAGCTTATAGTTATGATTTCCAGGGAGAAAATGTTTCTAGATCAAGAAAAATAAGCTTTGAGAGGCAAGTACTCTGTCCAAAACCAGAAGAAAGAGTCCAGTGAAGACAAGCACTCTTGGTTCCCCTGTGTGTGAGTTGCACCCGGGCTATTTCCATTCCAAGTTCTTTCCCCAAATCATTTCCAGCCCCTGGATATGTGAGAAAAATTTTAATAATAATAATAAGCACAATAAATGCTATTTTTCGGGTTTAACCGTGAAGACCCTTCTCACTGTGTAACTGCAGTCATTTTCCTACGAATGAATAAGAAAATGGCTGGTGAGGCAGCAACGGGGCAGCCCACAGCTCTGTACACAGGGTTGCCGGTCTAGCCATGATGTTCTGCTCTCTGCACTCTGCTGACTTTTCTATATTCTTTGTTTCGCGTGTGTGGTCCTGTGTGAGCAAGTGGCGTTTGCTTTTATGTAGTTGAGATTTTTTTCTAGGCAGCAGAATGTGGACTAGGAGATTGATATTAGCCCTCGGATTTCTCTAGTGTCCTGTTGGGGCATCTTTTCCCTGTGGCCTAACTAGTTGTTCTGTCACTGCTGGCTCAAGGTGTGAAGGTTTCCTTCTCTGTCCTTCCTTCCCATTCTACCCAACAACAAACAGGAGTGACCATGGAATTTGCTTTCTGTCGGATACCTGATACCCTACCTTCCTAGGTCTTAGGAACTGAAACCAACTCATTACATTCTCTTGTACATTGTGGATACACACACACACACACACACACACACACACACACACACATATATATATATATATATATATATATATATATATATATATTTGGCTTCTTCTCAGGTAAATAATTATTGAGAATTAAAAGTTTATTTGTACTTGGAAAGCTGATGATACAGGTCTTGTTTATGGGAGAAACATGGATGTTGACTCTATGCATGTCCCCTAGCTCTTAGTGAAGAATATGTGTTCTGCCTGAACCATGAGAATCAGGTTGTAATGATCTTCCCTTGCTTTCTACTTACATAGCAGGTAGTGACCTTTTAACAATTGATTATCTGCATATTTATTTTCAATGCCTTTGAGTTTTATATAATTCTAGCTTGGTAATAGGCAAGAGAATTGAAAACAACTTCAGAACAATTTAAAGTACCCAGAATTGGATAGAGGTTTTGCTGGATTCATCATGACTATGGTATAATATTCACATCTATGGGGAGAGAGTTGGCTGGCAAACTATTACTACTTATTTATAAATCTAATTCCTCAGCCTCAAAGGTTTCAATACCTACCCCCAAAGGATGCAAAACCAAAGAGGTAAGAATTATACTCTAAAACCTAAGTTACACTTGTGTGCACATGACTAAATATAGACATATGAATATTTTAGGATATAAAAGGATGTATAGAAACACTTTAGAAGGTGTGGTTTCACTACTAGCTTGATTATCTCCAATTAATATTGGAAACATATTGGCACCTTTTCCAGTAGTGCAAAGGTAAGAGCTTTTCCTGGTTCATAATAATGAATGCTAGTATTTACCATATAAATGGTACAAGCTCTTAAATTACCTTTGTTTTGCTATGAGTCCAGCTGACAAGCATTTAGTGCATTTTCTGCATGGTGTAATTTTATCTTGCTCATGCAATGTGAGAAGAGTAATAATGATGTTCTAATATTAATATAAGTACAAGATATACATATTGATGAATAATAACCGTGTTGTTCAGACCTCCCTGCCAAGTCATATTAAAATGACAAATAATTGCAATTGCCTCACAGAGAAATGGTGCAGAATCTGTAGTCAAGAGCACATTAGGGACCGAGAGTGTCCATTTGTTATCCTTTGTCAGGGAAACATGGCCCCTAATGAAAGCGAACGAAGGAACACTGATTGAGGAGAGTGGCACCAAACCTTTCTCTCGACCAGTCATGACATGGGTATTAATAAGATGATTCAAAAGGGAGGTGAAGCTTGGGCCCTTAACATTTCAGTCCAATCTTGATTTGCCTTTCCTTTGACTTTTCCACTTTTCATAAAAATGAGGCACTTTTGAGAGCAAGGGAAGTATGGCTACAGGGAGAAGAAAAAACACTGTATAAAATGTGGCAGGAGACACCCCAAAGACATACAGGGTCGGCATGATCAGGGGATAAATCCCCAGAGATTTTGAAGCAATGTTATTTAAAGTCTGAAGCACTCTCCAATCAGAGCTGGAAAATGAAATAGGCCTCCTATTCCTTTTATTCACCATTAAACAGTCCCTGCCCCTCTTAGTTGCCTCTTTTTCTAAAATTAAGCTATCTCTATGCAAAATATTGATAGAAGATTTTTTTTGGTCAGAAAATGAAGTCTGTTAAATAGAAACAAAAGTATGATTTTAAATCAGGGCTCCTTGGAGGAATTTTCAGGAATTATGATGACTTTGTTACAGACCTAAGACATATAGCCCATGCATTTTATACCTAGTGATTCTTATTCCTGCAAATGTTTAGCATTGGCACTTCGGACAGCATAAATTTGCATGTGTAGTTCCATAAACATATACAAAAGTCACTGTGTACTTTCTACAGTTGGCTCTACCTTTCTGCATTTTACTAGCCAGACAACAGGCACCAGGCACTGTTCTAGGCACTGAGAACACTGTTACTCACAGTATAATCAGAAGAAAAATTGATGAGTAGCCACTGTTACTAACTGAATGTATCAAATATCAGCACTTTTTAAATACCCCTACAGCCAGTGAACATGATCAAGGCCAAGTAAGTTATAAAGGCAGAGAGATTCTAAAAGCCAGAAGATTGTGGATAGATGTCATACAGATCCTAAAAGAACACAAATGCCATTCCAGGCTATTACACCCAGCAAAATTCTCAGTCACCATATATGGAGAAACAAAGATATTCCACGATAAAAACAAATTTAGGCAATATCTTTCTACTAATCCAGCCCTACAGTGGATAATATAAAGAAAACGCCAAAACAAAGGGGGAAACTACACACAAGAAAAAAAAAAACCCAAAAAACAAAAAAAACAAGAAATTAATTATCTCACAACAAACTCAAAATAAGAGGACCACACAAACAAGATACCACCACTAACAAGAAATATATTGGTCTTTAATGTCTCTCAACATCAATGGATTCAATTCCCCAATAAAGACATAGACTAACAGACTATGTTGCATTTTGTTGCATACAGGAAACAAACATCAGTGACAAAGATAGACACTACCTCAGTGTAAAAGGCTGGAAAAAAAAATCCAAACAAATGGTCCCAAGAAACAAGCTGGAATAGCCATTCCAATATCCAATAAAATAGCTTTTTAACCAAAAGTTATTAAAAAAGTTGGGGAAGGACATTTCATATTAATCAAAGAAAAGATCTATCAAGATGAACTTTCAATTCTGAACATCTGTGCCCCAAATGCAAAGACACCCACATTTATAAAAGAAACATTACTAAAGTTCAAAACACACATTGGTCCTCACACAATAATAGTGGGAGTCTCCAGCACCCCAGTCTCACCAATGGACAAATCATGGAAACAGAAACTAGAGACACAGTGAAACTAACAGAGGTTATGAACCAAATGAATTTAACAGATATCTACAGAATATTTCTTTTTTTTTATTAGGTATTTTCCTCGTTTATATTTTCAATGCTATCCCAAAGGTCCCCCATACCCACCCCCCCAATCCCCTACCCACCCACTCCCCCTTTTTGGCCCTGGCATTCCCCTTTACTGGGGCATATAAAGTTTGCAAGTCCAATGGGCCTCTCTTTGCAGTGATGGCCGACTAGGCCATCTTTTGATACATATGCAGCTAAAGACAAGAGCTCCCGGGTACTGGTTAGTTCACTAAAACAACACACACACACACACACACACACACACACACACACACACACACACACACATATATATTCTTCTCAGAACCCCATGGTACCTTCTCCAAAACTGACCAAATAATCAGACACAAAACAAGACTCAACAGATACAAGAAGTTTGAAATAATTCCATGCATCCTATCAGAACACCATGGACAAAGGCTGGTCTTCAATAACAACAAAAACAAGAGAAAGTACACATATTCATGGAGACTGAATAGCTCTCTATTCAGTGATAACTTGGTTAGGGAAGAAATAAAGAAATGAAAGACTTTCTAGACTATAATGAAAATTAGAAACAAAGAAAACTATGCAAAGAATCAACAAAACTAAAAGCTGGTTCTTTGAGAAAATCACCAAGATATATAAACCCCTAGTCAAACTAATGAAAGGACACAGAGACAGTATCCAAATTAACAAAATCAGAAATGAAAAGGGAAACATAACAACAGAAACTGAGAACATTCAAAAAATCATCAGATCCTAAACTGGAAAAACTAGATGAAATGGATGGTTTTATAGACAGATACCAGGTACGAGAGTTAAATTAGGATCATATAAACTATCTAAAGATTCCCATAACCCCTAAGGGAAAAAGAAGTCCAGAGCCAGATGGTTTTATTGCAGAATTCTATCAGACCTTCAAAGAAGACCAAATACCAATATTTCTCAAACTATTCCACAAAACAGAAACAGAAGGAATTCTACCAAACGTATTCTTTGAATCCACAGTTCTGCTGATATTGAAGCCACAGAAAGACTCAACAAAGAAAGACAACTTCAGACCAATTTACCTTATGAATATTGATGCAAAATATTCAATAAAGTTCTCACACACTGCATCCAAGAACACATCAAAATTATCATTCACCATGATCAAGTAGGCTTCATCCCAGGGATGCATGGATGGTTCAATATATGGAAATCTACCAACATAACCCACTATATAAACAAAGTTCCAGCTAGAGCAATTAGACAGAAAAGAAGGTCAAAGGGATCCAAATCAGAAAGGAAGAAGGTATCACTATTTGCAGATGATATGATAGCATATAGAAGCAACCCCAAAGATTCTACCAGAGAACTCCTACAGCTGATAAACAACTTTAGCAAAGTGGCTGGATAAAAATCAAACAAATCTGTAGCCTTTCTCTACACAAAGGATAAATGGGCTGAGAAAGGAATTAAGGAAGCAATCCCCTTAACAACAGTCACAAATAATATAAAATATCTTGGCATAACTTTAACCAAGCAAGTGAAAGATCTGTATGAGAAGAACTTCAAGTATCGAAGAAAGAAATCAAAGACCTCAGAAGATGGAAGGTTCTCATGCTCAAGGATTGGTAGAAGTAATAGTAAAAATGGCCGTCTTATCAAAAGCAATCTACAGACTCAATGAAATCCCCATCAAAATTCCAACTCAATACTTCACAAGATAGGAAGAACAATTCTCAGCTTTATTTGGAATATCAAAAATCCAAGGATAGCAAAAACTACTCTCAACAATTAAAAACCTTCTGGAGAATCACCATCCCTAACCTCAAGCTGTACTACAGAGCAATAGTGATAAAAACAAAACAAACAAACAAAAAAAAAACAAAACAACAACAACAACAACAAAAAACACATGGTATTGGTACAGAGACAGGTAGGTAGGTCAAAGAAATAGAATTAAAGATCCAGAAATAAACCCAAACACCTATGGTCACTTGATCTTTAACAAAGAAGACAAAACCATACAGTGGAAAAAAAGCCAGCAATTTCAACAAATGGTGATTGTTCAACTGGAGGTCAGCATGTAGAAGAATGAAAATTGATCCATTCTTATCTCCTTGTACAAAGATCTAGTCCAAGTGTGTCAAGAACCTCCACATAAAACCAGATAAACTTAATCTTGAGAAAGATTAGAGAAGAGAAATCTAAGAGAAGAGAATTTTGGAAAGAGCCTTAAACTAATCAGTTCAAGGGGAAAATTCCTGAACAGAACACTGAAGGCTTATGCTCTAAGATCAACAATTGACAAATGGGACCTCATAAAATTGAAAAGCTTCTGTAAGACAAAGGACACGGTCAATAGGACAAAACAACAACCAACAGGTTGGGAAAAGATCTTTATTAATCCTGCATCTGATAGATGGCTAATATCCAATATATACAAAGAACTCAAGAAGTTAGACTCCAGAGGACCAAATAATCCTATTAAAAATGGGATACAGAGCTAAACAAAGAATTCTCAACTGAGGAATATCAAATGGCCAAGAAGCACATAAAGAAATGTTAACAGCCTTAGGAACCAGGGAAATCCAAATCAAAATGAACCTGAGATTTCTCCTCACACTAGTCAGAATGGCTAAGATAAAAACTCAGGTTACAGCAGATGCTAGTGAGGATGTGGATAAAGTGGAACATTCTTTCATTGCTGGTGGGATTGCAAGCTGGTACAACCACTTTGGAAATCAGTCTGGTGGTTCCTCAGAAAACTGGAAATAGTTCTACCTGAAGACCCAGCTATACCACTCTTGGGCATTTACCCAAAAGCTGCTCCAACATATTACAAGGACATGTGCTTCACTATGTTCATAGCAGCCTTATTTATAGTAGCCAGAAGCTGGAAAGAACCCAAATGTCCCTCAATAGAAGAATGGATACAGAAAATGTGGTACATTGGAATACTATTCAGCTATTAAAAATAATGACTTCACAAGCTTTGTAGGCAAGTGAATGGAAGTAGAAAATATCATCCAGAGTGAGGTAACCAAGACCCAAAAGGACATGCATTGGTATGTACTTGCTAATAACTGGATATTAGTGTAAAAGTTCAGATACCCATGATATAACTCACAGTCCATTTGAAGTGTAACAGGAAGAAAGGCCCAAAGTGTGGATGCTTTAAACCCATTTAGAAGTGAAAACAAAAAATCATGGAAGGCAAAGGAAGGGAGGGACCTGGGTGGGAGAAAGGAGAGGGAGAAAAACAGGGGGCCAGGACTAGGTATGTGAAGAGACAGGAAAGAAGTCCAGAGGCCAGGTGAATGAATAAAAACAAGTAGCAATGGGGGTAGGGAACTTGGGGAACCACTAGAAAATCCTAGATGTCATGGATACTAGAGGCTCCCAGGAATCAACGGGGATGACATTAATCAAAATACCCAACACCGGGGAGATAGAACCTGAAGAGACCACCTCTAGTAGATAGACATGACCACAGTGGAAGAATGGGACTACCCACCCATCTAAAATTTTTAGCCCAGAATTGTCCCTGTCTAAAGAAAATGCAGGAACAACAATGGGGCAGAGGGTGAAGGAAAGGCCATGCAGAGATTGCTCCACCTTGGGATCCATCCCATCCACAGATACCAAACGCCAATGCTATTACTAATGCCAAGAGGTGTTTGCATACATGAGTCTGGCATGTCTGTTCTCTGAGAGGCTCTGCCAGCACTTAAGATGCAGATACTCACAGCCAACCATTGGACTGAGCCTGGGGACCCCAATGGAAGTGTTAGGGGAAGGGCCGAAGGAGCTGAAGGGGCTTGCAACCCCATAGGAAAAACAACAGTATTAACTAACTAGAACCCTTAGAGCTCCCAGGGACTAAACTACCAACCAAAGAGTATACAAGGGCCAATCCATGGCTCCCGCTACATGTGTCGAAGAGGACTACCCTTATCTGGCATCAGTGGGGGAAGGCGCTTGGTCCTATGAAGGCTTGATGCCCCAGAGAAGGGGAATGCTAGAAGGGTGAGGCAGGAGTGGGTGGGTGGGTAGTTGTGGGAACACCCTCTTGGAGGCAAAGGGAAAGGGGATGGGATGGGAAGTTCATGGAGGAGAGTACCCTAAGAGGGATAACATTTGAAATGTAAACAAATAAAATGATAAACAAATAAATAATAAATTAAAAAATTAAGTCATTATTGAATTGCATGTGTCTATGTATGTGCACATTTGTGTACGTGTTTGTATGAGATTTAAAAATCTCATTTATCTTACCATCTCAGTACTTTTTCTTTTATTGCTATAGCAAAATATATGAGGTTAAGTAATTTATAGAGAACTTATACTTTTCTCTTTCACAGTTACTGAAGCTGTGAGGTGTGATCTTAAACATCGGGTGTGAGCTTTCTTGCTGTGTTCTTACAGGGCTGAAGAATGAAGAATGGAAAAGGATGAGCAATCTATATCTATATCATCTATATCTATATTCTCTATATCTCTATCTCTATCTCTATCTCTATCTCTATCTCTATCTCTATCTATATCTATCTATCTATATATATATATGATATTTTCTTCATTTACATTTCTATCCCCTTTCTTGGTTTCCCCCTGGAAACCCTCTTAATTCTATGAGGGTGTTCCCTCACCCACCTACCCACTCCTGCCTCCCTGCCCTGGCATTCCTCTACACTGGGGAATATAGCCTTCACAGAACCAAGGATCTTTTCTCCCATTGATGCCCAACAAGGCCATCCTCTGCTAATATGCAACTGGAGCGATGGGTCGTTCCATTTGTACTCTTTCGTTGGTTGTTTAGTCCCTGGGAGCTCTGCAGGGTGGGGTGGGGTCTGGTTGGTTGATATTGTTGCTCTTCCTATGTGGTTGCAAACTCCTTCAGCTCCTTCAGTCCTTTCCTAACTCCTTTACTGGGGACCCTGTACTCAGTCCCATGGTTAGATGTGAGCATCCGCCTCTGTAGCAGAGCCTCTCAGAAGACAGCTATATCAGGCTCCTGTCAACATGCACTTCTTGGAATCCACATACTGTCTGGATTTGGTGACTATATATCTATTTATGGGGTAGATGCCCAAGTGGGGCAGTCTCTGGATAGCCTTTCCATCAGTCTCTGCTCCACACTGTCTAGATATTTGCTCCGGTGAGTATTTTGTTACCCCTTCTAAGAAGTACCAAAGCATCCACACTTTGGTCTTCCTTCTTGAGCTTCATGTGGTCTGTGAATTGTATCTTCGGTATTCCGAACATCTAGGCTAATATCCACTTATCAGTGAGTGCATACCATGCGTGTTCTTTTGTGATTAGGTTACCTCACTCAGGATGACATTTTCTAGTTCCATCCATTTGCCTAAGAATTTCATGAAGTCATTGTTTCAATAGCTGAGTAGTACAAGGATGAACAATCTTGACTAGTAACTGCCCTGTAAAGAATTTGGGTGGAACCATTTGGAGAATAGTATTCATACACATTAAAACACCACCCATCTAGAGTTTAGTTAGCCAGTAACCTCAATTTCCTGTGTCAGAGGTAAAAATCAGAAAGTGAGTTTAAAGTCTATGCACTGTAAATAATTTCATCTGTTTAATAAATATAAACCGTTAACTACATATGTACAGCTGAGATCAGAGCAGACAGCCTGATTGAGCAGCTTTACACTGAAGTTAGTGTACTGTCCTGATACGAGGGCCCCTAGATTCCTACTCAGGCCTAGCTTACTTTAGGTGAATGGTTCCAAGATCAAGAGACCTGAAGTAGAAAGATAAAGATATCCAAAAAGGAAGAAATGAGAAAGAAATAATAATAAGGAAAGATTGTTAAACATATTTTAATCTAAAACATATTTAAAAGCATGTTGTGTGCGCGTGTGCGCATGTGTGTAGGCATGGAAGACAGAGGACATCACAGGCTATCATCCTCAGGAGGGCTGATTGCCTCCTTGAAGGCAGGGTCTTTGATCTGAAGCTCACCAGTTTTGCTGCCTAGTGATCCCCAGGGATTCCTTTTTTCTTTGTCTCCCTAGCACTAGAATTACAAACACATAGGGGCACATCCTACACTTGTATTTGGATTCTAAGGATCAACCTCAGGTGATTGTGTTTTCAAGGCAAGTGCTTCACTGAGTGAGCCATACCCCAACCTCAAATCCAATAGCTTCTTATCTCTCATAGGCCTTCAATATAGTAAAATATAATTATAATAATAGAAGTTCCATATAATAATACTGGCGTAATACCATACAAAGACATGATTATTGAAGATAGGGTGCATTTTAGTTAAGTCTTCATGAGAAGTGCACATTTGCAATTGTACATCGTTTTGACATTTTAAGCTGTCAAGAGGTGAGGTCCATCATTTACAGCAGTGTGTGAATAAGGCACCACAGCACTGTACATTTTAAGCTGTTTAGAGGTGAAGCCCATCATTTACAGCAGAGTGAATGAGGCACCACAGCACTGTACATATTAACAATGATACAGAGATGCTTGTTGATACCTTGTTTTTCTGGCAAGATATTTGGGGTGAGCTGCTATGTGGTTGTCTCATTGAGACTCCACCACTGGATGTGGAATAGAACATGAGACCCATTCCCAAGCTAATTAAGGCATCTCATTTTCCCAACCATATAGTGTTATGTTAAAAATCTTTCAATACTAGACCAAGCAGCAATGTATATCAGAATTGTTGCTGAACATGCAAGAAAAATTGCAGAGCCTTTTCCTCCATACAAGTAAAGCTGAAAGAACACAGCATGAAGAGATGCTGGCAGCCATTTGTGACCAGAAGTGTACAGCCAGTCTCAGAATGGGATTCATAGAGGGAAAGAAAAGCTAAGAGAGAAGGAAGAAATCAAGCGTTTATAATGGTATCTAAATTTTAAGTAATTTCCTTCAGTTTCAATGAACAAGTCTGGAAGCTTTCTTTCAAAATTTATGATGTCTGGACCAAATCAACTCAAAAGATAATATATGCCTGGGTAGAATAATAATAAAAAAGCAATCATATTGTAGCAAATGTGGAACAAGCATGTGTACAATCCAAGGTAGAGGTGGAAAGCTTTCCAGCACTTATGGAAGCTTCCATTAGCTTTCATCTCACACCTGGGAATCTAAAGCTCAGAAACAAAAACATTCAGAGGCCACATATTTCAAAGAATTGAAGTTGCTTATTGCAATATATTTTTATAGCAGTCCAAACATAAAAGCAAGATGAGAGTCCAGGAGTAGCGTAATGACTGAGAAGAGACAGCTGAGTTATAGCCTGGGAGTTAGGGTCACAGCTGTGAAATAATGGATTAAACACATTATCACGTGACATGAAGGTATTTCCATAAGATATTTGTTGTAGCTTTGAGATGGGGTCTTTCTCTATAGCACAAGTGGGTGTTGAACTCTTTATTTATGTATTTATTTATGTATTAATTTATTTGTTCTCAGCTTCTGTTGTAGTTTAAATGAAATGTGCCCCCAGGCTCTTGTATTTGAACACTCGTTCCCCTCTTTGTGGTGTTGCTTTAACGAGGTTACAGAATCTTTAGGAGGTGGAGACTTGGAAGAAGTATGGTACTGGGCAGGCTTTGGAAGTTTATCACCTTGACCCCCTTTTTGTGTTTTCTTCTTCCTTTGTAGAGATAAAATATGATCAGTTAGCATCTTTGTCTTGGCACCATTGTCTTACCATCCCTGTCATGGTGGACTCTCATCCCTTCGAAAGAGTAAACTAGAATAAACCATTTATTTCTTAAACTGCTTTTGTCCAGTGTGTTTTTAATCACAAAATTAGACAGTAATTAACACAATCTCTCTGGCAATGGAATTCCTTGTTTGATCAACATGCTAGCTTTCCACAAGGCACTGCAACATGAAAGTCAAGAGGTAGAGGAATACAGCATGACCTCATTCCTTAAAAACCAAGATAATCTCCAGTATGGAACTTCACATGACGACACAGGACCGTGGGAACACAGAGGAAAGTGTGCATAGTGTTGACTTTTAGTCTAGATTATTTATGGGGAGAATGTTGATATCAACAAATAAGAAGACACAAAGGAAGGGGAAAGAAAAAAAGATGTATTTTCTTGAAATAAGCTGGTGTTTAGAGCATCACACAGTGAAAATGAATGTATATTAAGCATGTAAACTTTATATAACAAAATTATGCATGCAAAGGTACTTTGGGTTGATTTTAGTTTTCCATTCTATCATATTGTCTGTCTGTCTAACTTTTGCTGAGCTCCCCCCTCTATATGTGAGATATATACATATTTGATATATATATATATGTATATATATATATCATATACATGTATATGTAACAGTTGATTGAGTTTGAAGATATTGTGGGTACATTTTGGTATAAGTAAAATTTTCAGACCAGCACTGGGAGGTAGGTAGTCCAAAGGCCATGGCTTTTATGTGGGAAGAAGCTGGGACTTTTAAAGGTGTTTGTCATGTGATATCACCAATGGAGAGAAGCACGGTGACCCAGAGGGCAGACAGAGACAAATGCGCTTCCTCTTCTGACTGCTGGGCCAGAGTTTTAAAATTCATTCCCAGTGGCTTCTTGCGATTATTTCTTTCCCTTTTTCTTTGTGTGTATAGTATATGGATTTGTGTGTAGCTATGTGTGCATATGTGCTCTCTTGTACATGTGAGTTTGGAGATGAGAGATATTTCTTCCTCTGCCATTCTCCACTCTCTTAAATTGTGTTATCACATTTACTTATTTACAGAGAGAGAGAGAGAGAGGGAGAGAGAGAGAGAGAGAGAGAGAGAGAAAGGGGTGGGGGAGAGAATTTATTAGTTTCTACTTCACATGTAAACTAAATCACATTTTGTGTACTAGTTTTTGCTTATTTCCCTTGGCGTGCTGTTCACCTGGTCCATCAATATTATGGCAAATGGTAAGATATTATTTTATTTTAGAGATACTTTATTCATTTTATTTTCTGTGCTTATGAGATTAGTTTTATTTTTTTTGTAGTGCTTTAAGTGGAAAATTCAGTTACTATTTAATTATATTTACTTTTATTATATTAATTTATAGCTATAAAATTCTCTCTGTTCTCTCTGACAACAGTTTCAGCTACATCTATAATTTTGGGCAAGTGGTATCTTCAGTTTCATTCATCTGAAAGTATTTTCCAATTTTCTCTGAGATCTTATCTTTGATATATTGGTCACTAAAAAGAATATTGTGTAGTTTCCATTTATTTGTGAATCCACTAATTTTCCTATTCTTACTGATTTTATTTATTTATTGTTTGTAGTATGTTATTGCATTTCTGTACTTTTATATTACATGCATTGGTGCTTGACTCCTGCACAATTTATGGCCAATCCCAGAACTATTTCTGGAGACCCTGTAGAGAGCCGTAGTTCTCTCATGTTGTTCTGTGGTGTGAGCCTGGAAGGTTCATTCATGTACTTAGTATCTGATGGTGCTTTTCACCATATTTTCTACTAACTGGTAATTTGAAATGTAAGCATTTGTTGTAATATGTTATCTTACCATTAAAACATATTTTCTTGTATGTACTATTTCCCAGACTCTATAGACTTATATCAAGACCATATATATTCTATACCATATATGAAATATTATATATGTAATTTTATATATAATTTAAATTACATAGTCAAGAATACACTGAAAGAAATTCAGCAGATAGGTTCTACGCTAGAGCATTTAGAGTAGAGACAGAAAGCATTCCTTCCATAGCTTTCAATTCACTCTTATCTCACCATCACTTTCTGCAGCAGGTATAACTTTCATTCCCTAATGGGGGTCACAGTCACTTTTCAGCGTGTAGAAAATTATGGCCCTGGAGAGCTGAATACTTCATTGTTTCTTGGCATGGGAGCTATTTATCTTCCTTCTTGCTGTGGGACAGCCATGGAAAGGAGAATAAGAGAAATGACCATTTGTGACTCTCTCTGTCTCTGTCTCTGTCTCTGTCTCTGTCTCTGTCTCTGTCTGTCTCTCTCTCTCTCTCTCTCTCTCTCTCTCTCTCTCTCTCTCTCTCTCTGTCTATCTCTGTGTGTGTGTCTATGTGTGTATGATAAGTACACATCTCCCAAGAGGCTTTGATGCAGAGCTCTCATGCATAGCCTGACTCAGAACTACTGTCCTTATAAGAGGAGGAAGTGCTACATAAAGCAGGAGAAAGAACAGGACTCAAGGTATGGCTGCACAGCATTGACTTATGTGGTCTGAAGCAAACTGTCTTTATTTTCTGACTTGCTTTCTTTTACTATGAAACCAGAAGGGTAGGTAGGCTGGAGGACTGGAAGCTTCTACCTTTCAACTTCTGAACCACATTTTAGTGTGGAGAAATAACTCCAACCAGCATCAGTAATTAAAAAGTCTGAGAACAAATACGAGGAATCGGTGTGAGAAATCAGTCAACAGGGAGAGATTTAGAAGTATCCATACCTCCCTGCATGGCATTTAACTTTTGCTGTGTGAGACTGGGCTTACAGCACAGGGCAGGGTTCACAGTCTCACTTCTGTCTCTAGAACAACCCAGTTACTATTAGATGAGCCCAGCCAGGCTGTTGCCCCATCTTCTGCAGATTTTTAG
Organism: Mus musculus; assembly: GCF_000001635.26. Taxonomy (NCBI): domain Eukaryota; kingdom Metazoa; phylum Chordata; class Mammalia; order Rodentia; family Muridae; genus Mus; species Mus musculus. Next base: position 12,519,596 of record NC_000068.7, read on the forward strand.
GGACACAGGGCTCATGGTTTTTATATTTTAAAGGGTCTTCAAAACAAAACAAAACAAAACAAAACATGACTACTGTTGATGCTTCCTCTTTGATGGATGCTTCCCATGTAAGTTAGAACTATCAAATGTATTTCATGTTTTCCCAGTTAAGTAAAACCTTTAAGAGGGAAATATCCAATAAATAATACTGTTTCCCTCTATATTGTTCTTTAAAAAATCAGAAATAAAGAATCTTTATAAAGCAGGGTAAAGAAATAAATTGATTAAATAACTAACTGCTTGGAGTGCCGTCTCCCCCAACTACAGTGAATCTTTTGTGCTTTTCCCGTCCTAGGCTTCGGGGCATTTACAGTGGTATTTGTTGTGCTTAATGAGCTTCTGCAAGACCTTCAAATCACAAGAGTAAATGAAATATGGAAATACACTCCTAACATGCCCCATGTTTGAAACATTTTCAAAGTTCACGTTTGAAGATCTTTCTTTTTATCATTCCAAATAAATACAACAATCTATTATTTCCTTATTGGCTTAGAATTCTACCAAATAATAGTGATTACATATCTTTTGGCTGAGAATAATATGATTTCTCCCTCCCTGGGTCTGCCAGTGTATGTAAGTTAAAGTTGTCAGGCCATCAATACTTTGCTACTTCATTTCCCCAGTGTACCACAATCAGCCTGACTTCCCTGTCTTGTGTTATCCTTGGATGCCTCTAAATAAGCCACTCAAGTACCCTGCCAGTGTCTTAAGTGTCTAAAATAGCATGCTTATGAATGTCATCAAATGGGTATCATTAAGCCTGACATGAGAGTACCAGATATATATCCACCATGGTATTAACTACCAAAAGGAACCTCCTAAAGATTAAAAAAACAAACAAACAAATAAACAAAACACCAAAAACCCTCTCTCTGAAGTATTAGCTTAACCAATTTCACAAGGAAAAAAATAGGTACAAAAGAGCAGAGATAAATTAAAATTTGACTCTTGACAGCCTACTTATTTCTTCTCACATAAAAGCTATTACCCTTTTCTAAACAACACTTTTATGTTAGTAATTACTGGCTGTAAAACTATTCATAAAACCTGTTGAGGAACCTGAATAATTAAAATTGCCTTTGATCATAGTTGATTAAATGCTCAAAAGTGAAATGTTAATATTTCAACAGTGTTTCACCAATGGCTGGACATGTTCATATATACATTGAATCCCAGCACTCGGGAAATAAAGGAAATCAGATATCTTATCAGTTTGAGACATTGTGTAGACCAGACACAATGAGTTCTAGGCAAACAAAATCTACATAACGCAACCATGATACCTTCTCTCCTCCCCCAAATCTAGCTTAAAGTGAACCTGTCGAAATTGATATTTGTATTTTGTGAGGAATTGTTTAATTCTTGCCTAATGGAACAGTTTTTGGGATTATATATATATATATATATATATATATATATATATATACACATATATATATTATAACAGTTATATAATATAATATATATAAATATGTAATATATATATATATAATTTTACACATTGTTATCTATATATACCTGTTTGATCGACTGCATAATATCTTTTTAAATTGTTTCTTGATTTGTTTTAGATGGCCTTACTTTTTGTTCTGTTCCAATCTTGCCCTTTCTCTACTTTAGAGGAAGATGTTGTGCATCCCAATGTATAGCTATCCCAATCCCATCTAATCTCTTTAGAAGAAATTCAGGCTTTGCAGTGGATAGTATTGGAGTCTTGTCCTGTAATCAGTTGGGGAGTTGGCTTGTTCATTTGTCAAAATCTGTCTATGGCAATCACTCAGCAAAACCTGTGAGCTAGAATACTTGCTCTTGACGAAAACAATAGCAGTAAGCTACAGAGCTTTGGAAAATTGCTTTCATATTCAAGTACGGTTACACATGTACAGACGCCTCACTGATGGTTTTACTGTCTCAAAGAAAATGTATTGCTGCCGCCACCAGCTTGCCTCTTGGCAGTTTATCACTTACAAGCAATGATAAAATTGTGACAAAGAGACTTCTTTTTAATCTTACAGGTCAGCGCTTGTAGTCTCGAGTCTCCACCCCTTTGTCCTCTCATTAGACTGAGAAGGCTGGAAAGCTCTTTGGTTGCCTCTAAATTGTATTTAAAGTAGAGGGAATGCAACCTTTTCCTTCTTTAGAGTTTTAAGTCCCCAATCTTTTGATGTATCTCTCTCAATTTTTCTACTGTAAAATTAATTTTTAGAATGAGTTTAAGACATGTTTGAAGCCCATGCATCAGATATATTTGGAAGGGCTCAAATAATTTTCTTGAATCACAGTGTAAATGAGAATTGATCTGAAACCACTAGAGGGCTTAGTACAAAATGAGCTTGTTGTTCTTTTTTCTTTTTATTATTTTAACCATTAGATTTTAATTAGTCCATCTACAATACTTCTAGAGACAACTAATTGTCCAACACACATGGTTGCCAAAATAGATAATTCTGAATAACTTTCTCTAATCACTGAGTCCTTGTAAATAACAACTGTTTTTGAACCATTTACTTCACTGGCAACTTGATTTTTGAGTTTTGTCTGTGAAGCAATGGTTTATTTCTCATCCATAGATTCTGTGTGTGTGTGTTTTTTTTAACTGTCTCTTGGCAATAAAGTAAACTTGTGAACATACTAAATCTCATAGAAGAATGTTTCATGTTACATTGAGGAGAAAAAACTAACTCCCAAGGTAGTATTTTGTTTCTGCTAAAGTACTAAGGAAGCAATTCAGAATATCTTTCTCTCGTTAAGCGCTTTCCAGTAGTATATACATGCAATGCTTTCCCCTTATTTAAATATGCTCTCTGGCTTGCTAGCTTCATTTTACAGGCTTATAAATCATCCAAAGAAACATGAGTAACTTCTAAGTGTTGAGTAAGTCAGATGTGTTTTTGCGATGGTAAAAATAGTCAGAGAGTGGTCTTGTGATAGTGGTTTTGATGACGGGCTCTACCTGCTGAAACTCTGCCCCATGTCAGGCTGCTGTGTGCTTTTATGGCCATTTGAGAGACATTTGATGCTTGAGAAATCTGTGTGTAGCTAGTGAACGGGAAAGGCAGGAGTCACATTCACGGGGCTTTAGTAACCAAGACTACTATAGCTCAGAGTAAAACTATAGCTCACTTTCTGTGGCTAACAAACGCTGGGCAAGCAAAGCTAGCAAGAACAAAACAGGACAGCGACATGGCATGCTCAGTTCTGCCATACTCTGCATAGCATTGCTGCTGGACTTTAGTCTCTAGACCTGCAGCTTAGAACCCTGGCTAGAAGATTCATTATGCGGACTCAGCAAGAAATTATTTTCCTCAAATGGTTTCTAATGAGTAAACTTTTATTTTAATCCTAAGAGAGAAGTTCTTGAAAGGAACAATTAGGTGATTATCAGTGACTACCAGGCCTGTTTCTTATGTGGTTATGGGCCTCATTTTCCCATACTGTGAATGTGAGGCTGTACCTTGGCATCTGGAAAATGGTACTAACTCTGAGCTCCCATGAGTACAGTCTTTGGTGTATGAATAGCAAAACACAAACAAACAAACAAAAAAACCACAAAAAACAAACAATGCCCCCACACCCAAACAACCAAACAACAAGAACAAGAATGTGCAGGTAATATAGTTAGCTTTGCCTACACTTCCCTTTCTCTACCATATCAGCTGACTTATTTTTACTTTGGTTTCTGAAATAAGTTCTCACTCTGAAGATCTAGCCAGCCTGCTACTCACTATATACTCTAGGCTGCTCACAAACTTGCAGTAATCCTTCTGCCTCAGCTTTCTGAATGCTGGGATCACATGGGGTGAGTCATCGTGCCACATATTCTGTGAAAGTAAATGCTCTTTGTGCTTTCTATAGGCTTGCTTTTAAAATAACGATTCTGTTTATTAAACATGTCTTAGTTATCAAGATGTGGCCCTGAGTATTTAACACAACTCTTTACCAGTACCTACTGTTGTAGCCTGACTGAAAATATCCTGGAAGAATATTAATGAACATTTATGAAGCTAGAAGATAAAAAGATCTTAACATTTCTACAGACAAGCACTTTAGAACCAGCTTTATTATAGAAACTGTGCTTTAATGCTGTCTTAAAATTTTACATATTCCCTCAAAGCAAAGCAAAACAAACAAACAAAAAACAAAATTGCTTAGAAATCAGAGGACGTATAAGTCCCAAATAAGTATGTCTGCTATGAGTCAAAAGTCTTATTTTTGCATCACATGACAGATTTTGTTTCCTCCATAATTATATAAAAAAAAAAGTCTCTATGTGTGACCAGAAACTCTTTAATGATGAAAAGCTTTAAAATTCTAAAGGAAGAGTAATTGGGTCATTTGTAAAAATATCACACTCTGCAACTTGCTAAGGAATGTTTTTGCCTTATGCAAATGCAGAGAGACTCTTAGGATTTCCTTAAGAGAATGAATAGTTCTGGGGAAAAAAAAAACCTGCAGCAAAAGCTGTCGAATAACTGCCTTCCTGCCAAAGCTTTGCTTGAAGAGAAGCGGTTATGTTTGGAGACCAAGGGAGAAGGCTGAGATTCGGAAGTCTCGGGTGCTGGCTGAGGTAGCTCAGCCTTTGTTTAGACTTATAGATCTTTAATTCACTAAAAACAGCAAGGAGGATTTTATTTATAATGGATTTATTTTTAGACAATAAGTAAACTAGAAGTTGATTTTCAATTTTGACATGGGGATTTTGTGTAGTAACTGCAAATGTACCTACCCCAAGGAGATCATTTTTTCCACATCAAGACTCCTGGGGAACTAGACCGACCGGAATTTTTCAACAGGAGAGCAAGACACATGCTGAGACACAGCCCATGTCTCACTGGCTCTCAAGGTTAACATTTTTACTTCTCAAGTCCATGTTTCTCTGTGGGTCCTCGTCAGGTGGTCACCGCTGCTTTATGTTCATCTTCAAAGTGCACAAATCAGATGGAGACCTAAGCCTGACTTTGAATGTTTCTTGAGTAATTTAAAAGAAAATACATAGCTTTATTTAAGTATAATTGGCCGGTAACAAATGATCTGTAGTTTAAGGGTTCAATTAGATAAGGTTTTGAGTACCACAGTCAGGATGCTGAACATGCTCTTATAGTCCAAGCTTCCTCAAACACCTGTCTCTTCCTCTGTCTCTTCCTAACTCTTCACTCAGGTTCAGCCCACTGAAAACCATTTGTGTGCTTTCTGTCACTGTGGATGTTTGCCTTTTCCATAGATAAGTTATTGAGTACTGATTTCGCCTGCTTTCTATCACTAGGTATAATTGTCATGGGGTCCGTCTAATTTGTTGTGTGCATATGAGGCTTACTGGCTTCTGGGGGCATGGCACATACTTGGTGCACATATAAACATTCAGGCAAATCATCCTTGTCCAAAACATTTTAAAAGATAAAATGAATTGCCTTCTAGAAAAAAATGAACAAATTAATCTTTCTGTCGCTAAGCATGTTTGTGGATTTACACGTGTTTTGCTTCAGGGAATATTATAAGCTTCCCGATGTTTCAAGTGAACCAGTTCTCCTATCTTTTTAGTAGTTTGTGTTCTTTGTTTATCTATGGGATATTCATGTTGTCTTTACCCATTTAAGAATCATTATTTTGTAAAGTATATTAAACGTAAAACACAAATATTACTTCATCTGTGGTTTATAGCTATCCTTAGTTTTGTATTTTACTGTTTAACATTTATTTTTTATTTAAGCGTGTGTGTGTGTGTGTGTGTGTGTGTATACTAAGTGTAATGTTCACAAAGACCAGAAGAGGGTGTCAGATTTCCTGAAGCTGGAGTCATGGGAAGTTCTGAGTTACCTGATATGGGTACTTAGAATAGAACCAAACTCAGGTCCTCTGCAATAGCAGCAAGTACTCTCAAGCACTGAGTAATCTCTCCATCCCCACTGATTAAAAACACAGTACTCAAGTTCCCACTAGCTAATAACTCTTTATCAACAAAAGCCTTCCCTATCTGTGCATTTAATGAGATGTGAAGGACAAAAGGAATCAAATACAGCCTGATGCCATACGGCCTTTTTCCCTTTTCTGGGCTTCTTTGTCCATTTTGTGCAATCAAATCAGTGCTCTCTTTTATTTATAGATTACTTATTTCTGTTTGGTTTAGGAAAAAAAATTTACTCCAAACACCAAGTAAACCATCTCTCTTAAGACCCCCAAGTTAATAAGGCTATGTTGGCTTCTCTGCTTGTTAGGGTGGGAATAAACTTATTCTTCTAAGGGGGGAGGGGCACCCAGCTGGGCTCTCTGCCTTCCTCACTTCCATTTCAACATACTCAGTTTGAGCAGAAATTCATCGGGCCTCCTGGTGATAGAGAGCATTAGACTGACTTCACAATTTTTGATCCTTTTCCTAGGGTTTTTAAATGTGTGAGTTTAGTACTTTTACTCACAGAAACTTTGATATAACTAATTAGTAATGATCACTACGCATATCAGTCGTATTTATCAAAGATGGAATGTTTCTCTGTTTTGAGCCAGGTAGGGCTTTGTGTTATGCAGAAGGATGCTCTTCCCTCCCTCCCTTCTTGGATTCTTGAATTTATACTGTAATATTTTAGGATGCTTCCCTTATGTTCAAGCTGTAGACTATAGGCTTTTACTGATGGTTATTTATTACTTTCAGTGTCTCCAATTTCGAACTTATAGCTTCTAATTTGCTGTAGACAGGAGGTGAAAATAAATGAACCAAATAAAATTGTATCTAAAGTAGGTCCTGTTAGTGAAGACTTCTTCAGTGAGTATAGAAATTGTAGGTTGATGACTGAGGATGTTGAACAATTCTTTAAGTGCTTCTTGGCCATTCAAGATTCCTTTGTTGAAAATTCTGATTAGCTCGGTACCCCTGTTTTTATTGGGTTATTTGGTTTTTTGAAGTCTAATTTCGTGGGTTCTTTATATATTTTAGATATTAGCCCTCTGTCAGATAGAGGGCTAGTAAAGATCCTTTCCCAATCTGTAGGCTGCGGTTTTGTCCTATTGACAGTGTCCTTTGCCTTGCAGAAGCTTTTACATTTCATGAGATCCTGTTTACCCATTGTTGATCATAAAACCTTGAACCACTGATGTTCTGTTCAGGAAATTTTCTCCTTTGCCATTGAGTTCGAGGCTATTTTCCAATTTCACTTTTATTAGATTCAGTATATCAGGTGTAAAGTTTGTTCTATTCAAATGTTGTAATTACCACCTGATAATTGGTGGGACCTGGATATTTGAAGTTCCATGGTTAGTGATATCTATGTATGTGAGTGTGCTACTTTGTTGCTGACACACATGCACACATGTTCAGTTCTGATTCTACAGTAGGGTCTATAGAAGTGAGTCACCTTAGTAAATACATTAAATCTATGAAAACAAATGACAGGGAATTTTGTTTAGGTTAGATGCACCAAAAAGGTTTGTTTCCTTCAGACATTCTAGCTTAACACTGGCCTTTGTTTCAGGATGGGGTTTTCCCATCACTCCATCCTCAAGCAATAGCTTTTACCCACAGAAAAGAAAATACTACCTGTTTTGGAATTTCTCACACCACTGCAAAGTGTCCATCAATTGTAGTCTTAAAAATATTTATGAATTTGTATCTTTTAGAGCTCTTTGCCCATGATTCTGTGGTACTGTTTTAAACAGGGCAGCCGAAGCAGCCAACTTAGCTTTGGCTTTACCCGTCTCCTTGCCAATGTGGCAGCTACACTTTATACTTCCTCATAAACCTTTACCATATATCAGCATAAGGTCAGGAGGAGTTGAAGCAACAAGTAATGGAAATGTCTCTGTAGAGGACTGTAAAGGAAACACTTCTGATGCTTCAAATACACCATCTTTCTTGTCTGTGCGTGACTCAGAAACCTCTCTGTTGGGTAACATTCCAGACTCCTATGCTATGTTGCCTCCCACAACTTATGAAGGGAGCAAAATTAGGTTTCACTTTCTGATGAAACACCTTCAACCGGCCCATGGCTTTTCATATAGTCCCTAGTAACAGTTCCCTTTAAACCTCCTCAGATGTCTGTACAAATGAACAAGTTTATCTCATCCCATGAAGTCATGTGAAGAAATTCTTCTTCTTTTAAAGTAAATTTACATTTTAAATTAAATTCTACAATATCATTTTTAAAGGAAGCCATTGGAGCAATTCTTTTTTTTTTTTTAACTATTTTGGAGGACATCTTACATATATTTGCTATTGAACAGAATAAATGTTTTATTAGAGTGGAAGGATAATAAATGTTGGATCGTAACTTAGTCAAACAATATATTACAAAGTAAAACATTTGTCCAGGAATTTGTATTAAAAAACAATATTCTAACTATAAACTAAGGTCACTCCTTACTTTCTTTTTTTATTTTATTTTTTTATTAATTAGGTATTTTCTTCATTTACATTTCCAATGCTACCCCATAAGTCCCCCAAACCCACCCACTCCCACTCCCTTCCCCCCTCCCACTTCTTGGCCCTGGAGTTCCCCTGCACTGAGGCATATAAAGTTTGCAAGACCAATGGACCTCCCTTTCCACTGATGGCCTACTAAGTCATCTTCTGATACATATGCAGCTAGAGACACAAGCTCTGGAGGGGTACTGGTTAGTTCATATTGTTGTTCCACCTATAGGGTTGCAGACCCCTTTGGCTTCTTGGGTCCTTTCACTAGCTCCTCCATTGGGGGCCCTGTGATCCATCCAATAGCTGACTGTGAGCATCCACTTCTGTGTTTGCTAGGCCCCGGCATAGCCTCACAAGAGACAGCTATATCAGGGTCCTTTCAGAAACATCTTGCTAGTGTGTGCAATGGTATCAGCGTTTGGGGGCTGATTATGGAATGGATCCACAGGTATGGCAGTCTCTAGATGGTCCATCCTTTCGTCTCAGCTCCAATCTTTGTCTCTGTAACTTCTTCCATGGGTGTTTTGTTCCCAATTCTAAGAAGGGGCAAAGTGTCCACACTTTGGTCTTCGTTCTTCTTGAGTTTCATGTGTTTTGCAAATTGTATCTTGTATCTTGGTATTCTAAGCTTCTGGGCTAATACCCACTTATCAGTGAGTACATATCATGTAAGTTCGTTTGTGATTGGGTTACCTCACTCAGGATGATGCCCTCCAGGTCCATCCATTTGCCTAGGAAATTCATAAATTCTTTCTTTTTAATAGCTGAGTAGTACTCCATTGTGTAAATGTACCACATTTTCTGTATCCATTCCTCTGTTGAGGGGCATCTGGGTTCTTTCCAGCTTCTGGCTATTATAAATAAGGCTGCTATGAACACAGTGGAGCATGTGTCCTTCTTACCAGTTGGAACATCTTCTGGATATAAGCCCAGGAGAGGTATTGCGGGATCCTCTGGTAGTACTATGTACAATTTTCTAAGGAGCAACCAGACTGATTTCCAGAGTGGTTGTACAAGGCTGCAATCCCACCAACAAAGGAGGAGTGTTCCTCTTTATCCACATCTCTCCAACATCTGCTGCCACCTGAATTTTTGATCTTAGCCATTCTGGCTGGTGTGAGGTGGAATCTCAGGGTTGTTTTGATTTGCATTTCTCTGATGATTAAGGATGCTGAACATTTTTTCAGCTGTTTCTCAGCCATTCCGTATTCCTCGGGTGAGAATTCTTTGTTTAGCTCTGAGCCCCATTTTTAATGGGGTTATTTGATTTTCTGGAGTCCGCCTTCTTGAGTTCTTTATAAATATTGGATATTAGTCCCTATCTGATTTAGAATAGATAAAGATCCTTTCCCAATCTGTTGGTAGCCTTTTTGTCTTATTGAAGGGTCTTTTGCCTTACAGAAGCTTTGCAATTTTATGAGGTCCCATTTGTCTATTCTCGATTTTACAGCACAAGCCATTGCTGTTCTATTCAGGAAGTTTTTCCCCTGTGCCCATATCTTCGAGGCTTTTCCCTACTTTCTCCTCTATAAGTTTCAGTGTCTCTGGTTTTATGTGGAGTTCCTTAATCCACTTAGATTTGACCTTAGTACAAGGAGATAGGAATGGATCAATTTGCATTCTTCTACATGATAACCACCAGTTGTGCCAGCACCATTTGTTGAAAATGCTGTCTTTTTTCCACTGGATGATTTTAGCTCCCTTGTCAAAGATCAAGTGACCATAGGTGTGTGGGTTCATTTCTGGGTCTTCAATTCTATTCCATTGGTCTACTTGTCTGTCGCTATACCAGTACCATGCAGTTTTTAATCACAATTGCTCAGTAGTACAGCTTTAGGTCAGGCATGGTGATTCCACCAGAGGTTCTTTTATTCTTGAGAGGAGTTTTTGCTATCCTAGGATTTTTGTTATTCCAGATGAATTTGAAGTTTGCCCTTTTTAATTCGTTGAATTGAGTTGGAATTTTGATGAGGATTGCATTGAATCTGTAGATTGCTTTTGGCAAGATAGCCTTTTTTGCTATATTGATCCTACCAATCCATGAGCATGGGAGATCTTTCCATCTTCTGAGATCTTCTTTAATTTCTTTCTTCAGAGACTTGAAGTTCTTATCATACAGATCTTTCACTTCCTTAGTTAGAGTCATGCCAAGGTATTTTATATTATTTGTGACTATTGAGAAGGGCGTTGTTTCCCTAATTTCTTTCTCAGTCTGTTTATCCTGTGTGTAGAGAAAGGCCATTGACTTGTTTGAGTTAATTTTATATCCAGCTACTTCATTGAAGCTGTTTATCAGGTTTAGGAGTTCTCTGGTAGAATTTTTAGAGTCACTTCTATATACTATCATATCATCGGCAAAAAGTGATATTTTTACTTCTTCCTTTCCAATTTGTATCCCCTTGACCTTTTTACAAATGAACAAGTTTATCTCATCCCATGAAGTCATGTGAAGAAATACTTCTCCTTTTAAAGTAAATTTACATTTTAAGTTAAATTCTACAGTATCATTTTTAAAGGAAGCCATTGGAGCAATTCTTTTTTTTTTTTTTTCTATTTTGGAGGACATCTTATATATATATTTTATTAGATATTTTCTTCATTTACATTTCAAATGCTATTCCGAAACTCCCCTATACCCTCGCCCCCCACTGCTCTGCAACCCACCCACTCCTGCTTCCTGGCTCTGGCATTCCCCTGTGCTGGGGCATATAATCTTTGCAAGACCAAGGGCCTCTCCTTCCATTGTCGGCCATCTTCTGCTACATATGCAGCTAGAGACACAAGCTCTGGGGGTACTGGTTAGTTCATACTGTTGTTTCACCTATAGGGTTGCAGACCCCTCTAGCTCCTTGGGTGCTTTCTCTAGCCCCTTCATTGGGGGCTCTGTGTTCAACCTAATAATGACTGTGAGCATCCACTTCTGTATCTGCCAGGCACTGGCATAGCTTCACAAGAGACAGCTATATCAGGGTCCTGTCGGCAAAATCTTGGTGGCATATGCAATAGTGTCTGCATTTGGTGGTTGATTATGGTATGGATTCCCAGAAGGGGCAGTCTCTGTTGGTCCTTCCTTTCATCTCAGCTCCAAACTTTGTCTCTGTAACTCCTTCCATGGATATTGTTGTTCCCCATTCTAAGAAGGAACAAAGTATCCCCACTTTGGTCTTCCTTCTTGAGTTTCATGTATTTTGTGAATTGTACATTGGGTATTCTGAGCTTCTGAGATAATATCCACTTATCAGTGAATGCATATCATGTGTGTTCTTTTGTGATTGGCTACCTCACTCAAGATGATATCTTCCAGATCCATCTAATTGCCTAAGAATTTCATAAGTTCATTGTTTCTAATAGCTGAGTAGTACTCCATTGCGTAAATGTACCACATTTTCTGTATCCATTCCTCTGTTGAGGGGCACCCGAGTTCTTTCCAACTTCTGACTATTATAAATAAGGCTGCTATGAACATAGTAGAGCATGTGTCCTTATTACAAGTTGGAGCATCTTCTGAGTATATGCCCAGGAGAGGTATTGTTGGGTCCTCTGGTAGTAGTATGTCCAATTTTCTGAGGGAATACCAGGTTGATTTCCAGAGTGGTTGTACCAGCTTATAATCTCACCAGCAATGGAGGAGTGTTCCTCTTTCTCCACATCCTCTCCAACATGTGTTGTCACCTGAATTTTTGATCATAGCCATTCTGACTGGTGTGAGGTGGAATCTCAGGGTTATTTTGATTTGCATTTCCCTGATGATTAAGGATGTTGAACATTTCTTTAGGTGCTTCTCAGCCATTCAGTGTTCCTCAGTTAAGAATTCTTTGTTTAGCTCTGTAACCCATTTCTTAATAGGGTTATTTGATTTTCTGGAGCCAGTACCCCCAGAGCTCTCTGGAACTAAACCACCAATCAAAGAAAACACATGGTGGGACTCTTGGCTCTAGCTGCATATGTAGCAGAGTATGGTCATTAATGGGAGGAGAGGCCCTTGGTCTTGTAAAAGTTCTATGTCCCAGTATAGGGGAACGCCAGGGCCAGGAAGCAGGAGTGGGTAGGTTGGGGTTCATGGGGAGGGCAGAAGGTTAGAGGATTTTAGGAGGGGAAACTAGGAAAGGAGATAACATTTGAAATGTAAATAAATTAATTAAAAATACAAAATAAAAGAAAAAAAAGAAATTACTTATCAGGCTCTGTCTTTGGTGGTGGCAGAATGCTAAGGCAGGAGAATTGAAAATTCTCATCCATCATGGGCAACTTTGTGAGGACTTGACTTCTAATAAAACAAACAAATAACAAAAAACCAGGGCTTTGATGTAGCTCAATGGTAAGATGTTTGCCTTGCATGCACCAGGACAAGAGTTCAGTAATCAATAATGAAAAAAAAAACATTACTTTGCATTATATGAAATAGGAGTATCAAAGTTTATCTTATACATATCTAAACCATATATTAAATTTTCTTACAAAATTGCAAATATATAAAAAATTAAGCTCCTAAAATAAAAATGTAAAGATCCAATCTACTTAAATTCCACACCTCTGGTGTTCAATGGATATATTAATAGCCAAAATAATCTTAGCCTAGCACTTGTTTTGGGAGACAATGAAAGTGCTTGCTACCAAGGTACTGGACTGTTAGACTTGTCCTTGGGTTTTATCCAAACTGAACAGATGTGAGCAGTTGAAAGTTGAGTCTTAGAGCTACGGAACAAGTCCCATGCATGCTAGAGACTAAGAAAGAAGTAAGAAAAGTTAGGTACTGCCTTGTGGACATGTAATATGATCCTTATCTTTGTGTGGAAGCCTCTGTTTAGGGGCCTGTTTCCTCCCTATCAGCTGCTAATCTAGAGTTCTTTCCCCTTTAATAATACCAAACCTGTTTTTCTTTCTGTTCTAATGTATTTCATTTATTATTCTTTATTGTTTAGAGAGATACATATCAAAGAATGCAAAGAGTCAACTTATTAAAAAGTATATCATGGAAAATAAAGTCAGCCATAGGGTATTAGGACCCCACGTTCATATCAGATTTTACTTCCTGTAGTGAGATGATGCCCAAGAATGGAGATGGTGTTTGACTCATGCAGTAAAGTTCTTAAGGACCAGAATTATACTTGAAAGACAAAGAGTAAACTATGTTTATTGCGTTCATGACTGAAAAAAAGCCTTTTAAAAACTAAATATATGAATATTCAGACTGATAAGAAAAATAAACAGGATAATCTTAATAAAAACACATTTAAAATGTCTCCGTACTAAAATAGTAAAATATTGTTCCACTATGAAAGTTTTAAGTAAACATTTAGAAACATGTCAATTGTTGTAGATAGAGAGATCACTCAATGGTTCGGAACATTTGTTTCTTTTGCAGAGGACCCAAGTTTGGTTCCCAGAATCTATATGATGGATAACAACCACTTGTAACTGTAATTTCTGATGTTTTCTGGCCTGTTGTGTCCACTGCCAGTATGTGGTACACAGGCGTACATGCAGGCAAAACACCCATATACATGAAATAAAAGTATCTTTTTTTTTTAAAGTAAGTAAATATGTCTGCTGTTGTTCATTCCTATTTTGGTCAGAACTGTCTGGCAACGAAAGTGTCAAACCTTTAAGAATCAACAGCAGTTGAGGCAGAAATGGCAACCTTTCTTCTTGAAGAAGTAGAATAACAGGCAGCTGTGGGTCCCGCGAACTGACCCTGGGTCCTGTGCAGGAAGAGCAAGTGCTCCTAATCACTGAGCCACCCTTTACCCCTTCTCTTCTTCACACTCCTCTATGCCTCATTGCAAATACCCATGTCCATTTCCTTTTGCAGCAAACTCTGGAAGAATTTAACCTTGCCAGCTTCGTTGCTTCTCTTTCTGTTCCCTCTTGTATTGGTACCCCACATCTAGAATTGAATGGCAGAGGATGGGAAGGCTGAGGAGGGAAGAGATGGCACAGAGGGAACATACTCAGATTTACTTTTCCTGGTCCTTGTTTCTTTCAGCTTTATTCTAATAAATAACCAGCTGCTGGTTTCACCCCTGCCCACATCTCCCTTCCCTACATTCTTGTTATTCGGAGATTCCTTATGTCACTGGCTGAGTCAGACTTTTAAGATTACTGACCTAAACTTTTCTTCTTGCACAGAACCATAAGTTGACTCTTTACCAGACAGCAAAAAAGAAAAAAAAATCCCACGGAACATATTCCCAAGCGCCTGTTCCCTTTTGTCATGGAGGAAATTATGAAATGATACAAGATCAATCTGGGACAGATATCAATGATTTATCCTACAAAGTGAAGAAAGCACAGGACAAGACTGCCACTACAAGCTGTTCTCTGCTTCATTGGGGATATTTGGGGATTGCTCTTCTGAGCTACAAAGGACTGTGGAAGGTGGCCCAGTAAAATACATGTTAAATTGAGGACTTTTTTTTTCCAAGGCTACCTTTTCTTAGAGCTTCTTTCACTGTTTCCGCTGTGTAGAATGTGGAGGTAGCTGTATTTCCTCAACAGCATACATTTACCCTGTGTTTTTGCTGCAGCTAGAATTAAAAGCCAACACATAGTTTGCTGGGTTGGAAACACTTCTACACTCATTCCTAAAATTCTACAGGTTTAAGCTAATATGCTTTGCAAATTACTTTGTTCAATGAATTATGTATCTTCTCTCCAAAACCTGTGAGAAACAAATAGAAACCCTTTTCAAGGTCCCTGAAGATGACCCAGCAGTCGCTGCTGAATACTCATTTCCAGTCTAACTAATCTTGGGTGATGGAATATTTGAAAACACCTAAACATCACAGGTAAAAAAGTTTCTGATATGAGTTTAAAAATTCATATCAGTTTGCAGTTTCTGCCTCCAAAAAGTTCAGTTTGTATGTCTCAAGGCTTGGGTTTGTTTGTTTGTTTATTGGAACAGAGCCCATTAGTCACATTCTAATCAGAATGCTTAGCTCGCATGTGCAATTTATCGTTTTTGTGATCAATTGTTTTCTTTTCTCCAAGAGCCAACTCTGACACAACGAGAGCAGCTCTCTGCAAAAGGAGGAACAAGAAGGAGGTTCTATTCGAAGTGAAAGATCCACATGTTTCCCTGATGAATCCTGTGTTGAGATGACCACGCCTTGTTGATTTTACTCTTCCATGTTACATGGCTAAGTTTCCATTCTATTCAAGAAGAGACTGTTATCAATATTAAATACTTCAAAATGGATTTAGATTTTCAGAACAGACACTCTGCTTTGGAAAAAGCACATATGAGAAACTGTTAAGAAATTAAAGTATCATCAAGCTACTCAAGACATATTAATCCATCTAATAGATATTTATCTGATATCTTTCTAATAGTTAATAAGATATCATAAGTCTACTCTCACTTATTGCCACTGTGAAATGGGCTAATCACTTATTTTCTTTAAATAATTCACGCATTCACTCAACAAACAGCTGCTGAAAATGCTTTTCATGCCAGCAATAAAAGACCCATTCATGATTAACAACTATGTGTTGCATTCAAAGAATTTAAATTTACTGGTAAAAACAGAAACAAATAAAAACATGTATTGCAATCCACAGGCCATTGTGATTGTATTGAGATGTCTTCTCATAGTTCTGCTGGGACCTTCCAGAATGGATATTGGTCATCGTTTTTGTCAATTTTGCATCTAAATCTCATTATAAGTCTTGGTAGAAGGAAAAGCTCCTCTTCTGTTAGGGAAAGTATTCTGTTGTTGCTAGGTTTTGAGCATATAACGTGGGCCACTATCTTAACACGGCCCTGTAACTTATCTTGGGAATAGGAGACCTACAGAAACTGAGATACATAGTGTCAACAGTAGCTTGATAGAATATTTGGCTCTGGGGCTATGGGAGTAGCACATCAATGTCGTCACTAAACAGGTCAATAGTGTTCTTGTCTGTGAAGCTCCAAGCCTAGCCCTTACCTTCCTAGCAATTCTGTGGGATACCACAGAACTTTATGTCTAATTTCTACTTGCTTCAGGCAGTATCCTGAATTTTGTATAACCTGGGAAGGCAAAGGGCAAAGTTTGCACTTTTTTAATTTTGGGAAAAGAGTGCATGCTTTGCTTTTTAACGTAATAACTTAAGTTTTAGCCTATTTACAAAGTGACTGAAGTTTGTCACTTTAATATATGTAAATATGAACCAATAATATGTAAAACATTTTAATCATAGTTTAGGTATAAACTTCCTCTATAGGCTCACATGTGTGAACACTTGCCCACCAGACTCTGTTTTGTGAGGTTGTGGAATCTTGAGGAGGAGGAGGCTTAGCTGGAGAATGATGGCTGGGTGTAAGACTTTGAGAAGTATAGCCAAGTCCCATCCCTGGTCAGAACTCTCTGCTGTCTGGTTGTTGCCATGTATCAAACAGCTGGTAAGCTAGCTCCTGCTAACACTGACCAAGCCTTCCCCATCATGATATATTCTTAATCCCCTGGACTGCTGGCCGAGTGAATCTCTTTCCTGTCAAGCATTTAGTCCTGGTGATGTAATTTTAACACATACAGTTTTATATAGGCGTCATAAGGTCCTTGGCCTTAAGTTCCTAGCTCTTGTAACTATGACATTTTAAAGCTACATATATCAGAAATGCCAACAGCCTTAAAATTAATATTGCTTTCTGATCAAAAGAAGCTAGTAATCTTTTAAATACTGCTGGATATTCTGCTATGTTTAGACATTGTCTTCAAAGGTCATTTGGATACTCTATGATAAACCCTGTCCATCATGCGTGACCTTCTCTTGTTCTCTCCTTCGGGCAGTTTTTTTTTTTTTTTTTAATTGGCTTTAGTTCAACAACTATTTTATAATTTTGCATACATTT
This sequence comes from Mus musculus, assembly GCF_000001635.26. Classification (NCBI taxonomy): domain Eukaryota; kingdom Metazoa; phylum Chordata; class Mammalia; order Rodentia; family Muridae; genus Mus; species Mus musculus. Next base: position 12,536,866 of record NC_000068.7, read on the forward strand.
TAAGACAATCACACTAGAACCTGGGTGTTGGGCATGATAGTGTGGATGGTGAATGCCTACCTGAAATTATTTTCAGTCAGTCCTAAGCTAATTCCAAAGAGGGACACCAGAGAATGTGGAAAGTTACTGTCTCAACGGAAACTCTCTAAAGCTTCCAAAGACCACCTAATTCAGCCAGTCATGAATTTAATTAGAGCTCTGATTACTGCTGTATTGACATTGGTGCTAAATTTTATTTCTTATTCAGCGAAGGGTTATTGACATAGGCAAAATTTTTACTCTTACTTAAGATGAGGATTTCCCCTCATTTTTATTAGTGCTTTGAGAATTTCAAGCGCTATGTTTTATTCATAATGATCACCCTACACCCTACTTCAACTGCTCTCATACTCACCACCCTTTCCCTAACCAGTTAACTTGGTGTCCTCATTTGGTTTTTGTTAAGTCCAGCTGGGGGTGCTCATATACTCTTAGGTATGTGACCTTCCATTGGAACATATAAACTATCAGAGTTATACTCTTAAAATCAACTCTATCCATTCTGGCAGTTATTTATTACTATTAGCTATTCAGTAGGGGTGGGGCTTCTTGTCTACTTCCCATCTCCACATTGGGATATTACATGTCTTGATCCTGCACAGGTCTTGTCAGAACCACTGTGAGTTCATATGCTTAACTGTGCTGCTGAGTCTAGACAATAGTTTTCCTGTAGCCTTCCTTTGCTGGAGATAGCTCTATCCCAGATTTCAACTCCTACCAATCTATAATAATAAAAACAGCATTGTACTGGAAAGAAAATAGACATATTGATCAGTGACACAGGACTGAGGCTCCATGTACAGGCCCACGCTTTTATAGTCGCCTGAATTTTGAGTAAGAGGCAAACAACACACACTGAAGAAAAGACAACATCTTCAACAAATGGAGCTGGCCAAACTGGATAACTGCATGTAGAAGAATGAGCCTGGATTCCTATTCCTCATTCTATGCAATGGCTACTTTTTACAGGGAAAGAAACTAACCTGGTGTCTTCCCAATGGCTGTGGGTGGTATATTTTCGAAGCTTTAATATGTTTCCTAGTGATTAGTGAGGCCAAGCTCTTTTCAAATACACACTGGCAATTAGTTTGTCTTGTTTGCAGGGATTTATTGCACTTCTTTGCCCATTTTAACATGATTATTTTCTAGTTGTTAACGTTGAAGGATTTTCATCAGTCTGATTTGTCATCCTCTATTCAGTATCTGATTGGGAAGTATTTTTGCATTCTGTGAGTTGCCTTTTTACTCAACTGATACTGTTTCCCCCACTTATGTTCTTTGATAATTTCATGCATCTTGATACTATCTTTTGATATAAAATTTAAATTTGTCTTTTCTGGTGATATGGAATGTGCTTTACTTTTAGCATGTATTTGAACTTATTTTGCCATTTTTATAAAAGTAATTCTGAATAACCCAATATGATGTTTCATAATTATGTTTTATATTTTCTTGATGGTTAATTATTCTGAACTTCAAGTTGCCACATTCAAGAAACCATACTCAAATTCAATGTTGTAAGTTTGATTTCTTCTTTTCTCCAAGACTATGCTAGATCTTGGTCTCACATTTAAGTGTTTGGTCCACCTTCAGCCACTTTTTGCCTATAGAGGTAGATAAGACTCCATTCTTTTCTTTTTCAAGTGAGTATCCATGTTCTCTAGCACCATTTTTAAGAGTTTCCTTGGCATGTCCTTGCTCTTGGTATATATGTAAACATTTGTTTGGCTACATATGTAAATCTTTATTTCTTGCAGTCTCTGTCTATCTTTGTGCCTACTCCATATTGCTCTGATTCATTTATTTCTGTAATAAGTTGGAATTGAGGAGGTGTGAGATCTCTACCTTTGTTGCTTGCAGTATGCTTTTGACTGTTATTGCTCAACTCTTTGATATTTCATATGAATTTTGCATGGGTTTTATCCCCCCTAGACAAAAAAAAAAATAAATTCAGTATCACTAATCATCAGGAAAATATGTCACAATTATGAAACATCATCTCAGTCTAGTTAGAATTACTTTCATAAAAACAGCAAAATGAATGCAAATAAATGCTAAACATCAATTAGTACAGTTATTGTGAAGAAAAATTGCTGTTTGACACTATTTCTTAGAAGGTATGAACTGAAAACACAGCAAAGTACAGATTCCATTAAAGTTTAATTTGGTGAACCAATGAGTTTTATTGGGTTACTTGTATAAATATGGGTGAAGGATTACTCAGAGAGAGCTGTATCACCAAAGCCTATCTCTTCATGATTGACATCTCACAGAAGCTGGGAACCTGGAGGATATTTTACAATCTTCAGGTAGCTCAACAGGTTGGAGGCTGATCTTTCTAGGTGGCTCAAATGGCCTGAGACTCTTCTAGGCAGAGCTGTGTTTCTTTTTAGGCAGTTATGGTGGTGTAAGAGTGACCTTCAGCAGGATTTATAGCAAATACACTCTTAGAGAGGGCAGGGCCTAAGGAATCTGGTGAGTTTCAGGAACTGCCTGAAGCTTTTTTGAGTTTACTTCCTGTCTTAAAGATGTTTCCTGCTGAATCTGATATAGTTGTCTCCAGAGAGGCTCTGCCAGTACTTGTCAAATACAGAAGTGGATGCTCTCAGCCAACCATTGGACTGAGCACAGGGTCCCCAAGGAAAGAGTTAGAGAAAGGACCCAAGGAGATCAAGGGGTTTGCAGGTTCATAGGAAGAACAATAAGGATCAACTAGCACCGCCAGAGTTTCCAGGGACTAAACCATCAACCAAAGAGCACACATGGAAGAACCCATGGCTCCAGCTACATACGTAGCAGAGGATGGCCTTGTCAGTCACCAATGGGAGGAGAGGCCCTTGGTCCTGTGAAGGCTTTATGCCTTAGTGTAGAGGAATAACAGGGCCAGGAAGCAGGAGTGGGTGGGTTGGTGAGTATAAGGAAGGGAGGGGATAGGGGTTTTTTGCAGGGGAAACCAGGAAAGGGGATAACATTTGAAATGTAAATTTAAAAAATCTAATTTTAAAAAAAAACATGTTTCCTGCAGGATAGAGTATCTAAATTTTGGAGAAAACTGCCCCCCCCCCCCATAACAAATCTGAGGGTTGTTCAGAACACTAGACATGGGCAAGCCACAAGACTTGTTTTTTTTTTTTCTACTTCATACAGCTGGAATAATGTAGATGAATTAACCATAATTTAATATAAATAATATCTTGACTTCAGAGTTTAATTTTAAATTATACTCTCAGTAAAATTATGGTCATTTGAGGATATTTAGCTATGTATTTCTTAATCCAACTCAGATCATTATGGCTTTTCATGGGAAAACATACAAACTCAGTTTGGTTAACTTGGATACAAGCACAACTCTCTACAGACAACTGATATTTGTGGTGCAGAGCAGTCCCCACGCTACCTTAGTATGTTCTTATTATAACCTTGTTTTCTCTTAAAATACATTTTATCATAGACAAATAGAAAAATGTTTACACATAATTTCTATAATCACACTTTAATGGTAAAAGATTACAAAATGACTAATAGTGATCCCAAAGCCAAAGTAAATATATTTACTATTGAAGGCTAACTTCATAAAAATCACATTACAGTGGATATGGAAATAATTAGGTGTTATTTATAGTGGCTGCCTTAATCTAGAATGTTTGAAATGAAAAGAATGTAAGTGGGTGAAATGAAAAAAATAATCAAGCAGAAAAGAGAAATATTTAAAGTGTAATACAGATGTAGGAGATCTCATGCTAACACTCAGAACCAAACTGTTACCAGGTGAAAAATGAATATGAGACATTTATAGCTGCTAAGGGATTCTCTGCAATAGGTCTGGACCAACCAAGGCTTTGCCTGAAGGTTATGTGAAGGCTTTGTCATTCAAAGTCAGTAGCCCTGACAGGCCATTCCTCAGAAGGGCTGGACTGAGTCTCAGTGGATAAACAAGGGGGCAGGATATATGAGGGAATGTGAAGGATACTTCTGGGTCGGTATTACTCACTCAGATGGATCGAATGTGATGAGGACTCCCTCCATTCAGGGTCACTGATCATGCTGTAAGAATTCTCATCATCTGTAAATAAAACTAGATCACAAGTGTGGACATCTGCAGGAGCTAGTGTGGACACCATGAAAGAGGACTAGCAGCAGGATTAGCAATATACTCATTTTAGCTCCAAACAATGCTTTTCAAATTAGATCGCCTACGATTGTCAAGATACCCAGTAATATATATAAAATTTGTAATAATTTTTTAGGTCTGCAATTTTATTAGATATTTCCTTCATTTAAATTTCAAATGCTATCCCCAAAGCCCCCTATACGCTCCCCCCTCCCTGCTCCCCAACCCACCCACTCCTGCTTCCTGACCCTGGCATTCGCCTGTACTGGGGTATATGATCTTCGCAAGACCAAGGGCCTCTCCTCCCATTGATGGCTGACTAGGCCATCCTCTGCTACATATGCAACTAGAGACATGAGCTCTGGGGGGTACTGGTTAGTTCATGTTGTTGTTCCTCCTATAGGGTGGTTTGTAATTTTTAAATATCATCAGAGATCAGAAGTTTGCTGTGTCAAAAGACAGTAATAAAAGAATGTTCTGGAGATCTCTGATATCATTCTCTACAACGAAGTCACCATGTTCTTTTGAAACATCAAATTATTGAAAGACTAGAGGTTCCTCAAGATGATTACCATTAAACACACAACTGTAATTTGTGGTGCATGTATATGTGTTTGCACTAGTGAGTTTCAACATTTTCACAATCTCATGTGCTTTCTTTTATTATGCCAAGTCCTAATTCTCTATTTACCCCTTGCAAACTCACCATTCCTTCCTTAATTTTACCATTTACTAAATGGCAGCTCTGTCAATTGAAAAATCTTACAGTAGTACCCGACTCCTAATATTTTAACTAAAAGTTTTTGATCTCTTCTGGTAGCTTTTTGAAATGTACAGGACATTAATAGCATATGTAGTTATCCTACCATCGATACCACATTGGATTCTCCTGCTCCTGGCTAGCTATAGCTTAGTGTACCCACTGAGCAGCCTCTCCTCACCCTTCCTTTTCCTTAGTGCTTGGAACTACTACCATTCAACACTCTCTTTAGTAATTGACGAATTAGTATAATTACTAAGAGCCCAGCACTATGAATATATCAAAATTCAATATATTCATACTCCTTATAAACAACCAATTAGAAGATTCAATTTAAAAAGTTGTCTTTTACTATAGCATCAACACCATAAAAATACAAATGTATGAGTATAAATCTAACAAATGATGCTCAGAAATGTTGGTATGATGAGATCTAAATAAGAAGCAAAGAGGAGATGCTTATGGTTTGAAATATTCAATATTGTGTTTATGACATTTCTTTTCAGATTGATGTATGACTGGATACATTTCTAGTTAGAATCTAATTAAGAGAATGGCTTTGCTTCATGCAACTTGACAAGCTGATACTAAAATATCTCTGGAAAAGCAACTTATTTGAAGAACTAGGGATTGAAACCTGTCATGTGACCTGAGAAGACTTACTGTAGTGGCTCAGCAATTGTGTGGTGATGGTGCTGTGCAGGGATTATCATTAAGGCAGAAATGATTGACAAGTACACCAGCAGAACACAACAGCCTGGGAGTAGACAACTCACGTGCACAGTCCAATAACTGACTGAACAGATGTTGTAGGAAGTGGGAGAGAGGATGACCTGTCTGAAGATCTCAGTGCACATGGGGAAATCCAAAGTTTATTTATACCCCATCCCAGATACACAAATAAATCCGGCTATCTCAAAATTTTACCTGTTAAATACACACTTTTATATTCAACAACAATACACAAAATAATCTTATAATCCTGGGAATAGGAGATAATGCTTTAAATAAGATCAAAGATCCTAAAAGAAAATGATCTAAGAACTCACTAAGTTTTTTTGCAATAAAGGTCGATGTCTAATTATCAAAAGAAATGGTAAGAGAATTAAAGCATGAAACTAAGGCAATATACTCATATCTTCCATCTTGGCTATACATGAGAAACAAACCAAACAGACATGGTCAACGCGGTAGAACTATGGAACTAAATCACAAACAAACTGTTTTGTTTTTGTGATTTTGTGGGGTTTTTGTTTGTTTTTTGGTGAGAAGACACAAGAAAGGATACAACATACAGGGAATATAACATAACAGTGTTCAGTTATATTAAGAAATTAAGTAGAAAACAATAATATACCATTCCACCAGAAAATGTTTGAAAATGATCTAATAAACTGAAAGTATCTATTTTTGATAAACCAAAAATGTCTAATATAGAAGTGGAAAGCCAGCTGACTTTACCACTGAGAAGAATAATGTGACATTACCTAGTCAAGGTAAAAGTTGGTTTTAGATGTCTTTAGATGTATCCCCTAAGGCATTTTTGAACAAGTTGTGTTAGTTCCTAAGTTTGGATGCTTGGTTCCCAACTTCATGGAACTGTTTGGGAAGGATTTGGAGTTATGGCCTTGTTAGAAGAGGTGTGTCCCCGGGAGTGGGCTTTGAGATTTCAAAAGCCCATGTTATTCCCAGTTAAGTCTTTCTTTCTCTCTGACTCCTGGTTGTTGTCTCAACATGTAAACTCTTATCTACTGCTCCAGTGTCATGTCTGCATGCTGTCACACTTCTCATCATGATAGTCATAGGATCCCTCCCTGTAACTATGAATCCCAGATTAAATGATATGTTTTATGAGTTGTCTTACTCATGGTATTTCCTCACAACAAATAATTAAGACCAACATGTTCAAGAGACACAACAGGAAGACTTATGTAAAACCACTTGATTTTACATCCTGATTGCAGGATGACAGGTTAGTTACAGGTCTCTTAGATATGGGGAGAAAGACAAAGGGCTTCAGGGTATAAGCAGATACAAGGGCTTCAGGGTGTAAGCAGATACCAGACATTATTCATAACAGAAGCAATAGGTTGAGTAGCATTGTAGCCTCAGAGTCCTCATGGTGATGTGCTGAGGGCCCATGCTGTCTATTGGCTGCAGAAGCAATTGAAATGCATTGTAGAGAAAAATGAGATGGAAGAGTCTGCTTCTATGTGGAGGCTTCTGGGAAACTTGCCAGGGTCCCTTCTTGGGAGTGGTATGATGATATCAAGCAGGGATGTGAACAGAGACTTCTAGGGAGAAGAAGGAGGTATTTTTCTCTTTATTCCTTTGGGATGCCTTTGAGAGGGGTTGCCTCTGTCTTTATTACTGGCAAATGCAAATAAATTAGCTTGCTTATTTGTCATAAACTTATTAGTCATAAGCAAGTGACTGTCTCCATCTTTCCAAGACTATTTGCTTAGACAAATATATCTGAGATGATAGGATTGGAACACATTAGCTGTTAGTGCCTAGATATTTGGACATGACAGAGAGATTAATGAATAAACATATCCCAGCAGTTCAGAACAACATGGATTATAATGGCAAAGCAAAATCAAGACAAAAGGCTTCAGGTAAGAAGCCTGGGTAAGCATCATGTAGAATTTTGAGCAAAGAAATACTATGCACGAGTTAAAAGTGAATAAAACTTGAGCTTGTGTTAATTAAGAGAAAGGAATGAACAGATGTGTCTGCATTTATCTGAGTTCAGAAGTTCAGAAGCAAGAAAAATAGCAAAATACCTAAATAACACACTTAAGAACATCACAGAAGAAACCAGAATGATTAGCATTTAATATTGTTTAATTCAGAGGAGGAAGTATAAGCATATAGTTAGGGAGGCCCATGCTCAGAGCCCTCTCTGAAGGTTTTAGTTGCTTTGTAGTTTTTAACTGAATCGTTGGGAATTTCTCATCATGTAGCCCAGTCTCACTCATTTCCCAGTTCTTCCATGTCTGCCTTCTACCCTTGTGACCTCTTTCCCAAATGAAAGTTAAAAGAGGAAAAAGAAAAACTATAAAAGAAAAGGACAAAGATCTCTCTGACTCCTCGAGCCAACAGTTTGCTCCTCTATCAACGGCAGGCTTTTAGGCATCTACCATTCTGCTTCTCCATCTTTCCTGCCTCTTCATCAGATACTCATTCATATTAGTGGCACTGAAAGGTGTGATGTGGCATGGCACACAGTGTTTCCTTTTGCCCCACTAGCTTTACTTGCAAATGCTCATTGCAGTTAGTTATTAGTCTAGTTTAAGGCCTCTGCTATACTGTCACTACTACACTGTCATGGAGACCCTCGGATATTCTGCTGTTACCCTGAGTGGTGGATACTGTGGCTATGGATCTGTAGGACAGGGCTCTTCACATACTCTGGCAGCTCGGAGATGTGGCAGATGTTGGGGTGAATCAACTCAAAGCCCTGGATCTGGGCTTGGATGGTAGCTGAGTTTGTCAGCCTGCCAACTCTCACTCTCACTCATGTCCATACCTTTAGTGTCAGCTCTCCCCAGCAGCCCCAGTGAGTGGTGGGGCCAACTCTCCTAAGCCCCTGTCTCTGCTGGCACCACCTTGCTGTGGCCAGTGAGGAGTGGATCTAGCTCAGTGCAGCCCTCAGACATCAACTTGGCTTCAGGCTGCAGTACAGACCGTGACATCCGCATAGCCTTAGGTGATAATACAGGGCATTGTGATCAGCACAGGCCCCAGCTGAAGTAGGACCACAGCCCCACACATGGCCATTAGTGGCAGCATGGGACCAGATATCACTGTAGTCTCAGTTGGTTGTTCAGGCTACTTATATCAGGCTATTCCTTACCACCTTAGCATCTCCAGTTCTCCCCTTATTCATATTGCACAAACTTCTCTGCTTCTCTCTCTCTCTCTCTCTTTCTCTCTCTCTCTCTCTCTCTCTCTCTCTCTCTCTCTCTCTCTCTCTCTCTCTCTCTCTCTCTCTCTCTCTACCAAATACTTGCTTATCATAGTGAGTCCATAGCTGTCTTCCACCACAGCACTATGGCCTCTGTCTGTCTTCTGCCATCCAACTGCTTTGTATTTCTTAAGAAGTGAAATGCTATTCTTTTTAATTAAACACTTTTCCTGAACCTGTAAAGTGGCCTGCAGTGTTTTCCATGTGTGATATAATTCGTGATTAAGATATAGTTATTAAATGAAATTCAAAGTCTGGCTCATAAGTCAGGAAAATGGAGATATTAGAGAAAAAAATTCCAGATCAGTGTTTACTATAGACCATCATCTTCTAGTAGAATTTTCTGTTGTTTCTGTGATTAAATAGCTCTGTGGGTCTACAGCAATCTGTCACTGAGCATAGCAGACACATCACTAGAACAGGGAGACAGCTTAGGTGAGTGGCATTTCATTCCTCATTTTGCTTTATACCTACGCGTAACTAGAGCCCCAAAGTGTGGGAGGTGTTGTTTCTCATGACATCATACTCATTTAGTATCACTTAATTGTTATTATTACAATTGTATTCTTTAAAAAAAGATTTATTTATTCTTGTGTTTGTGTGTGTGTGTTCTTGTGCATACATGTTTGCCTTAGGTCCCCCAGAGCTTCAGTTACAGGTGGTTCTGAGATGCCTGACATGAGTGCTGGCAACTGAACTCAGCTTCTGTGTAGCAACAATTCCCACTGTTTTGTTAGTTTGTTTTTGTTTTTCGAGACAGGGTTTCTCTGTATAGCCCTGGCTGTCCTGGAACTCAGTTCGTAGACCAGGCTGGCCTCGAATTCAGAAATCTACCTGTCTCTGCTTCCATTGTGCTGGGATTAAAGGCGTGCGCCACCATGCCCGGAAGCAATTCCTACTCTTAACCACTGGGTTTTCTCCCAGCCCTGTACTCTCTTCTGTCCATCCTAAAACTGTTTCATGGAAAAACATGCAGAGAGGGTGAGGGAAGGGGAGGGGGAAAGGGAGGGGAGGAGGACGGGGAGAGAGGGAGGGACAGGGAGAGGAGGGAGAGGGAGAGAGAGAGAGGGAGAGAGAGAGAGAGAGAGAGAGAGAGAGAGAGAGAGAGAGAGAGAGACTCAATCTAAAACAATTCAAAGTAAAAGAGGTTGTCATTTACTTGGAGCCAAAGTCACTTAACACAATTCAATAGTCCCCAGTTCCCACAATAGTAGCCACTACATTTGTAGTGTAGTAGCTGGTTCATCACATAATGCTATAAAACTGTGAGGACCATCAGGAAAAGGCTATGACTAAGATACATAATTCAAGGCAAGTCTCAGCATCCTGCTTCCTCCCACTAAGCACCACTTTCAAGAATTCCTCCCAGTATTCCATTCAAATTTAGAATCCACTGATGGATTGACCTGTTTCATAGGTCAGAGGCAGCCTGAGGAAATTGCTTCTGGAATGCCACACTCAGGTGTGGTCTATTAACCTTATAGGTATCTCTCAATGCAATTAATATGGCAATCAGGATTAAACATCACAGTTATTGGTACAATACATCTAGTTGCCTCTGACATACCCAATACAATAAGATCTTAGGAGCAAAAGACCACATGTCTGTATGATCACGTCTGTACTCTTTGCTAGGTAGTCTCCCCCTGAGTAGTTATTTGGTAAATATTCACTGACTGAATTCATGGACGTTCATGTATGAAACATGGAAGAACACATTTAACCCTGTAGGCTCCCTTTGTATTTTCATTTCTTAGTTTAGTCTCATTTAATATCTATGACATCATAATATATAACCTCTTGCTCTGTCTCTGCTTTAGGGTCTTTTCCTCCCAAGCCTTGCCTAGCTTTACATTGTTCATGAGCTGCAGCTTTGTTCTTGTCCCCCCTTTGCTGAATAATTTCCAATGACTCTTACTTCTTGTATTATAAAAGGTCAAGGTGCTTAATAAACTCCAGTACAATTTCTGCAAGATAGTCCTAATGTACTTACTGGTTCTTTCTCTCATTTCTCTTATTCTACAAATCTCCATTCCAGCAACCTGACTACATGCACCACTGTGCTCTCCTCCTGTGGAACATATTTTCTATCCATCTAATAAAAACCTAGCCACATTTCAGGGCTCAACTCAATTGCTACTTCTTCATGAACACTGCTTGGATTCTCCTGGGGACAATGCAGTTTCCTCCCCTTATGCTTTGAAAGGACTCTGTGTTTACCATCTCAGACACTTGTTATATTTTACCTTCTGCTAAAGATATTTTGGTATTTGCAAGTCAGAGATAAATTGAGAATGGATCTTATCCATTCTTTTTATTCTCCAAGGTATCTTGTCAGTCTGTGTTCAGTAACTGTTGGTTAAATTGAATGCTTTAATCAACTATGTCTAGAATCAAGTTCTAAGCTACTATTTCACTCTGTATCTAAAAAAATCAATCCATTATGACGATAGCCCCCAAACTACTGCTGATTTAATTGATGAATCTAATTCTTAGGAATAAGAGTGTCTCTCAGTTGTATAAAAGTACATATCAAAATGAATAGAAATCACTAATACTTAATATCAGTGCAATTTAAAATGTGGATCCCATCTCTTTGAGATTAAGACCAACCTGGTATATGTAAGGAGTTCTAGGCCAGTCAAGGTTACATAGTGAGACTATGTCTCAAGTGGACCACTCACCAATGTACAGATCCTTGGATACTTCTGAACTTGTTATCTTGAACACTTTCAGTGTGGACAGAGCCTTTCTTTCTCTTTCTTCCTTCCTTCCTTTCTTTCTTCCTTCCTTCCTTCCTTCCTTCCTTCCTTCCTTCCTTCCTTCCTTCCTTTCTTTCTTTCTTTTCTTTCTTTCTTCCTCTCTCTCCTTTCTTTCTTTTGCTCTTTCTTTAAGTTGATTAATTTTTTCACTCCATATTTTATTCCCCCCTTCCACACTCCATCTGTTCCACATCCCATACCTCCTCCCCAACCGCTGTCTCCATGTGTATGTCCCCACCCCCACCCCACCTAACCTCTAAACTCCCTGGGGCCTCACCCCCCACCCCACCTAACCTCTAAACTCCCTGGGGCCTCACCCCCCACCCCACCTAACCTCTAAACTCCCTGGGGCCTCCAGTCTCTTGAGGGTTAGGTGCAGTATCTCTGAATGAACACAGACACAGCATTCCTCTACTGTATGTGTGCTGGGGACCTCATATCAAGTGTATACTGCCTGTTGTTGGTACAGTGTCTGAGAGATCTTGGGGGGTCCAGATTAATTGAGACTGCTGGTCCTCCTACAGAATCATCCTTCTCCTCAGCTTCTCTCAGCCTTCTTTAATTTAACAACAGGGGTCAGCTGCTTCTGTCCATTGGTTGCGTGCACATATATGCATCTGACTCTTTCAGCTGCTTATTGGGTCTTTTGGAGGGCAGTCATGATAGGTCCTTTTTTATGAGTACTCCATAGCCTCAGTAATATTTGTCAGGCCTTGGGACCTCCACTTGAGCTGAATCACACTCTGGGCCTGTGGCTGGATCTTCCTTTCCTCGCACTCCTCTTCATTTCCATCCCTGTAATTCTTTCAGATAGGAACAACTATGGGTCAGAGTTGTGACTGTGGAATGGCAACCCCATCCCTCACTTGATGTCCTGTCTTCCTGCTGGAAGTGGGCTTTATAAGTTCCCCCTCCTTACTGTTGACCCTTTCATCTGAGGTCCCTCCCTTTGAGTCCTGAGAATCACTCACCTCCCAGGTCTCTGGTGCATTCTGGGGGGTTCCCCCAACCTCCCATCTCTAGAGGTTGCCTGTTTTCGTTCTTTTTTTGCTGGCCCTCAGGGTTTCAGTCCATTTCCCTCACTCAATACCAGATTAGGTTCTCCTCTTCCCTGACTCTTCCCTGTCCATGTTCCCTCCCAGATCCCTTCATCCATCCCCATTTGTGATTGCTTTCTTCTCTCTCTGAAACTGAGGCATCCTTACTTGGGCATTTTAGCTTGTTGACCTTTTTGAATTCTGTGGACTGTATCTTGGGTATTCTGTACTTTTTTTCCCTAATATCCACTTATTAGTGAGTACATACCATGCGTGTCCTTTTGGGCCTAAGTTACCTCACTCAGGATATTTTCTAGTTTCATTTGCCTGCAAAACTCAGGATGTCCTCATTCTTAATAGCTGAGTAGTACTCCATTGTGTAAATGAATCACATTTTCTGTGTCCATTCTTCTGTTGTGGGACATCTAGGTTCTTTCCAGCTTCTGTCTATCACAAATAAGGCTGCTATGAACATAGTGGAACATGTGCCCCTGTGGCATGGTGAGGCATCTTCTGCATATATTCCCAAGAATGGTATACCTGGGTCTTCAGGTAGTACTATGTCCAATTTACTGAGGAACTTCTAGACTGATTTCCAGAGTGGTTGTACCAGTTTGCAATCCCACAGCAATGGAAGAGTGCTCCTCTTTCTCTACATCCTCTCCAACATGTGTTGTCACCTTAGGTTTTGATCTTAACCTTTCTGCTTGGTGTAAGGTGGAATCTCAGGGTCATTTTGATTTGCATTTCTCCGATCATTAAGAATTTTGAACATTTCTTTAGGTGCTTCTCAGCCATTTCAGATTCCTCAGTTGTGAATTCTCAGTTTAGTTCTACACCCCACTTTTTGATTGGGTTGTTTGGTTTTTTTTTGTTGTTTAACTTCTTGAGTACTTTATATATTTTGGATATTAGCAATCTATTGAATGTGGGGTTAGTGAAGATTTTTTCCCCAATCTCTAGGTTGTCGATTTGTCTTATTGAATATGTCCTTTGCCTTACAGAAGCTTTCTAGTTTCATGAGGTCCCATTTATCAATTCTTGATCTTAGAGCATGAGCCATTGGAGTTCTATTTAGGAAATTTCCCCCTGTACCAATGAGTTCAAGCCTTTTTCCCACTTTCTCTTCTACTAGATTCAGTGAATCTAGTTTTATGTTGAGGTCCTTGATCCACTTGGACTTGAGCTTTGTACAAGGTGACAAATATGAGTCTATGTTTATTCTTGATACCTTTATTTCTTCCTTACCAATTTGTATGTCCTTGATGTCTTTTTGTTGTCTTATTGTTGTAGCTAATACTTCAAGTACTATATTGAATAGATATGGTAAGATTGGGCATCCTTGTCCCCAATTTCAGTGGGATTGTTTCATGTATGTCTCCATTTAATTCAATATTGGCTGTTGGTTTGCAGTAAATTGCTTTTATTATGTTTAGGTATGGGCTTGAATTTCTGATCTCTCCAAAACTTTTAACATGAAAGGCTGTTGTATTTTGTCGAATGCTTTTTCTGCATCTAAGTAGATGGTCATGTGATTTTTTTCTTTGAGTTTGTTTATATAGTGGATTATGTTAATGGATTTTTTATATATTAAGCCTACCTTGCATCCCTGGAATGAAGTCTACTTGGTCATGGTGAATGATGGTTTTGATGTGTTCTTGGATTCTCTTTGCAGGAATTTTATTGAGTATTTTTGCATCTATAATCATGAGAGAAATTGGTCTGAAGTTCTCTTTTTTGGTTGGGTCCTTGTGTGGTTTAGATATTAGAGTAATTATGACTTCATAGCATGAGTTAGGTAGTGTCCCTTCTCTTTCTAATTTATGGAATAGTTTGAGGGAAATTGACATCAGATCTTCTTTGAAGTTCTGGTAGAATTCTGCACTAAATCCATCTGACTCTAGGCTCTTTTTTGGTTGGGAAGTTTTTAATGACTTCTTCTATTTCCTTGTGTCATATGTGCCTGTTTAGATACTTTACCTGCTCTTGATTTAACTTTGGTATGTGGCATCTGTATAGAAAACCATCCATTTCATCTAGATTTTCCAGTTTTGTTGAGTATAGGTTAATTTTTTAATATTTTTATTAGGTATTTTCCTCATTTACATTTCCAATGCTATCCCAAAAGTCCCCCATACCCTCCCCTCCACTCCCATACCCACCCACTCCCACTTTTTGGCCCTGGTACTCCCCTGTACTGGGGCATATAAAGTTTGCAAGTGCAATAGGCCTCTCTTTCCAGTGATGGCCAACTAGGCCATCTTTTGATACATATGCAGCTAGAGTCAAGAGCTCTGGGGTACTGGTTAGTTCATAATGTTGTTCCACCTATAGGGTTGCAGATCCCTTTAGATCCTTGGGTACTTTCTCTAGCTCCTCCATTGGGGGCGTGTGATCCATCCAATAGCTGACTGCGAGCATCCACTTCTGTTTTTGCTAGGCCCCGGCATAGTCTCACAAGAGGGAGCTATATCTGGGGCCTTTCAGCAAAATCTTGCTAGTGTGTGCAATGGTGTCAGCATTTGGAAGCTGATTATGGAATGGATCCCCGGATATGGCAGTCTCTAAATGGTCCATCCTTTCGTCACAGCTCCAAACTTTGTCTCTGTAACTCCTTCCATGGGTGTTTTCTTCCCAATTCTAAGAAGGGGCAAAGTGTCCCCACTTTGGTCTTTGTTCTTCTTGAGTTTCATGCGTTTAGCAAATTGTATCTTATATCGTGTGTATCCTAAGTTTCTGGGCTAATATCCACTTATCAGTGAGTACATATTGTGTGAGTTCCTTTGTGATTGGGTTACCTCACTCAGGATGATGCCCTCCAGGTCCATCCATTTGCCTAGGAATTTCATAAATTCATTGTTTTTAATAGCTGAGTAGTACTCCATTGTGTAAATGTACCACATTTTCTGTATCCATTTCTCTGTTGAGGGGCATCTGGGTTCTTTCCAGCTTCTGGCTATTATTAAATAAGGCTGCTATGAACATAGGTTTTTATAGTAAGATCTAATGATTTTTTGAATTTCCTCCGTTTTTGTTGTTATATTTCCCTCTTCATTTCTGATTTTGTTAATTTGGACACTACCTCTCAGCCCTTTAGTTAGTTTGAGCCATTCTTTCTACTGTTTTACAATAGAAACCATGTCTTTTGTATTCTGATCTCGAAATATTTGCTGCTCAAAGAAACTAATGTTTGCATGAATAGGCAGCATTCATGGTCTAGATTGTCCTTTTCTTTTCTTTTCTTTTCTTTTCTTGTCTTGTCTTTTCTTGTCTTGTCTTTTCTTTTCTTTTCTTTTCTTTTCTTCTCTTCTCTTTTCTTTTCTCTTCCCTTCTTTTCTTTCTTTTCTTTTCTTCTTTTCTTTTTTGTTTCATGTATAACCTGGGGAAAGTAATTTGCCTATTTCTAAGTATATCATCTCATTTGTAGAGACATGCATGTTACTGGAAATCATGTTAAAATAAGCCTGACAGAAGACAAGTCCTGTATGTTTTCTTTCTTATTCAAACCCTATATTTAAATATATTATACTGTTTTCTGTTCTATAATATATGAAGTAATACATTATGATATATAAAATGTGTCAGGGTGTGTGTGTGTGTGCATGTGTGTGTGTGTGTGTGTGTCCACAAGTTCAGGTCTTCATAATACAAACAGGACCATGAGAAGTGAAGAAGAAATCTTATGGGTAGGGAGAAAATGGAGTAATGAAGATATGTCTGAAATGAAAATGGGAGTGAAGATAATTTAAGGAAGAAAAAAGATCAGAAGTAAAGGGACAGTAGTAATGGGAGAGGGTATTTGGGCAGTGGGATAGTTAATAATGAAGTTTAGAGACACCTTAATAAAATCTATTGTATTGTGTGCTAACTTATAAAGTCATAAACAGCAACAATAAAACCCACACATACTAATGGGTCCATTTTGCACACTACTGTATTTCTGGGCTTTGGGATTGAATGAAAAGGAGGAAGAGGAAGAGAGGGAGGAAGGAGGTCATTGCTTCATTAATAACCTGGGGATATTTTATTTGAATAAGGGTCAGAGCTTCCACAACTGACTGATGATCATACACCCTTATCAAATTTATTTTCACTTCCTCTGAAGCTATTCTGATCTGTCATACTGTATTCTATTAACGCTATCAGTATTGACAGGATCATAAATTCTGTAACTAAGTTTGAATAGCTTGATATTCCATGAAGCTTATTGGTTTATGTCAATCCACTCCCCCAAACTCTGTCTGGATAAGTAAGACTCCAGATAAGCTAGCTGTACACAGTCAGAAACATCTATGACCTTGACAAATCTAGGCATGGTCAAACATCACAAAAGATTAGTCTCTCAGATAGAAATTTGCTTTTATGAACCCCTCAGGATGGATGGAGGCCACCTTCACATCTGCTGTGGAGCATGCACACCCTGGCTAGTCCTTCAGGTCAACAGTCATGAAGTATTGTTTCAGCTAGAATGAGCCTCATGTGGAAACATTCTCAGAAATATGAGCCCAAGCCATATTGAGTGTCATCTGCAAGTGACAAAAATTATATCTGCTCATTAGCCGGGTTAATAGGCACCTTCCAGTAGCTCTTCCTGCAAATTGTGCTTTCCCAGGCATGAATGAAAAGGCTGGGAAATGCAATCAGGCTCTGGGAAAGTTACCCATGCTATCCCTGGGATGACTGTGTTCACCCAGTAAAAACAATATATGGAAAATCTGTCTCCATGACCTCAGCATCTTTCCCCAGAGACCATGAGAAACGACACACGGGGCACCGCATTCAGAGGAGATTTCACGGGTGACCTCCTTCTCAAACCCTAAAGAGTGCCTAGGCAGTCACATATTGAGATTCATTTCCTCTGCAGAGGTGCACAATTGTTGAACAACACTGAGATCAGGCAAGAGTTCTTTCCAGTTGACTGATAGCCACTGTCTCCTGAGTGGGTGGAAATTTTTGACATGGATGGAGGGAGAATCAGAAGCTGGGATGGGTAGACAATGGCATCAAATTACAGATAAATACAAGATTGTTTTCTTATTTATTTGTGGATAAATAGATATAGTAAGGCCCAATAGTTTTTTCTCATTTAAAACTTTTTAATTGATATAAAATAATTTTACATATTATTTGTATATTGTATGGTATTGCAGTATGTGTAACATGTAATGAAAAGTTTGGGGTAGTTAGCATATATATCTCAATTATACTGATTTTTAAAATTAATATATATACATATATATAAGCACATGTATACATACATATGTCTATGCCTATGCCTATGTATATGTCTATGCCTATGTATATGTCTATGCCTATGCCTATTCCTATGTATATGTCTATGCCTATGACTATGTCTATGCCTATGTCTGTCTATATCTATATCTATGCCTATGCCTATGCCGATGCCTATGTACAGTTGATGGGGCAGCTACAGTTCTTATTCTGGTTTGGCGGGAGTCATTCTTTTTTATACTCACTAAAGAGTTACCTTCTGTATTTTCTGGCCACACTAATCTGTTTCTGTGAATTTATTTTAGCCTCCTCGTACAAGTTTATCTCTTCATGACTTGCTTATGTTATTGAACAGTTTCCACTGCCTTCTCAAAATGTTTGTAAGAGATAGATTTTTTTTTTCTAATGGCCAAGTAAATTCTATTGCTCTGTGTACACCGTCTCCTTATTTATTTACCAACCAATGAACATTTGGGTTTTTCCTTTGCTAATAATGACCTGGGTGTCCAGTTGTCCCTTCAAGATAATGACTTCAGTTTTATCCACATGTATACTCAGATCACATGCTCTATTGAAGTTACCTCAAGATGATAAGATCTATAATTTTTTTTTTTACTTTTCTGATTTTAAGCTATTTTCTATTTATTCTTTGAGAATTTCATACTTCCAGGCATCCCATTACATGCTCTTTCCAACTTAATCTTAGTTTTTTTTTTCCAATGCTGCCTATACGTATATGTCAATGGACATGGGCCCATGAGCAATCTAGCAGAGTATTAAATTTAAAAAAGTCTATCCATGATCCCATAACTGTGCCCCATTACATGTCTACACTCAAGCACTACCATCCTCACCAGCACTTGATATGTGACAAGCCATCTGAAAGGTGAGATGAGAGCCCCGGCTTTGACTCACATTCCATGGAAAGGGAAATGTTGGGCATCTTTTCACATGCTTCTGGATCAAATGATGTATTTTTGAAGTAATACTAATTTGGATCTTTTTTTCTATTTGAAAACAAACTGGCTTTGTGTTTTTGATACTGTGTTGTAGGATGTGCACATATTTTTTGGATGCTAACTTCTCAGCAAACATGTTTGCAAAGCTTTCCCCTTAGCTTGAGGTTTCCTCCTCACTTGATCTCTTCCCTTCCAAGGTTGTTCTTTGACTTGTGTGGTCCTATTGGTGTTGATTGTTTGTTTGTTTGTGATCCCTCTTTTGGGGTCATGGACCAGAAGTGATTTCAAATCCAGTGTCATACCCCTCCCCCCTGTTTCTCCTGTAAATTTCTGATCCCTGTTTCAGTTGATGGTTAGCAAATGACATGACTTTTCTATTTCTTTCATTTTGGCCATCCAGTTTTCCCAAGAGTAGCTTTTGAAGAGGCTGTCTCTTTTCATTAGAAATCTCAGAATTTTTGTTTGAGTGTACACGTGGGGGCTCACTCTGGGCTCTCTTTTCTGTTTTTGCTGTTGTTTGTTTTGTTTTTAGTCTTTATGTCAGCTTCTATGATAGGACTATACTGTTTTAATTCATAGACTTGAAAAATACATTTAAAAGTTAGGGGTACAATTGTTCTGGCTTAGTTACTCTTTTAAGGGAACTCTTTATTTGGAATCTTCTTTGGTTCTGCATAATTTTTGAATGCTTTTCCTCTTTCTGTGAAATATGTTGCTGGGACTCTAGTAGGAACACCCCTGTGTGTGTGTGTGTGTGTGTGTGTGTGTGTGTGTGTGTGTAAACATTTGCCTATTTGGTAAAGTTTTTTTGTTGTTAAAAAAAATCTATTGTTATTTTATGTGTGCAAATGTTTGCCTGCATGTATCTGTCTATTACATGTGTGCCTGGTCCCTGTGGAGTTCAGAAGAGGATGCCAGAATTGGGCTCATGCATGGTTGATTCACCATGTATGTGCTGGAAATTGAACATGGGTCTTTTGCAACAGCAGCAAGCGTTCTCAACTATGGAAGCATCTCTTCTATTCTGGACCGTTCTGTATTTTAATTTTTTATGTATGTTTACACTATTGACAACAAGCTGCATCCTGACCCATAAAAATCCACTTTGTGATAAGTGACCGAAGCACAATGTGTACTATTAGTATATTAATCCTTAACCTTTGTAATGGAGTGTTGTTTCATTTGGAATTTCATGAAATTCCAAATGAAAGTATTTTTATCATATTTACCTCCCCATCCTCCCTGAACTTCTCTGTGTCACACCAATCTACAAGTCACCACCCATTCTTCTTCCAACTTCATGCCTCTCTTTATCAAAATAACCCACTGACTTCAATTTGTGCCACACACATACCCATAACTGTGTTCACTCCACTCATCACCCATAACTGTGTTCACTCCACTCATCACAGGAGCAGGGCAGGCCTGCCAGGGACACACTTTTGAAGAACACTGTCTCCCTCTCCCAGCAACCATCAACTCTTAGTCTTGCTTCAGCTAGGGGTGGGGCTTTGAGTCCCAAAGGGAGTGTTTCTTCAGTACCTATTAATTGCCAGGCAAACCATCCATAGTACAAATTCTATTTCATTTTATACTCTGCTTTATCACATATTCTAATGTTCAATATATATGTGTAAACATATATTTATTTATTAATTGAGTATGCCTATATCTATATCTGATATATAAAAGACCCATCTTTATGTTCTAGAAATTAAATGCCCTGAAAATCCCATCTTAAGTACCCTCTAAACAGTCAAGCAGTCATAATATTTATGGATACCCATTAAACGCACTACATTGTTTGTTTGACTTATGTATTAACTCCAGCTCTCACTCAAAGCAACCTTTTAACAACAAACCTATTATTACATCAGTGTGTCCAGCACTTATGACATCCTTTATACCCAAGTATACAGAAAAACTAAAGGAACTGGCTTATACAATTATTAAATTCTTTTCTTTTTTGAGTTCATAAAATAATTACACCATTTCCCTTTCCTCCCTCCAAACGCAATTATTAATTTATTTGCATGTAAGTGTGGGTGTATGTGTGTGTGCATGCCCATGAACATGTGCATGAAAGGCAAATGAAGACATCAGGTGTCTTGCCCATCATTCTGCACTTTATTTGAGACAAGATCTCTTATTGGTGCTGATGCAGAGCTCTGTCATGGAAAGCCCTGGGGCTAATTCTATTTGATGTTAATTCCTTTCTCCTGTGAGTGGCTGCTAACAAGGAATGAGTCAGCCCTCAGGTGATTTCCTGTAAACCTGCTTCCCACCTTAATTTGTAAAATAAAGGAGAGCTGATGCTTGGACAGATAAAAGGGAGGGTGGAAAGGAAGGTGGGGGGGGGGGGAGAAGAAGGAGAAAATGGAAGAGGGAGAGGATACAGAGGAGGAGGAAGAAGAAAAGCAGAGCAGAAGCACATGGCCTGGAGAAACCGCAAGTTCTAAGGGTTCTCATAAGCTGTGGAAGATGGTAGTGTAGCAGTAGATCTGCCCAATCTAGGCGCAAGCATGTATCCATAGTAATTGTGTTGTGTTTTCATTGCCAGGGCTTATTTGGGAGGAGATTTACTGCAACAGAGCTCCTCCTGTCTCAGTCTCCTGTAGTGCTGGGTCATGGCTGTTAGTGATGTCATGCTCTGCATTTTTTCTCTACGAGTTCCATGGGTTCATACATAGGTCCTTATACTTGCTCAAGAAGATCTCTTACCTCATAAGCTATCTTCCCAGAGTCCCAATTATTAATTTCTCTGTCATTTACTTACAGAGAACATGACTCTGTATTCAGAAGAAAAACAAAAGATGCCACAATAACATGAGACTCAAGTCTTCAGATCCCAACAACCATCTTGTCAAAAAGGCTGAGCTGCCAATGAAGGGGAATACAAAATGGCAGCCCAAAGGATAAGTCCATTAAGCTGCAGGGTTAGACTATGATGTATGGCCTTTGATTCAAACTGCAAAAAGTCAGTAAAGAAAGACAATATGCCAGGAGGCATGAGCAATCTTGAACCAATAGCTTTCTTTGAAAAATAAGACCAGCACAGTTGAGCTGTAAAGTGAATTCAAGTTGATTTATGTCAAAATAAATTACTAGGTGCCATTTCTGAAGACCCAGAAGATTCTGTAGGTTGAATATTAGTGAATTTATATCTAATTTTAGGGACCAGGACATTTCTGTCCTGTTCATCATTTGTCCTGCCATACAAAAGGAGATCAAAATAAATACCTTTTGCTGAGCATTAACTGATGGCTTCCCCTTGTTGCAAAGGTTTAATTAGAGAGGTAAAAAAGAAAAGGCCAGACTCCTGTTCAAGGAAGAATCCTTTATAAATGGATTGTTAAAAACAGGAAGCAGACTCTGCTTTGATAATTAAAGACAGAATGTGTAAAAAAAAAATTGAAGAAGACTACATGATGAAAGAATGGAAGAGGACTACATGATACAGTGGGGCTAGATAGTTGTATTTTGTAAATGACATTGAGGAATAAAGCACTTATTGAAAGAAAACTTACATTTTTCATATGGAAGACCATAAAACCCTGTTAGAAATGACTGAGGCCATGACAACACAGTCAAATAGGTCTGTAGGGCCATCCACCACTTGGCTTTGCATTTTGCCTTTTCCATTTTTGTACTCACTGTCTGCCTACGAGGAAGAATTTTGTATAAGAAGATTCCAAAACAAGTATTTTACCAGCAAGAAAACCGTGTTTTCATCTCTGACTTGTGGAAAAACAGTAATTTAATGAACTACACTTGCTTTATTTTAATTATGGAGACAAAACTGATTGGAAACTATAAAAAGGCATTTTATCAAGATGATTTTGTGTGTGACATTTTAAACAAATTAAATATATAGAAATTTTATAAAAACAAGAAATTTGCATTTATATTAAATCCAAACTGAGCTTTTAATAACACACTTGCCTAAATTTTCCACCAAAGATTTTTATTTTGTAGAAAACTGGAAATAATTATCTCATAATATTCATAAAGAAAGGTCAGGAAACTTTACATGCTCTTTGACGCCCCCTGAAATTAAAGCAAATTAAAAAGAGAAATTGACCTTTACTTTTCCTGTCCTCTCATGTGAGGATAAAACACCATGTCAATATTATCTCAGCAAGTAGCATGGAAAACAAAGAAAACCAACAAAACTCAAATAGGACTTATTCCTTTGGCTCTTTAGACTGTCATCCTGGAGCAGCAGCTGAATGCTGGCTGTGGACCCCAAATCCAGATCCACTGTGCTTTTCTATCTAATTCCACAGAAAGGAGGGCAGGGAAATGTGTTATCACTGAAGGCACACCGTGACAGATTTATCTTCCCGTGTTCACACAAATCATTACACTTATCTATTTTGATATCATAGGTCTTCATGGAGTCAAATAAAGCATATTTTGTTTACTATACTGGAAAGATATAAATGCTAAATACTGTTTAACTTTATTTTATGAGAGCGAATATTACATTCTTCTTTCCAGTGACCTTTTATTGCATTGTGAATAAAGAAATAATTTGCTGGGCAGAAATAGCAGCAAGAGAGGGATGGGATTTATGAGCAAAGCAACTCTCCTAAAACGGAGATAAACGTGTGAGCTTTAGAATAAAAAGAGGGAGCTTTTCTGTGCCCCAGTTTTGATACCCTTACAAACTTTATAACAAATTCTTATAGTGTATTCATATAACAAGTGATATGTGAGATTTAAAAGGCAGATGCATCATCAACCGTCGGTACCAGGAAAGTAAAAGCTAAACCAGTGATAAAAATGACTCTTCTGCCCAATGTCCGTGTGCTGGATGCACCCATGCACACATGTATGGACCAGAAGCTTGTATGTGGTGTCGTATTTTCTTATTTCCCTTGAGGTAGGGTCTCTCTCTGAACCTAGGCTTGCATTTTCTCTGCTAGGCTGTAAGTCAACAAGTCCCAGGCATCCTCTCTTTCCATCTTGGACCTGAGTCGCAGGCATGCACTAGACCCTGGGATCTAAACTGCAGCCCTCAAAATTGTGCATCAGATGATTTCCACAGTGCTATATCTCAGCCCACCCTCTACCACATTCCTAAAATTTTTATTCTTTAAAAATTATTTTTTAAAGAAGAAAAACAGATAGGGAAAAAATGATCTTTTTCAAGAGAAAGAATGTTCTGGAACAATTAGAAGGAAACAGTATAGCAAAGTGGTAAAGATCAGGGCATCTGGAACATGACATAGCATTCTATAGTTGTATGACATTGGGAGGTCACTTACATCCAGAATGTCAGTCTCTTACTGAATTAAAAGTAGGTTATTTCACCTGCTCCACCACAGTGACAGTAAGAGCGACATAAATGAGGTTATAGACTTAAACCACTTGTCACTGTGCCTCACTTTCTTTCTTTCTTCTTCTTCTTCTTTTTTTTTTTTTTGGTTTTTCGAGACAGGGTTTCTCTGTATAGCCCTGGCTGTCCTGGAACTCACTTTGTAGACCAGGCTGGCCTCTAACTCAGAAATCGGTCTGCCTCTGCCTCCCAAGTGCTGGGATTAAAGGCATGTGCCACCACACCCGGCTGCCTCACATATTTTTAATCACTTGATATTAGCCGTAATCATTAATTTACTCTAAGAGCCACTCTGGTGGTTTGAATATGCTTGGCCCATGAAGTGGCATGATTAGGAAGTGTGGCCTTGTTGGAGGAAGTGTGCCACTGTGGGGGTGGGCTTTGAGATCCTCCTCCTAGCTTCCTAGAAGACAGTCTGCTCCCAGCTTCCTTTGTATAAAGATAGCTCCATCAACACCATGTCTGCCTGGATGCTGCCATGCTTCCTGCCATGATGCAAATGGACTGAACCTTTGAAACTGTAAGTCAGCCCCAATTAAATGTTGTGCTTCATAAGAGTTGCCTTGCTTATGGTGTCTGTTCCCAGTAATGGAAACCCTAACTAAGACAGCTATGTTTTATTATAATACCTTGTAAATCATGGTGGCATATATAGGAATTGTGGCCATTCAGCAAAAATTTGAAAAATGCATTCTATTAACCTATATATGCCTTTTCCTAAAATATTATGGGAAAATTTATTATCTGAAAGCAACTTGTATGTCTAATGGTCAGGGACTTCAGCACAAAGATGGAAAGCTAGAAAGAGTAGGATTTTTATCCTCAAAACAATACCATATAAAATATAAAATCATAACCTTTACTGAACGTAGGAGAGAGCAGATATAATATTCATCTTCTTCTCTTGCAAGAGACAAGTCTGAGTTCTGAGCAAGTGATATTTTGAGAGATAAGAAGATGAATATTACTTAACAATGTAAGAGCAATTGACCAAGAATAGAATATGTACATAAAGAAGTGCAGATAAACAATCTAAGCAAAATATTATGTATTTATAAGACAAATGTACATGCTCAAAAATTTGGAGGCATTACGCTCTGTCTCTTTAATGAAACATGTCATCAATCAAACAAGAATTATGTGAAACACATCAAGAACAAAATTATCTAATAAACATTTAGCCTATTCTACTTGCTGGGGGAAATGATAATTCTTTTCAAAGACATCTGGAATATGAAGAAAGGCATATTGGACTATGGAAGAAAATAGTTTCAGAGAACAGAAATCATGCAAAGTTTTTAAAGGTACAACAAATTGACTTAGAAATCAACAGCAGAAATATACCATAAAGTCTCCACATAACATCTGCATGTAACTAAAAGAATATCACAATCAAAGTCACAACACAGTAAAATGATCAGGTGATGGTTATAGAAATCTATTAAAAAGAGTGATGCTCATGGGAAATATGTAAAAAGAATATTTAACACGCCAACAAATATATAAAAAGATATTGGCTGTCACTGGGAGCCATACAAATGTAATGTGAAGCAGGAAAATATTTTGCTTTTATCAAATTGACAAGCTTCAGAACTCTGACAATACCATGGGCTGGCAAGCCCCTGTTGGAGCAGGATCTCTCTTATGCTGATGTTGGGAATGCATTGAGATAGATACACTACTTCTCAAGGATGATTTGATAGTCATTTCTATTGTAGTTGAGGAAGCACATACCCCACAATTGTTTCTGTACATACTGCCTAAAAAATTTTAATAAATATGCAAAGTAGTGGTGGCTAAATTTTTTTCCTTAAAGGTACATGAACATCTCATCTACCCCTCTCCCTATGGTTACAACACCAAATTCATCT
This sequence comes from Mus musculus, assembly GCF_000001635.26. Classification (NCBI taxonomy): domain Eukaryota; kingdom Metazoa; phylum Chordata; class Mammalia; order Rodentia; family Muridae; genus Mus; species Mus musculus. The sequence goes on from NC_000068.7 coordinate 12,562,948, forward strand.
GGGGTAATTAATTTGTTTATTAGGCTTACTTACAGAGCAGTGGGTGAGGGGTAGTGGGCAGGAACATGAGTGATCTTTAAGTATCCAGGTCTGTATTCAGCAGTGATAGTGGTTTCCTTATAGTTTTGTATATGGAAATTCCATTCCTTTCTCCTCCCCTATCCCCAGATATATTGTCTATGTTCTCCCACAAGATTATGTGCAATTAGGGCGCATACAACAGATTGGGAAGGGTGGGTGTATTCGCAGGTAAGCATCTCATGAACCTCCCCATTCTATCCATCTATTAGCTAAAGTAGTCAACAGATACAAACCTGATGATGTTTTGTGAACAATCCCAGCAAAATTGCTAATGACGGCAGCAGTTAGGCTCACAGGATAGTTCTGTACAATGGTTGTGTTATTAGTGTGAAATTATATTGATGAAAAACTGGAGTTAATGTAAATGTCATCAATAGAGGAACAGATCACTTGTGGTATAATCATTCAATGAAATAAATACATTAATTAAATTAATCATAGTTTCATATCAAAGCATAGTATTATGTAAGTACTTTAAAAGCAAGGGTTCCGGATGCTACTCATTGGTAGTGTGCTTGCTTACCCTTGAGGTATAGAAATATTGAGAAGTAATTTTCTCTGAATTAAAATGTCCTATTTGGGGAAGAAGCTCATAAGTACTCAGGAAGTTCTAAAGATCCTTAAGACTCAGGTAGTAAACAACTCATAAATCTAAGGAAGTTCCAGAAACTGATCAAGTGTACAATGCCCATCCCTCCCAAGGCTATATAAGCAGTCAAGCCTTCTATAAAAAAAAAAACAAAAAACAAAAAAAAAAAAGAAAAAAGAAAAACAAACAAACAAACAAACAAACAAACAAAACCACTTTGACTTGTGAAGCTGCTTGCAAATTGAACAGAGAGCTTCTGGCATATAACATTAGTGAGTTGTCACCCATTAATAAAGTTGAGCTTTGTTGATTCCTTTGAGTTGTCCATGATTCTGTTAGTAGCCTCTCATTTATATTTCTATAATTAATTTCTATAATTAATATCTGCATACTCATTTCTTTTTCCAAGTTTGACTCTCATAGTTGCTTTCATCCATCATTGCCTGCCTGTCTGAAGTAAGTAGATTTTGTTGACATATTCTCAGGAACTGTGTGACACAGCAAGGCATTTCACTCATTTTCCAGTTCTATGACAGAAATTTGCAAATCCATAGGTAAAAATGAAAAAAATAAAAAACACAACCATATTCTATATTATTAGTGTTCCCATGTTTATTAATTATTTTTAAAATGGCTACAATTTCCATTTTCAGAATGGTGTTGTTACTTCTGTGAAAGGAGACCACAGTGTATGGTAGTAGACATTGCAGAAAGCAGATGAAGTACTGAGAGAATGTTTATTATTGATATGAGTATGGCCGTGTCAAGAATTCCTCAAATCTTGTCTTGCTCTGGGCTCACTTTTAAGTCTGGAGGAGCCTTGCAGTACCCCAAGAGCACCTGCTTCCCTATAGAAAACTTCAGGGGCCCCAAAACTAAGCAGCTTGGAGTTCTGCTCCACCAATCCCATCCAAGTTAGATACACCTGCCACTCCAGTTGGGTCTGACTTGGGCACAGCCTACAGAGTGGGGTCTGCCTGAGGCACAGCCAACAAAGTTGGCTACCCTGACCTGCATTGTCTGGTTCACTGCACTGTCTAAGAAGTCCTCTGCCATCAGGATCATCCAGCCAACACCAGGGAAAACCAGAGGTCTAAAGGACGGCATAAGAACATAATCAACAAGACCCAGAGCTATATGGCACCACCAGAGTCCTACTATCCCGCTACAACAAACCCTGGATATCCTACTAAAACTGAAGCACAAGAAAATGATCTTAAATTCAATCTTATAAAGATAATAGAGGCCTTAAAGAGGATATGTATAAATTCCTTAATGAAATACAGGAAAATACATTCAAACAGACAGGAACATTAAAACAGAAGCAAATAAATATGAAGAAATGCAGGGAATGCAATCAAACAGGTGAAGGATATGAATAAAACTGCCCAAGACTTGAAAAGGAAAATAGAAGCAATAAAGAAAACACAAACTGAGGCAATCTTATAGATTAAAAAAAAAAAAAAAAACCTAGTAAAGGGAGCAGGAACTGCAGACATAAGCATCACCAACAGAATATAGGAAATGGAAGAGAGACTCTCAGGTATAGAGAATACAATAGAAGAAATCAATATATCAGTCAAAGAAAATGAAAAATTTGAAAAGTTCATGACACAAAACTTCCAGTAAATTTGAGACACTATGAAAAGACAAGACCTAAGAATAATAGGAATAGAAGACGAAGATTCCCAGCTTAAAGCCCCAGAAAAATCTTTAACAAAATTATAGATGAAAATGTATACAACCTAAAAATCAAGATGCTTATAAAGGTATAAGAGGCTTACAGAACACCAAACAGATTGCACCAGAAAAGAAAATCCTACCACCACATAATAATCAAAACACTAAACATACAGAAAAAAAAGAAAGAATTTTAAAAGCAGCAAGTAGAAAAGGCCAAGTAACATATAAAGGCAGACTTATCAGAATTACACTCGATTTCTCATCTGAGATTCTCAAAACTTAAAGGGCCTAGGCAGACATCTTGATCACCCTAAAAGATCACAGATGTCAGCCCAGACTATTATACCCAGCAAAATTTTCAATACCACAGATAGAAAAAATGAGATATTCCATGGGGGAAAAATAAAGAAAATTTAAACAATACCTTTCCACTAACCCAGCCCTACAGAGGATACTTGAAAGAAAACTCCAACCCAGTGAGGCTACATACACTCAAAAGAACAATATATAGATAATGTTACACAATTAAAACCAATAGAAGAAAAACAAACACACTCAAATCCTATGAACATCAAAATAACAGGAAGTAATAATCATTGGTCTTTAATATCAAGAGTGTATAAGTTATTTAAATAGTTGTAGCACCCCCAAGGAAATAGTAACAGTCATTTAATATCTCCCAACCAAAAAAAAAAAAAAAGTCTGTCCTAGGAGGTTTTATACCAGGTTTTCAAAGAAGAGCTAACACCAATACTCCTCAAACTATTCTGCAAAGAAAAACAGAAGAAACCTTGATGAACTCATTCTATGAGGCCACAGTCACCCTGATACTGGAAATATACAAAGACTCAACAAAGAAAGAATTTCAGACCAATTTCTCTTATGAACATTAATGCAAAAGTACTCAACAAAATTGTCACAATACACATCCAAAACCATTTAAAAAACATCATCCACTGTGATGAAGTAGGCTTCATTCCATGAATTCAAGTGTGGTTCAACATTTGAAAATCGATCAAGGTAACACAATATTTAATCAAACTGAAAGGAAAAAACATGTGATCATCTCACAAGATGCAGAAAAAGCCTTTGCCAAAATTCAACACTTCTTCATGATAAAAGTCTTGGAGAGAGCAGGAATAAAAGGTATATATCTAAACACAATAAATCCAATATAGAGCAGGCCAATAGCCAATATCAAATAAATAGAGATAAACTTATAGCATTTTAACTAAAATCAGGGACAAGACAAGGCTGCCAACTCTCCTCTGCCTCTGCAATATAGTATGTGAAGTTCTAGCTGGATCAATAAGACAGCTAGAGGAGATCAAGGAGATACAATTGGAAAGGAAAAAGTCAAAGTATCATGATTTACAGATGATATGATAGCATACATAAGTGACCTCAAAAATTCTACCAGAGAACTCCTGCATGCTCCATCCACTATGTTCACAGCAGCCTTATTTTTAATAGCCAGAATATGGAAAGAACCCAGATGTCCCTCAACAGAGAAATGGATAAAAAAAAATGTGATACATTTACACAATGAAGTACTACTCAGCTATTAAAACCAATGAGTTTATGAAATTCTTAGGCAAATGGATTGATATCATTTCGAGTGAGGTAACTCAATCACAAAAGAACACACATGATATGCACTCACTGATAAGTGGATATTAGCCCAGAAACTTAGAATACCCAAAATAAAATTTGCAAAACACATGAAACTCAAGAAGAAGGAAGACCAAAGTGTAGATACTTTGTTCCTTATTAGAATGAGGAACAAAATACCCACCGAAGGAGTTACAGAGACAAAGTTCGGAGCAGAGACTGAAGGAATGACCATCCAGAAACTGCCCCACCCGAGGATCCATCCCATAAACAACCACCAAAGCCAGACACTTTTGCAGATGCCAACAAGATTTTGCTAACAGGATCCTGATATAGCTATCTCTTGTGAGGCTGTGCCTGTGCCTGGCAAATACAGAAGTGGATGCTCACAGTCATCTATTGGTTGAATCTATCTCAAAAGGGAAAAATAAAATAGATATTGGAGGTTGATGGAAGTAGACAACTGGGTGGTAGAGTAGATGAGAGAGGAGCAGAACAGGGAGGGGGAGATTATACAGGGAGAGTCGGGGAGATCAAGGGGAAATTGGTAGTGGGGGCAATCTCTAGGATGAGTGAGAGACCTGGGATGGGAAGAGGTCCAAGAAGATCTATGTGAGTGACTCTCACTGAGACTTCTAGCAGTAGGGAATATGGATCCTGAAGTGGCCACACCTTGTAGCCATGCAGGACTTCCAGTGGAAGGATAAGGATAACAACCCAACCATAAAACCTTTAACCCAAAAATATGTCCTGCCTACAAGATGTGCAGAGAAAAATATAGATCAGAGATCGAGGGAATGGCCAACCCATGACTGAGACCCATCCCATGGGCAAGGACCGAATCCTGTCACTATTAATGATACTGTATTATGCTTGCAGATAGGAACCTAGCATAACTTTCCTCTGAGGTTCCACCCACCAACCAATGGAACGATATTTAGAGACTTAGAACCAAACATCAGATGGAGCTCTGGGAGTCTTAGGAAACAGTTAGGTGAAGGGTTAAGAGACCAGAAGAATACAGGGACTCCACACAAAAACCAATAGTCAACTAATCTGGACACTTGGTGGCTGCGAGAGACTGAATCACTAGCTAAAGAGTGATCGTGGGCGTACCTAGGCCCTTTGCATATATGTAGCAGATAAGCAGGTTTTCTTGCAGGTCTCACAACTACTGCAGCAGGGGCAGTCCCTGAGCCTGTTGCCTGCCTACATGTGAATCCTGCTCCCCTAAATGGATCCCTTTGGTTGGCCTCGGTGGGAGAGGATGTGCCTAGTCCTCCAGCAACTTGATATGCAGGGGTCGGGGGCTTGGGGAATTGTGGGTTGTGGGGTAAGGGTTTGGGCACAGGGTTTGGGGGTAGGGAGGTGGGGCTGGGGAAGTGGAGGTATTGGGGGGACAGGATATGTCTGGGTGGGGGTGGGAGTTGTGTTGCTGAGAGGATGACACCCAGAGAGGGGCTTCCCCTTCTCAAAGGTAGAATGGGGAAAGTAGTTGCTTGATGGTGTACTGGGGGGAAAGCAAGAGCTGATAATGGGTTGTAAAGTGAATAAATTAAAATAAAAGAAAAGAACCCCAAGCCTTCCGGTTTGCAACAGTGCTGGGCCACCTTGGGCCCAAATTCAGTGGATAGTCTCACAGTCTCCAGAGGACTCTCCACCCCACAGGTGCCCTAGCACAACCAGGATCTTAGGATAGCTGGCGGTGAAATACAACATCTGTTCCAACAGAACCGGAGGTGCCTGGACCACAAACACAGGAATCCCACCTGACCAGAGGATCAGGTTCCTTCCATTTGGTGCTGGTCTACCTTGGTTTCCAACTAAGTGGACAGGCCCACAGTCCCCAGAGGAGGTACCACTTCCAGACACTCTAACACATCCAGGATCTTAGGATCCCAGGATCCCAGGAGATTGGTCACACCAGGATCTCAGGGTCTCAGAGGAAGCTTGACTGCCGAGAACTCTGACACACCCAGAATCTTAGCATCACAGGATCCCAAAATCACAGGATCAAAAAGAAAGCTGGACTCTGAGAAATTCTGACTCAACTGGGATTACAGGAAGGACAAGCTCCAATCAGATATATAGAGGCCAGGGAGTATATGAGAAAATCAGATGGCCGGAGGCAAGAATAAGGACAGAAGCAATAGAAACCAAGGTAACTAGGCATCATCAGAACCCAACTCTCCCTTTATAGCAAGTCCTGGATACACCATCACACCAGAAAAGCAAGATATGGATCTAAAGTCACTTCTCATGGTGATGATGGAGGACTATAAGAAGGATATAAATAACTCCCTTGAATAAATACAAGAGAACACATTCAAACAGGTGAAAGAATTGAACAAAACCATCCAGAATCTAAAAATGGAAGTAGAAACAATAAAGAGATCACAAAGGGAGACAATTCTGGAAGTAGGAAACCTAGGAAAGAGATCAGGAGTCATAGATGCAAGCATAACAATCAGAATACAAGAGATAGAAGAGAGAATGTCAGGTGTAGAAGATACCATAGAAAACACTGACACAACAATCAAAGAAAATGTGAAATGCAGAAGATACCCAAAACATTCAGGAAATCCAGGACACAATGAGAAGACCAAACCTAAGGATAATAGGTATAGATGAGTAGGAAGATTTTCAACTTAAAGGGCCAGTAAATATCTTCAACAAAATTATAAAAGAAAACTTCCCCAACCTAAAGAAAGAGATGGCCATGAATTTACAAGAAGCCTACAGAACTCCAAATAGACTGGGCCAGAAAAGAAATTCTTCCTGTCACATAATAATCAAAACACCAAATGCACAAAACAAAGAAAGAATATTAAGAGCAGTAAGGGAAAAAGGTCAAGTAACATATAAAGGCAGACCTATTAGAATTAGACTTGACTTTGCCCCAGAGACTATGAAAGCCACAAGATCCTGGGCAGATGTCATAGAGACCCTAAGAGAGAACAAATGCCAGCCCAGGCTATGATACCAAGCAAAACTCTCAATTACCATAGATGGATAAACCAAGGTCTTCCATGACAAAACCAAATTTACATAATATCTTTCCACAAATCCAGCCCTTCAAAGGATAATAAAGAGAAAACTCCAACACAAGGAGGGAAACTATACTCTAGAAAAAGCAAGAAAGTAATCTTTCAACAAAACTAAAAGAAGATATCCACATGAACAAAATTCCAATTCTAACAACAAAAATAACAGGAAGCAACAATAACTTTTCCATTAAATCTCTTAATATCAATAGACTCAATTCCCCAATAAAAAGACATAGACTAACAGACTTGTTACATAAACAGGACTCAAAATTTTGCTGCATACAGGAAATACATCTCAGTGACAAAGACAAAGACTATCTCAGAGTAAAAGTTTGGAAAACAATTTTCTAAGCAAATGATTCCAAGAAATAAGCTGGAGTAGCCATTCTAATATTGAATAAAATCTACTTTCAACCTAAAGTTATCAAAAAAAAAAAAAAAGATAAAGAGAGACACTTCATACTCATCAAAGGTAAAATTTACCAAGATCAACTCTCAATTCTAAACATCTATGCCCCAAATGCAAAGGCATCCATATTCATTAAAGAAACTTTAGTAAAGCTCAAAACACACATTGCACTGCACACAATAATAGTGGGAGACTTCAACAACCCACTCTCATCAAATGCCAGCCCAGATCCTGGAAACAGAAATTAAACAGACACATAGTGAAACTAACAGAAGTTATGAAACAAATAGATTTAATTGATATCTATAGAACATTTTATATTAAAAGAAAAGGATATACCGTTTTCTCAGAACCCCCAAAATGGTTCCTTCTCCAAAACTGACCCTATAATCATTCACAAAACAATCCTCAACAGATACAAAATTATTGAGATAATCCCATGCATCCTATCAGATCACCATGGCCTAAGGCTGATCTTCAATAACAACATAAATAATAGAAAGCCCATATACATGTGGAAGCTGAACAACACTCTACTCAATGATAACTTGCTCAAGGAAGAAATAAAGAAAGAAATTAAAGATGTTTTAGAATTTAATGAAAATGAAGCCACAACATATCTAAACTAATGGGACACAATGAAAGAATTCCTAAGAGGAACTAGAAAGGAAACTAGAGAGAGCCTACACTTGCAGCCTGACAGCACACATAAAAGCTCTAGAACAAAAGGAAGCAAATTCACCCAAGAGGAGTAGATGGCAGGAATAATCAAAATCAGGGCTGAAATCAACCAAATAGAAACAAACAAAAAAATATACAAAGAATCAACCAAACCAGGAGCTGGTCCTTTGAGAAAATCAACAAGATAAATCAATTCTTAGCCAGACTAACTAGAGGGCACATGGAGAGTATCTTAATTAACAAAATCAGAAATGAAAAGGGAGATATCAAAACAGAATCTGAAGAAATCCAAAAAATCATCAGATCCGGCTACAAATGCCTATAATCATCACAACTGGAAAACATGGATGGAATGGACAATTTTCTAGACAGATGCAAGGTACCAAACTTAAATCAGGATCAGCTTAATGATCTAAACAGTCCCATATCCCCTAAAGAAATAGAAGTCATTAATAGTCTCCCAACCAAAAAAAGCCCAGGACCAGATGGGTTTAGTGCAGAGTTCTATCAGACCTTCAAATAGGACCTAATTCCAATACTCCTCAAATTATTCCACAAAATAGAAACAAAAGGTACTCTACCCAGTTCATTCTATGAAGCCACAATTAATTACTCTGATACCTAAACCAAACAAATATCCAACAAAAACAGAGAACTTTAGGTCAATTTCCCTTATGAATATTGATGCAAAAATATTCAATAAAATTCCTGCTAACCGAATATAAGAACACATCAAAACGATCATCCATCATGACCAAGTAGGCTTCATCCCAGGGATGCAAGGATGGTTTAATATAGGGAAATCCATCAATGTAATTCACTATATAAAAAACTCAAAGACTAAAACCATATTATCATCTCCTTACATGCTGAAAAAGCATTCAACAAAATCCAACACCCATTCATGATAAAAGTCTTGGAAAGATCAGGAATTCAAGGCCCATACCTAAACATAATAAAAGCAATATAGAGCAAACCAGTAGCCAACATCAAACTAAATGGAGAGAAACTCAAAGCAATCCCAGTAAAATCAGGGACTAGACAAGACTGCCCACTTTCTCCCTACTTTCTCAATATAGTGCTTGAAGTCCTAGTCAGAGCAATTCGACAACAAAAGGAGATCAAGGGGATACAAATTGGAAAGGAAGAAGTCAAAAATTCACTATTTGCAGATGATATGATAAGTGACCCTAAAATTTCGACAAGATAACCTTGATAAACAACTTCAGTCCAGTAGCTGGATATAAAATTAACTCAAACAAATCAATGGCCTTTTTCTACACAAAGGATAAACAGGCCGAGAAAGAAATTAGGGAAACAACACCTTTCACAATACTCACAAATAATATAAAATACCTTGGTGTGACTCTAAGGCAGTGAACGATCTGTATGACAAGAACTTCAAGTCTCTGAGGAAAGAAATTGAAGATCTCAGAAGATGGAAAGATCTCCCATGCTCTTGGATTGGCAGGATTAATATAGTCAAAATGGCTATCCTGCAGAAAGCAATCTAAAGATTCAGTGCAGTCCCCATCAAAATTCCAACTCAATACTTCACAGAGTTAGAAAGAACAATTTGCAAATTCATCTGGAATATCGAAAAAGCTAGGATAGCAAAAACTATTCTCAACAATAAAAGAACATCTGGGGGAATCACCATGCCCGACCTAAAGCTGTACTACAGAGCAATTGTGATAAAAACTGCATGGCAGTGGTACAGTGACAGACAGGTAGATCAATGGAATAGAATTGAAGACCCAGAAATGAAGCCACATACCTATGGTCACTTGATCTTTGACAAGGGATCTAAAACCATCCAGTGGAAAAAAGATAGCATTTTCAAAGAATGGTGCTGGCACAACTGGTGGTTATCATGTAGAAAAATGTGAATTTATCCATTCTTATCTCCTTGTACAAAGCTCAAGTCTAAATTGATCAAAGAACTACACATTAAACCAGAGACACTGAAACTTATAGAGGAGAAAGTGGGGAAAAGCTTCGAAGATATGGGCACAGAGGAAAATTCCTGAATGAACAGCATGGCTTTTGGGATAGCATTGGAAATGTAAATGAAATAAATATCTAATAAAATAAATAAATAAAAACAAACATCAAAAACCCAAACAAACAAACAAAAAAAAACCCAAAGAAACAAAAACAAAAAACAAACAAACAAAAAAAGAACAGCATGGCTTGGGCTGTAAGGTCAAGAATTGTCAAATGGGACCTCATGAAATTGCAAAGCTTCTGTAATGCAAAATACATTGTCAATAAGACAAAAAGGCCACCAATAGATTGGGAAAAGATCTTTACCAATTCTAAATCTGATAGGGGATTAATATCCAATATATAAAAAGAGCTCAAGAAGCTGGACACCAGAAATTCAAATAACCCCATTAAAAATGGGGTACAGAGCTAAACAAATTATTCTCATCTGAAGAATACCGAAGGGCTGAGAAGCACCTGAAAAAATGTTCAACATCCTTAAACATCAGGGAAATGCAAATCAAAACAACCTTGAGATTCCACCTCACATCAGTCAGAATGGCTAAGATCAAAAATTCAGGTGACATCAGATCCTTCTACAAAAGGCTATACTCAACAAAACTGGAAAACCTGGACGAAATGGACAAATTTCTGGACAGATACCAGGTACCAAAGTTGAATCAGGATGAAGTTGATCATCTAAACAGTCCCATATCACCTAAAGAAATAGAAGGAGTTATTAATAGTCTCCCAACCAAAAAAAGCCCAGGACCAGATGGGTTTAGTGCAGAGTTCTATCAGACCTTCAAAGAAGATCTAATTCCAGTTCTGCACAAACTATTTCACAAAATAGAAGTAGAAGGTACTCTACCCAACTCATTTTATGAAGCCACTATTACTCTGATACCTAAACCACAGAAAGACCCAACAAAGATAGAGAACTTCAGACCAATTTCTCTTATGAATATCGATGCAAAAATCCTCAATAAAATTCTCGCTAACCGAATCCAAGAACACATTAAAGCAATCATCCATCCTGACCAAGTAGGTTTTATTCCAGGGATGCAGGGATGGTTTAATATACGAAAATCCATCAATGTAATCCATTATATAAACAAACTCAAAGACAAAAACCACATGATCATCTTGTTAGATGCAGAAAAAGCATTTGACAAGATCCAACACCCATTCATGATAAAAGTGTTGGAAAGATCAGGAATTCAAGGCCCATACCTAAACATGATAAAAGCTATCTACAGCAAACCAGTAGCCAACATCAAAGTAAATGGAGAGAAGCTGGAAGCAATCCCACTAAAATCAGGGACTAGACAAGGCTGCCCACTTTCTCCCTACCTTTTCAACATAGTACTTGAAGTATTAGCCAGAGCAATTCGACAACAAAAGGAGATCAAGGGGATACAAATTGGAAAAGAGGAAGTCAAAATATCACTTTTTGCAGATGATATGATAGTATATATAAGTGACCCTAAAAATTCTACCAGAGAACTCCTAAACCTGATAAACAGCTTCAGTGAAGTAGCTGGATATAAAATTAACTCAAACAAGTCAATGGCCTTTCTCTATACAAAGAATAAACAGGCTGAGAAAGAAATTAGGGAAACAACACCCTTCTCAATAGTCACAAATAATATAAAATATCTTGGCGTGACTCTAACTAAGGAAGTGAAAGATCTGTATGATAAAAACTTCAAATCTCTGAAGAAAGAAATTAGGGAAGATCTCAGAAGATGGAAAGATCTCCCATGCTCATGGATTGGCAGGATCAACATTGTAAAAATGGCTATCTTGCCAAAAGCAATCTACAGATTCAATGCAATCCCCATCAAAATTCCAACTCAATTCTTCAACGAATTGGAAGGAGCAATTTGCAAATTTGTCTGGAATAACAAAAAACCTAGGATAGCAAAAAGTCTTCTCAAGGATAAAAGAACTTCTGGCGGAATCACCATGCCAGACCTAAAGCTTTACTACAGAGCAATTGTGATAAAAAACTGCATGGTACTGGTATAGAGACAGACAAGTAGACCAATGGAATAGAATTGAAGACCCAGAAATGAACCCACACACCTATGGTCACTTGATCTTCGACAAGGGAGCTAACACCATCCAGTGGAAGAAAGACAGCATTTTCAACAATTGGTGCTGGCACAACTGGTTGTTATCGTGTAGAAGAATGTGAATCGATCCATACTTATCTCCTTGTACTAAGGTCAAATCTAAGTGGATCAAGGAACTCCACATAAAACCAGAGACACTGAAACTTATAGAGGAGAAAGTGGGGAAAAGCCTTGAAGATATGGGCACAGGGGAAAAATTCCTGAACAGAACAGCAATGGCTTGTGCTGTAAGATTGAGAATTGACAAATGGGACCTAATGAAACTCCAAAGTTTCTGCAAGGCATAAGACACCGTCAATAAGACAAAAAGACCACCAACAGATTGGGAAAGGATCATTACCTATCCTAAATCAGATAGGGGACTAATATCCAACATATATAAAGAACTCAAGAAGGTGGACTTCAGAAAATCAAATAACCCCATTAAAAAATGGGGCTCAGAACTGAACAAAGAATTCTCACCTGAGGAATACCGAATGGCAGAGAAGCACCTGAAAAAATGTTCAACATCCTTAATCATCAGGGAAATGCAAATCAAAACAACCTGAGATTCCACCTCATACCAGTCAGAATGGCTAAGATCAAAAATTCAGGTGACAGCAGATGCTGGCATGGATGTGGAGAAAGAGGAACACTCCTCCATTGTTGGTGGGAGTGCAGGCTTGTACAACCACTCTGGAAATCAGTCTGGCGGCTCCTCAGAAAATTGGACATAGTACTACCGGAGGATCCAGCAATACCTCTCCTGGGCATATATCCAGAAGATGCCCCAACTGGTAAGAAGGACACATGCTCCACTATGTTCATAGCAGCCTTATTTATAATAGCCAGAAGCTGGAAAGAACCTAGATGCCCCTCAACAGAGGAATGGATACAGAAAATGTGGTACATCTACACAATGGAGTACTACTCAGCTATTAAAAAGAATGAATTTATGAAATTCCTAGCCAAATGGATGGACCTGGAGGGCATCATCCTGAGTGAGGTAACACATTCACAAAGAAACTCACACAATATGTACTCACTGATAAGTGGATATTAGCCCCAAACCTAGGATACCCAAGATATAAGATATAATTTGCTAAACACATGAAACTCAAGAAGAATGAAGACTGAAGTGTGGACACTATGCCCCTCCTTAGATTTGGGAACAAAACACCCATGGAAGGAGTTACAGAGACAAAGTTTGGAGCTGAGATGAAAGGATGGACCATGTAGAGACTGCCATATCCAGGGATCCACCCCATAATCAGCATCCAAACGCTGACACCATTGCATACACTAGAAAGATTTTATCGAAAGGACCCAGATGTAGCTGTCTCTTGTGAGACTATGTCGGGGTCTAGCAAACACAGAAGTGGATGCTCACAGTCAGCTAATGGATGGATCATAGGGCTCCCAATGGAGGAGCTAGAGAAAGTAGCCAAGGAGCTAAAGGGATCTGCAACCCTATAGGTGGAACAACATTATGAACTAACCAGTACCCCGGAGCTCTTGACTCTAGGTGCATATATATCAAAAGATGGCCTAGTCGGCCATCACTGGAAAGAGAGGCCCATTGGACTTGCAAACTTTATATGTCCCAGTACAGGGGAACACCAGGGCCAAAAAGTGGGAGTGGGTGGGCAGGGGAGTGGGGGGTGGGTGGATATGGGGGACTTTTGGTATAGCATTGGAAATGTAAATGAGCTAAATACCTAATAAAAAATGGAAAAAAAAATTCAGGTGACAGCAGATTCTGGAGAGGATGTGGAGAAAGAGGAATACTACTCCATTGCTGGTGGGATTGTAAGCTTGTACAACCACTCTGGAAATCAGTTTTGTGGTTCCTCAGAAAATTAGACATAGTACTACCGGAAGATCCAGCAATACCTCTCCTGGGCATATACCCAGAAGAAGATTCCAAGTGATAATAAGGACACATGCTCCAATAGGTTCATAGCAGCCTTATTTATAATATCCAGAAACTGGAAAGAACCCAGATGTCCCTCAACAGATGAATGGATACAGAAAATGTGGTACATTTACACAATGGAGTACTACTCAGCTATTAAAAACAATGAACTTACCAGTACCCCGGAGCTCTTGACTCTAGCTGCATATGCATCAAAAGATGGCCTATTCGGCCATCACTGGAAAGAGAGGCCCATTGGACACGCAAACTGTATATGCCCCAGTACAGGGGAATGCCAGGGCCAAAAAAAAAAAAAAAAAAAAAAAAGGGAATGAGTGGGTAGGGAAGTGGGGGGGGAGGGTATGGGGGACTTTTGGGATAGCATTGGAAATGTAATTGAGGAAAATATGTAATAAAAAAAAACAATGAACTTATGAAAATCTTGGGCAAATAGATGTATCTAGAGGATATCATCCTTAGTGAGGTAACCCAATCACAAAAGAAGTCATTAGATATGCACCCACTGATAAGTGGCTATTAGCCCAGAAACTTAGAATACCCAAGATGCAATTTGCAAAACACAAGAAAATCAAGAAGAATGAAGACCAAAGTATGGATACTTCATTCCTCCTTAGAAGAGGGAACAAAACGCCCATGGAAGGAATGACAGAGACAAAGTTTGGAGCTAAGACTAAAGGATGGACCATCCAGAGACTACTCCACCTTGGTTCTATCCCATTGTCAGCCACCAAACCCAGACACTATTGCATATGACAGCAAGATTTTGCTTAAAGGACCATGGTATTGCTGTCTCTGTTGAGGCTATTCCAGTGCCTGGCAAATACAGAAATGGATGCTCACAGTCATCTGTAGGATGGAACACAGGGCCCCCAGTGGAGGAGCTAAGAAAGTACCCAAGGAGCTGAAGGGGTCTGCAACCCTATAGGTGGAACAACAATATGAACATACCAGTACCCCCAGATTTCATGTCTCTAGCTGCATATGTAGCAGAAGATGGCCTAGTCAGCCATCATTGGGAAGAGAGGCCACTTGGTCTTTCTAAACTTTATATGCTCCAGTACAGGGGACTGCCAGGGCCAAGAAGTAGGAATGGGTGGGTAGGGGAGCAGGGCAGGGGGAGGGTATAGGGAACTTTTGGGATAGCATTTGTAATGTAAATAAAATAATATCTATCTATCTATCTATCTATCTATCTATCTATCTATCTATCTATATGTATATACATATATATATTAAAAATGGCTATCTTGCCGAAAGCAATCTACAGATTCATTGCAATCCTCATCAAAATCCCAACTCAATTCTTCACAGAGTTAGAAAGGACAATTTGCAAATTCATCTGGAATAACAAAAAACCTAGGACAGCAAAAACTATTTTTAACTATAAAAGAACTTCTGGGGGAATCACCATGCCTGACCTCTAGCTGTACTACAGAGCAATTATGATAAAAATGTCATACATGGTACTGGTACAGCGACAGTCAGGTAGACCAATGGAATAGAATTGAAGCCCCAGAAATGAACCCACACACCTATGGTAACTTGATCTTTGACAAAGGATCTATAACCATCCAGTGGAAAAAAGACAGCATTTTCAACAAATGGTGCTGGCTCAACTGGCAGTTACCATGTAGAAGATTGTGAAGTGATCCATTCTTATCTCCTTGTACTAAGCTCAAGTTTTAGTGGATCAAGGAATTCCACATAAAACCAGAGACACTGAAACTTATAGAGGAGAAAGTGGGGAAGAGACTGGAAGATATGGGCACAGATGAAAAATTTCTGAACAGAACAACAATGGCTTGTGCTGTAAGATCAAGAATCCACAAATGGGACCTCATAAAATTGTAAAGCTTCTGTAAGGCAAAGGACATTGTCAATAAGACACAAAGGCAACCAACACAGTGGAAAAAGATCTTTACTAATCCTAAATCTGGTAGGGATCTAATATCCAATATATATAAAGAACTCAAGAAGCTGAACTTCAGAAAACCAAATAATCCTATTAAAAAAGATCAATGGATACAGAAAATGCAGTACATTTACACAATGGAGTACTACTTAGCTATAAAAACAATGGTTTTATGAAAATCTTGGACATTTGTCCATTTGGATATATCTGGAGGATATCATCCTTAGTGAGGTAACCCAATCACAAAAGAAGTCATTAGATATGCACTCACTGATGAGTGGATATTAGCCCAGAAACATTAAACACCCAAGATACAATTTGCAAATGACAAGAAAATCAAGAAGAGGGAAGACCAATGGGTGGATACTTCATTCCTTCTTAGAAGAGGGAACAAAATACCCATGAAATGAGTTACAGAGACAAAGTTTGGAGCTAAGACGAAAGGATGGACTATCCAGAGACTACCCCACCCGGGATCCATCCCATAATCAGTCACAAAACCCAGACACTATTGCATATGCCAGAAAGATTTTGCTGAAGGGATCCTCTTATAGCTGCCTCATATGAGGCTAAGATAGTGCCTGGCAAATACAGGAGTGGATGCTCACAGTCATCTATAATATGGAACATAGGGCCCTCAATGGAGAAGCTAGAGAAAGCACCCAAGGAGCTGAATGGGTCGGCAACCCTCTAGGTGGAACATCAATATGAACTAACCAGTACCCCTCAGAGCTTGTATCTCTAGCTGCATATGTAGCAGAAGATGGCCTAGTCGGCCATCCCTGGGAAGAGAGCCCCCTTGGTATTGCAAACTTTATATACCCCAGTACAGGGGAATGCCAGGGCCAAGAAGCGGGAGTGGGTGGGTAGGGGAGAAGGGCGGAGGGAGGGTATAGGGAACTTTCAGGATAGCATTTGAAATGTATATAAAGAAAATATCTAATTAAAAATAAATAAATAAATATAAAAAAAGACCCAGTTACAGAGTTAAACAAAGAATTCTCAACTGAGTAATACTGAATGGCTGAGAAGCACCTACAAAAATGTTCAACATCCTTAGTCATCAGGATAATGCAAATCAAAACAACCCTGAGATTCCACCTAACACCAGTCAGAATGGCTAAGATCAAAAATTCAGGTGACAGCAGATGACGGCGAGGATGTGGAGAAAGAGGAATACTCCTCCATTGCTGGTGAGATTGCAAGCTGGTACAACCACTCTGGAAATCAGTTTGGTGGTTCCTCAGAAGATTGGACAGAGTACTACTGGAAGATCCAACAATACTTCTTCTGGGAATATACCTGGAAGGTGCTCCAAGTTTTAATAAGGAGACATGTTCCACTATGTTAATAGCAGCCTCATTCATAATAGCAAGAAGCTGGAAAGAACTGGGATGTCCCTCAACAGAAGAATGGATACAAAAAATGTGGTACATTAACACAATGGAATACTACTCAGCTATTAAAAACAATAAATTTATGAGATTCTTAGGCAAATGGATGGATCTGGTGGATATCATTCTAAATGATATAACTAAATTAACAAAAAGAATACAATATGCACTCACTGATAAGTGGATATTAACCTAGAACCTCAGAATACCCAAGATAGAATTTGCAAAACACATGAAACTCAAGAAGAAAGACCAACGTGTGGATACTTTGTTTCTTCTTAGAATGGGGAACAAAATACCCATGGAAGGAGTTACAGAGACAAAGTTCAGAGCTGAGACTGAACGAATGACCATCCAGAAACTGCCCCACCTGGGGTTCCCATAAACAACCATAAAACCCAGACACTATTGCAGATGCCAAGAAGATTTTGTTGACAGGTGCCTGTCTCCTGAGAGCCTCTGCCAGTGCTTGACTAATACAGAAGTGGATGCTCATAGTCATCCATTGGATGGAGCACAGGGTCCCCAATGAAGGATCTAGAGAAAGTATCCAAGAAGCTGAAGGAGTCTGCAGCCCCCTAGGAGTAACAATAATATGAACTAACCAGTAACCCCAGAACTCCCTGGGACTAAACCACCAATCAAAGAAAACACATGGTGGGACTCATGGCTCCAGCTGCATATGTAGCAGAGGATGGCCAGGTTGGTCATCAATGGGAGGAGAGACCCTTGGTCCTGTGAAGGTTGTCTGCCCCAGTAAAGAGGAATGCCTGGGCCAGTAAGCAGGAGTGGGTCGGTTGGGGAGCAAGGGGGAGGGGGAGAGGATAGGGGATTTTGGGAGGTAAAACTAGGAAAGGGGATATTATTTGAAATGTAAGTAAAGAAAAAAAAAGAAGAAGAAGAATTGCACAACCACAGGCTCCTGTGAATTGGCAAAGCCTTCCCAGAATCAGGCTCAGGGAATCAGCAAAGCTTTCTCTCTTCCATTTGTGGGAGTTGACAGTGTGTACAAAATGCAGCAGTTGTAACCTTCTCCTCCTTCCTGATAATCTTAACCTGAAAGGGATTTCCTACAAAGCTCTCTCACTGAGATTCATTAAATCTACCTTTTTCCCTGTACCTAACAAACATGCTGAGTTTCTGGGTTGATTCATGGTAGGTTTCCTCCTGCAGAGCGAGCCCAGCCTGCGTCATCACAGCCTTGCTGTGTGTTTCTGTTGTTCTTCACTGTCCTTTTTTAATCCCTTGCTGACCTAGTCAGCTTTTCAGCTGACCAAGCCTTGAAGGATGTGGCAGGAGATGAAAAATTTTAATGTTTTATGTCCTTTAAAAAAATCTGAAGTGGCAGAATATAAACATTATTAGTTGTAATATTTGAATGTTTTCTACAAACATCAAATTCTTCTGTCCACTTCCCTTTGTTTGAAACATTTCATAATCTGAAAGAAAAAGAAATTAGAATTAGTGTGTCTGTTCCAGAATAATGACAACTCTAATGGATCAATGGAAAGTAATTGAAAAAACTTAAATGACAGAAACTTATGTCTTAGTAATTGATTAGCTAATGAGAGGAGAAAGAGGTATAGGAGACAGAAGAAGCATACAGGGGGACAGATAAAGGAGAGAGGCAGAAAAAAGGTAAGGTATAGAGAAAGGATGATGGGTGAAAAGATAAAAGATATAACTAAAGTGTTAATGTTAGGTCAAGAAGGACATTGAAGTGTGTGGCAAGTAGGGATGGAAAGGGGATTATAATGATAGTAATGGACAGAAATTATAAGAGGATCCTGGAGGATGAGCTTAAGTTTTACACACAGTGAGTGTGGGCTGAGACAGATACATCTCGTGATGGCTATCAATAGATAGTTAGAACTGGTCAACGTAGAGCAGGGGTAGTTAGGGTTGCTGCTATAGTGTTTGAGAGTAACAGAAGTGATAACTGGGTCTCAAGGAGATGAAGAATGCTAGGAGGGGGAACAGGAGGAAGTGGAGGAAAATGGTAGGATGAAGAAGAGGAGGTTAGTAAGAATGAGGGTAAAGAGGATCAGCAGAAGAAGGAAGAGAAAGAAAGCAGATAAGGCAAACAAAGGACCAGAGAATTGGCCTGGAAGCCCGTGGAAGCAGATGCCATGAAGTGGTGGTCTTTGATGTTCCACTTTGTAGAGAAAGGAGTGTTAGCATGGAGGCAAAGCTGAGTTTAGCAACCAGGCCTCTGATGACCTTAGGAAGGAGAGGTCATGGTGGCCACCAGGACAATGACCTGACTAATAAAATATGCAGAAGGGATCAAGGGACAGAAGCAAACCAGTGCTTTCTGGACTGTTGCTGTCAGCTGCTGTCAACCTCTCAGCCCATTCTGGCGGCTTCTGATGCTGGCATTCTTCCAGAATCACACATCTCATCCAGCCAATGCTCCCCCCTCACTTTCCTCCTGCAGGTCCCAGCTAAAGGAAGCTGGAGAGTGCACTCAAAATTAAAACGATTTGTCCCAGGCCTGCATAAATAAATGTCACTTCCCTATCCCCTGCCTCTGAATCACAGGTATCTTATACTTTGCTCATCTCATTTATCCTTGAAATTGTCCTCAAACATTTCCCAGTCTCCTGAATTGCATACTGATGGATGAATATTTGAAAAGTGTAATTACTGTTGTTTGTTATTTTGTCCTGCATCTTGTGCTTCCTATGCCATCTGGACTGGAGGTGGATTTGTTAAAAAAAAAAAAAAGAAAAAAAAAAGGAAAAAGAAAAAGAAATAAGAAAGAAAAGCAGAAAAAGCAGAAAGGACAGTCATACTAATTTGAGTGTTTAAAAAAGAAGGAAGTCCTCAGTCCTTTCCCAGAAAACAGATCTTTGCAGAGTTTCCAGGCTGAATAGGCAGCCAAGTTTATGCTAAGTCTGGGAAGCGTATCAACTTCAGGCCGGGAATCTTCTACAACTGTATTCAAGCATGCATAGTCTGCCTTTTGCTCTAAATGCATAGCACAGGAACAATCTCCACGTACCCGGATAGTTGTGGTGCATTTTTCAAGATTGTTCCCTGCACACAAGATAATCATATCTTGCAGGGACACTGTGATGCTCTGGGATTCTGAGCTACTCAATCCATCAAAGCCAAACGCACCTGGTGGTGGAGACAGATCTTTGTATTACCCATCCTGTGTCCCGCACTGCCCTCAGCCGTCTCCATAGCTGGGGCTTGGCTATCTATCTTTGTCTACAATAGCAATTAAGGAGAAGGAAATGAAAGGGCAACTTTTCTTCTACCATCTATATATGTATGACTGATTCATTATTATTATTTTTTGTGGCAAAGGCAAAAAAACAAAACCCAAAAAACCAAAAACCACAGTGTCTCCACTAGTCTGAAGGAAAGCACCATGCTTCTTTTGAGAAAACAGTAAGCCAACCATGATACAGTCATAGGATACAACAGGCTTGAGCTTTAACTCCCAAGGGCAAGGGGGAAACATTGTAACATATTAGGAAGAATGGGGATAAAAGAAGAAAAGAAATCTTGGGAAGGAGACAACCAGTAAAGCAAGAAGACATTATGTTCTGGATTTGCAACCCCTCTGCTGGATTCCCCAAATCTATAGCTAAATTGTAAAGTGCATTGCCTGGGCATTGTGGGCACATGTAATGGACCCTTTGAGTTCCTGTTCAGAATGAAAGACTAAAAGAGAAAATAGGAGTTTAATTAACATGTCAGAACAATTGTGAGTGTTTGCTAATCTGTCATAGGTTATGAATTTGGGGGTTCCACCAAATTCAGCAATATTTATGAAGGGAGGCAATCCCCTGCAGGATTCTGGGTGGCTTTGGAAATTAGAACCTACTGTCAAAGGATTTATTTGCATATCTTTGAGCCATTGTGTAATTAAATACAAAAATAAGATGGCTATTGATTGATGTATTAATCAATCTATGTATATATGTATGCACATACATATTTCATAGAATAATTGATGTATCCAAGCAAAGTGTGTCATTGTGTTGCAGAATTTTAGTTTAGTTTACATAAGAGAGCATGTGCCCTTCCTCTGTTCTCACTACACAGGTAGCTCTGTGATTTTGTACTGGCTGGGGATGTTTAATATGATGGTGATACTTATCTGAGGGGACATAGCAAGATGGTCTCTTATCTGGTTAGAACAATAAGTTCTGTCAACTTTAAACTATCTTTTTAAATTATAAGGGATAAACAAGGGTCAGGAAGCCACCATAGATATCACCTAAATTTGTAGTGTCAAATAGTTTTCCTGATTTCTCAGTGTTCAGAGGCTACAGATGTCATTAGTTTTATAGGAGTATCACTTTAACTTCTGCTTCCATGGTGACCACCTCCTGTATCCCTTTGAGAGGAACCCTTTGATGACATTGAATTTGACAGAATACTTCTTGATAATTTCCTTACTTTAAGGTTCTTTATTTAATCACATCACCCAAAGACCTTGTACCATAGAAGGTACAAAGAAGCACATTGTTGGGATTAAAAGTAAACAAGTTTGGAGATGATAATACATTCTATAAACGATGGTATCTACAAAAATATCATCAGGAAGATCTGTGAGCATCATTAAGTCAACAAATAAAGTCTCTGATAATCAGGACGTGATCAGGACAATTCATCCAAAAGTCTTCGCACAGAATGGAAGGATGGCATCTTTCAGCATAAGGGTAATTAATTACTGCCAGCAACATCTAAGAGGTGTGAGAGGTTTTGTGGCAGAAGTCTGAAATATTGCCACGAAGCCTTTGGGAAATAGGGCCTGGCTAGTGGAGCAGGGCTACGAAGAGATCCTGACCCTGCGTTCTCTGTTTCTTGTCTGCTACATGTAAACAAACTGCCTCAGGTTCTGGACAGGAAATACTAAGCCATCCCACTATGCCTTCCCAACGATGAAAGCCCTCTGAAACTGAGCCAAAAGAAGCACTTCCTCCCCAATTAGATCTTGTCAGGTATTTAGGTTAGACTGATAATGAAGTAACTGATACAATGGGAGAGAGACTGGAGTTCAGGTATGGCTAGAAATCTATGGTTTCTCACCTCCCCTTACCAGAAAACAATTAACCCTTTATGTTTTGCTTGGGGATCCACAATCTTCAGGGGGTTTATATGAACCCCACTTCACCTCCTCTGACAAAGGAGAAAGGAGACACTGTCTGCCCTGAATGCTACGGAAGCAAAGTCCTAGAAAGCTGCGTGCAATGCTGGTACGTGACTGAGCTCACCCTGCTGCATTTAACCGGTCTGTTTGATAACTGTAGTGTGCCTGTCTGTGGCATCAGTAAGAAGGGCACAGGATCCAGTTGATGAATGCAGGAGGATCGAGTGAAAGAACTTGCCTTTCTGTGGTTATAGTGTGAAGTCAACATTGAGAGGTGTGATGTGCGACAACTTCCAGAAATCCCACTTAAGCTCCCTCCAGCCAGAAGCCATGGGACAATCCACCTGAGCAGAGTTCTGTGTAGATGGTGAAACTCATCAGGCCAGAAGGAAATTGCCCACATCAGAAACCTAACAAGAGGGGACTCTCCCTTTCAAGTACCTGCATTCATGGAATTAAATGTTTAAAATAAACTCTAATGGAATTTAGGTACTAGGAAGAAAAGCTTCGAAAATTCTATGAGTCAGAAAAAGCAGGAGAGAGTCTGGCCAACAAATTAAATTATGGATAAAGAGTATGGTTAGAATGGATCACTTTATTTTGATACTCTAGTAATCTGGGTCTGGGTCCTATTGTGTGAAGCATTTAGATCACAGGTTGGCATTAAAATCTTTTTTCTACCAATTTCTATAGGTAGGGGTCGTAATGTTCTTGGGGCATTTTAAAAAAGTAGTTATTGACAAAGCTATACTTTTGAGAATACAGAGGCTTTTCTGAAATCAAGAAAGAATCAGAGCAGCAATCACTGCTCACAAAGTAACTGTGGACACATCAGCAAGCACAAGTTCCAGGTTAAATGATGGTTTTGCTACTCATGAAACATGCAGACTCTGTATAGTTTAGTTCAAATCAGACCATGAAGGAAAAAGAGGAAGAGACAGACAGAGAGATGGGGACTGTGGATCTTTTCATCTGTGGTTGGATGATTGGTGTGATTACAAGCAATATTTTCTGGTTGTATAAAATAAAATTACTTAATGTATTTAGCTTAACAGTTTCCTATCTCATTAACAAGTTGATAGCTAGCATGTGACTGTCTCCATCCAGGTCCTAAGGCTACACTTTAAACAGAGATGTATGAGATGACTCTTGCAGCCCACTTCCTATCTCATTCAAAGTTTTCATTATCAATTCTCTCTGTTTAAGCCTTTCCCATCAGTGGAACTATCAGGAACCAGTCAGTGGCCGCTGCTGGTTGCCTACCCACATTGTGATGTTTATCCTAAGAAATCCTTCATTTCCTCTTCTCGTGGCATTTGAGTATGCTGTGAAAGTAAGTGTATTTCTCTGGCAC
Source organism: Mus musculus (assembly GCF_000001635.26). NCBI lineage: Eukaryota > Metazoa > Chordata > Mammalia > Rodentia > Muridae > Mus > Mus musculus. The sequence continues at coordinate 12,586,858 of NC_000068.7, forward strand.
AGTGTAGAGACCACCAAAAGATTAAGAAAACAATGCACTGGGTAAGCCTCAAAGTCTGGAGGGTGATGAGTAGGAAGTGCCCACACTTGTATAATTTAGTTTATATCTGACAGGAAAAGAGAGAGAGAGAGAGAGAGAGAGAGAGAGAGAGAGAGAGAGAGAGAGAGAGAGAGATTATATCAGGAAAGTGTGAATGTTTCAGACTATGAACCCCTCCCCTTGACCTCAGAAATTCAGATGCACACCTCCTGTCCAGGCTTCTTCCCACCAAGGTCACAGGTGCCTGACCAGGGTCTGTGACTACCTAATAGTTACAGAAATGCAAGGTGAGAGATACTCATAATTACATAACGGAAGAGACAACATGACAGGAAATATAAACTGAAATGGCTTTGAGTCAAGACTGTGTCAATTTAGGAAAATTCCAGACTTGTTCCTTCAAGGTTGTTCATTTGTGATGGTTCTAAAGTTAATGGTTTTGCCTTTAAATGATATTTATAGACAACTTCAAGTTCATGTGCATTATTTGTGAGTTCGAATTGACAATGACTTCCACATAAACCTTGTTAGAGACTGGGGAGGGGGGTGGGGAGGAGAAAAACCATCTGGAGCAACAAAGAAGGTTTTGCTGCAGAGAAGGCACCAAGAATTTCCTTGTGTCACTAGAAGGAGGAAAGGTACAGCACAGGGGGGGCCCTCTTCTCCTAGCATGAGACCAGTTTCTGATGAATACACTCAGATTCCAGAACCTGTGCAGTTTCTTTCACTTCCTTCCCTAGACCTCAGATTCAAAGTTGTCTTGCGTGCTGTTGACTTGTCAAGAAAGTTGCACATGAGGTTAGGATGAGAAGACCTCTGTAAGCAATGGAAGAAACCATTGAAATGTCATAAGATGGAGGTGGGATGGGGTGTTCACAACACTGTACACACACACACACACACACACACACACACACACACACATACACACACAGAGAGAGAGTATCCCCCACTTCAAACTCCTCTTTCTCTCAGAGGCATCAACCACCCTCTCTTTACTCTGCTCCTGTGATCCCTGAGAACAACCTGAGCATCCTTCTCAGTGCCTTTTCCTCCTGTTGGACCTGTCCTTCTAAGTCCTCGGCATACCTGCAGTAAAGCCCAGGGTTCAGGAACAAAACCAAGTGTTACTTAAGAGAAGCCAGTGGAACAATTGGGTCAAATAGGACACAAGTGTCCTTGTTGGTGGCAGACTTCCAACAGTGCAGGGAGAAAAGGAGCAGTTATTCTGAGCCTCCAGATACATTTGTTCATGGATTTCAGACTGTGACCTTAGCCTCTGAGCTGTCCTGAAGGGATGCTCAGTTTGTTCTGGCTGCTTGCTGCACTCCCATAGGAAAGCAAGAACTCTAACAGGAGTTAGAAGGGAGGCTGATGAGCTGGTTGCTAGAAATCCAAATCACAGCCACCTGCATATAATGTCAATCATTCTGTAGCAACAAGGGGGAAAAGAAAATCATCATAAAGCAAGTGTGTACACATAACACACAGGGACACACACACACATACACATGCTCATTCATACATACTATTGTCAGTGATACTAATCAAGGTAGCTTTCCACAGTTTTTAAGGTGGATCAGAGAAGCAGGCCCTTCCCATGAACTTTCAGTGTCTCCAACTGTATGGTATGCCCCCAAACCACCTCTAATCACACATTCCCATTGCTTAACACTCAGCCCTTTTCTTCTAGAGGAAGTCTAACTTGAGTCTTAATAGTCTTGGTGTAACCCAAGGCATGGATGGATAAATGATAAGCCAATGTGCCTCTCACCCTTATTAGGATACTGGAGAAACAAAAAGTCCCTGGAATTAGTGCACATTTGCAAGGCTAGCTTTTTCTTTTAGGTTGGCAGGCTGTTGTCGAGCATTCCTTTAGTTATAAAGTCATTTTGACAGATGAACTCTTGACACTGGAACTTTGGGGTAAAGAAAGGCCCCAGCTTTGAAGATCTCAACAAAGCTGTGCTAATAATCTCAAGATGTCAGTAACAGAGATGAGCAGGGAGCTAGGAGGGCCAGCATCTTCTTTCAGATGTACCTTCATATTCAGATGTATCACTCATATTCAGAACTATGAATTTGCCACATAAAATTAAATTGCCAAAGTAGTGCTAGGAAAATTAGTGTGTAAGAATGGAGATATTATTTTTAGTTTTTAATGTTTCTAAACATAAAAGCTTTGAGTTTGATAGGGGAGGAATCATGGTAGGTACAAGAGGTCTATATAGTAAACTACTCTGGTCCAGCTGTGAGCCGAGTGACCATTGTCTTGTTTCTGGTTCTGGCAAACTGCAGGGAATTGATCATATTTTGACCAGGTGATTTGGTCCATCATGAGAGGATTATTCTTGTTTATGTGGACAGAGTTAGGTCTATGGTGGGTGGGTGTTTTTTAGGGGCAGGGCAGGTTTATTATCTGCATGCAGGCTACCACTGTTTCTGGAAGACTCAGGGAAGTTCCTTTAGTTTTGTCAGCACTGATCTAGGGGATCTGAAATCAAGATTTATAAAAGATGACCATTGCCAAATTGTTGAAAAATATTTGACTTTTTATTTTTTCATAATTTATTTATTTCTATTCACATTATATCTCAATCACAGTACCTTCCACTTTGTCCTCTCTGTCCAATTCCACCCTTACAAATTCCTCTCCCCATTACCCCCTCCACTCTTTTTCTCTGATGAGAAGAGGAAGCTTCCCTTTGGTTACTACCCCACCCTTGGATATCTAGTTCCGCCAGGACTAAGCACATCCTCTCCTACTGAGGCTGAACCAGGCAGTCTAGGTGGGGAAAGAGGATCCAGTGGCAGTCGACATACTCAGAGACAGTTTCCTGCTCCAAATGTTAGGGGACCTGCATGGAGACTGTGCTGCACATCTACTACAAGTGTGTGTGTGTCTGTGTGTGTGTTTGTGTGTGTGTCTATGTGTGTGTGTGTGTGTCTGTGTATCTGTGTGTGTTTGTGTCTGTGTCTGTGCGTGTGTATGGGGGTAGGAGCTACGTACAGCTCTTGTTTGCTGTTTAGCTGGTGCTTCAGTCTTTGTGAGCCCTCATAACTCTAGATTCTTTGACTCTGTAGGTCTTTTTGTGGTGTCCTTGATCCCTCTGACTCTAGAAAGCTGCATGGAAAAGGAAGATGTAACAATAGACACTGAGCAAATTCAAAGAATCATTAGGTCTTACTCCAAAAACCTGTATGCTACAATATTGGAAAATCTGAATGAAATGGATATATATTTTTTAGATAGATATCATTTACTAAAGTTAAATCAAGAGCAAGTAAAGTATTTAAATAGCCTTATACCCCCCCATAGAAGCAGTCATTAAATGTCTCCCAAACAAACAACAACAATGTCCTGACCCAGATGGTTTTATCACACAATTGTACCAGACTTTCAAAGAAGAGTTATTGCCAATACTTCTCAAACACACAAATAGAAACAGAATAAACACTGCCAAACTCATTCTATAAGGCCAGTCACCCAGATACCTAAACCACACAAAACCTCAATAGAGAAAGAGAATTTCACACCATTTTTCTTATGAACATTAACACAAAAATATTCAATGAAATACTTGCATGCCAAATCTAAAAATATATGAAAGACATCATTCAACATGATCAAATAGGCTTTATCCCAGGGATGCATGGATGGTTCAATGTATGAAAATCTATCAATATAATCAAACATATAAACAAACTGGAAAAAGTTACATGGTCATCTCACCTAATGCTGAAAAAGCCTTTGACAAAATCTAACACCACTTCATGTTAAAAGTCTTGGAGAGATCAGGCATACATGGTGCACACCTAAACATGATAAAAAAATAATCTGTTATGAGCCAATATCCAACATTAAACTAAGTAGATGGAAACTTAAAGCTCTTCTAGTGTAACCAGGAACAATACAAGGCTGCTCACTCTCTCCCTATCTATTCAATATAGTACTTGAATAGCACTAGCTAGTACTAGCTAGAGAGACAACCAAAGGAGATGCTAGATCAATAAGACAAATAAAAGAGATCTAGGGATATGAATTGGAATGGAAGAAGTCAAAGTATCGATGTTTTCAGATGATATGACAGTATACATAAGCGAACCCAAAAATTCTACCAAAGAACATTTACAACTGATAAACACATTAAGCAAAGTGGCTGGATACAAAATTAACTCAAAGAAATCAGTAGTCCACCTTTATACAAATTAGTAAAATGCCCTTTACAACAGCCCCAAATAATATAAAATATCTTGATGTAACTCTAACCAAGCAGGTGAAAGACCTGTATAACAAGAAGTTTAGGTCTCTGAAGAAAGAAATTGGGGAAGATATCAGAAGGTGTAAGGATCCCCTATGGTCATGGATAGATATGATTAACATAGTAAAAATGAAAAAATTCCTGTCAAAAGCAATCTACAGATTCAATGCAATTCCCATCAAAATTCCAACAAAATTATTTCCAATCCTTGAAAGATCAAATTTCAACTTCATATGGGAAACCAAAAACCCAGGTTAGCTAAAGTGATCCTGAACAATAAAAAAAAAAACTTCTGGAGGTCCCCGACTTTCAAGCTGTACTATCAAGCAATAGTAAGAAAAACGACGTGTGATTAGCATTAAAAAAAAAAAGACAGATTGATCAAGAAAATATAGAATTAGAAGACCCAGAAATAAACCTACACATCTATGGACACTTGATATTTGAAAAAAAAACCCAACCCAAAACCATACAATGGAAAAAGGAAAAAATCTTCAACAAATGATGCTGGTCTAACTGGACTTCTGCATGTAGAAGAATGCAAATAGAACCATATCTATCACCCTGTACAAAACTCAAGTCCACGTAAATCAAAGGCCTCAATATAAAACCTGATACACTAAATCTCAGACAAGAAAAAGTAGAAGATAGCCTTGAATGCATTGATACAGGAGACAGTTTCCTAAATAGAACACCAATAGCTCAGGCACTAACATCAACAATAAATAGGACCTCATTAAACTGAAAAGCTTTTGTAAGATTAAGGACACCATCAAACACAGGACAACACAGCAGCCTATAGAATGGTAAAAGATCTTGACCAAGCCTACATCCAACACAGAGCTAATATCCAAAATTTATAAAGAACTCAAGGAATTAGGCATCAACAAACCTAACAACCCAATTTAAAAATAGAGTACAGAGCTAAACAGAATTTTCAACAGAAGAATCTCCTATAACTGAGAATCACTTTTAAAAAATGTTTAGTGTCTTTAACTCATCAGGGAAATGCAAATCAATACTACTCTGAGATTCCATCTTACCCCTGTCAGAATGGCTAAGATCAAAACTCAATGACAGCACATGCTGGTGAGGATGTGGAACAAGGGGAATACTCGTCCATTGCTGGTGGGAGTGCAAACTTGTACAAGAGCTTTGGAAATCAATTTTGTGTTTTCTCAGAAAATTGGGAATAGTTCTACCTGATGATGTAGATATCATGCTGCCTGGTTGGTGGCTCAGTGTCTGAGTGATCTTGGGGGTTCAGGTTAGTTGAGACTGCTGGTCTTCCTATGGGGTTGCCCTCCTCAACTTCTTGCAGTATTTCCCTAATTCAACCACAGGGGTTCCAGACTTCAGTCCATTGGCTCAATTTTTTTCAAAGATTTTTTTCGAACCCTTTATTCTGAGGTAATGTCTGTCTTTGTTGCAGAAGTGTGTTTCTTGTATGCAGCAGAATGATGAATCTGGTTTTCATACCCATTCTGATAGCCTGTTTAATTTTCTATTGGGGAGTTAAGTCTAGTGATGTTGAGAAATATTAATGACCAATGATTGTAATTCCTGTTACTTTAATGTGTGTGTGTGTGTGTGTGTGTGTGTGTGTGTGTGTGTGTTTGTATGCATTCCTGTGTACTCCTTTTACCCTCCTTGGGTTAGAGTTTTTCTTCACGTATTTTCTGTAGGTCTTGATTTGTGAATAGATATTGTTTAAATTTGATTTTGTCTTGGAATATCTTGTTTTCTCCATCTATAGTGATTGACAGTTTTGCAGGGTATAATAGTAGAGGTTGGCATCTGTGGTTCTTAGAGCTGTAAGAATTATGTCCTTGTCCTTGTCGCATTTAGAGTCCCTGTTAAGTATTCAGGTATAAATATGTCTGCCTGTGTATGTTACTTGGCCTTTATCCCTGCAGATTTTAATATTCTTTCTTTTTCTATAGATTTTGTGTTTTGATTAATATGTGGTGGGACATTTTCTTTTCTGGTCTAATTTAATTGGTTATCTGTAAGCTTCTTTTATGTTCATAGATATCTCTTTCTTTAGGTTGGGGATATTTTATTTTATGAATTTTGTTGAGAATATTTTCTGGGCCTTGGAGCTGGGACTCTTTACCTTCTTCTATTTCTATTATTCTTAGGTTAGGTCTTTTGATAGCATCCCAGATTTTCTGGATGCTTTGTGTCAGGAATATTTTCTTTTAGATTTAACATTTTCTTTGACTGATGTATCAAATTCTTCTATTTTATCTTCTACTTCTTAGATTCTATTCCACTTCTTGTATTATGTTGGTGATGCTAGATGTTATCTGCTCTCTTCTCTAGGATTTTCATGTCCAGAGTTGCCCCAGTTTGTTTTCTTTATTGCTTTTATATCTGTTTTCAGGTCTTGAACAGTTTTATTCATTTCCTTCACCTGCTTAATTGTATCTTCCTGTATTTCTTTAAGGGATTTATTTGTTTCCTCTTTAGAGGTATCTATCATCATTATAAGGTTATATTTAAGGTAATTTTCTTGTGCTCCAGTTGTGCTAGGATATCTAGATATTGCTGTAGTGGGATAGCTTTTCTCTGAAGGTGCCACGTTGCTCTGGCTCTTGTTTGTGTTTTTATGCTGGCCTTTAGCCATCTGGTTGTCCCTATATGTTTCTGGTGTAGCCGGTATAGGGAAGGTAGGCCTATTCAGGATGTTCCCCATGTAGCAGGCCTCCTGTGGGCAGCCTTTGACTGGATGTTCTTTGTGTAGCAGGTCTGGATGAGTCTTGTTTGGTGGCCTGATGGATGACAGCAGAGATATTGCCAGATAGCAGAGCTGTGGGCACTGCTAGCTCAGTGCAGTTGGGCATGCCCCAGGGCATGGGCAGGAGAATTAGGGGAGGAAGAGATATAACCTGGATGTTCCATGTTTGGCAGGCTAGATGGACACCAATAGAGCAGTGGTCAAACAATGGAGCTCTAGGACAGACCATAGACAGCTGAGGGCAGCTGGATGTGTCACCTATTTTACTTTGTTGATACTAGAGTCTCAGTCTCAAATAGGGATGGGAAATACTAGGAAAAATAAGATCTAATGCACCATGAATTATCATTTTAGAGAGCTACCCCTTATGTGATGAACTACCTAAGTTCAGAGTAGGGTAAGAACCTGATATAGGTCATCCTCTTTATTCCCCCTTTTCTGTAGTAGCCACTGTGGCACTCTCAGCTTCTAAGCAACAAAATTTTTCTTAAAATTCTATGTAAAGTTAGATGACTGAGTTTCTATGTTTCTGTGTCTGATTTCTTTCACTTGGAATAGTAATCTTCAGTTCTATCCAAATTGTCACTCATAGGGATTGTTTTTCAAAACCAAGCAATATTTTATTTTGTGTAGGTTCTGTATTTTCTTGATTCATTATCTGATAAAAACTTAGTACATGACTTTGGTTTGGTTATTGTGAATAATGCTGTAATAAACATAGGAATAAAGATGTCTCTTCAAAACATAGATTTGAATTTATTTGGATATACACCTATTAGTCAGATTGCTAACACATATATAAGTTTGAAATTTTTGTAACTACTTCAGGATTTTAAAAAAATTTTTATTTTATTTTATTTTAACTAGGTATTTTCTTCGTTTACATTTCCAATGCTATCCCAAAAGTCCCCCATACCCTCCCACCCCACTCCCTTAACCACCCACTACCACTTCTTGGCCCTGGTGTTCCCCTGCACTAAGGCATATAGTTTGCACAACCAATGGGCCTCACTTTCCACTGATGGACAACTAGGCCAACTTCTGATACATATGCAGCTAGAGGCACAAGCTGCGGGGTTACTGGTTAATTCATAATGTTGTTCCACCTATAGGGTTGCAGATCTCTTTAGCTCCTTGGGTACTTTTTGTAGCTCCTCCATTGGGAGCCCTGTGATCCATCGAATAGCTGACTGTGAGCATCCACTTCTGTATTTGCTAGGCCCCGGCATAGTCTCACAAGAGACAGCTATATCTGGGACCTTTCAGCAAAATCTTGCTAGTGTATGCATTGGTGTCAGCGTTTGGAAGCTGATTATGAGGTGGATCCCTGGATATGGCAGTCTCTAGATGGTCCATTCTTTTTTCACAACTCCAAACTTTGTCTCTGTAACTCCTTCCATGGGTGTTTTGTTCCCAATTCTAAGAAGGGGCACAGTGTTCCCACTTTGGTCTTCATTCTTCCTGAGTTTCATGCGTTTAGCAAATTGTATCTTATATCTTGGGTATCCTAAGTTTTGGGCTAATATCCACTTATCAGTGAGTACATACTGTGTGAGTTCCTTTGTGATTGTGTTACCTCACTCAGGATGATGCCCTCTGGGTCCATCCATTTGCCTAGAAATTTCATAAATTCATTCTATTTAATAGCTGAGTAGTACTCCATTGTGTAAATGTACCACATTTTCTGTATCCATTCCTCTGTTGAGGGGCATCTGGGTTCTTTCCAGCTTCTGGCTATTATAAATAAGGCTGCTATGAACATTGTGGAGCAAGTGTCCTTCTTAACGGTTGGGACATCTTCTGGATATATGCCCAGGAGAGGTATTGCAGGATCTTCCGGTAGCACTATATCCAATTTTCTGAGGAACCACCAGACTGATTTCCAGAGTAGTTGTACAAGCTTGCAATACCAACAACAATAGAGGAGTGTTCCTCTTTCTCCACATTCTTGCCAGCATCTGCTGTCCCTGAATTTTTTATCTTAGCCATTCTGACTGGTGTGGTGTGGAATCTCAGGGTTGTTTTGATTTGCATTTCCCTGATGATTAAGAATGCTGAACATTTTTTCAGGTGCTTCTCAGCCATTCGGTATTCCTCAGGTGAGAATTCTTTGTTTAGCTCTGAGCCCCATTTTTAATGGGGTTATTTGATTTTCTGGAGTCCACCTTCTTGAGTTCTTTATACATATATTTATTGGATATTAGCCCCTATCTGATTTAGGAAAGGTAAAGATTCTTTCCCAATCTGTTGGTGGCTTTTTTGTCTTATTGATGGTGTCTTTTGCCTTGTAGAAGCTTTGCAATTTTATGAGGTCCCATTTGTTGATTCTCGATCTTACAGCACAAGCCACTGCTCTTCTGTTCAGGAATTTTTCCCCTGTGCCCATATCTTCGAGACTTTTCCACACTTTCTCCTCTATAAGTTTCAGTGTCTCTGGTTTTATGTGGAGTTCCTTGATCCACTTAGATTTTACCTTAATACAAGGAGATAGGAATGGATCAATTTGCATTCTTCTACATGACAACTACCACTTGTGCCAGCACCAATGTTGAAAAGGCTGTCTTTTTTGCACTGGATGGTTTTAGCTCCCTTGTCAAAGGTCAAGTGGCCATAGGTGTGTGGGTTTATTTCTGGGTCTTCAATTCTATTCCATTGGTCTACTTGTCTGCCGCTATACCAGTACCATGCAGTTTTTATCACAATAGCTCTGTAGTAAAGCTTTAGGTCAGGCATGGTGATTCCACCAGAGGTTCTTTTATCCTTGAGAAGACTTTTTGCTAATTGCCCTTTCTAAGGCATTGAAGAATTGAGTTGGAATTTTGATGGGGATTGCATTGAATCTTTAGATTGCTTTTGGAAAGATAGCCATGTTTACTATATTGATCCTGCCCATCCATGAGCATGGGAGATCTTTCCATCTTCTGAGATCTTCTTTAATTTCTTTCTTCAGGGACTTGAAGTTTTTATCATACAGATCTTTCACTTTCTTAGTTAGAGTCACGCCAAGATATTTTATATTATTTGTGACTATTGAGAAGGATGTTGTTTCCCTAATTTCTTTCTCAGTCTGTTTATCCTTTGTGTAGAGAAAGGTCATTGACCTGTTTGAATTAATTTTATATCCAGCTATTTCACTGAAGATGTTTTTCAGGTTTAGGAGTTCTCTGGTGGAATTTTTAGGGTCACTTATATATTCTATCATATCATCTGCAAAAAGTGGTAGTTTGACTTCTTCCTTTCCAATTTATATTCCCTTGATCTCCTTTTGTTGTCAAATTGCTCAGACTAGGACTTCAAGTACAATGTAGAATAGGTAGGGAGTAAGTGGGCAGCCTTGTCTATTCCCTGATTTTAGTGGGATTGCTTCCAGCTTCTCACCATTTAGTCTGATGTTGGCTACTGGTTTGCTGTAGATTGCTTTTATTATGTTTAGGTATTGGCCTTGAATTCCTGATCTTTCCAAGACTTTTATCATGAATGGGTGTTGGATTTTGTCAGATGCTTTCTCAGCATCTAATGAGATGATCATGTGGTTTTTGTTTTTGAGTTTGTTTATATAATTGATTACATTGATGGATTTTCATATATTAAACCATCCCTGCATCCCTGGAATGAAACCTACTTGGTCAGGATGGATGATTGTTTTGACATGTTCTTGTATTCGTCTAGCAAGAATTTTATTGAGTATTTTTGCATCAATATTCATAAAGGAAATTGTTCTGAAGTTCTCCTTGTTGGATTTTTGTGTGGTTTAGTTTTCTGAGTAATTGTGGCTTCATAGAATGAATTGGGTAGTTTACCTTCTTCCATTTTGTGGAATAGTTTGTGCAGAACTGGAATTAGATCTTCTTTGAAGGTATGATAGAACTCTACACTAAACTCATTTTTGGATGGGAGACTATTAATGAATGCTTCTATTTCTTTAGGGGACATAGGGCTGTTTAGATCATTAACCTGATCCTGATTTAAGTTTGGTACCTGGTATCTGTCTAGAAATTTGTCCATTTCATCCAGGTTTTCCATTTTTATTGTGTATAGCCTTTTGTAGAAGGATCTGATCGTGTTTTGGATTTCTTCACGATCTGTTGTTATGTCTCCCTTTTTATTTCTGATTTTGTTAATTAGGATGCTGTCCCTCTGCCCTCTAGTGAGTCTGGCTAAGGCTTTGTATATCTTGTTGATTTTCTCAAAGAACCAGCTCCTCATTTGATTGATTCTTTGAATAGTTCTTTTTGATTCCACGTGGTTGATTTGGACCCTGAGTTTCATTATTTCCTGCCGTCTACTCCTCTTGGGTGAATTTGCTTCCTTTTGTTCTAGAGCTTTTATGTGTGTTGTCAAGCTGCTATTGTGTGCTCTCTCTAGTTTGTTTTTGGAGGCACTCAGAGCTATGAGTTTTCCTCTTAGAAACGCTTTCATTGTGTCCCATATGTTTGGGTATGTTGTGTCTTCATTTTAATTAAACTGTAAAAAGTCTTTCATTTCTTTCTTTATTCCTTCTTTGGCCAAGGTATCATTGAGAAGAGTGTTATTCATTTTCCATGTGAATGTTGGCTTTCCATTATTTATGTTGTTATTGAAGATCAGCCTTAGTCCATGGTGATCTGATAGGATGCATGGGACAATTTCAATATTTTTGTATCTGTTGAGGCCTGTTTTGTGACCAATTATATGGTCAATTTTGGAGAAGGTACCATGAGGTGCTGAGAAGAAGGTATATCCTTTTGTTTCAGGATAAAATGTTCTGTAGATATCTGTTAAATCCATTTGTTTCATAACTTCTGTTAGCTTCACTGTGTCCCTGTTTAGTTTTTGTTTCTATAATCTGTTCATTGATGAAAGTGGTGTGTTGAAGTCTCCCACTATTATTGTGTGAGGTGCAATGTGTGCTTTGAGCTTTACTAAAGTCTCTTTAATGAATGTGGCTGCCCTTGCATTTGGAGCATAAATATTCAGAATTGAGAGTTGTTCTTGGAATATTTTACTTTTGATGAGTATGAAGTGTCCCTCCTTGTCTTTTTTGATAACTTTGGGTTGGAAGTCGATTTTATTTGATAATAGAATGGCTATTTCAACTTGTTTGTTCAGACCATTTTCTTGGAAAATTGTTTTCCAGCCTTTCACTCTGAGGTAGTGTCTGTCTTTTTCCCTGAGATGGGTTTTATGTAAGCAGAAAAATGTTGGGTCCTGTTTGTGTAGCCGGTCTGTTAGTCTATGTCTTTTTATTGAGAATTAAGTCCATTGATATTAACAGATATTAAGGAAAAAGTAATTGTTGCTTCCTATTATTTTGTTGTAAGAGTTGGCATTCTGTTCTCGTGGGTCTCTTCTTTTAGGTTTGTTGTAGGATTGCTTTCTTAGTTTTTCTAGGGTGTGGTTTCTGTCCTTGTATTGTTTTTTTATTCTGTTATTATCCTTTGAAAGGCTGGATTCGTGGAAAGATAATGTGTGAATTTGGTTTTGTCCTGGAATACTTTGTTTCCTCCATCTATGGTAATTGAGATTTTTGCTGGGTATAGTAGCCTGGGCTGGCATTTGTGTTCTCTTAGTGTCTCGATAACATCTGTCCAGGATCTTCTGGCTTTCATACTCTCTGCTGAAAAGTCTGGTGTAATTCTGATAGGCCCACCTTTATATGTTACTTGACCTTTTCCCCTTACTGTTTTTAATATTCTATCTTTATTTAGTGCATTTATTGTTTTGATTATTATGTGTCAGGAGGAATTTCTTTTCTGGTCCAGTCTATTTGGAGTTCTGTAGGCTTCTTATATGGTCCTGGGCATCTCTTTCTTTAGGTTTGGGAAGTTTTCTTCTATAATTTTGTTGAAGATATTTGCTGGCCCTTTTAGTTGAAAATCTTCATTCTTATCAACTCCTATTATTCGTAGGTTTGGTCTTCTCATTGTGTCCTGGATTTCCTGGATCTTTTAAGTTAGAATCTTTTTGCATTTTGCATTTTCTTTGATTGTTGTGCCAATGTTCTCTATGGAATCATCTGCACCTGAGAATCTCTCTTCCATTGCTTGTATTCTGTTGCTGATGCTCGCATCTATGGTTCCAGATCTCTTTCCTAGGGTTTCTATCTCCAGCGTTGCCTCACTTTGGGTTTTCTTTATTGTGTCTACTTCCCTTTTTTGGTCTAGTATGGTTTTGTTCATTTCCATCACCTTTTTGGATGTGTTTTCCTGTTTTTCTTTATGGACTTCTACCTGTTTGGTTGTGTTTTCCTGTTTTTCTTTAAGGACTTGTACCTCTTTAGCAGTGTTCTTCTGTATTTCTTTAAGTGAGTTATTACAGTCCTTCTTATTGTCTTCTACTATCATCATGAGATATGCTTTTAAATCTGGGTCTAGCTTTTCGGTTGTGTTGGGGTGCCCAGGACTGGCTGAGGTGGGAGTGTTGGGTTCTGATGATGGTGAGTGGTCTTGGTTTCTGTTAGTAAGATTCTTGCATTTGCCTTTCTCCATCTGGTAATCTCTGGAATTAGTTGTTATATTTGTCTCTGTTTAGAGCTTGTTCCTCTTATGGTTTTGTTAGCCTCTATCAGCAGACTTGGGAGACTAGATCGCTCTTGAATTTCAGTGGTTAGAGCACTCTCTGAAGGCAAGCTCTCCTCTTGCAGGGAAGGTGGACAGATATCTTGTGTTTGGACCTGCCTCCTGGCAGAAGACAAAGGCCCGATTCAGGACTTGTCCCAGAATCTGTGTAGCTTTTGTAGTCCACACTCTCATCTGCATAGACTAGTCTCGGCGGGATTCAGGAACCAAGATAGTTCCCCCAAGTGCTGTGTCAAAGCCCTCCTGGGCGGGGCGGACACCTCTCCTCTGGCAGGGAAGGTGCCTGGATGTCTGGAGCCCGAAATGTGGTCTGCCTCAGAAGCTCTGTGGCTTCCGCCTGTCCCAGAAGCTGTTAGCTTCTGTAGTCCACACTCTCACCTGTATAGACTAGTCTCGTCGGGATCCAGGAACCAAGATGGCTCCCCCAGATGCTGTGGCCTACTCCAGGATTCTTAACAGTCCTTACTAATTTACATTTTTATCAACTATGTAGAGTTTCTTCATATTCCATTAGTGCTTGTCATCTTTTGTCCTCCATATAATAGCCATTATTGTTAGATGGTTCTTTCTCTATCAAGCATGTAGTTTTATATTTATATTGTGATACACCATTCATACTTACATATGTAATTTAAGTTAATATAGACATTCTGCCCTTTCCAATTCTGTTTTCGCTTTTTTTTTTTTCTCTTCTGGCTGTTTTGTTGCTTGTCTTTTAGTAGGTCTTATGATTTCTTCTTGGTATCTGGACACTATTTACTGTCTTGAAATCTGGTGTAAACAAGCCTTTAGCATTATGGTGGTATAATGTAGGAAGTGAGAAGCTGTCCTTTATCCCCACTGTGTTTGTTTTCTGTCACTATTAAAAGTGCCTGACATGATCAACTCATAAAGACAAAGGGCTTAATTTCTTTGTGGTTTTGAGTATCACATTCATGGCCTGAGATACCCCTTGCCTCTGATGATGAATGGCAAAGGCAGTGAGCCCATGTTCACAATACTCCTTGAATTGTGGCCAGGGAGTGACAAAGAGAAATAGGAGTAGGTTGGCATTCAGCTGTCCCTTTCAAGGCCACACCTTCTTCATTTTAAGAACCCCTACTAGAACTGATGTCTTAATTATTCCACAGCTTCTCTCCAGGGCCACAAAGGGGAGGCAGCTTTTAGTAGAGGCACCATCAGGGGACATTTAAAATCCAAATTATAGTACCCATGGTTAGGTCTCTCTTATTTAATGGTGTTGTGTCTTGGAACCACAAACTTCCCATATGCTTGTCTTTAGGTCTAGGATGGCTGGGATGGGTGGATGCGTGTATTTCTCCTTACCCACATACCAATCTAAAGAGAGCTAGAGTTGAGGATATACCTTTATCCAGGTCCAGTCATTTGGTGTCTAGTAACTCAAGAGCAGGTTAGGCACTAGTTTAACACTTTCATTTGATAGTAGACTTTGCAAAAAACAGTAGAATGCCCTGGTTTGTACTTCCCAATGTGTGTTCTCCACCCTGATGTGTACTTTCCAATCAGTGTTCTCCTTATGCTGATGGAAGAAATAGGGGAATGTATCTATGAAATAGAACTCCCTCCATGGTGACTTGATGGTCTAGCGTTTTAAACTCCTTTTGTACCAGTCTTGCCCACTCAGAGCATCCATCAGCAACAGTATAGGTCTGCCTGCCCAGTCCTGGGTTCTATGGTGAGTGCTGCTTTGGAGGGCATGATGTTTTGCATTTGCCTGCTTGTCTCTGTACTTTGGAGACAGGATTTGCCTTCTATCTCCTACAGAGACAAAGTTTGGAGCTGAGACGAAAGGATGGACCATCTAGAGACTGCCATATCCAGGGATCCACCCCATAATCAGCTTCCAAATGCTGACACCATTGCATACACTAGCAAGACTTTATCGAAAGGACCCAGATGTAGCTCTCTCTTGTGAGACTATGCCGGGGCCTAGCAAACACAGAAGTGGATGCTCACAGTCAGCTATTCGATGGATCACAGGGCTCCCAATGGAGGAGCTAGAGAAAGTACCTAAGGAGCTAAAGGGATCTGCAACCCTATAGGTGGAACAACATTATGAACTAACCAGTACCCTGGAGCTCTTGACTCTAGCTGCATATGTATCAAAAGATGGCCTAGTCGGCCATCACTGGAAAGAGAGGCCCATTGTACATGCAAACTGTATATGCCCCAGTACAGGGGAATGCCAGGGACAAAATAATGGGAATGGGTGGATAGGGAAGTGGGGGCGAGGGTATGGGGGACTTTTGGGAGAGCATTGGAAATGTAATTGAGGAAAATATGTAATAAAAATATTTAAAAAAAGAAGAGTTGTTGGTTTTGGGGTGCTTTTAATACATTCCTATTTCTTAGAACAGATTATATTCTATGATAGAGTTGAAGTTAGTCTAGAGGAAAACCCTGAATTTTCAAGAGGAAATATGACCAATCTGGGTATAGTGCGAGGTTCTCCACGTGAGTGTCAATGCATGCGAGCTGTGAATATCTTGTAACCAAGATGGGCTGATATAAGGGGTGAGAAGCCCAAAGCCCATAGTTCTGAATAACATGTTTCTAGAACTATATAAAATGCCTGTGCTTGTGTTGATGAGAGACTGTTTGATAAATGGTTTTAAAACATTATGATTTATATCAACTTTTATGAAATACATTTAATGACATTCAGAAGACACTAGTCTGAGTCAGCTCAGAACAGTCAACAAAGGAAGGAGCCTTGTTGTAAAGGAAACCTACACAACGTATGTCTCAAAGCATACTGACATATTGTAGAAGAAACATGGGCTGTGATATCAAGCTGAACTTGGGTAGGTTTGGGGTTCAGACATTAGTAGCTGAATGACCTTAAAGAAATTGTCTTTTCTGTGCTCTTCACAGAAATTGGTTAGGGAACTTGGATGGATGAAATAGCACATATGCTCCCTTCTTATTCTTTTGTTTCTTGGCCCTGAAGTAAGTAGTTTTGCTCCAACAAGCAAAGATACAAAAAGCCCATGTTAATTTGCATTGCAGCCATGTTATGCAGGACCACCCATCCAGGACCATCCTTTCTAGCAGTTCCCATGACATCCTTCTCTTGATACTCTCAATTCCAAATGTCTGTGCAAGCTCTCTTGCTTTCATGATGTTTTAATGAGATGATATTTTATTGTGTTAGTCTAATTCCTACTATGTAACCTGAGTAGTTTATATTAAATAAATATTTGCTGCATGCAAAACTGGATGAAAAGGACAAAGTATGCTTGATAGATCTGTCATAATTATTTCAGGAGTTCATCAAAATTTTCATTTTAAACTACTGCTCTTTTGGCTTCTAAGGGTGATGTGCTTTGATTTCAAGTCTCTGGAGAAATTTTGGTCCACATGGAAGATTTAAAAAATGAATTAAAAGTAAAGCAAAAGACATCAACAGTGAGTTAATGCCAGTGTTGAATTTAATAGGACTATATCTGGGGAAAGTAGTGAACAGAAAGCAAAGATTTTTAATGCTACTTCCCAGATTTCCATGGAAACAACTAAATAAATATAATGGAGACATTGTAGAAAACTAACCTGAAAATCTTTTTTCTTTTTTCTAAGTACAAGCTAGTAAAGCAAGCAGCATTGTGTCAGGTGATGTAGTGGTAGCATTGCTGCCTGTATCATGGGGATTATCAGAGAAGCTACCTACTTTTTCATTCTTGAACTTGTATTCCCAAAGAGGAGCTGTAGCAAACCCAATGACAGGATTGGAGGACAAGGCTATTACTGTTGCCAGGTACTGCTGCAGCTCAGACCTGGGTCTGGACTTGCCAAATTCAAATTGGTTGTTCTCAGGTCTGGGACCCAGCACAGCAGTTTCTGAAGCAGGGTGAATGGCATGGAGTGTGGGCTCTGTGCTGGGACTGCCCAGGGTTTCATCTTCTGCTCCACTTCCTCAGGCTGCTGCATTGTCAGCTGGTAATGGTACTTTGCATCAGGTCCACGCTTTCCCTTTTTTCTTTGTGGAACTCTGAAAGAGTTGGGCAGAGCTCCACATCAGCCTTTGACAGATCCTGTTTCAATGTCAAAATCAGCTATAAGCCAGAGGCTCTCATGCTGTAAAGATAAGCAAGCAGAGATGATAGATATCAGACCTGGAACAAATGTAAAGATGCGTTGTCTGATACAAGGGGGCAGTTCTTTAAGTACGGTGTCTATGTGATCCAAGAAAATACAGCAAAGATACTATATGGAGGTGAAAATGATTGTAGAACAAAATTCTAACTAGTATGTTAGTTTTGAGTTTGGCAAGAAAGCTATATATGCAATACCAAAGACAATGTTTTAGAGGAAAATTAAGAATTCCAAAATCAAAGGTGAAGTATTTAAAACACAATGCAATAGTCAAAATATAGGCCTAAGAAATTTGACTGCTCTGTAACCCTTTTTGAAGTATATATAACTTAAACAAATATATTTTTTAACAGTCATAGAATTATACATTCACATTTTTTGCTTTGTTGATATGTGTTATCAAAGACAGTAAAACCTGAAGATTTGTTGCCTTGGGTTTCCAATTTTTTTAGATGATATATGTATATGAGCCTACTTTTTGGAGAGACTTTTAAAAATTCCAGCAGCAAAATGACTTCTGTGTTTATAAGAGCAGGGATTTTCTTACTGTCACAAACTTGTTGATTTACTTCTAATATCCTGGCAGCTAATTCCTGGAGGGAACTTTGTCTTTATCACTTACTGATCAATGATGAAAATCTGTAAACCTGAGGTAGTGCATCATGAGGTTGCATACCCGTAGGAAAGGCTGCATTAAGCCTTGCAAAGATATCAACTGTGTGTTCATCTGCCTCATTAAAGTTGGGATTTTAGTAGTAATTTGTAGCTTTCCTAAATATAGAAGTAAAGGTTGTCCCAACTTTCTTTTTTTTTCCATTTTTAATTAGGTATTTAGCTCATTTACATTTCCAATGCTATACCAAAAGTCCCCCATAGCCACCCACCTCCACTTCCCTACCCACCCACTCCCCTTTTTTGGCCCTGGCGTTCCCCTGTACTGGGGCATATAAAGTTTGCGTGTCCAATGGGCCTCTCTTTCCAGTGATGGCCGCCTAGGCCATCTTTTGATACATATGCAGCTAGAGTCAAGAGCTCTGGGGTACTGGTTAGTTCATAATGTTGTTCCACCTATAGGGTTGCAGATCCCTTTAGCTTCTTGGGTACTTTCTCTAGCTCCTTCATTGGGGACCATGTGATCCATCCAATAGCCGACTGTGAGCATCCACTTCTATGTTTGCTAGGCCCAGGCATACTCTGACAAGAGACAGCTATATCAGGGTCCTTTCAGCATAGTCTTGCTAGTGTATGCAATGGTGTCAGCATTTGGAAGCTGATTATGGGATGGATCCCCGGATATGGGAGTCTCTACATGGTCCATCTTTTTATCTCAGCTCCAAACTTTGTCTCTGTACCTCCTTCCAAGGGTGTTTTGTTCCCACTTCTAAGGAGGGGCATAGTGTCCACACTTCAGTCTTCATTCTTCTTGAGTTTCATGTGTTTAGGAAATTGTATCTTATATCTTGGATATCCTAGGTTTTGGGCTAATATCCACTTATCAGTGAGTACATATTGTGTGAGTTCCTTTGTGAATGTGTTACCTCACTCAGGATGATGCCCTCCAGGTCCATCCATTTGGCTAAGAATTTCATAAATTCATTCTTTTTAATAGCTGAGTAGTACTCCATTGTGTAAATGTACCACATTTTCTGTATCCATTCCTCTGTTGAGGGGCATCTGGGTTCTTTCCAGCTTCTGGCTATTATAAATAAGGCTGCTATGAACATAGTGGAGCATGTGTCCTTCTTACCAGTTGGAGCATCTTCTGGATATATGCCCAGGAAAGGTATTGCTGGATCCTCCGGTAGTACTATATCCAATTTTCTGAGGAACCGCCAGACTGATTTCCAGAGTGGTTGTACAAGCCTGCAATCCCACCAACAATGGAGGAGTGTTCCTCTTTCTCCACATCCATGCCAGCATCTGCTGTCACCTGAATTTTTGATCTTAGCCATTCTGACTGGTGTGAGGTGGAATCTCAGGATTGTTTTGATTTGCATTTCCCTGATGATTAAGGATGTTGAACATTTTTTCAGGTGCTTCTCTGCCATTCGGTATTCCTCAGGTGAGAATTCTTTGTTCAGTTCTGAGCCTCATTTTTTAATGGGGTTATTTGATTTTCTGAAGTCCACCTTCTTGAGTTCTTTATATATGTTGGATATTAGTCCCCTATCTGATTTAGGATAGGTAAAGATCCTTTCCCAATCTGTTGGTGGTCTTTTTGTCTTATTGAAGGTGTCTTTTGCCTTGCAGAAACTTTGGAGTTTCATTAGGTCCCATTTGTCAATTCTCGATCTTACAGCACAAGCCATTGCTGTTCTGTTCAGGAATTTTTCCCCTGTGCCCATATCTTCAAGGCTTTTCCCCATTTTCTCCTCTATAAGTTTCAGTGTCTCTGGTTTTATGTGAAGTTCCTTGATCCACTTAGATTTGACCTTAGTACAAGGAGATAAGTATGGATCGATTCGCATTCTTCTACACGATAACAACCAGTTGTGCCAGCACCAATTGTTGAAAATGCTGTCTTTCTTCCACTGGATGGTTTTAGCTCCCTTGTCGAAGATCAAGTGACCATAGGTGTGTGGGTTCATTTCTGGGTCTTCAATTCTATTCCGTTGGTCTACTTGTCTGTCTCTATACAAGTACCATGCAGTTTTTATCACAATTGCTGGTCCTTTGAGTTGAAAATCTTCATTCTCATCCACTCCTATTATCCGTAGGTTTGGTCTTCTCATTGTGTCCTGGATTTCCTGGATGTTTTTAGTTAGGATCTTTTTGCATTTTCCATTTTCTTTGATTGTTGTGCCGATGTTCTCTATGGTGTCTTCTGCACCTGAGATTCTCTCTTCCATCTCTTGTATTCTGTTGCTGATGCTGGCATCTATGGTTCCAGATTTCTTTCCTAGGGTTTCTATCTCCAGCGTTGCCTCACTTTGGGTTTTCTTTATTGTGTCTACTTCCCTTTTTAGGTCTAGTATGGTTTTGTTCATTTCCATCACCTGTTTGGATGTGTTTTCCTGTTTTCCTATAAGGACTTCTACCTGTTTTGTTGTGTTTTCCTGTTTTTCTTTAAGGACTTGTAACTCTTTAGCAGTGTTTTCCTGTTTTTCTTTAAGGACTTGTAACTCTTTAGCAGTGTTCTCCTGTATCTCTTTAAGTGAGTTATTGAATTCCTTCTTTATGTCCTCTACCATCATCATGAGATATGCTTTTAAATCCAGGTCTACCTTTTCAGGTGTGTTAGGGTGTCCTGGACTGTGCGAAGTGGGCATTCTGGGTTCTGATGATGGTGAGTGGTCCTGGTTTCTGTTAGTAGGATTCTTATGTTTACCTTTCGCCATCTGGCAATCTCTGGAGTTAGTTGTTATAGTTGTCTTTGTTAAGAGATTGTTCCTCTGTTGATTTTGTTACCCTCAATCAGCAGGCGTGGGAGACAAGCTCTCTCCTCCGAGTTTCAGTGGTCAGAGCAGTCTCTGCAGGCAAACTCTCCTCTTTCGGGGAAGGTGTACAGTTATCTGGTGTTTGGACCTCCTCCTGGCTGAAGGTGAAGGCCCAAAACAGGATCTTTCCCAGAAGCTGTGTTGCTTTGGCCAGGAAGGTGGCCGGTTGTCTGGAGTTGAAGATGTCGCCGCCTCAGAAGCTCTGTGGCTCTCGCCAGGAAGGTGGCCGGCCGTCTGGGGCCGAAGATGGCGCCGCCTCAGAAGCTCTGTGGCTCTTGCCAGGAAGGTGGCTGGTTGTCTGGAGCCGAAGATGGCGCCGCCCCAGAAGCTCTGCGACTCTCACCCGTACCAGAAACGGCTGGCCTCTGTATTCCACACGGTCTCCCGTGCAGCCTGCCCTCCGCGGAGTCCTGGAGCCAAGAAGGCTCCCGCCGGCGCCTGTAACACAAACCTCTCAGGCCGGTTGTCCCAACTTTCAATAGTGGCCTTTTAAAATTATTTAGTACTACTACTACTTCATATTTAATTATTTAATAATGAACACATTTTATAACATTAAGTATTTGACAATTGCATACAATGTATCTGGGTCATATTCACCCTCTATTCATGCCTCCAATTCCTCCCAGATCTGCATTCACCTCCCTACTCCATTTCATGTCTTATTTAAAACAAAGTAATATAATCAAGCCCAAATAATGCTGCCCACACGCTCTTGGGCATGGGGCTATCCACTGGAGCATGGTTGACCTACCAGGAGCCTCACTCTTAGAGAACCAATTCTCCTTCCAGGATCTGTTAATTACCCCAGCTCCACAGTTCAGGCTGGGGATGATAAGCCTCATCTCTGTGCTACAAGGTTGACTGGCTTGATCTTGTGCAGGTCTTGTACAGGCAAGGTCTTGTTACAAGGCAAGGCCTTATAACAGCTGCTTGGAATTTAAGACTGTGGCATCCTATCATGTCCAGAAGATGCTGTAGTTTGCTCTGGCTCTCCCTAACTTCTATTTCTTACAATATTTCTTCATTGTCTTCAAAGATGGTTTCTGAGCCTTGTGCAGAGGGTGTTACAGATTTCCCATTTGTGGCAGAGGGCCCCACTGACATTTATTCTTAGCACTTTGACCAGTTGTGAGTTGCTGTATTAACCACTGCCCATGTAATAAAGGAACTTCTTTGATGAGATTCAAAAAGCACACTAAGTTTTAAGAACTTCCTTCACTCCAGTCAGTTATAAAGCTAATAAATAGAATTTTGAAAAATTCACACACTACACTCTAGACTCACATGAAAAGAGTGAAATATTTACTATTCTGTGTGGTTAAATTTCAGCTTTCCAGAGCCCAGGATAGAGTAATTGCTACCATTTACAGGTTTTCTTGGCAATCAGTATAAAAAGATGAGAAGAAATTTTTACTTATATATTAAAAAACAGAGTTTCTAGATCAAGGAAATGACGTAAAGTCACATATCAAAAAGTTAATCTATATGCAAAAATAGACAAGAAAATAAAAATTAATAGATGTGTAATTGAAAAAATATATATGTCAATTTAATTGATGAAAATTGTATAATCAAAATTAAAAAGTTCTATAAACATCACAGAAGGAAAAGTGACACTAAGATAATGGTCAGGTTGCCTTCAGCGCATAACCAAATTGAGTAGAAAACTGAATGGAACATTTGAGATTCAAGAATCCTACACAGACATGTGCTACCTATTTGAAGGAAAAGAAAGCTGTTATTGGAAATTTAAGGGCTGAAAATTTTTAAAAAATTCTTACATCTTTCTGAAAAGAATCTTACTCAAATTTGATACTCTAGTAAACCAAAAAATGAGTCCAGAAGGAAGTGTTTTAGAAGAGAAAACTGTGGAACCATGTCAGCCAGATAAATATAGATTTCAGCTTAAATAAGTGTGGTAAATATAGCTGAAAACCAATATAGAAAATTCCCAGAAAAGAAAAATGCAATATATAAAAAGGCTTGATAGACTTCTATCTCCAGGAAGAGGTTGTCAATTCAATTGTCCAGATTTCTGCTGTGAAGTACAAGTCTCTGCTCATCTTGTGATCAGACTTGCTGTGAGGATTCCCTGGCTCTGTTCTCTAAGGCTGAAATTACATGTCTTTTACCAATAACCCTGCATTTATATGGGTTTCATGAATCCAAACTCCAGCCATCTTATATATGTGGCAAGCACTGAGTTAATACCCCAGCTCCATGACACCCTTTCAATTTCCCAGAAGTTCTCTTCTGCTTTCATAAATTTATTAATATTTTTGATTTTCCTGTATGAGACAAAACACAGGATTTTTTTCCTCAGTCCAATCTACTTAGTTTAATATAACCATCTCTGGTCACATTGATTTCAAGGAAATTACAGAATTGTATTAATTTCATCTTTATCTTTATGTGTCTGAGGCAGAGAGAAGGGTTAGAGACAAACTCTCACTATGTAGGCCAGATTAGCACCCTATGACATCTTGGGATTATAAAATGTGTCGCCATGCTTGGCTAATTTCTTTCTTTCTAATGACTAAATGGTACTCTATTTTCAGTATGACACACTTTCTTTATCCATTCTTGCACTGATGGATTGCCTGGATGATTTCATGTGCTTTTGTGGGTTTTCAAAAACACGATATATAGATATTTAATACAGAACCTTGCATTCCCTCAGTAGTATGCCTGGGGTGGTGCATCTGGACCACATGATGTTTTGAGGAACCTTCATGTTGATTTCTATCTATTCTCCCAATGCATAATGATAATAATAGGCAAGTAGTACATACCTTTCTTTTTAAAATAATATATTTTGGTCTTTTAAAAACAATTGTTATCACAATTCCAATAATCATAGAAGAAAAGAGAGACTGGAATAATGATGTGTGAACTAGAAAGTTATTGGTAAAGGTAGACAAATAAACAAATACAGAATAATGCTAGGAAAAATAGAAGAAGGAAAGGCAGAAAGATGAGAGAGAAGATCCAGCCACAAATTAAGACAACCAATTTACAAAACAACCAAGTTTTAGGGGAACTACAAAGGCAGGGAAGATGGGACAGAGGGATCAAAAAGAGAAACAAACTTTATCTGATGAATGAATAAAAATGAGGAAAACAAAGGCAAGAGAAAAGAAAAGAGGATTCAATTTTGCATACGACACGTTGAGCACAGTAGCTAATGTCTCCAATCCCAACACCCAAGAAGCAGAGGCAGAGAGACACTAAGCCCGAGGCCAGCCTGGGAACCGTAACAAGAGCCCATCTTGAGAAAGAAGACAAAATGGGAGGAAAGAAGGAAAAAACTGCATATCAAAGTGAGAGGAAATAAATAAAAAGAATAAATCATTATCAAAAAAATTCAAGCAAACATTTAAAGTAATTGGTCTCAACAAAAAGTCTTTATAGAAAAACAGAATATGAACCTGAGAGCAATGATGTTCTTACTGATGAGAATGTGGCTGAGAAGAACACTCCTCCATTGCTGGAGGTAGACATAAATCAGTAGATATTTAAGGATAAAGAGAAAAACACACCTATTTTAAATGTTAATAGCTGCAGTTGAAAAATTGCTGCATTGATTATATCATTTAAAAATGTTCAGACACTTACTTAGACGTTTATTGGCCTGTTCACCCTGACATATGGCTAAATTTTGATACTCAATGATATTGCCATTAAATGTCCCCAAAGATGGAGTATGATATCCATAGGAGGTATGGAAACAAATCCCAGTTAGACCTATGAGAGATGCAAGACTTTTCAACAAGCACACTGACTGATGAACACCAGGCTGCAAGGGTCTGAAAAAGTGTGGACTCAAATATCTTCATATTAGGAATGACAAGTCAGTACTGCTAGTCTCTTTCCAGTTGATAGTAAACCCTTTTATTCTCTAAGCACATCATACCAGAAGCACTTGACTCAAATAATGAGCCCAAGGAATTCACCCTGAGCACAAAGGGAAGTAGAGAAGGATAATCCCTGTTCTCCAAATTTTAGGCAAATCACATTCAGAAGAGAATGAAAATGTGAAGATTATCTTACTCATGAAAATAAAATAAAATTCTCATTCAGATTGAGAGAAATTGGAAGGGAACAGAATAACATCTATCTTTTATATTCCAATTAAAAGAGAAAGAAAAGGCTTTAGAATTATTTCTAAGCCTTGGGGGACATCGTTATTTAATGCTAATCAGGTGCTCAAGGTGATATTCTCTATATGTTGCATTATATATCACATTTATATATTATGTATCTATAAAACATTTATTTAAATGAAATGAAGGCTCCAGCTTTTGACACATCAGTATATGATTCTTCTGCTGCAACTGGCAATACTGTACAAAGAACTCTTCAGAAAGCTCAATTTGGATGAGCTGTATTGACAAAGGATATATCTTGATAAATGCATAGTGTGTAATTATTGCATTTACTTTCTATCCATGACACTTAAAATTACTAACAAAGATGGAGAACACAATATCATCTCTTTGCTTTAGGGAAGTCACACTGGCCACTGATCACTGGCTAGAACCCATTCAAAGATTTTGCTTTATATATTTTTTTCCTTCTTAAATCTCTTTAGTTGCTCCAGTTTCCTCCTGACAGTTAGCTCTAGAATAGGATTAAGCAGTCTAAACGTGTCAGTCCATCACCAGAAGTGAGCACAGTTTTAAAACACTTGCAGTAAACTGGTCCTAAAAGGAATTGAGTCAGAGGAGAGAGACAGACAGATAAGGCGAGAGAGAGAGAGAGAGAGAGAGAGAGAGAGAGAGAGAGAGAGAGAGAGAGAGAGGTAAAGAAAAAGAAAAAGAATAATCTTTCTTGTGGATTGATAAGATATTAGATTTCCTCATATTGGGTTTCCATCAGTTTCAGACTGCATCTTTTTTAATTTATGACATGAGGACTAAGTGAGCAGTTCCCTTGCTGGGTATTATATCCTGCATCCTCACTTGATACTCATCTGATGTCCAGCACCTATCCCCAGCAGGCATGGTGAATCCTCCTTTTGACCCCTAGCACAGATCTCTAAAAGCAGGAGCAGTATGCTTTTTCTGAAACCTAAAAGCAGATCTGAAAGACAGTGTCAAGAAACACTCAATACCCCAGTGTAGGGGAATGCCAAGGCAGGGAGGTGGGTGGGTGGGGGAACACTCTCACAGAAACAGGAGGAAGGGGGCTGGGAGAGAGGGTTCCGGGGGGACCGGGAAAGGGGATAACATTTGAAAGATAAATAAAGAAAATATCCAATAAAAAAATAAAGTTACAGTCAGGGTAAAAAGAAAAGAAAAAGAAATACAACTAACTTTAATTCACCTTGGTTCTCAGACAAATTCCCTCCAGGTCTGAGATGAAAACAGTTGCCTGGTCCCCTTGATGATACTATGACAACATCACCTCCACAAATGTCAAAATTCATTTGATGCTCATTTTTATTCCAAAACTGCCCAACCTTGCTAAAGCAACCCTATCTCCAACCCTAACCCCACCATTCAGCTCAGGACCAAATCTAACATTCGATCAATATCCTGATTATAGATTCTCACATAAGTACTGATGTGACAGTGTGCTCAGGGACAAGAGTAATAGCATCCCTGAAATTCATGTGTGGTGTGTAAAATACATACAGTAAAAAGAACTTTTAAAAATGTTCTTATTCAATTTCAGTTTCTTGGTGCATCAGTACAGCTATACTGCCAGCATCTACCTTCAATTCCTCTGTGTAGAACAGTAAAATTACACCTTCAAGATGAAACTGTAAGAAAAAATTTCCCCACTTTTACCTACTTTACTCTGTTTTTGTTGTTGTTGTTGTTTCAGAACCTATGATTTTCCAAAATATAAAGTTTTAGCAAATAACATTAATGACTTCTCACATTTACAAAAATAAAAAATAAGCTGGAATGAATGGAAACTTTGAGCGATTTTCTGGTAAATCTAATTTATTTAAATTAGCTTTATTTAATTATACATACAGCTGTTCAGTGCCCCAAATGTAGCCCATGGGACTACTTTAAGTCCTTAAGTCTAAATGTCATGTTTTATCACTGTGTAACACATAGCAAATGGCAACAAAAATTCTTTTGTTGCTCACTGGGTCATCATGGCAGTAGGCTTTTCCTTGCTTTCTTCTGTGACAGGATAATGGGACAATGGCTATAATGAATACACACAGGACTTTCCTTTTAGCTGAATACAATTCATATCCTACACTATTTTACAGACATGACGTTGCTTAGCTGTGACTGTTTTGTTCCTTCCATATCTACTCGTATCCCAAACCTACGATTCTCAGCTCAGATTCCCCCTTAGTTCTTCCCTCCGTCTGCATCCAACATCAATGGGCCAGCAACTCTGAATCAGCCCCGAGTTCAAAGTAGAATTCATCATTTTTCAAATGGCTCATTTTGATCGAACCTCACAAAGTGAGGCTCCAGGTATGATTCAGACTTCTGGATTTTTAGGAAACAACATGGCTTATCACTGAGATCACCACTGTGTGTGTGTGTGTGTGTGTGTGTTCATATATATGCAAATCTACATGCATGAGTGATGCACATTTGCCTTAAGTTTTGGCAGTCTCTCACTAGCCTGGAGCTTGCCACAGATTAGGCAGGCTGGCAATTGAGCTTCAAAGCTCTTCCTGTCTCTACCTCCCCAGCATTGAAAATGTAAGGACATGCCACCAAACCTGACTTTTTTCACATAAGTTTTAAAGATGAACTCATATCTTCCATGTGCACTCATGCCCTGTTACCACCATTATCCTCCTATGAATGTATAAGGACATTAACATGGCAAATACACATGCCTTACCTACCAGAAAGATCATTGATTTTGTAATATGAAACATGGATGTGACTCCAGTTCGATTGCTATTGACTTAAATGATATGGGCTCCTTAGTGTCCTCATTTATAATACAAGCTTCCCAGTGTTCACCACAGAATTCAAGGAGAAAATACAATTAGAATTTTTTTATAAGACAAGATTATGCCCCTCGACTCGAGCCCCGGGCTACCTTGCCAGCAGAGTCTTGCCCAACACCCGCAAGGGCCCACACGGGACTCCTCACGGGATCCTAAGACCTCTGGTGAGTGGAACATAGCGCCTGCCCCAATCCAATCGCGCGGAACCTGAGACTGCAGTACATAGGGAAGCAGGCTACCCGGGCTTGATCTGGGGCACAAACCCCTTCCGCTCCACTCGAGCCCCGGGCTACCTTGCCAGCAGAGTCGCCTGACACCCGCAAGGGCCCACACAGGATTCCACACGAGATCCTAAGACCTCTAGTGAGTGGAACACAACTTCTGCTAGGAGTCTGGTTCGAACACCAGATATCTGGGTACCTGCCCTGCAAGAAGAGAGCTTGCCTGCAGAGAATACTCTGCCCACTGAAACTAAAGAGAGTGCTACCCTCCAGGTCTGCTTATAGAGGCTAACAGAGTCACCTGAAGAACAAGCTCTTAACAGTGACAACTAAAACAGCTAGCTTCAGAGATTACCAGATGGCGAAAGGCAAACGTAAGAATCCTACTAACAGAAATCAAGACCACTCACCATCATCAGAACGCAGCACTCCCACCCCACCTAGTCCTGGGCACCCCAACACAACCGAAAATCTAGACACAGATTTAAAAACATTTCTAATGATGATGATAGAGGACATCAAGAAGGACTTTCATAAGTCACTTAAAGAATTACAGGAGAGCACTGCTAAAGAGTTACAGGCCCTTAAAGAAAAGCAGGAAAACACAGCCAAACAGGTAGAAATCATTAAAGAAAAACAGGAAAACACATCCAAACAGGTGATGGAAATGAACAAAACCATACTAGAACTAAAAGGGGAAGTAGACACAATAAAGAAAACCCAAAGCGAGGCAACGCTGGAGATAGAAAACCTAGGAAAGAGATCTGGAACCATAGATGCGAGCATCAGCAACAGAATACAAGAAATGGAAGAGAGAATCTCAGGTGCAGAAGATTCCATAGAGAACATTGACACAACAGTCAAAGAAAATACAAAATGCAAAAGGATCCTAACTCAAAACATCCAGGTAATCCAGGACACAATGAGAAGACCAAACCTACGGATAATAGGAATTGATGAGAATGAAGATTTTCAACTTAAAGGGCCAGCTAATATCTTCAACAAAATAATAGAAGAAAACTTCCCAAACATAAAAAAAGAGATGCCCATGATCATACAAGAAGCCTACAGAACTCCAAATAGACTGGACCAGAAAAGAAATTCCTCCCAACACATAATAATCAGAACAACAAATGCACTAAATAAAGATAGAATATTAAAAGCAGTAAGGGAGAAAGGTCAAGTAACATATAAAGGAAGGCCTATCAGAATTACACCAGACTTTTCACCAGAGACTATGAAAGCCAGAAGAGCCTGGACAGATGTTATACAGACACTAAGAGAACACAAATGCCAGCCCAGGCTACTATACCCGGCCAAACTCTCAATTACCATAGATGGAGAAACCAAAGTATTCCACGACAAAAACAAATTCACACAATATCTTTCCACGAATCCAGCCCTTCAAAGGATAATAACAGAAAAGAAGCAATACAAGGACGGAAATCACGCCCTAGAACAACCAAGAAAGTAATCATTCAACAAACCAAAAAGAAGACAGCCACAAGAACAGAATGCAAACTCTAACAACAAAAATAAAAGGAAGCAACAATTACTTTTCCTTAATATCTCTTAATATCAATGGACTCAATTCCCCAATAAAAAGACATAGACTAACAGACTGGCTACACAAACAGGACCCAACATTCTGCTGCTTACAGGAAACCCATCTCAGGGAAAAAGACAGACACTACCTCAGAGTGAAAGGCTGGAAAACAATTTTCCAAGCAAATGGACTGAAGAAACAAGCTGGAGTAGCCATTTAAATATCGGATAAAATCGACTTCTAACCCAAAGTTATCAAAAAAGACAAGGAGGGACACTTCATACTCATCAAAGGTAAAACCTCCAAGAGGAACTCTCAATTCTGAATATCTACGCACCAAATGCAAGGGCAGCCACATTCATTAGAGACACTTTAGTAAAGCTCAAAGCATACATTGCACCTCACACAATAATAGTGGGAGACTTCAACACACCACTTTCTTCAAAGGACAGATCGTGGAAACAGAAACTAAACAGGGACACAGTGAAACTAACAGAAGTTATGAAACAAATGGACCTGACAGATGTCTACAGAACATTTTATCCTAAAACAAAAGGATATACCTTCTTCTCAGCACCTCACGGGACCTTCTCCAAAATTGACCATATAATTGGTCACAAAATAGGCCTCAATAGATACAAAAATATTGAAATTGTCCCATGTATCCTATAAGACCACCATGGCCTAAGACTGATCTTCAATAACAACATAAATAATGGAAAGCCAACATTCACGTGGAAACTGAATAACACTCTTCTCAATGATACCTTGGTCAAGGAAGGAATAAAGAAAGAAATTAAAGACTTTTTAGAGTTTAATGAAAATGAAGCCACAACGTACCCAAACCTATGGGACACAATGAAAGCATTTCTAAGAGGGAAACTCATATCTCTGAGTGCCTCCAAGAAGAAACGGGAGACAGCACATACTAGCAGCTTGACAACACATCTAAAAGCCCTAGAAAAAAAGGAAGCAAATTCACCCAAGAGGAGTAGACGGCAAGAAATAATCAAACTCAGGGGTGAAATCAACCAAGTGGAAACAAGAAGAACTATTCAAAGAATTAACCAAACGAGGAGATGGTTCTTTGAGAAAATCAACAAGATAGATAAACCCTTAGCTAGACTCACTAAAGGGCACAGGGACAAAATCCTAATTAACAAAATCAGAAATGAAAAGGGAGACATAACAACAGATCCTGAAGAAATCCAAAACACCATCAGATCCTTCTACAAAAGGCTATACTCAACAAAACTGGAAAACCTGGACGAAATGGACAAATTTCTGGACAGATACCAGGTACCAAAGTTGAATCAGGATCAAGTTGATCATCTAAACAGTCCCATATCACCTAAAGAAATAGAAGCAGTTATTAATAGTCTCCCAACCAAAAAAGCCCAGGACCAGATGGGTTTAGTGCAGAGTTCTATCAGACCTTCAATGAAGATCTAATTCCAGTTCTGCACAAACTATTTCACAAAATAGAAGTAGAAGGTACTCTACCCAACTCCTTTTATGAAGCCACTATTACTCTGATACCTAAACCACAGAAAGACCCAACAAAAATAGGGAACTTCAGACCAATTTCTCTTATGAATATCGATGCAAAAATCCTCAATAAAATTCTCGCTAACCGAATCCAAGAACACATTAAAGCAATCATCCATCCTGACCAAGTAGGTTTTATTCCAGGGATGCAGGGATGGTTTAATATACGAAAATCCATCAATGTAATCCATTATATAAACAAACTCAAAGACAAAAACCACATGATCATCTCGTTAGATGCAGAAAAAGCATTTGACAAGATCCAACACCCATTCATGATAAAAGTTTTGGAAAGATCAGGAATTCAAGGCCCATACCTAAACATGATGAAGCAATCTACAGCAAACCAGTAGCCAACATCAAAGTAAATGGAGAGAAGCTGGAAGCAATCCCACTAAAATCAGGGACTAGACAAGGCTGCCCACTTTCTCCCTACCTTTTCAACATAGTACTTGAAGTATTAGCCAGAGCAATTCGACAACAAAAGGAGATCAAGGGGATACAAATTGGAAAAGAGGAAGTCAAAATATCACTTTTTGCAGATGATATGATAGTATATATAAGTGACCCTAAAAATTCTACCAGAGAACTCCTAAACCTGATAAACAGCTTCGGTGAAGTAGCTGGATATAAAATAAACTCAAACAAGTCAATGGCCTTTCTCTATACAAAGAATAAACAGGCTGAGAAAGAAATTAGGGAAACAACACCCTTCTCAATAGTCACAAATAATATAAAATATCTTGGCGTGACTCTAACTAAGGAGGTGAAAGATCTGTATGATAAAAACTTCAAATCTCTGAAGAAAGAAATTAAAGAAGATCTCAGAAGATGGAAAGATCTCCCATGCTCATGGATTGGCAGGATCAACATTGTAAAAATGGCTATCTTGCCAAAAGCAATCTACAGATTCAATGCAATCCCCATCAAAATTCCAACTCAATTCTTCAACGAATTGGAAGGAGCAATTTGCAAATTTGTCTGGAATAACAAAAAACCTAGGATAGCAAAAAGGCTTCTCAAGGATAAAAGAACTTCTGGCGGAATCACCATGCCAGACCTAAAGCTTTACTACAGAGCAATTGTGATAAAAACTGCATGGTACTGGTATAGAGACAGACAAGTAGACCAATGGAATAGAATTGAAGATCCAGAAATGAACCCACACACCTATGGTCACTTGATCTTCGACAAGGGAGCTAAAACTATCCAGTGGAAGAAAGACAGCATTTTCAACAATTGGTGCTGGCACAACTGGTTGTTATCGTGTAGAAGAATGTGAATCGATCCATACTTATCTCCTTGTACTAAGGTCAAATCTAAGTGGATCAAGGAACTTCACATAAAACCAGAGACATTGAAACTTATAGAGGAGAAAGTGGTGAAAAGCCTTGAAGATATGGGCACAGGGGAAAAATTCCTGAACAGATCAGCAATGGCTTGTGCTGTAAGATTGAGAATTGACAAATGGGACCTAATGAAACTCCAAAGTTTCTGCAAGGCAAAAGACACCGTCAATAAGACAAAAAGACCACCAACAGATTGGGAAAGAATCTTTACCTATCCTAAATCAGATAGGGGACTAATATCCAACATATATAAAGAACTCAAGAAGGTGGACTTCAGAAAATCAAATAACCCCATTAAAAAATCGGGCTCAGAACTGAACAAAGAATTCTCACCTGAGGAATACCGAATGGCAGAGAAGCACCTGAAAAAATGTTCAACATCCTTAATCATCAGAGAAATGCAAATCAAAACAACCCTGAGATTCCACCTCACACCAGTCAGAATGGCTAAGATCCAAAATTCAGGTGACAGCAGATGCTGGCGTGGATGTGGAGAAAGAGGAACACTCCTCCATTGTTGGTGGGAGTGCAGGCTTGTACAACCACTCTGGAAATCAGTCTGGCGGTTCCTCAGAAAATTGGACATAGTACTACCGGAGGATCCAGCAATACCTCTCCTGGGCATATATCCAGAAGATGCCCCAACTGGTAAGAAGGACACATGCTCCACTATGTTCATAGCAGCCTTATTTATAATAGCCAGAAGCTGGAAAGAACCCAGATGTCCCTCAACAGAGGAATGGATACAGAAAATGTGGTACATCTACACAATGGAGTACTACTCAGCTATTAAAAAGAATGAATTTATGAAATTCCTAGCCAAATGAATGGACCTGGAGGGCATCATCCTGAGTGAGGTAACACATTCACAAAGAAACTCACACAATATGTACTCACTGATAAGTGGATATTAGCCCCAAACCTAGGATACCCAAGATATAAGATATAATTTGCTAAACACATGAAACTCAAGAAGAATGAAGACTGAAGTGTGGACACTATGCCCCTCCTTAGATTTGGGAACAAAACACCCATGGAAGGAGTTACAGAGACAAAGTTTGGAGCTGAGATGAAAGGATGGACCATGTAGAGACTGCCATATCCAGGGATCCACCCCATAATCAGCATCCAAACGCTGACACCATTGCATACACTAGCAAGATTTTATTGAAAGGACCCAGATGTAGCTGTCTCTTGTGAGACTATGCCGGGGCCTAGCAAACACAGAAGTGGATGCTCACAGTCAGCTAATGGATGGATCATAGGGCTCCCAATGGAGGAGCTAGAGAAAGTAGCCAAGGAGCTAAAGGGATCTGCAACCCTATAGGTGGAACAACATTATGAACTAACCAGTACCCCGGAGCTCTTGACTCTAGCTGCATATGTATCAAAAGATGGCCTAGTCGGCCATCACTGGAAAGAGAGGCCCATTGGACTTGCAAACTTTATATGCCCCAGTACAGGGGAACACCAGGGCCAAAAAGGGGGAGTGGGTGGGCAGGGGAGTGGGGGTGGGTGGATATGGGGGACTTTTGGTATAGCATTGGAAATGTAAATGAGCTAAATACCTAATAAAAAATGGAAAAAAAAGACAAGATCATGTAAATATTAGTAATTTTTATTTTGTACTATACCTAAACAGAAGAATCCAATGAGAAGCCACTTCACCCACTTCAGTAATGTTGTTGCCCTTCTTAGGTCAATAGAAATTAATGAGTAATTGGTTTGCACAGGACAGAATGAGAGTATTGCTTCTTTGATTTACAGTTAGGAAATGATTTAGAAAACTGGGAAGACCAGAATCATGATATGTGTTGTCAGAATTTATTAGTTTAATAAAAAGCTCTTCTGATACAACTTAATTGGAATGAGGTTCCATGATAAGTCAAGGGTATAGAAATGTTCCACAGTCTGTCCTAAGTTGGTCCATGAGTGGTTAGAGTGGGTCTTACAATACAAAATATTGTCACAAACGTGACTATTTAATATAGAGGATCAAGAAGCCCCTTGATACTTTCATCTCAGAATACGTTGATATCCTTAAACTGATGAAGATTCTCTACATCCCAAGGATGCTATTCTAATTCAAACAACACTCTACAGTCACTCCTCTAACTACATAGATTGTCACTGAGTCTTTCTATTCTTAAGAAAAAGAAGGCCTGCGCCACCTTGGGCATGAACTCAGCAGATGGTCCCAAGGTCTCCAGAGGACTCTCCATGCCACATGTGCCCTAGCACACCCAGGATCTTGGGATCACTGGTGAGTGGAACACAACATGTGTTCCAAAACAACCCAGAGGAGCTTGGGCCAGCAGGAACAGGGACACAGGAAACCCACCGACCAGCAGCCGGGGTTTATTCCAGTTGGCAACAGCCTGGCACCAACTTGGCATGAACTCAACGGACTGTTCCAGGGTCCCAGAAGACTCTCCATGCTGCAGGCACCCTAGCACACTCAGAATCTAAGGATCCCTGAGAAGAGTCGGTCTCCAGAGAGGGCTCTGACCCCCAGACTCAGGTGAGAGTACCATTTTGTATCCCAGATCTCTCAGAGACCAATCCCCACAGGACAGCAACCAGGCCACAGAAGCAACAGAGCTTCTTGGACAGGGTCCCTTCATGCCTTCATCCTCAGCTAGGAGGCAGAACTGAGACCCAGACCTCTGAGCACCTTCTCTGCCAGAGGAAAGTCGGCTTCCAGGGAGGATTCTGACCTCTGAACTCAGGCAAGAACTCCATCTTATATCCCAGGTCTCTCAGAGACCAGTACAATCAGGACAGAATGTGGTCTGCGGAACCAACAGAGCTTCTTGGATAGGGTTCCTTCAGGCCTTCATCTTCAGCCAAGAGGTGGATCTGAACTCCAAATCTCTGGGCACCTTCCCTACAAGAGGAGAGCTTGCCTGCAGAGAGTGCTCTGACCACTGAGACTCAGAAGAGAGGTGGTCTCCCAGGAGTGCTGACAGAGGCTAACAGAATCCCAGGAGGAACAAAGTCCAGCCAGAGACAACTAGACCATCTAACACCAGAGATTACCAGATGGCAAAAGGCAAATGAAAGAATCTTACTAACAGAAACCAAGACTGCTTGGCATCATATACCCCAAAACACCTGAAAAGCAAGATTCAGATTTAAAATCATATCTCATGATGCTGGTAGAGGATATTAAGAAGGGCATTAATAACTCACTTAAAGAAATACAGAACACTGCTAAACAGGTAGAAGCCCTTAAAGAGGAAGCACAAAAATCCCTCAAATAATTACAAGAAAACACTGTTAAAAAGGTAAAAGACCTTAAAGAGGAAATACAAAAATCACTTAAAGAATTACAGGAAAACACAACCAAACAGGTGATGGAATTGAACAAAACCATCCAAGATCTAAAAATGGAAGTAGAAACAATAAAGAAAACCCAAAGGGGGACAACTCTGGAGATAAAAATCCTAGAAAAGAAATCAGGAACCATAGATGCAAGCATCAGCAACAGAATACAAGGGATAGAAGAGAGAATCTCAGGTGCAGAAGATTCCATAGGAAACACGGACACAACAATCAAAGAAAATGCAAAAAGATCCTAACTCAAAACATCCAGGAAATCCAATGCACAATGAGAAGACCAAACCTAAGAATAATAGGTATAGATGAGAATGAAGATTTTCAACTTAAAGGGCCAGTAAATATCTTCAACAAAATTATAGAAGAAAACTTCCCTAACCTAAAGAGACAGATGCCCGTGAACATACATGAAGCCTAGAGAACTCCAAATAGACTGGACCAGAAAAGAAATTCCTCCCAACACATAATAATCAGAACAACAAATTCACTAAATAAATATAGAATATTAAAAGCAGTAAGGGAAAACAGTCAAGTAACATGTAAAGGCAGACCTATTAGAATTACAGCAGACTTCTCACCAGAGACTATGAAAGCCAGAAGATCCTGGACAGATGTTATACAGACACTAAGAGAATACAAAAGCCATCCCAGGCTACTATACCAAGCAAAACTCTCAATTACCATAGATGGAGATACAAAAGTATTCCATGACAATACCAAATTCACACAATATCTTTCCATAAATCCAGCCCTTTAAAGGATAATAGAGGGAAAACTCCAACACAAGTAGAGAAACTATGCCCTAGAAAAAGCAAGAAAGTAATCCTTCAATAAACCTAAAAGAAGATAGCCACAAGAACAGACTCCCAAATCTAACATAAAAAATAACAGGAAGTAACAATTCCTTCTCCTTAATTTCTGTTAATATCAATTGACTCAATTCCCAAATAAAAAAAAAACAAGATTAACAGATTGGCTACAGAAAATGACCCAACATTTTGCTGCATACAGAAACTCCACCTCAGGGACAAAGACAGACATTACCTCAGAGTAAAAGGCTGGAAATAATTTTCCAAGCAAACAGTCTGAAAAAACAAGCGGGGGTAGCCATTCTAATATCCAATAAAATCGACTTCCATCCCAAAGTTATCAAAAAGACAAGGAGGGGCATTTCATACTCATCAAAGGTAAAATATACCGAGATGAACTCTCAATTCTGAATATCTATGCTCCAAATGAAAGGGCATACACATTCATTAAAGAAACTTTAGTGAAGCTTAAAGCACACATTGAAACACACACAATAATATTGGGAGACTTCAACATCCCACTCTCATCAATGGACAAATCCGGGAAACAGAAACTAAGTAGAGACACATTGAAACTAACAGAAGTCATGAAGAAGGATTTAACAGATATCTACAGAACATTTTATCATAAAACAAAAGGATATACCTTCTTTACAGCACTTCATGGTACCTTCTCCAAAATTGACCATATAATTGGTCACAAAACAGGCCTCAAAAAATATAAAAATATTGAAATAATCCCATGCATCTTATCAGATCACCATGGACTAAGGCTGATCTTCAATAACAACTTAAATAATAGGTAGCCAACGTTCATGTGAAAGCTGAACACTCTACTCAATGATAACTTAGTCAAGGAAGAAATAAAGAAAGAAATGAAAGACTTTTTACAGTTTAATGAAAATGAAGCCACAACATAACCAAACTTATGGAACACAATGAAAGCATTTCTAAGAGGAAAACTCATAATTCTGAGTGCCCCCAAAAAGAAACTAGAGAGAGCATATACTAGCAACCTGACAGTACACATAAATGCTCTAGAACAAAAGGAAGCAAATTCACCCAAGAGGAGTAGACGGCAGGAAATAATCGAACTTAGCACTGAAATCAACTAAGTGGAAACAAAAAGCACTATACAAAGAATCAATCAATCCATGAGCTGGTTCTGTGAGAAAATCAACAAGATAGATAAACTCTTAGCCAGACCAACCAGAGGGCACAGTGACAGTATCCTAATTAAGAAAATCAGAAATGAAATGGAGACATAACAACAGAACCTGCAGAAATCCAAAACATCATCAGATCCTACTACAAAAGGCTATACTCAAAACAAACAAACAAACAAACAAACAAACAAACAAAAAACAAAAAAAAAACCAAAAAAACAACAAAAAAAACTGGAAAATCTGGGTGAAATGGACAGATACCAGGTACTAAAGTTAAATCAGGTTCAGATTAATGATCTAACAGTCACATTTCCCCTAAAGAAATAGAAGCAGTCATCAATAGTCTTCCAACCAAAAAAAACCCAGAACAAGATAGGTTTAGTTTAGAGTGCTATCAGACTTTCAAAGAAGACCTAATTCCAATTCTCCTCAAACTATTCCACAATAGTTTGATATCTAAACCACCTAAAGACACAACAAAGAAACAGAACTTCAGACAAATTTCCCCTATGAATATCAATGCAAAAATACTCAATAAAATTCTCACTAACCGAATCCAAGAACACAGCAAAATGATCATCCAGCATGATCAAGTAGGCTTCATCCCAGGGATGCAGGGATGGTTTAATATATGGAAATCCATCAACATAATCAACTATATAAATAAACTCACAGACAAAAACCACATGCTCATCTCATTAGATAATGAGAAAGCATTTGACAAAATCCAACACCCATTCATGATAAAAGTCTTGGAAAGATCAGAAATTCAAGGCCCATACTTAAACATGATAAAAGCAATCTACAGCAAACCTGTAGCCAACATCAGATAAAAATGGTGAGAAACTGGAAGCAATCCCACTAAAATCAGGGACTAGACAAGGCTGCCCACTTTCTCCCTACCTATTCAGTATACTACCAGAAGTCCTAGCCAGAGCAATTCGACAACAAAAGGAGATCAAGTGCATACAAATTGGAAAGGAAGAAGTCAAAATATCACTTTTTGCAGATTATATGATAGTATATGTAAGTGACCATAAAAATTCCACAAGAGAACTCCTAAATCTGATAAACAGCTTCAGTGCAGTAGCTGGATATAAAATTAACTCAAACAAGTCAATGACCTTTCTACACAAAGGATAAACAGGCTGAGAAAGAAATTAGGGAAACAACACCCTTCTCAATAGTCACAAATAATATAAAATACCTTGGTGTGACTCTAAGGAAGTGAAAAATCTGTGTGGTAGAACTTCAAGTCTCTGAAGAAAGAAATCAAAGAAGATCGCAGAAGATGGAAAGATCTCCCATACTCATGGATTGGCATTATTGATATAGTAAAAATGGCTATCTTGCCAAAAGCAATCTACAGATTCAATGCAATCACCATCAAAATTCCAACTCAATTCTTCACAGAGTCAGAAAGGGCAATTTGCAAATTCATCTGGAATAACAAAAAACCTAGGATAGCAAAACATATTCTCAACAATAAAAGAAACTCTGGTGGAATCACCATGCCTGACCTAAAGCTGTACTACAGAGCAATTGTCATAAAAACTGCATGGTACTGGGACAGTGACAGACAGGTAGATCAATGGAATAGACTTGAAGACCCAGAAATGAATCCACACACCCATGGTCACTTGATCTTTGACAAAGGAGCTAAAACCATCTAGTAGAAAATAAAAAAGCATTTTCAACAAATGATGCTGGCACAACTGGCAGTTATCATGTAGAAGAATGTAAATTGATCCATTCTTATCTCCTTGTACAAAGCTCAAGTCTAAGTGGATCAAGGAACTCCACATAAAACCAGAGACACTGAAACTTATAGATGAAAGAGTGGGGAAAAGCCTTGAAGGTATGTACACAGGGGAAAAATTCCTGAACAGAACAGCAATGTAATGTACTGTAAGATTGAGAATGGACAAATGAGAACTCATAAAATTGCAAAGCTCCTGTAAGGCAAAACACACTGTTCATAAGTCAAAAAGGCCACCAACAGATTGGGACAGGATCTTTACCAGTTCTAAATCCAATTGGGGACTAATAATATCCAATACATATAAAGAACTCAAGAAGCTGGACTCCAGAAAATCAAATAACCCCATTAAAAATGGAGTACAGAGCTAAACAAAGAATTCTCAAATGTGAAATACTGAATGACTGAGAAGCACCTGAAAAAAATGTTCAGCATCCTTAATCATCAGGGAAATGTAAATCAAAACAAAGAGATTCCACCTCACACCAGTCAGAATGGCTAAGATCAAAAATTCAGGTGACAGCAGATGCTGGCAAGGATGTGGAGAAAGAGGAATACTCCTCCTTTGCTGGTAGGATTTCAAGCTGGTACAACCACTCTGGAAATCAGTCTGGCAGTTCCTCAGAAAATTGATCATAGTACTACTGGAAGATCCAGCATTACCTCTCCTGGCCATATACCCAGAAGATGTTCCAACTTGTAATAAGGACACATGTTCCACTATGTTCATAGCAGTCTTATTTATAATAGCCAGAAGCTGGAAAGAACCTGGATGTCTCTCAACAAAGGAATGGATACAGAAATTGTGGTACATTTACACAATGGAGTACTACTCAGCGATTAAAAACAATGAATTTGTGAAATTCTTAGGCAAATAGATGGACCTGGAGGATATCATCCTGAGTGAGGTAACCCAATCACAAAAGAATACACATGATATGCATTCACTGATAAGTGGATAGTAGCCCAGAAACTTAGAATACCCAAGATAAAATTTGTAAAACACATGAAACTCAAGAAGAAGGAAGACCAAAGTGTGGATACTTCATTCCTCCTTAGAACGGGGAAAAAAGTACCCATGGAAGGGGTTACAGAGACAGTTTGGAGTTGAGACAGAAGGAGGGACCATCCAGAGACTGCCCCACCTGGGGATCCATCCCATAAACTGCCACCAAACGCAGACACTATTGCATATAATAGCCAGATTTTGATGATAGGACCTTCATATAACTGTCTCTTGTGAGGCTATGTCTGTATCTGGCAAATACAGAAGTGGATGCTCAGGGTCATCTATTGGATGGAACACTGGGCCCCCAATGGAGAAGCTAGAGAAAGTACCCAAGGAGCTGAAGGTGTCTGCAACCCTATATGAACTAACCAGTACCCCCCAGAGCTGTGTCTCTAATTTCATATGTAGCAGAAAATGTCCTAGTCAGCCATCATTGGGAGAAGAGGCCCTTGTTCTTGGGAAGGTTATATGCCCCAGGACAGGGCAATGCCAGAGCCAAGAATTGGTAGTGGGAGGGTTGTTGAGCAGGGTCAGGGGATGGTATAGGGGCTTTCAGGATAGCATTCGAAATGTAAATGAAGAAAATACCTAATTTAAAAAAAAGAAAAAAAAGGGAAATAAAAGAAATCAACCAAGCACAAATGTCTAGAGGAAAATATTAATCTTCTGTTCATTTTTCGAGAATCCAAGGTCATCTATGTTATGCATTCAAGTGCTTGGATCACAATGCACACACCTCAGACATACATGCTTTCATCTTACCATCACAGAAACCATCTGTACAGGTAACTGTGTATTGTGTTCTCACCTTTATCCTCCAAACATTTGATGGATGTCAGTTTTATTTCCTTATCACATTATGTCACTGCTTTGCCATGGAGATGTACCAAGATCCTGAATACCTTGGGGAGAATTACTCTTCCCGTAATTTGCAAGACTAATGATGCTTTTCCCGGTTTTATATGGTTACAAGTGTTTTATGCTCTATTAATTTGCACTTGGTCTTTTCTTTGATGTTTTTTTCCTCCTGTCTGAGAGTTTTACAGGTCTACTGCTTGTACTATTCCTAAGAAGAACTATTTCTGTATCACAAGGAAGAAAATTATTATGGAATTACAGAAAAGGCCAGATGCTGGCATTTATAAGGAAAAAATGTTATAAAACTAAGTTTTGTGTTTTTCCTAGAATAGGGCTTTATATAAGCAGTACAATGAGGCTGCTTAAGCTATCAGTACCTTGAATGTATTTGTCAGCCAGATGACTGCTGATGAACAGCAGATCTTTCAGAGATGATGTCAGACCAGAAGGACTGACCCATTACATTTGCTCTTTTACAGAATCCAAACTTGTAATTACATCTCACTGAGAGGGTGAGTTTTCATTTCAAAATGAGAGGACACTATTGCAAGTATTTCCAGTTCCTTTTCCAAAACGATATCACAGATAGAATAATAGAGTTTATTAACATTGGGGTTTGGACTGTTATTAAACTT
Source organism: Mus musculus (assembly GCF_000001635.26). Taxonomy (NCBI): domain Eukaryota; kingdom Metazoa; phylum Chordata; class Mammalia; order Rodentia; family Muridae; genus Mus; species Mus musculus. The sequence continues at coordinate 12,629,185 of NC_000068.7, forward strand.
AGGCATAATCCACTTGTGTGATGAGAAGTGTCTTCCTTTCCTGTTGGGTGGTACTCCATTTTGATGTATACACCACTGTTCATCCATTCACTCCATTACTTTACCATGCACATTCATATTCCGTGAAGCCATTAAAGTACCAGCCATATGGAAGGAGTGTGTTAGCTATTGTTTTAGTGGATGGTCAACAAATGAAAGATAAGAGACATCAAGGAAGGTAATGCTAAAGAAGGAAGAAGGGAGGAAAGGAAAGAAGGGAAAGAGATGAAGAATGAAAATAAAGAATGTAAAAATGTTGACTAGCAATTACATGTGCAAAAAATATAGTTCATTTTTCTATTACTGTCCTATTAATCTTCCTCCAAAGAATTGTCCTATTAGAGCTGAAAATATATGAGAAAATCATTGCCTTTGCCATTTAGATGTCTCCATATCGTCTAACTAACCATTCTGTTCAATCCATTTAATGAACTTGAGTAAAAGTTTAGTGCTTTTTATCTTCTTACCCTCAAGGTGGCAGCATGTGATGGGTTCACACACAGCCCCCCTAAGTGTCCTGGAAAGGGCATCAAGATCCAAGAACTAAGCACTGGTACACTGTGATGTAATTGCTCACTCTTGCCTCCCCACCATGTCTGAAGGCAGTAGACTGAAGTTTGTATTCTCTCTCTCTCTCTCTCTCTCTCTCTCTCTCTCTCTCCTTCTGACCAGAAACTGGAGATTTCCTTTCACTCAGTTTCAATTCAAGTAACACTGGCCTATGGATTACTCTGATTTTCAGTCATATTCTCCTTCTTGCCTGTAGTTTAAGAATTGTCCAATGCACAGTCCCTGAAAAAGTTTACTTAACTCTTGTTCCAGTGAAAACACTTTACTCCTCAATTTTTCCTAATCCAAATGCTTGCCATAGTTCCCAGGGCCATAACATATTGAAGATGCCGTACCTTTGCTCAACCAGATGATAGTGTAAATAAACCCACTCAACATGGTGGTTTCTTTGAGGAGGGACTTGACTGAGAGAATGGGAGTTTTAAGAATTAGTGGTAGCTCCACTTGGTCCTTTGTATTGATTGCTCTTGGAACCAGAAGTAATTTCAGTATGGGGAAAATGTACATTTTCTCAACTAGGTTGGATATTTGTATTTGTTTGGCAATAGGAACCAGTTCTAACACATTGGGGTATAAAATACTAAAACCAAAGACAAGAAAGATGACTTGTAAGGTCCAGCAGTGACTATATTAATTGAAAAAAATTGTAATTCTCTACTGTAACTTAAATGTGTCTGAAACTATAAATATAAAGGAACTTATTGAAGATTGTGCCTTTTATCTTCACTTCTAATATAGTCTTTTAAGTTGGTCCCCATTAGCAGTTACGTAAAACATTACCACCTTTACTGTGTCTTATGATAATTAATGCCTATATTCATGGTACATCAGTTTCTAGAAGTTAGCCATTCCTAATGTTTTGGTTTTACTTATGGATTTTTAAAAAATTACACAGGTCCCAAAAGAATAGCAGTTTTGATACTATGATGAAATATATATGTATATATATTCTTTGTATTATTGTTATAATCATATATGTAATAATGCATATATAAATATAAGGGATATATATTCAAGCAGCTCATTGTCACCTATATTCTGATACTGTGTGATGAACATTTCTGTAGCTTTTGGTTTCTATCACTCTGAACTCAGCCATGAAGAAATTTACAGACACACACACACACAAACACACACACACACACACACAAACAAACACACACTCCTACCTACTCAACCCTTTCCTTCAGATAGAGTTTTCTAGATGTCAATACCTAGGAATGTTCTATAATAATTGCTAATGTGATGCCTCTCCGTGACTAAGAACTTTTAAACCTTTTTTAAGAATAGCATTGAGTATTAAGTTTGTATAAAACTATTTCTCCCAAATTACCCCAGTTTCATTCAATTATGCTGTGAGTCTGTTTCTGGCAGTATTTTCCCCCTTTCACATGGTCTTTTGCTTACTTGAAACTGTATAGTTCCCTCCTGCTATGTAAGTGTTGCCACAGAAATTTACAGTATTACAGATGGAGGGCATGATAGGTACAAGAAAGAATCCATCCATAGAGATCTCAGAACTGTAATAATTTTCAATACCATCCAACTAGGTTCATGTGAGAAACTAACTTTGCAACTATCTGCAATGAAGTTAATGTAAGTATCCAGTGAAGATTTCAGATGAGCATGTAGCTGACTTGGTCCACATTAACTCCTAGAATTTTAAAATTTTTAAAAAGGGGAAGTACCTTATATATGACAGCACTGTGTTACTCCCTGTAGTTTTTGAGGTAGTTTTAGTAAGTGATCAAACATAATCTTTATAATTCCATTTCAGCATCATTGTGTAATCACCATGAGTAAGTAGAACAAAGACTAGTAAGGAGGAGACAGAAAGGAGAGAAAGGGTGGGTCATATGTACAAGGAAAATGGGAGTGTATCTAGAGCCAGTACAAAGGTGTTGGGTTCCTAGCAAATATGGACTGTGGACTTTAATAAGTTCAGAAGAGTGAGCTAATACAAAATGGCTGAAAAGGGATGTGGACCCAAGAAACTAATAAAGGCTTCTCAGACCATCCCAGATAGCTGTTGAGTTTGGTTGGAGAACTTAGCACCCTGGAGAGGTTTACTAAGTGTGGAGAAAAGAGAACATGTGGAAAGACATGCAGTATGCATCTGTAACCCCAGGACTGGGGGTCAGAGATGGGAAGATCTCTGGGGACTTTCTGGCCAGCTAGTCTAGCTTACAGAGCAAGCCACAGTTTCAGCAAATGTCTTGCTTCCAAGAATAAAATGGAAAACAATAAAAATTACAGCTAACCTCAACTTCTGGCTTTGACATGTACATGCATGGATTCATATACCTATAGGTACATATGTGAAACAAAAACTCAAAAGATGTATAGATAGTATATAATAATGAAAACAAACATACTGATTAAAATATAATCCATTCAATAACACAATGCATCCTGGAAATAGGCTTAGGCTGTACTCTAAAGTTTTACCACTGTATGGGGTATGTGGAGTTAATTTAGACACTTAACATCTTTGTGATTCAAGCTTTGCATCCGTAGAGGGAACCAATGATGGTACCCACATCATAGTATTGACCTGAACATTAGATGTGTTAATATATTGAATGTTCCTAGAAAAGCACTCAACATTCTTATGTACAAATGTGTAAAAATGATTAAAAAGTTATTAGAATGGAAATTGTCATTCTAGAAGTTGCCCAGATTGCTCAACATTGGCTCACAAATAAAGTTGATAATCTGGTTTTCTTAAATCCATCTTCTAATCTCAGTTCCTTTTTGCTATTTTTTCCTTACTTACTGCATCCTAAACAGTCCAAATAGGACATCACTGTAATTTGATGCACACCCTGTTAGCAGAATAAACCACAGATAGGACCTCCTAAAGTTTTATCAGTGTCCATTGGAGACAGGATCAAAAGTCTTTCCAATCATACAAAATATGAAGAATAAAAGAGAGTGGACATCTCTCCTATAAGCAACACAGGGCTGTGATGCATGTCTCTGATCCTGGCAGCAGAAAACTCACTATATGAATGACCTAGAATCATCAGCAGGGACTTGACTTCCAAAGTCCCCATTTTATTCAATTCATTCCTTAGTAGATATACAGATCTTCACTCACAATTAACCACCAGACAATAGTCTTCTTTTAATCCTTTATTCTTTCCTGATAAAGATGAATAGTGTATTAGATTACATTAGACCCATTCACATGAACAAGTGCCATTTTGGTTCACACACTCACAAAGCACCACCATCACAGAAAGTGTTTATGCGATTGAAATTTAATTGTGGGAAGCACCTGGGGGAGCCATCTTGGTTCCCGGATCCCTCAGAGACTAGTCTGCACAGGTGAGAGTGTGGACCACAGGAGCTAACAGCTTCTGGGACAGGCTGAGGCCAAAGGGCCTTTGGGGCAAGCCCCGTTTAGGGATCCAGACATCCGGGCACCTTCCCTGCCAGAGGAGAAGTGTCCGCTCTGCCTGGGAGGGCTTTGCCAGAGCACCTGGGGGAGCCATCTTGATTCCTGGATTGCTCAGAGACTGGTCTGCACAGGTGAGAGTGTGGACTACAGAAGCTAACAGCTTCTGGCGCAGGCCCTGTTTCAGACCTTCATTTTCTGCCAGGAGGCAGGTCCAAAGGCCAGATATCTGTGCACCTGCACTGCAAGAGGAGAGCTTGCCTGCAGAGAGTGCTCTGACGACTGAAATTCAGGAGAGAACTAGTCTCCCAGGTCTGCTGATAGAGGCTAAAAGAATCATGGGAGAAACAAGCTCTAGCCAGAGACAACTATAACAACTAACTCCAGAGATTACCAAATGGCTAAAGGCAAACGTAAGAATCTTACTAACAGAAACCAAGACCACACACCATCATCAGAACCTAGCACTCCCATCTCAGCCAGTCCTGGATACCTCAACACACTCAAAAAGCTAGAACCGGATTTAAAAGCATATCTCATGATGATGGTAGAGGACATCAAGAAGGACTTTAATAGCTCACTTAAAGAAATACAGGAGAACACTGCTAAAGAGGTACAAGTCCTTAAAGAAAAACAGGAAAACACAACCAAACAGGTAGAAGTCCTTAAAGATTAAAAGGAAAACACAACCAAACAGATGATGGAATTGAAAAAAAAAAACCATACAGGATCTAAAAAGGGAAGTAGAAACACTAAGGAAAACCCAAAATGAAACAATGCTGGAAATAGAAATCCTAGGAAAGAAATCTGGAACCATAGATGCGAGCATCAGCAACAGAATACAAGAGATGGAAGAGAGAATCTCAGGTGCAGAAGATTCCATAGAGAACATAGGCAAAACAATCAAAGAAAATGCAAAACGCAAAAAGATCCTAACTCAAAACATCCAGGAAATCCAGGGCACAATGAGAAGACCAAACCTACGGATAATAGGAGTAGATGAGAATGAAGATTTTCAACTTAAAGGGCCAGCAAATATCTTCAACAAAATTATAGAAGAAAACTCCCCAAACCTGAAGAAAGACATGCCCATGAACATACAAGAAGCCTACAGAACTCCAAGTAGACTGGACCAGAAAAGAAATTCCGCCTGACACATAATAATCAGAACAACAAATGCACTAAATAAAGATCAACTATTAAAAGCAGTAAGGGGAAAAGGTCAAGTAACATATAAAGGCAGGCCTATTAGAATTATACCAGTCTTTTCACCAGACAGTATGAAAGGCAGATGATCCTGGACAGACATTATACAAACACGAAGAGAACACAAATGCCAGCCCAGGCTACTATACCCAGCCAAACTTTCAATTACCATAGATGGAGAAACCAAAGTATTCCATGACAAAACCAAATTCACACAATACATTTCCACGATTTCAGTCCTTCAAAGGATAATAACAGAAAAACAAAACAATACAAGGACTGAAACTATGCCCTAGAAAAAGCAAGAAACTAATCTTTCAACAAACCTAAAAGAAGACAGACAGAAGAACAGAATGACAACACTAACAACAAAAATAATAGGAAGCAACAATTACTTTTCCTTAATATCTCTTAATATCAATAGACTCAATTCCTCAATAAAAAGACATAAACTAACAGACTAGCTACACAAACAGGACCCAACATTTTGCTGCTTACAGGAAATTCATCTCAGGGAAAAAGACAGACACTACCTCAGAGTGAAAGGCTGGAAAACAATTTTCCAAGCAAATGGTCTGAACAAACAAGTTGAAATAGCCATTCTATTATCAAATAAAATCGACTTCCAACCCAAAGTTATCAAAAAAGACAAGGAGGGGCACTTCATACTCATCAAAAGTAAAATACTCCAAGAGGAACTCTCAATTCTGAATATCTATGCTCCAAATGCAAGAGCAGCCACATTCATTAAAGAAACTTTAGTAAAGGTCAAAGCACACATTGCACCTCACACACTAATAGTGGAAGACTTCAACACACAACTTTCATAGATGGACATATCGTGGAAACAGAAACTAAACAGGAACACATTGAAACTAACAGAAATTATAAAACAGATGAATTTAACAGATATCTACAGAACATTTTATCCTAAAACAAAGGGATATACCTTCTTCTCAGCACCTCATGGTACGTTCTCCAAAATTGACCATATAATTGGTCACATAACAGGCCTCAACAGATACAAAAATATTGAAATTATCCCATGCATACTATCAGATCACCATGGATTAAGGCTGATCTTCAATAACAACAGAAATGATAGAAAGCCAGCATTTACCTGGAAACTGAACAACACTCTACTCAATGATACCTTGGTCAAGGAAGGGATAAAGAAAGAAATTAAAAACTTTTTAGAGTTTAATGAGAATGAGGTCACAACATACCCGAACTAATGGGACACAATGAAAGCATTTCTAAGAGGAAAACTCATAGATCTGAATGCCTCCAAAAACGATCTAGAGAGAGCACACAATAGCAGCTTGACAACACACCTAAAAACTCTAGAACAAAAGCAAATTCACCCAAAGGAGTAGATGGCAGGAAATAATCAAACTCAGGGGTGAAATCAACCAAGTGGAAATAAGAAGAACTATTCAAAGAATCAACCAAGTGAGGAGCTGGTTCTTTGAGAAAATCAAAAAGATAGATAAACCCTTAGCCAGACTCACTAGAGGGCACAGTGACAGCATCCTAATTAACAAAATAAAAAATGAAAAGGGAGACATAACAACAGATACTAAAGAAATCCAAAACACCATCAATCCTTCTACAAAAGTCTATACTCAACAAAATTGGAGAACCTGGATGAAATGGACAAATTTCTAGACAGATACCAGGTACCAAAATTAAATCAGGATCAGATTAATGATCTACACAGTCCTATATCCCCTAAAGAAATAGAAGCAGTCATTAATAGTCTCCCAAATAAAAAAAAGCCCAGGATCAGATGGGTTTAGTTCAGATTCATATCACACTTTCAAAGAAGATCTAATTCCAGTTCTTCACAAACTGTTCCACAAAGTAGAAGCAGAAGGTACTCTACCCAGTTCATTCTATGAAGCCACAATTATTCTGATACCTAAAACACAAAAAGACCCAACAAAGATAGAGAACTTCAGACCAATTTCCCTTATGAATATCGATGCAAAAATCCTCAATAAAGTTCTCACTAACCGAATCCAAGAACACATCAAAACAATCATCCATCCTGACCAAGTAGGTTTCATCCCAGGGATGCAGGGATGGTTTAATATATGGAAATCCATCAACATAATCCACTATATAAACAAACTCAAAGACAAAAACCACATGCTCATCTCGTTAGATGTGGAGAAAGCATTTGACAAAATCCAACACCCATTCATGATAAAAGTCTTGGAAAGATCAGGAATTCAAGGCCCATACCTAAACATGATAAAATAAATCTACAGCAAACCAGAAGCCAACATCAAAGTAAATGGTGAGAAGCTGGAAGCAATCCCACTAAAATCAGGGACTAGACAAGGCTGCCCACTTTCTCCCTACCTATTCAACATTGTACTTGAAATCCTAGCCAGAGCAATTCTACAACAAAAGGAGAACAAGGGGATACAAATTGGAAAGGAAGAAGTCAAAATATCACTTTTTGCAGATTATATGATAGTATATATAAGTGACCCTAAAAATTCAACCAGAGAACTCCTAGACCTGATAAACAGCTTCAGTGCAGTAGCTAGATATAAAATAGACTCAAAAAGTCAATGGACTTTGTGTACACAAAGGATAAAAAGGCTAAGAAAGAAATTAGGGAAACAACACCCTTCACAATAGTCACAAATAATATAAAATATCTTGGCATGACTCTAACTAAGGAAGTGAAAGATCTGTATGATAAGAACTTCAAGTCTCTGAAGAAAGAAATTAAAGAAGATCTCAGAAGATGGAAAGATCTCCCATATCACGGATTGGCAGCATCAATATAGTAAAAATGACTATCTTGCCAAAAGCAATCTACAGATTCAATGCAATGCCCATCAAAATTCCAACTCAATTCTTCAACAAATTAGAAAGGGCAATTTGCAAATTCATCTGGTTTACAAAAACCTAGGATAGCAAAAACTCTTCTCAAGGATAAAAGAACCTCTGGTGGAATCACTATGTCTAACCTAAAGCTATAGTACAGAGCAATTGTGATAAAAACTTCATGGGTGATATAGTGACAGACAAGTAGACCAATGGAACAGAATGGAAGACTCAGAAATGAACCCACACACCTATTGCCTCTTGATCTTTGACAAGGGAGCTAAAACCATCCAGTGGGGAAAAAAGACAGCGTTTTCAACAAATGGTGCTGGCACAACTAGCGGTTATCATGTAGAAGAATGTGAATTGATCCATTCCTATCTCCTTGTACTAAGGTTAAATCTACGCGGATCAAGGAACTCCAAATATAACCAGCGACTCTGAAATTATAGAGGAGAAAGTGGGGAAAAGCCTTGAAGATATGGGCACAGGGGAAAATTTTCTGAATAGAACAGCAATGGCTTGTGCTGTAAGATCAAGAATCGACAAATGGGACCTCATAAAATTGCAAAGGTTCTGCAAGGAAAAGATACTGTCAATAAGACAAAAAGGCACCAACAGATTGGGAAAGAATCTTTGCCAGTCCTAAATTAGATAGGGGACTAATATCCATTATACATATAGAACTCAAGAAGGTAGACTCCAGAAAATCAAATAACCCCATTAAAAATGGGGCTCAGAGCTAAACAAAGAATTCTCACCTGAGGAATATAGAGTGTCTGAGAAGCACCTGAAAAAAATGTTCAGCATCCTTAATCATCAGGGAAATGCAAATCAAAACAACCCTGAGATTCCACCTCATACCAGTCAGAATGGCTAAGATCAAAAAGTCAGGTGACAGCAGATGCTGGCGAGGATGTGGAGAAATAGGAACACTCCTCCATTGTTGGTGTGATTGCAAGCTTGTACAACCACTCTGGAAATCAGTCTGGCGGTTCCTCAGAAAATTGGACATAGTACTACCGGAGGATCCCGCTATACCTCTACTGGACATATATGAAGAAGATGTTCCAACAAGTAAGAAGGACACATACTCCACTACGTTCATAGCAGCCTTATTTATAATAGCCAGAAGCTAGAAAGAACCCAGATGCCCCTCAACAGAGGAATGGATACAGAAAATGTGGTACATTTACAGAATGGAGTACTACTCAGTTATTAAAAAGAATGAGACTCGAGCACCGGGGTACCTTGCCAGTGGAGTTGCCCAACACCCGCAAGGGCCCACACAGGATTCCCCATGGGATCCTAAGACCTCTGGTAAGTGGAACACAGCGTCTGCCCCAATCCAACCCCACGGAACCTGAGACTGCAGTAAATAGGGAAGCAGACTACCTGGGGCTTACCTGGGGCACAAGTCCCTTCCGCCCCACTCGAGCACCGGGATACCTTGCCAGCAGAGTCGCCTGACACCCGCAAGGGCCCACACAGGATTCCCCACAGGATCCTAAGACCTCTAGTGAGTGGAACACAACTTCTGCCAGGAGGCAGGTTCGAACACCAGATATCTGGGTACCTTCCCTGCAAGAGAGCTTGCCTGCAGAGAATACTCTGTCCACTGAAACTAAGGAGAGAGCTAGCCTCCCAGGTCTGCTTATAGAGGCTAACAGAGTCACCTGAAGAACAAGCTCTTAACAGAGACAACTATAAAAGCTAGCTTCAGAGATTACCAGATGGCGAAAGGCAAACGTAAGAATCCTACTAACAGAAATCAAGACCACTCACCATCATCAGAACGCAGCACTTCCACCCCACCTAGTCCTGGGCACCCCAACCGAAAATCTAGACCCAGATTTAAAAACATTTCTCATGATGATGATAGAGGACATCAAGAAGGACTTTCATAAGTCACTTAAAGAATTACAGGAGAGCACTGCTAAAGAGTTACAGCCCTTAAAGAAAAGCAGGAAAACACAGCCAAACAGGTAGAAGTCCTTAAAGAAAAACAGGAAAACACATCCAAACAGGTGATGGAAATGAACAAAACCAAACTAGAACTAAAAAGGGAAGTAGACACAATAAAGTAAACCCAAATTGAGGCAACGCTGGAGATAGAAACCCTAGGAAAGAGATCTGGAACCATAGATGCGAGCATCAGCAACAGAATACAAGAAATGGAAGAGAGAATCTCAGGTGCAGAAGATTCCATAGAGAACATTGACACAACAGTCAAAGAAAATACAAAATGCAAAAGGATCCTAACTCAAAACATCCAGGAAATACAGGACACAATGAGAAGACCAAACCTACGGATAATAGGAGTTGATGAGAATGAAGATTTTCAACTTAGGGCCAGCTAATATCTTCAACGAAATAATAGAAGAAAACTTCCCAAACACAAAGAAAGAGATGCCCATGATCATACAAGAAGCCTACAGAACTCCAAATAGACTGGACCAGAAAAGAAATTCCTCCTGACACATAATAATCAGAACAACAAATGCACTAAATAAAGATAGAATATTAAAAGCAGTAAGGGAGAAAGGTCAAGTAACATATAAAGGAAGGCCTATCAGAATTATACCAGACTTTTCACCAGAGACTATGAAAGCCAGAAGAGCCTGGACAGATGTTACAGACACTAAGAGAACACAAATGCCAGCCCAGGCTACTATACCCGGCCAAACTCTCAATTACCATAGATGGAGAAACCAAAGTATTCCACGACAAAACCAAATTCACACATTATCTTTCCATGAATTCAGCCCTTCAGAGGATAACAACAGAAAAGAAGCAATACCAAGACGGAAATCATGCCCTAGAATAAGCAAGAAAGTAATCCCTCAACAAACCAGAAAGAAGACAGCCACAAGAACAGAAGGCCAACTCTAACAACAAAAATAAAAGGAAGCAACAATTACTTTTCCTTAATATCTCTTAATATCAATGGACTCAATTCCCCAATAAAAAGACATAGACTAACAGACTGGCTACACAAACAGGACCCAACATTCTGCTGCTTACAGGAAACCCATCTCAGGGAAAAAGACAGACACTACCTCAGAGTGAAAGGCTGGAAAACAATTTTCCAAGCAAATGGTCTGAAGAAACAAGCTGGAGTAGCCATTCTAATATCAGATAAAATCGACTTCCAACCCAAAGTTATCAAAAAAGACAAGGAGGGACACTTCATACTCATCACAGGTAAAATCCTCCAAGAGGAACTCTCAATTCTGAATATCTACGCTCCAAATGCAAGGGCAGCCACATTCATTAAAGACATTTTAGTAAAGCTCAAAGCACATATTGCACCTCACACAATAATAGTGGGAGACTTCAACACACCACTTTCAAAAATGGACAGATCGTGGAAACAGAAACTAAACAGGGACACAGTGAAACTAACTGAAGTTATGAAACCAATGGACCTGACAGATATCTACAGAACATTTCATCCTGAAACAAAAGGATATACCTTCTTCTCAGCACCTCACGGGACCTTCTCCAAAACTGACCATATAATTGGTCACAAAACAGGACTCAACAGATACAAAAATATTGAAATTGTCCCTTGTATCCTATCAGACCACCATGGCCTAAGACTGATCTTCAATAACAACATAAATAATGGAAAGCCAACATTCACGTAGAAACTGAACAACACTCTTCTCAATGATACCTTGGTCAAGGAAGGAATAAAGAAAGAAATTAAAGACTTTTTAGAGTTTAATGAAAATGAAGCAACAACGTACCCAAACCTATGGGACACAATGAATGCATTTCTAAGAAGAAAACTCATAGCTCTGAGTGCCTCCAAGAAGAAACGGGAGAGAGCACATACTAGCAGCTTGACAACACATCTAAAAGCTCTAGAAAAAAAGGAAGCGCCCTTCCGCTCGACTCGAGACTCGAGCCCCGGGCTACCTTGCCAGCAGAGTCTTGCCCAACACCCGCAAGGGCCCACACGGGACTCCCCACGGGACCCTAAGACCTCTGGTGAGTGGACCACAGTGCCTGCCCCAATCCAATCGCGCGGAACTTGAGACTGCGGTACATAGGGAAGCAGGCTACCCGGGCCTGATCTGGGGCACAAGTCCCTTCCGCTCGACTCGAGACTCGAGCCCCGGGCTACCTTGCCAGCAGAGTCTTGCCCAACACCCGCAAGGGTCCACACGGGACTCCCCACGGGACCCTAAGACCTCTGGGGAGTGGACCACAGTGCCTGCCCCAATCCAATCGCGCGGAACTTGAGACTGCGGTACATAGGGAAGCAGGCTACCCGGGCCTGATCTGGGGCACAAGTCCCTTCCGCTCGACTCGAGACTCGAGCCCCGGGCTACCTTGCCAGCAGAGTCTTGCCCAACACCCGCAAGGGTCCACACGGGACTCCCCACGGGACCCTAAGACCTCTGGTGAGTGGATCACAGTGCCTGCCCCAATCCAATCGCGCGGAACTTGAGACTGCGGTACATAGGGAAGCAGGCTACCCGGGCCTGATCTGGGGCACAAGTCCCTTCTGCTCGACTCGAGACTCGAGCCCCGGGCTACCTTGACAGCAGAGTCTTGCCCAACACCCGCAAGGGCCCACACGGGACTCCCCACGGGACCCTAAGACCTCTGGTGAGTGGAACACAGCGCCTACCCCAATCCAATCGCGTGGAACTTGAGACTGCGGTACATAGGGAAGCAGGCTACCCGGGCTTGATCTGGGGCACAAACCCCTTCCACTCCACTCGAGCCCCGGCTACCTTGCCAGCTGAGTCGCCTGACACCCGCAAGGGCCCACACAGGATTCCACACGTGATTCTAAGACCTCTAGTGAGTGGAACACAACTTCTGCCAGGAGTCTGGTTCGAACACCAGATATCTGGGTACCTGCCTTGCAAGAAGAGAGCTTGCCTGCAGAGAATACTCTGCCCACTGAAACTAAGGAGAGTGCTACCCTCCAGGTCTGCTCATAGAGGCTAACAGAGTCACCTGAAGAACAAGCTCTTAACAGTGACAACTAAAACAGCTAGCTTCAGAGATTACCAGATGGCGAAAGGCAAACGTAAGAATCCTACTAACAGAAATCAAGACCACTCACCATCATCAGAACGCAGCACTCCCACCCCACCTAGTCCTGGGCACCCCAACCGAAAATCTAGACCCAGATTTAAAAACATTTCTCATGATGATGATAGAGGACATCAAGAAGGACTTTCATAAGTCACTTAAAGATTTACAGGAGAGCACTGCTAAAGAGTTACAGGCTCTTAAAGAAAAGCAGGAAAACACAGCCAAACAGGTGATGGAAATGAACAAAACCATACTAGAACTAAAAGGGGAAGTAGACACAATAAAGAAAACCCAAAGCGAGGCAACGCTGGAGATAGAAACCCTAGGAAAGAGATCTGGAACCATAGATGCGAGCATCAGCAACAGAATACAAGAAATGGAAGAGAGAATCTCAGGTGCAGAAGATTCCATAGAGAACATCGACACAACAGTCAAAGAAAATACAAAATGCAAAAGGATCCTAACTCAAAACATCCAGGTAATCCAGGACACAATGAGAAGACCAAACCTACGGATAATAGGAATTGATGAGAATGAAGATTTTCAACTTAAAGGGCCAGCTAATATCTTCAACAAAATAATAGAAGAAAACTTCCCAAACATAAAAAAAGAGATGCCCATGATCGTACAAGAAGCATACAGAACTCCAAATAGACTGGACCAGAAAAGAAATTCCTCCCGACACATAATAATCAGAACAACAAATGCACTAAATAAAGATAGAATATTAAAAGCAGTAAGGGAGAAAGGTCAAGTAACATATAAAGGAAGGCCTATCAGAATTACACCAGACTTTTCACCAGAGACTATGAAAGCCAGAAGAGCCTGGACAGATGTTATACAGACACTAAGAGAACACAAATGCCAGCCCAGGCTACTATACCCGGCCAAACTCTCAATTACCATAGATGGAGAAACCAAAGTATTCCACGACAAAACCAAGTTCACACAATATCTTTCCACGAATCCAGCCCTTCAAAGGATAATAACAGAAAAGAAGCAATACAAGGACGGAAATCACGCCCTAGAACAACCAAGAAAGTAATCATTCAACAAACCAAAAAGAAGACAGCCACAAGAACAGAATGCCAACTCTAACAACAAAAATAAAAGGGAGCAACAATTACTTTTCCTTAATATCTCTTAATATCAATGGACTCAATTCCCCAATAAAAAGACATAGACTAACAGACTGGCTACACAAACAGGACCCAACATTCTGCTGCTTACAGGAAACCCATCTCAGGGAAAAAGACAGACACTACCTCAGAGTGAAAGGCTGGAAAACAATTTTCCAAGCAAATGGTCTGAAGAAACAAGCTGGAGTAGCCATTTTAATATCGGATAAAATCGACTTCCAACCCAAAGTTATCAAAAAAGACAAGGAGGGACACTTCATACTCATCAAAGGTAAAATCCTCCAAGAGGAACTCTCAATTCTGAATATCTACGCACCAAATGCAAGGGCAGCCACATTCATTAGAGACACTTTAGTAAAGCTCAAAGCATACATTGCACCTCACACAATAATAGTGGGAGACTTCAACACACCACTTTCTTCAAAGGACAGATCGTGGAAACAGAAACTAAACAGGGACACAGTGAAACTAACAGAAGTTATGAAACAAATGGACCTGACAGATATCTACAGAACATTTTATCCTAAAACAAAAGGATATACCTTCTTCTCAGCACCTCACGGGACCTTCTCCAAAATTGACCATATAATTGGTCACAAAACAGGCCTCAATAGATACAAAAATATTGAAATTGTCCCATGTATCCTATCAGACCACCATGGCCTAAGACTGATCTTCAATAACAACATAAATAATGGAAAGCCAACATTCACGTGGAAACTGAACAACACTCTTCTCAATGATACCTTGGTCAAGGAAGGAATAAAGAAAGAAATTAAAGACTTTTTAGAGTTTAATGAAAATGAAGCCACAACGTACCCAAACCTATGGGACACAATGAAAGCATTTCTAAGAGGGAAACTCATAGCGCTGAGTGCCTCCAAGAAGAAACGGGAGACAGCACATACTAGCAGCTTGACAACACATCTAAAAGCCCTAGAAAAAAAGGAAGCAAATTCACCCAAGAGGAGTAGACGGCAGGAAATAATCAAACTCAGGGGTGAAATCAACCAAGTGGAAACAAGAAGAACTATTCAAAGAATTAACCAAATGAGGAGTTGGTTCTTTGAGAAAATCAACAAGATAGATAAACCCTTAGCTAGACTCACTAAAGGGCACAGGGACAAAATCCTAATTAACAAAATCAGAAATGAAAAGGGAGACATAACAACAGATCCTGAAGAAATCCAAAACACCATCAGATCCTTCTACAAAAGGCTATACTCAACAAAACTGGAAAACCTGGACGAAATGGACAAATTTCTGGACAGATACCAGGTACCAAAGTTGAATCAGGATCAAGTTGACCATCTAAACAGTCCCATATCACCTAAAGAAATAGAAGCAGTTATTAATAGTCTCCCAACCAAAAAAAAGCCCAGGACCAGATGGGTTTAGTGCAGAGTTCTATCAGACCTTCAAAGAAGATCTAATTCCAATTCTGCACAAACTATTTCACAAAATAGAAGTAGAAGGTACTCTACCCAACTCATTTTATGAAGCCACTATTACTCTGATACCTAAACCACAGAAAGATCCAACAAAGATAGAGAACTTCAGACCAATTTCTCTTATGAATATCGATGCAAAAATACTCAATAAAATTCTCGCTAACCGAATCCAAGAACACATTAAAGCAATCATCCATCCTGACCAAGTAGGTTTTATTCCAGGGATGCAGGGATGGTTTAATATACGAAAATCCATCAATGTAATCCATTATATAAACAAACTCAAAGACAAAAACCACATGATCATCTCGTTAGATGCAGAAAAAGCATTTGACAAGATCCAACACCCATTCATGATAAAAGTTTTGGAAAGATCAGGAATTCAAGGCCCATACCTAAACATGATAAAAGCAATCTACAGCAAACCAGTAGCCAACATCAAAGTAAATGGAGAGAAGCTGGAAGCAATCCCACTAAAATCAGGGACTAG
The DNA here is from genome assembly GCF_000001635.26 of Mus musculus. Taxonomy (NCBI): domain Eukaryota; kingdom Metazoa; phylum Chordata; class Mammalia; order Rodentia; family Muridae; genus Mus; species Mus musculus. The sequence continues at coordinate 12,645,382 of NC_000068.7, forward strand.
ACAAGGCTGCCCACTTTCTCCCTACCTTTTCAACATAGTACTTGAAGTATTAGCCAGAGCAATTCGACAACAAAAGGAGATCAAGGGGATACAAATTGGAAAAGAGGAAGTCAAAATATCACTTTTTGCAGATGATATGATAGTATATATAAGTGACCCTAAAAATTCTACCAGAGAACTCCTAAACCTGATAAACAGCTTCGGTGAAGTAGCTGGATATAAAATAAACTCAAACAAGTCAATGGCCTTTCTCTATACAAAGAATAAACAGGCTGAGAAAGAAATTAGGGAAACAACACCCTTCTCAATAGTCACAAATAATATAAAATATCTTGGCGTGACTCTAACTAAGGAGGTGAAAGATCTGTATGATAAAAACTTCAAATCTCTGAAGAAAGAAATTAAAGAAGATCTCAGAAGATGGAAAGATCTCCCATGCTCATGGATTGGCAGGATCAACATTGTAAAAATGGCTATCTTGCCAAAAGCAATCTACAGATTCAATGCAATCCCCATCAAAATTCCAACTCAATTCTTCAACGAATTGGAAGGAGCAATTTGCAAATTTGTCTGGAATAACAAAAAACCTAGGATAGCAAAAAGTCTTCTCAAGGATAAAAGAACTTCTGGCGGAATCACCATGCCAGACCTAAAGCTTTACTACAGAGCAATTGTGATAAAAACTGCATGGTACTGGTATAGAGACAGACAAGTAGACCAATGGAATAGAATTGAAGATCCAGAAATGAACCCACACACCTATGGTCACTTGATCTTCGACAAGGGAGCTAAAACCATCCAGTGGAAGAAAGACAGCATTTTCAACAATTGGTGCTGGCACAACTGGTTGTTATCATGTAGAAGAATGCGAATCCATCCATACTTATCTCCTTGTACTAAGGTCAAATCTAAGTGGATCAAGGAACTTCACATAAAACCAGAGACACTGAAACTTATAGAGGAGAAAGTGGGGAAAAGCCTTGAAGATATGGGCACAGGGGAAAAATTCCTGAACAGAACAGCAATGGCTTGTGCTGTAAGATCGAGAATCGACAAATGGGACCTAATGAAACTCCAAAGTTTCTGCAAGGCAAAAGACACCGTCAATAAGACAAAAAGACCACCAACAGATTGGGAAAGGATCTTTACCTATCCTAAGTCAGATAGGGGACTAATATCCAACATATATAAAGAACTCAAGAAGGTGGACTTCAGAAAATCAAATAACCCCATTAAAAAATGGGGCTCAGAACTGAACAAAGAATTCTCACCTGAGGAATACCGAATGGCAGAGAAGCACTTGAAAAAATGTTCAACATCCTTAATCATCACGGAAATGCAAATCAAAACAACCCTGAGATTCCACCTCACACCAGTCAGAATGGCTAAGATCAAAAGTTCAGGTGACAGCAGATGCTGGCGAGGATGTGGAGAAAGAGGAACACTCCTCCATTGTTGGTGGGAGTGCAGGCTTGTACAACCACTCTGGAAATCAGTCTGGCGGTTCCTCAGAAAACTGGACATAGTACTACCGGAGGATCCAGCAATACCTCTCCTGGGCATATATCCAGAAGATGTCCCAACAGGTAAGAAGGACACATGCTCCACTATGTTCATAGCAGCCTTATTTATAATAGCCAGAAGCTGGAAAGAACCTAGATGCCCCTCAACAGAGGAATGGATACAGAAAATGTGGTACATCTACACAATGGAGTACTACTCAGCTATTAAAAAGAATGAATTTATGAAATTCCTAGCCAAATGGATGGACCTGGAGGGCATCATCCTGAGTGAGGTAACACATTCACAAAGAAACTCACACAATATGTATTCACTGATAAGTGGATATTAGCCCCAAACCTAGGATACCCAAGATATAAGATATAATTTGCTAAACACATGAAACTCAAGGAGAATGAAGACTGAAGTGTGGACACTATGCCCCTACTTAGATTTGGGAACAAAACACCCACGGAAGGAGTTACAGAGACGGAGTTTGGAGCTGAGATGAAAGGATGGACCATGTAGAGACTGCCATAGCCAGGGATCCACCCCATAATCAGCATCCAAACGCTGACACCATTGCATACACTAGCAAGATTTTATTGAAAGGACGCAGATGTAGCTGTCTCTTGTGAGACTATGCCGGGGCCCAGCAAACACAGAAGTGGATGCTCACAGTCAGCTAATGGATGGATCATAGGGCTCCCAATGGAGGAGCTAGAGAAAGTAGCCAAGGAGCTAAAGGGATCTGCAACCCTATAGGTGGAACAACATTATGAGCTAACCAGTACCCCGGAGCTCTTGACTCTAGCTGCATATATATCAAAAGATGGCCTAGTCGGCCATCACTGGAAAGAGAGGCCCATTGGACTTGCAAACTTTATATGCCCCAGTACAGGGGAATACCAGGGCCAAAAAGGGGGAGTGGGTGGGCAGGGGAGTGGGGGTGGGTGGATATGGGGGACTTTTGGTATAGCATTGGAAATGTAAATGAGTTAAATACCTAATAAAAAATGGAAAAAAAAAAAAAAAAAAAAAAAGAAAGCAAATTCACCCAAGAGGAGTAGAAGGCAGGAAATAATCAAACTCAGGGGTGAAATCAACCAAGTGGAAACAAGAAGAACTATTCAAAGAATTAACCAAACGAGGAGTTGGTTCTTTGAGAAAATCAACAAGATAGATAAACCCTTAGCTAGACTCACTAGAGGGCACAGGGACAAAATCCTAATTAACAAAATCAGAAATGAAAAGGGAGACATAACAACAGATCCTGAAGAAATCCAAAACACCATCAGATCCTTCTACAAAAGGCTATACTCAACAAAACTGGAAAACCTGGACGAAATGGACAGATTTCTGGACAGATACCAGGTACCAAAGTTGAATCAGGATCAAGTTGACCATCTAAACAGTCCCATATCACCTAAAGAAATAGAAGCAGTTATTAATAGTCTCCCAACCAAAAAAAAGCCCAGGACCAGATGGGTTTAGTGCAGAGTTCTATCAGACCTTCAATGAAGATCTAATTCCAGTTCTGCACAAACTATTTCACAAAATAGAAGTAGAAGGTACTCTACCCAACTCATTTTATGAAGCCACTATTACTCTGATACCTAAACCACAGAAAGATCCAACAAAGATAGAGAACTTCAGACCAATTTCTCTTATGAATATCGATTGAACAATCCTCAATAAAATTCCCGCTAACCGAATCCAAGAACACATTAAAGCAATCATCCATCCTGACCAAGTAGGTTTTATTCCAGGGATGCAGGAATGGTTTAATATACGAAAATCCATCAATGTAATCCATTATATAAACAAACTCAAAGACAAAAAAAACACATGATCATCTTGTTAGATGCAGAAAAAGCATTTGACAAGATCCAACACCCATTCATGATAAAAGTCTTGGAAAGATCCGGAATTCAATGCCCATACCTAAACATGATAAAAGCAATGTACAGCAAACCAGTAGGCAACATCAAAGTAAATGGAGAGAAGCTGGAAGCAATCCCACTAAAATCAGGGACTAGACAAGGCTGCCCACTTTCTCCCTACCTTTTCAACATAGTACTTGAAGTATTAGCCAGAGCAATTCGACAACAAAAGGAGATCAAGGGGATACAAATTGGAAAAGAGGAAGTCAAAATATCACTTTTTGCAGATGATATGATAGTATAAATAAGTGACCCTAAAAATTCCACCAGAGAACTCCCAAACCTGATAAACAGCTTCGGTGAAGTAGCTGGATATAAAATTAACTCAAACAAGTCAATGGCCTTTCTCTACACAAAGAATAAACAGACTGAGAAAGAAATTAGGGAAACAACACCCTTCTCAATAGTCACAAATAATATAAAATATCTTGGCGTGACTCTAACTAAGGAAGTGAAAGATCTGTATGATAAAAACTTCAAGTCTCTGAAGAAAGATATTAAAGAAGATCTCAGAAGATGGAAAGATCTCCCTTGCTCATGGATTGGCAGGATCAACATTATAAAAATGGCTATCTTGCCAAAAGCAATCTACAGATTCAATGCAATCCCTATCAAAATTCCAACTCAATTCTTCAACGAATTAGAAGGAGCAATTTGCAAATTCATCTGGAATAACAAAAAACCTAGGATAGCAAAAAGTCTTCTCAAGGATAAAAGAACCTCTGGTGGAATCACCATGCCTGACCTAAAGCTTTACTACAGAGCAATTGTGATAAAAACTGCATGGTACTGGTATAGAGACAGACAAGTAGACCAAGGGAATAGAATTGAAGACCCAGAAATGAACCCAGACACCTATGGTCACTTGATCTTCGACAAGGGAGCTAAAACCATCCAGTGGAAGAAAGACAGCATTTTCAACAATTGGTGCTGGCACAACTGGTTGTTATCATGTAGAAGAATGCGATTCGACCCATACCTATCTCCTTGTACTAAGGTCAAATCTAAGTGGATCAAGGAACTCCACATAAAACCAGAGACACTGAAACTTATAGAGGAGAAAGTGGGGAAAAGCCTTGAAGATATGGGCACAGATGAAAAATTCCTGAACAAAACAGCAATGGCTTGTGCTGTAAGATCAAGAATTGACAAATGGGACCTAATGAAACTCCAAAGTTTCTGCAAGGCAAAAGACACCTTCAATAAGACAAAAAGACCACCAACAGATTGGGAAACGATCTTTACCTATCCTAAATCAGATAGGGGACTAATATCCAACATATATAAAGAACTCAAGAAGGTGGACTTCAGAAAATCAAATAACCCCATTAAAAAAATGTGGCTTAGAACTGAACAAAGAATTCTCACCTGAGGTATACCGAATGGCAGAGAAGCACCTGAAAAAATGCTCAACATCCTTAATCATCAGGGAAATGCAAATCAAAACAACCCTGAGATTCAACCTCACACCAGTCAGAATGGCTAAGATCAAAAATTCAGGTGACAGCAGATGCTGGCGTGGATGTGGAGAAAGAGGAACACTCCTCCATTGTTGGTGGGATTGCAAGCTTGTACAACTACTCTGGAAATCAGTCTGGCGGTTCCTCAGAGAATCGGACATAGTACTACCGGAGGTTCCAGCAATACCTCTCCTGGGCATATATCCAGAAGATGCCCCAACTGGTAAGAAGGACACATGCTCCACTATGTTCATAGCAGCCTTATTTATAATAGCCAGAAGCTGGAAAGAACCCAGATGCCCCTCAACAGAGGAATGGATACAGAAAATGTGGTACATCTACACAATGGAGTACTATTCAGCTATTAAAAAGAATGAATTTATGAAATTCCTAGCCAATTGGATGGACCTGGAGGGCATCATCCTGAGTGAGGTAACACATTTACAAAGGAACTCACACAATATGTACTCACTGATAAGTGGATATTAGCCCAAAATCTAGGATACCCAAGATATAAGATACAATTTGCTAAACACATGAAACTCAAGAAAAATGAAGACTGAAGTGTGGACACTATGCCCCTCCTTAGAAGTGGGAACAAAATTCCCATGGAAGGAGTTACAGAGACAAAGTTTGGAGCTGAGACGAAAGGATGGACCATGTAGAGACTGCCATATCCAGGGATCCACCCCATAATCAGCATCCAAATGCTGACACCATTGCATACACTAGCAAGATTTTATCGAAAGGACCCAGATGTAGCTGTCTCTTGTGAGACTATGCCGGGGCCTACCAAACACATAAGTGGATGCTCACAGTCAGCTAATGGATGGATCACAGGGCTCCCAATGGAGGAGCTAGAGAAAGTAGCCAAGGAGCTAAAGGGATCTGCAACCCTCTAGGTGGAACAACATTATGAACTAACTAGTACCCTGGAGCTCTTGACTCTAGCTGCATATGTATCAAAAGATGGCCTAGTCGGCCATCACTGGAAAGAGAGGCCCATTGGACACGCAAACTTTATATGCCCCAGTACAGGGGAACGGCAGGGCCAAAAAGGGGGAGTGTGTGGGTAGGGGAGTGGGAGTGGGTGGGTATGGGGGACTTTTGTATAGCATTGGAAATGTAAATGAGCTAAATACCTAATAAAAAATGGGAAAAAAAGAATGAATTTATGAAATTCCTAGGCAAATGGATGTACCTGGATGGCATCATCCTGAGTGAGTTAAGCCAATCACAAAGGAACTCACACAATATGTACTCACTGATAAGTGGATATTAGCCCAGAAACTTAGAACACCCAAGATATAAGATACAATTTGCAAAACACATGAAACTCAAGAAAAATGAAGACCAAAGTGTGGACACTTTACCCCTTCTTAGAATTGGGAACAAAACACCCATGGAAGGAGTTATAGAGACAAAGTTTGGAGCTGAGTTGAAAGGATGGACCTTCTAGAGACTGCCATACCCGGGGATCTATCCCATAATCAGCCTCCAAACACTGACACCATTGCACACACTAGCAAGATTTTGCTGATAGCACCCTGATATAGCTGTCTCTTGTGAGGCTATGCTGGGGCCTAGCAAACACAGAAGTGGATGCTCACAGTCAGCTATTGGATGGATCACAGGGCCCCCAATGGAGGAGCTAGAGAAAGTACCCAAGGAGCTAAAGGTTTCTGCAACCCTATAGGTGGAGCAACAACATGAACTAACCAGTGCCCCTGGAGCTCGTGTCTCTAGCTGCATATGTATCAGAAGATGGCCTAGTTGTCCATCAGTTGAAAGAGAGGCCCCTTGGTCTTGCAAACTTTATATGCCTCAGTAAAGGGAAAGGCCAGGGTCAAGAAGTGGGAGTGGTTGTGTGGAGATTGGGGAAGGAGGATCTGGAGGACTTTAGGGGTAGCATTTGAAAGTAAATGAAGAAAATATCTAATTAAATGATTATCTTACAATAAAAAAAGAGATTTAATTGGCCATTGGGGCTGAGTGTTTTCTTAAGTGAGTACAGTAAATGTGCCCTTGTAAAGAGTTTCTGAAAAGTTTAAGGAAACAGAGTTCCAAAAATTAGGTATCCTTCCTTGAAAGAAATAATAGAAAGAGATGGAGCTACAAATGAAATGGATGATGTCTTGTCAAAGCAAATGGTGATGAATGAAAGGCTGGGGCTGCAGCTTTCCCTGGCACTTCTGCCTATTCACCAGGACCAGCTTGGCACTTCCATCCATTTGCCAGGACCAACCATAACCGTGGTTCAGTGCTTTGCAGCCGGGTTGTTTCATTCACTCTAAAAATCAGATGAAAATGATGAATTTACCCAGGATCAGAATGTCTAATCAGCAGACAAGCCACGATGCAGGTCACATCAAAAGCAGAGGCATCCAGTGTCTTTACCATGTTACTAATCAACAATTGGAAGGGTCATTGTGCTTCTAGGGGAATTTGCAAAATATGCAATCATTCACAAACTTCAAAAAAATAATTTTACTCCTCCTAAATTGTCTACTTTTTTATTCTAACCAGCTACCAAACAATACCTTAAAGGTAGATCATTTTGCTTTGATGTGTGACTTTGCCAGAAAAGAACAGGCAGCAAGTCTATGATATTGGACTCTGTATTGCTCTTTTTTAGAAGTATTTTATGTGTATAAATGCTTAGCCTACATGTATGTCTATGCACCACATGTATTCCTGGTGCCCATGGAGGCCAGAAGAGGGCATCAGATCCACTGGAAATAGTATTACATATGGCTGTCAACAGCCAGCTGTGTGCTGGAAATTGAACTTGGGTCCTCTGGAAAAGCAGCCAGTGCTCTTAATCTCTGTGCCCTCTCTTCAACCCTGACTTTGTATCTGCCAAATACATTCTTCACTGATGTCATTTATAGTTTATAAATAATGAAGTATTTAAAAAGACAAGCTCACATGTATTTTTCCTAAAATGTTTGTTTAAAACAACTACAAAAACCTGTTGAGCTTCATTTTATGAATTTTTCCTTTACAAAACGAGCTTATTTAGGGCCAAGCCATTAAAACAGTGAACTTAAATTTTGTTAAGTCTGATATTCTAAAATAATTTTTTCTCATTCAAAACATTCTTAAATACATTCATAAATTGAAAAGAATATGAGCAGATGTGCTTATCTACTTCTGAGGGCTTCTTTTACTCTACTTTCCAAGCAGACTTCAGTATTTATGTCCTATGAAGTTTTGAATCAAGAATCCCAGCTACTCGTGAGACAAACAGGAAGAACAAAAGTTCAAGTCCTGCCTAGACTAGAGAATGAGTTCAAGGCAAGCTTGGCCAATTTTAGTGAAACTATGTCTTAAAAGAAAAAAGATAAAAAAGGACTGAGGACATAGCTTAGGGGTGGAGCACTTACATAGAGTGTGCAATAGTCTGGATTCGGTCGTCCAAATGAACATTTTTTTTTAATTTATTATTTTGGTTTCCCCTTAGTGACCACATACTGGAAACATAGTCAATCTCAAGCACTGTGCTGTGCCCATTTTCATGTGGAATCCCATTTTCAAAAGTGTTCGATGGTGTATTGATTTCAATTAACCTGGCTTTTTTTTCATCCATGTTCCCGTTCTCCATCACACGCAATGTCATCACTCTAAAACCCTGATTTCCTTATCATCAATTTCAGAACAATAACAAAAACTTCAACATGCCTTGCAACTCAGTAGATATAAGAATGATGGTGAAATAAAGATGTCCATTTAGACATATGCCAACTAGTGTTAGCATTTTAAAATTCACAGATGAACATGGAGAAGAATGGGAAAGTAAGAGGAAAGAAATGATAACAAAATCCAGTGCCTGGGAATATGTTTAGATCTTTGAATGGCATTGCTTCCTCTGTTTTCCTCCCTTTACAACTCATTGTTTTCTATTTGTCTTCAGTTTTCAATTGGACTCCAGAAACTCCCCCATGTGACTTTTCTCATCCTTCAAGGATGTATTGGCTATGCTATGAGTGCACCTCAATTATACTTGGTACTCTTCCATGGTAGCCCAAGTTACACTCCCCATCATGAATCACTGACATGTCTACCTCCTGCTAAGATGCTATCACTCAAAGTAAGAACAAGCTATGCTCAGATATTGTAGATAACATAATCCTTACATGGTGATGCTGTGCAGACTTGGAATTGAAGTGGCTTTGTTAAGGATGTGATCTCAGTTATGCAGAATAGGAGACAACTGAGTTATAAGATGTCTGATTGATGTTAGATCACGAACCCTCAGGTATATGAATGTATGTGTGTGTGTGTGTGTGTGTGTGTGTGTGTACGTACATATTCAAACACATATTTAGTCTTCTAAAAACCAGTTACAGATGCACTTATCATCTTATTACATTTCTTAAAGATTTATTTTAAAAATTATCCTCACATCAGAGTGCAGGTACATGCAGAGGCCAGAAGAGGTAGTCATGTCCTCTGTGACCAGATGTACAGGCAGTTGAGAGCTGCCCCAATTGGGCATAGTGAACCAACTCAGGACTTTGGCAAGAGCATCATGTCTTGCAATCACAGAGACATTTCCCCAGCTCTATCACCTTTCTTCTTTTGTAAGACTATCTGTATTTGTTTGGGCTATTTCACAAGCATTTTCTCGAGGCCTTCCAGTAATGAATGTGCTGATTGCGATTGCCCCTTTACTGCTATTGCCTTTTATCAGCTCAGCTACGCTGGGGGTTGTGCTGGGAGCATGATGGGTATTTAAATACCAGCCATTCAGTACAACAGAACTTTTCCAAGGGCAACAAGAGGCAGTCCTTAGCAATTGGTGGTTAGAAATATGCTCATTATTTTAGCTGCATTAAAAATATAGAGGAACACGAGGCTATAATTAGGCAGAGCCTAGAGCAAAGCATTTATAAATATGGGGGGAGAGAAACAATGAAGATGAGTCTTAGATACCCAGTTCCATTGTCACTCTTCCCAAACAAAGTGTTAATTAAGAAAGAAAGGTAGAGCTTACAGAGGGAACTATTTCCTGTCTGCAGCATATGCTGGTTGCTAATAACATTAAACACTAAGGCTATTCAGCAACTGAATAATGCAGCCTCTTATTGTACATGGTTCCCTTGATAAGGGACAAAAAAATTACATTTCAGATTCTGCTCCGTCTCTTGCATCGTTGCTATAAATTGTCCCCAGATTAGTGCCATTAATCATATTTTTGTAGACAAAGAAATGAGACACACAGTAAGCAGTCATATTCTTAAAAGATTTAAAAAATTCAGAAGGTGAAGGTAAGGTTTTACTCTGTCAGCTTCTAGAATATAACGGTCTTTCAAGAAACAGGTTTAGCAAAGGACAATTTGAGGAAAAACAATTATAAAAAGTGACAAAACTACCCCTTTCTTTACTAATTTTTCTTTATTCATGGCGAGGTTGCTAAACTAGTAATTTATTATCATTATTTACTACTATTGAAACTATTGGTTTTTTTGGAATATTATTTTTATTTTAAGGGGCAAATTACAGTCAGGTTACTTGAAGACTTATAATTTGGCTTCTCTGAAATGATAGTTCCCATATTTGTATTTCAGATTCATTCTGCCCAGCAAACATTCCCATGATGGAGACATTATCTACTATTGCCATACTGAAGACAGGAGCACAATAGACTTTTGTCACAGAGCAATCAAAAGAGGAAAGGTCAATGCACAAAAACACATCATGCATTTAAAATGCAATAATTCAGATGTCTATGTTAAAACACCATTTAACGTAGACATAGGACCTCTAGCCTAGCTAAGCTATAAACCTTTAGAAGAGAAAAGAGACTTTAATGTGAAGAATTATAAACTTTTATTTAAGACGCGGAAAGGGAGGCCTAGTAAATTCATATTCATGTGTGGGTTTGACATTGTGCAAACGAGGTGAACTGAATCAAAGTCCTAACCACTTCTTCATGAACTCTGACTTGATGACTGGAAAAATAAAAGATAAAATAAAAGATAAAAGACAGAGCCAAGCATATGCAAATAATATCTGACAAGAGAAAAGAATGAGACCAGGAACTAATCCTAACCAAAAGCATAAATTGTGGTGATAAATAAAACAATATTAGTAGATAGACAAACAATCAACTATTTAAAACACAAGTGTGACTTTGAGTAGAGAAGAGTTTTAAATAAGTCACAAGGAACCACAAGTGAGGAGAGAAAAGCACAGCAGTGGCTGAACCTTGAGGAACATGGGATCAATGTCATTAAATACATTGTATGTACGTATGAAATTCTTGAAGAGTGCATAAAACAGCAACAAACCTCCTTCTATTTAAAAGAAAATTACTACAAATGTTAGCCAGGGACAGCTAGATGTATTTAAAACCTCAATGAGCTCACACAGTAATGTTTCCTGAGTATGTAGCCCAGTAAGGAAAACCAGCAGTGATGCCTACTGGTGATTCATGAAAGAGGCAATTTATATGACAAAATTATTTTTAAAAAATACTTTCCTTTTCATGCATCTAAGAAATTAAGACATCAGACTTGCACCACTTTATAATCCTCAGATTGGCAAAGACTTATTATAGCCAGTATTTGTTGCTAAGAGATATTTTCAAATTAATGATTTTAAAATCTATCAATCACTTTGCAAATATTTTCTCACATTTTGAGTTTATTCCTTTTTAATTTAATTTTTATGACATCAAAAGGGCTTAATAGCTATTCTTGGTTATTCAGCCCGGTAATCACTTAAGAAGCTGAGGCAGGAGGATCACTATTTAGACTCTGTCTCAAAAGCAAATAAATAAGAAAAAAAAAAAACAAGACAAAATAAATCCAAACAAAACCCAGGATTGAATTAGTAGAATAATTATCTATTATGTGCAAGGCCTTAGCTTCAGTCACCTGTAAAACACACACACACACACACACACACACACACACACACACACACACACATTCATACATACACTCCCTTTCCTACATACATACAACACAAATTCACACACATACACACACAGATACACATACATATACACACATACATAAACACTCACACACACAAACACATATGTACATATACACACTCACATAACATACATACACATACATATACACACTCACACATACACAGACTCACACAAATACATTTATATTTTTCTTTCTTAACCATTATAGTAGGTTTGCAATACTGTGAAATTATTATCTTTGAACACTAATCTTTACCATAACAGTGTTCTGTTAGTTATATTAATTGGAATTCTGATTATAATGTTACATGACACTTTACAAAGCTACAAGTTTTAATTTTTTGACCAAGCAGAATTTTAAAAAATTTACAACTTGATATATTTATTGGAGGCCAAATTTTGAATTTTAATGTATGCTTTAATATATTTGAATAGCTTGCCTCACCATAATTCATAGACAGCATCTTTTTAAAGTCAGGAATGGATATTGAGTTTTATCATGTGCTTTCACTAAATCACCTAAACATGTTTTCCTTTATCGTGCTAATAAATAAGTTAATATACTAATAATGTGATTCACAACCACAATTAAAAATACAAAGTATCCTTTTCTTCATGTAACCCCAAGTTTCTGATCTATGCCATGTGTTTCTGTACAATCAATTCCTGCTACTTTTGAAATGTGAGTCTACTACAGATAGATTATACTTTCTTTTCTCAGAAAGTCCTCATTCCTCCTTCACTTTCAAGGAACTAATGTGTCAGGGACAGAATTCTAGGTTGGTAGGTCTTTAAGTTTATTGGTTTTGTTGTTACTGGTTTTGCTTGTTTGTCTTCTCTGAATCCTACCTGAGCTCCCTTGGAGGTTTTAATATGTCAGATTTATACACACATCTTGAATTTACATAGAAATGATGGCTTGCTTGTAGTTTTCGAAATGTGTGGTACAATATTCTAACCTATGTTCAAAGTAGCACACCAGAAGTTCTTGTTCCTCTCTAACTGTAACATAGCACCTTCTTTTTCCTTTCCTTTCCTTTCCTTTCCTTTCCTTTCCTTTCCTTTCCTTTCCTTTCCTTTCCTTTCCTTTCCTTTCCTTTCCTTTCCTTTCCTTTCCTTTCCTTTCCTTTTTCTTTTTTAACTTTGAAGACTTTATAGGTCAATGAGAAAATTTAAGGAGGCTGAAAAATGCACATAAAAGCAATTCAGATTAAGGAGCAGCTCCCTGGCCAAGAAGATTATGAAGTGGCCCTTTGGGTGGGACACCTGGCACCTCTGTATAATCATGACATGAATCAGTATGAAAATGCTGAGAAACTGTACCTGCCATCAGTAGGGACTGCGAAGAAACTGTTTGGGGAAAGCTACAGTGGACTAGAATATGATTATCGAGACCTCATTAAACTTTACAACTCCATTGGGAATTATGAGAAAGTGTTTGAGTATCACCACATCTAACTGGAGAGATGATTCAGTGGCTAGGAACACTGACTGCTCTTCCAGAGGTCCTGAGTTCAATTCCCAGCAACCACATGGTGGCTCACAACCATCTGTAATGGGAACATAGCACTTTCTTACCATTAGAATTCTGATTATAATGTTCCATGGCTTTCCTTGTCCCTCTCCCCTCTAGATTCCCTATCCTCTAATGACAACCTCCTATCCTTAACTTTTATAAAATTAACATTTTAGACTTCACGCATGAGGGAAAGAGCTTGATACTTTCTCTTCTGTTCCTGATTTACTTCATGTATCTCCAGATCCATCAGAGTCTCTCCAAGACACAGGGTTTCAGTTACTGCCATTCTGCCACTGCTTTTGAGATGGAGTTGGAGAAATTAATATTAGCTGGTATTGATTTACATCATCTCAGTTCAGAGACAACAGCAGAACAGGGTTCCATATTCTTATCCCAATTTGTAAATTATACATGTCCTTCTATTCTTTGCAAGAGCAGTTCCTCCAAAGAGAAGTGGACCATTTTGCTGAGTTGGACCTCCCGTGGAGGGTATGGAACATTCATCTTGCTATCCATTGTAGTCAGAACCTGTAGTTAATGGCTGGAAGTCTACTTTATCTTTTAAAAGGATAAATTCTAATTGTGGTTCAAATTAAACACCTAATGAAAGTGACCGCCAAGCAATTGATCAAAACTAATGGCTGGGCAGCTTTGCTGTAGTTAAGTAACCCTTTTGTTTGCTTAGCATAAACACTTAAGGGTTAGCTTAACTCAGAATACTGATGTGTCAGAACCTCTAGGGAAAGTATAGCCAATTATTGTTGGAAACTTGGAAAAGAGAAATTGATCTGAAAGTTAGTGCAGTTTCCTTCTTAGCTATTCAAAAAATATTATAACAATTAGATTTGTTTCATGCTCTGACAAAGAAAAATAGAAAAATACAGCTGGTAACCAACAAGGAGACAATACAAGTCCAAGTGGGGAATTTTTGTGATTAGAGATGAGAAGTTTCAGTGAATTTACTTTTGAGTTGTACTTCCAAATTATTAAAATTATACTTCTTATAATAATTGGAATGTAATGCTGATTGTTGTTACAATCACACTTGTACACTACAGTAAACAAATTCATTAAAACTACTCTAACAGTCATGACAGGGACCTGGAAGTTCAGAATCCCGTGATTGGATTGGTGTTTTTTGATTTTTGTTTTTTTTTTAAGCTTATATGTTGATTTCTCTCCTGTATAGATACCATATTCTATATTTAATAGCTTCTACATCAACATGAAAGTTATGAGAAATTACTGTTTAAATAGAGGCCTTCAAAATTTATCCAGCTTTAAGCTTTCAACTTGTGTGAGTGTAAGTGGTAGATTTTACTACAGAAAATCTTGTGCCTTTCTGGAATAAGAGGTACTAATTTTGCTTTGTTGGATGTGTTCTACTAAATATCAGTGACTAGCAGACAGAGTAAAGTCACAAAGTAATCCCATTTTTATCTTTATTCATTCACTTTTTTTTGTACAAAAATGCCTAATTATTCAGGGATGAATTTAGTTAGAAGTGAATGTTTATTCCTGAGTGCTCACAGCTTCTTTAACTGCATCCAATACAGAGAAAGTGCCATTGAAGAAGCCTGGAAGGATTCTCAATCTTCACATTTGAAATATTTTTTTCATTTTTTGTGCTAATTTGGTTTGTTATGATAATCAGTTTAATATTTATTTATATTCTCATAATTTCATATTCTATACCATAAAAACACACAAAAAATTTATAAAGCAAAAGTATAAATGACTTAAACATAGAAAATACACATATATGAAACAATTGGAGGGCTGAAGAATTATTTTCATTCAATATATTTTGATTATGTTTTCTCTATCATGACCCACTCCCAACCCTTCTCATGTCCCCACTATTCAAATTCTCTCTCTCTCTCTCTCTCTCTCTCTCTTTAGAATACAATCATGCATCTAAAATACTACTACTGCTACTAGTAGTCCTTTCCTCCTCCTCCTCCTCCTCCTCTTCCTCCTAATAATAATAATAATAAATAATAATAATAATAATAATACAATAAAATAACATAGAAAGAAACAAACAAGAATAGGACAAAGCAGATACAGAAAAAGAAAGAATCTAAAGAAAGGTACAAGAAACTAATATACATGTTAACACACACGTATCTGTCCAACACAGAAGACCCATAAAAATAAAATCGGAAACCATAACATCTAAGCAAAACATCTGTAACAAAAACAAAGAAGCCCAAACAAAGCATTGTGATAAAACAAAAACCCTTCTAAAAATAGCATTGATTTCATTCTATTGGCCATTTCATGATGAGAATGTGGCTTTAAGCATGGTTTGTGTACCCAGTAAGTCTCCATTTTCTTTAAGATTTAATAAATTTTTTAATAGATATTTTCTTTATTTACATTTCAAATGCTATCCCGAAAGTTCCCTATACCCACCCCCTGCCCTGCTCCCCTACCCACCCACTCCCACTTCTTGGCCCAGGTGTTCCTCTGTACTGGAGCATATAAAGTTTGCAAGACCAGTAAGTCTCCATTAAAGAAAACTAATTTTTCCTTTGTCACTTGCTAACAGTTGGAATTAGCTTCTGGGTTAGGGATGGAGGCTTGTGTCTACTTCCCTGCTCAGCGCTAGGACTCCATCTGTCTTAGACCTGTGAAGGACCTGAACATTGTGCTAGTCTCTGTGAGTTAATTTTGTGCCAGTCTAGTAGTGTCTAGAAGGCCCTGTTTCCTTGTTGTCTTCTCTCCCCACTGGCTCTTACACTTTTTCTGGTACCTCTTCAGAATTCTTCCATGAGCCCTAAGGTGAGAGATTTGAGGAAGACATTCCATTTAGAACTGAATTTCCAAGGTCTCTCACTCTCCGAACATTGTCGAGTTGTGGATCTTGAAGTAGAAGCTTCTGGTTGTATCATGTAATACAGACTCACATTATGTTTTGCTGAGGCAAAGCTGATGGGAGGATATGTGTTATTTGAGAGAGTATAAGTAGGATTCAACAGACAGTGAGTCTGCATAACTAGCCTTGCAAAGCTTCACTGGTCTTGATCTTCCCTGATCTTCCCTTTGTTGAGAAAGTCATGGAGAGGACCCTTGGTATCCCGGCTCGTCCTGGTTACTTCTGCTGACATATGCTGATTCAGCGAGGGCCTCGCTGCTTCTGTCTGATTTTGCCACCACTGTTGATTCATGATTTGTATCCTGATACTACTGAACTGGACTGCTGGTATCCTGACAAATGAGATTAGAATTGCCTCCAAAATCTACTTTTAAACAGGTCCACATCCCCTTGTCCTATTTACCATCATGTCTCCCCTACCTTTGGACAGTGGGCTAGAAAGGGAGTCAAAACTTCTGAGAATCCTTATTAAAGTAGGTTTTAGAAATTTAAGTCTACAGGGTCTCTCTGTTTTTTCTCCTATCTACTGTAGGAGGAAGCATCTCTGATGATGACTGGGCCAGACACTGATCTATGTGTATAGCAGAATGTCCTCAAGAGTCATTTTATTCCTACATTTCATTACCATAAAAAGAGTATCTGGTTTCCCCCTAGGTCCATGGTGTATGTATTGCGTGAGATTCGGGTTACCGAGATAGGGCTGAGGATGAGCTCCATCTTATGGAGTGGGCCTATATTTCACGTAGACAGGAGTTGGCTATTCCTACAACTCTTGTGCCACATTTGCAACAGCTTGTAAGTGGGCCAGCATTGTAGACTGAAGGTTTTCTAGCAGAGCTGGCATTTACATTTGTCCTGTGATAACAACGTTCAGAGTATCTTCTAGTACCGTGAGCACTAAGTAGAGATGAAAGCTCTGTGTTTAGTGAGTTATGTAGGTATTGTCTTCAACAATAATATCTTATCAGTTTGTGGAGAACAACTAATAGCTTTGGCAAAACCTGAATTGTCTTGGATGTTTCCATGGGGCCCCTTTGGCCAACAACTCAATAAATATAACCCATTGCTGGCACAAAACCTGAAGGTTTTGAGAGTGAGAGACACCTACTTAGAGCTTCTTTCGCCTGTTATATGGATTCCCATGTAACATTTCATATATTTTCCTCCATGTTTTCTTTTTTTTCCTTTTTCTTATTTTTATTAGATATTTTCTTTATTTATATTTCGAATTTTATACCCTTTCCTCATTACCCCTCTGAAAGTCCCCCATCCCATCTCCCATCACCCTGCTCACTAACCCACCCACTACTGCTTCCCTGTCCTGGCATTCTCCTACAATGGGGCATTGAGCCTTCACAAGACCAAGGGCCTCTCCTCTCATTGATGTCCCACAAGGCCACCTCTGCTACTTATGCTGCTGAAGCCTTGAGTTCCTCCTCCTGTACTCTTTAGTTGGTGGTTTAGACCCTGGGAGTGCTTGGGTTACTGGTTGGTTCATATTGTTCCTCCTATGGAGCTACAAACCCCTTCATCTCCTTGGGTCTTTTCTCTAGTTACTCCATTGGGGAACCTGTGATCAGTCCAATGGATGACTGCGAGCCTCCACTTCTGTATTTGTCAGGTGCTGGTAGAACCTCACAGGAGACAACTATATCAGGCTCCTGTCAGCAAGCACTTGTTGGCATCCACAACAGTGTCTGGGTTTGGTAACTGTATATGGGATGGATCCCCAGGTGGGACAGTCCCTGGATGTCCTTTCCTTCAGTTTCTGCTCCAAACTTTGTCTCTGTATCTCTCCCCATGGGTATTTTGATCCCCTTTCTAAGAAGGATCAAAGTATCCACACTGTGGCCTTCCTTCTTGAGTTTTATGTGGTCTGTAAATTGTATCTTGGGTTTTCTGAACTTCTGAGCTAATATCCATTTATCAGTGAGTGCATACCATGTATGTTCTTTTGTGACTGGGTTGCTTCACTCAGGATGATATTTTCTAGTTCCATCCATTTGTCCAACAACTTCATGAATTTGTTGTTTTTAATAGCTGAATAGTACTCCATTGTGCAAATGTACATTTTCTGTATCCAACGCTCTGTTGAAGAACATCTGGGCTCTTTTCATCTTCTGGTAATTATGAATTGTTGACAGTGTCCTACAAACATAGTAGAGCATATGTCCTTATTACATGTTGGAGCATCTTCTAGGTATATGCCCAAGAGTGGTATAGCAGGGTCCTCAGGTAGTATTTATGTTCAGTTTTCTGAGGAAATGCCAAACTGATTTCCAGAGTGGTTGTACCAGCTTGAAATCCCACCAGCAATGGAGGAGTGTTCCTCTTTTTCCACATCCTCACTAGCATCTGGTGTCACCTGAGTTTTTGATGTTAGCCATTCTGAATGGTTTGAGGGGGAATCTCAGGATTTGATTTGCATTTCCCTGGTGACTAAGGATGTTGAACATTTCTTTAGCTGCTTCTCAGGCTTTCAGTATTCCTCAGTTGAGAATTCTTTGTTTAGCTCTGTACCCCATTTTTAGTAGGGTTATTTGGTTCTCTGGAGTCTACCTTCTTGAGTTCTTTATATATATTAGCCCTCTATATTAGCCCTCTATAGGATATAGTGTTGGTAAAGAACTTTTCCCAATCTGTTGGTTGCAGTTTTGTCTTATTGACAGTGTCTTTTGCCTCATAGAAGCTTTGCAATTGTATGAGGTCTGATTTGTCAATTCTTGATCTTAAACCATAAACCATTGATGTTCTATTAAGGAAGTATTCCCCTGTACCCAAGTGATTGTGGCTCCTCCCCACTTTCTTTTCTATTAGTTTGAGGTTAACTGGTTTTATGTGGAGGTGCTTGATCCTCTTGGACTTGAGCTTTGTACAAGGAGATAAGAATGGATGGATTTGAATTCTTCTACATGCTAACCATCAGTTGAGCCAACACCATTTGTTGAAAATGCTGTCTGTTTTCCACTGGATGGTCTTAGCTCTTTTGTTAACTATCAACTGATCATAGGTGTGTGAAATTCATTTCTGGGTCTTCAATTCGATTCCATTAATCTACTTGGCTGTCACTGTACCAATACCATGTAGTTGTTTATCATGATTGCACTGTAATACAACTTGAGGTCAGGGATGGTGATTCCCCCAGAAGTTCTTTTACTGTTGAGAATATTTTTCGCTATCTTGTTTTTTTTTAATTAGGTATTTATTTCATTTACATTTCAAATGCTATCTGAAAAGTCCCCCACATGCTCCCCCACCGACTCCCCCACCCACCCACTCCCACTTCTTGGCCCTGGCATTCCCATATACTGAGGCATATAAAGTTTGCATGACCAATGGTCATCTCTTTCCACTGATGGCCAACTAGGCCATCTTCTGATACATATGCAGCTAGAGACACGAGCTCCGGGGGGGGGGGTGGGGGGGGTGGGTACTGGTTAGTTCATATTGTTGTTCCACTATAGGGTTGCAGAGCCCATTAGCTCCTTGGGTACTTTCTCAAGCTCCTCCATTGGGCTCCCTGTGTTCCATCCAATAGCTGACTGTGAGCATCCACTTCTGTGTTAGCTAGGCCCCAGCATAGTCTCACAAGAGACAGCTATATCTGGGTCCTTTCAACAAAATCTTGCTAATGTATGCAATGGTGTCAGCGTTTGGAAGATGATTATGGGATGGATCCCCAGATATGGCAGTCTCTAGATGGTCCATCCTTTTGTCTCAGCTCCAAACTTTGTCTCTGTAACTACTTCCATGGGTGTTTTGTTCTGAATTCTAAAAAGGGGAAAAGTATCGACACTTTGGTCTTTGTTCTTCTTCAGTTTCATGTGTTTAGCAAGTTGTATCTTGTACCTTGGGTATTCTAAGTTTCTGGGCTAATATCCACTTATCAGTGAGTACATATTGTCTGAGTTCTTTTGTGATTGGGTTACCTCACTCAGGATGATGCCCTCCAGGTCCATCCATTTGCCTAGGAATTTCATGAATTCATTCTTTTTAATAGCTGAGTAGTACTCCATTGTGTAAATGTACCACATTTTCTGTATCCATTCCTCTGTTGAGGGGCATCTGGGTTCTTTCCAGCTTCTGGCTATTATAAATAAGGCTACTTTGAACATAGTGGAGCATGTGTCCTTCTTACCGGTTGGAACATCTTCTGGATATATGCCCAGGAGAGGTATTGCGGGATCCTCTGGTAGTACTATGTCCAATTTTCTGAGGAGCTGCCAGACTGATTTCCAGAGTGGTTGTACAAGCTTGCAATCCCACCAACAATGGAGGAGTGTTCCTCTTTCTCCACATCCTCGCCAGCATCTGCTGTCACCTGAGTTTTTGATCTTAGCCATTCTGACTGGTGTGAGATGGAATCTCAGGGTTGTTTTGATTTGCATTTCCCTGATGATTAAGGATGCTGAACATTTTTTTCAGGTGCTTCTCAGCCATTCGGTATTCCTCAGGTGAGAATTCTTTGTTTAGCTCTGAGCCCCATTTTTTAATGGGGTTATTTGATTTTCTGGAGTCTACCTTCTTGAGTTCTTTATATATATTGGACATTAGTCCCTATCTGATTTAGGATAGGAAAAGATCTTTCCCAATCTGTTGGTAGCCTTTTTGTCTTATTGACAGTGACTTTTGCCTTGCAGAGGCTTTGCAATTTTATGAGGTCCCATTTGTCGATTCTTGATCTGACAGCACAAGCCATTGTTCTTCTGTTCAGGAATTTTTCCCCTTTACCCATATCTTCGAGGCTTTTCCCTACTTTCTCCTCTATAAGTTTCAGTGTCTCTGGTTTTATGTGGAGTTTCTTAATCCACTTAGATTTGACCTTAGTACAAGGAGATAGGTATGGATCAGTTCGCATTCTTCTACATGATAACCGCCAGTTTTGCCAGCACCATTTGTTGAAAATGCTGTCTTTTTTCCAATGGATGGTTTTAGCTCCCTTGTCAAATATCAAGTGACCATAGGTGTGTGGGTTCATTTCTGGGTCTTCAATTCTATTCCATTGGTCTACTTGTCTGCCACTATACCAGTACCATGCCGTTTTTATCACAATTGCTCTGTAGTACAGCTTTAGGTCAGGCAAGGTGATTCCACCGGAGGTTTTTCATCCTTGAGAATAGTTTTTGCTATATGTACTGGCTAGTTTTTTGTCAACTTGACACAGCTGGAGTTATCATAGAGAAAGAAGCTTCAGTTGAGGAAATGCCTCCATGAGATCCAACTGTAAGGCATTTTCTCAATTAGTGATCAAGGGGGAAAGGCCCCTGTGGGTGGGACCATCTCTGGGCTGGTAGTCTTGGGTTCTATAAGAGAGCAGGCAGAGCAAGCCAGGTGAGGCAAGCCAGTAAAGAACATCCCTCCATGGCCTCTGCATCAGCTCCTGCTTCCTGACCTGCTTGAGTTCCAGTCCTGGCTTCCTTGGTGATGAACAGCAGTATGGAAGTGTAAGCCAAATAAACCCTTTTCTCCCCAACTTGCTTCTTGGTCATGATGTTTGTGCAGGAATAGAAACCCTGACTAAGACAAATTGGTACCAGCAGAGTGGGGTATTCCTGTGACAACCTGACCATGTTTTGGGGAGGTCTGTGGAAGGACTTTGGAACTTTGGGCTTGAAGATCCATTCGTTGTTAAGAGCTCTGTCAGATGTTTTGTAAGAGCTTGGAAGATAATGTTGAGAACCGTGCAGAAGATGGAGGCCTGGCTTGTGAAATTTCAGAGGGAAAATTAAAGACTCCTTTCAGGGCCATTGCTGTTTTGATTGTGAAGATTCTGTAGTTCTGGTTAGCTGGGGCTGAAGAATCAGCTGTGATTAACAAGATACCAGAACTACTAAAGCAAAAACTTTGCATTACTGGGACTATTGATGCTGGTTAGCTGGAGCTAAGAAATTAGCGGTGATTAAGAAGAGACCAGCATCATTGAGGTGACATCTTCTGGGAAGTGTTTTCTGAGAGCACAGTGGCTGTGTTCCAGATATAGCCAAAGTTGTACCTTGTGCTGTGGCTGGACTTGGTAATGTGTAAGGGTCACCCAGGTGGTACTGGTTTTGAACGCATGAAGGAGTTGAGCAGAGCAGCTGAGGCTTGGCACTGTGAGAGGCCACGGAAGGCCATTGGTGAAAGTGCAGCTTCAGTTGCAATTGATGGCCCAGGACTGAAGGGGTCATGCAGTGTTTTGGAGATGCCAGTACCATGAGATGACCACCAAGAGCAGCAGCAGCAGTGGAGTACAGGCACCTGGAGCCTAGAGGACGACACGTGTGCTACAAAGGGCATGGCTGGAGAAGTGACCCAAGCCCTTGGAGGAGCCCAGAAGATCGTGAGTTGGATCCCAGACATTGGACGGTTGGAGATTGAATTTGCTTTTGATTGTGACTGTGCCCTGATATTTTCCCTCCTGAAGGAAGAAACTGTTTTAGTGGAGCCCACAGTTAAGAGACTTTTAATTGTAAAAAGACTTTGGATTTTAAAAGAGATGGATATTTTAAAGAGATTGAAATTTTAAGAATATGTAAAGACTGTGGGACTTTTAAAGTTATTTAGATCTTGGGGATGAATAAGATTGTAAGGGTTGAGGCTTACTAGTGATGTTTTTGTGTGTCAAGTTGACAAGGGGTCAGTTGTACTGGCTAGTTTTGTGTCAACTTGACACAGCTGGAGTTATCATAGAGAAAGAAGCTTCAGTTGAGGAAATGCCTCTATGAGATCCAACTGTAAGGCATTTTCTCAATTAGTGATCAAGGGGGAAAGGCCCCTGTGGGTGGGACCATCTCTGGGCTGGTAGTCTTGGGTTCTATAAGAGAGCAGGCAGAGCAAGCCAGGTGAGGCAAGCCAGTAAAGAACATCCCTCCATGGCCTCTGCATCAGCTCCTGCTTCCTGACCTGCTTGAGTTCCAGTCCTGGCTTCCTTGGTGATGAACAGCAGTATGGAAGTGTAAGCCAAATAAACCCTTTTCTCCCCAACTTGCTTCTTGGTCATGTTTGTGCAGGAATAAAAACCCTGACTAAGACACTATCCTAGGTTTTTTGTCATTCAAGATGAATTTGCAGATTGCTCTTTCTAATTCGTTGAAGAATTGAGTTGGAATTTTGATGGGGATTGCATTGAATGTGTAGATTGCTTTTGGCAAGATAGCCATTTTTACTATATTGAACCTGCCCATCCATGAGCATGGGAGATCTTTCCATCTTCTGAGATCTTCTTTAATTTCTTTCTTCAGAGACTTGAAGTTCTTATCATACAGATCTTTCACTTCCTTAGTTAGAGTCACACCAAGGAATTTTATGTTATTTGTGACTATTGAGAAGGGTGTTGTTTCCCTATATTCTTTCTCAGCCTGCTTATCCTTTGTGTAGAGAAAGGCCATTGACTTGTTTGAGTTTATTTTATATCCAGATACTTCATTGAAGCTGTTTATCAGGCTTAGGAGTTCTCTGGTGGAATTTTTAGGGTCATTTATTTATACTATCATATCATCTGCAAAAAGTGATATTTTGACCTCTTCCTTTCCAATTTGTATCCCCTTGATCTCCTTTTGTTGTCTAATTGCTCTGGCTAGGACTTCAAGTACAATGTTGAAAGGTAGGGAGAAAATGGGCAGCCTTGTCTAGTCCCTGATATTAGTGGGATTGCTTCCAGCTTCTCACCATTTACTTTGATGATGGCTTCTGGTTTGCTGTAGATTGCTTTTATCATGTTTAGGTATGGACCTTGAATTCCTGATCTTTCCAAGACTTTTATCATGAATGGGTGTTGGATCTTGTCAAATGCTTTCTCATGATCTAACGAGATGATCATATGGTTTTTGTCTTTGAGTTTGTTTATATACTTGATTACATTGATGGATTTCCATATATTGAACCATCCCTGAACCCCTGGGATGAAACCTACTTGGTCAGGATGGATGATTGTTCTGATGTGTTCTTGGATTCGGTTAGTGAGAACTTTATTGAGGATTTTTGCATTGAAATTCATAAGGGAAATTGGTCTGAAGTTCTCTATCTTTGTTGGGTCTTTTTGTGGTTTAGGTATCAGAGTAATTGTGGCTTTATAGAATGAATTGGGTAGAGTACCTTCTGCTTCCATTTTGTGGAACAGTTTGTGAAGGACTGGGATTAGATCTTCTTTGAAGGTCTGATAGAACTCTGCACTAAACCCATCTGGTCCTGGGCTTTTTTTGGTTGGGAGACTATTAATGACTGCTTCTATTTCTTTAGGGGATATAGGACTGTTTAGATCATTAACCTAATCTTGATTTAACTTTGGTACCTGGTATCTGTCTAGAAACTTGTCCATATCATCCTGGTTCTCCATTTTTGTTGAGTATAGCCTTTTGTAGAAGGATCTGATGGTGTTTTGGATTTCTTCGGGATCTGTTGTTATGTCTCCCTTTTTATTTCTGATTTTGTTAATTAGAATGCTGTCACTGTGCCCTCTAGTGGTTCTGGCTAATGGTTTATCTATCTTGTTGATTTTCTCAAAGAACCAGCTCCTCGTTTGGTTGATTCATTAAATAGTTCTTCTTCTTTCCACTTGGTTGTTTTCACCCCTGAGTTTGATTATTTCCTGCCATCTAGTCCTCTTGGGTGAATTTGCTTCCTTTTGTTCTAGGTGTGTTGTCAAGCTGCTAATGTGTGCTCTCTCTAGTTTCTTTTTGGAGGCACTATTTTACCAAATGAAATTGCAAATTGTTCTTTCTAACTCTATGAAGAATTGATTTGGATCTTTGATGGTGATCATACTGATTCTGTAGATTGCTTTTGGCCAGATGACCTTTTTTACTATATTAATCCTGCCCATCCATGAACATGGGAGATCTTTCCATCATTCAAGATCTTCTTCGATTTCTTTCTTCAGAGACTTCAAGTTCTTGTCATACAGATCTTTCAGTTGCTTAGAATCACACCACAATATTTTAATTTTTGTGACTATTGTAAAAAGGGTTGTTTCTTTCTCACCCTGTTTATCCTTTGTGTAGAGGAAGGCCATTTATTCGTTTGAGTTATTTTTATATCCATCCCCTTTGCTGAAGTTGTTTATCAGGTTTAGTAGTTCTCCGGTAGAATTTTTGGGGTCAATTAGGTATACTATCATATCATCTTCAAAGAGTGATATTTTGACTCCTTTCTTTCCGATTTGTATCCCTTTGACCTCTTTTTGTTGTCTAATTGCTCTGGCTAGGACTTCGAGTACTATATTGAACAGGAAGGGAGAGAAAGGGCATCCTTGTCTAGTCCTTGATTTTAGTAGGATTGTTTCAAGTTTCTCTCAATGCAGTTTGATGTTGGCTACTGTTTTGCTGTATATTGCTTTTACTATGTTTAGATATGGGCCTGGAATTCCTGATATTTCCAAGACTTTTATCATGAAGAGGTGTTGGATTTTGTCAAATGCTTTCTCAGCATCTAATGGAATGATCATGTGATTTTGTTCTTTGAGTTTGTTTATAGAGTGGATTACATTGATGGGTTTCCATATATTGAACCATCCCTGGAATGAAGCCTACTTAATCATGATGGATGATTGTTTTGATGTGTGCTTGGATTCATTTTGCAAGAATTTTATTGAGTAGTTTTGCATTGATATTCAGAAGGTAAATTGGTATGAGGTTCTCTTTCTTTTTTGTGTCTTTGTGTGGTTTAGGTATCAGAGTAATTGTGGCTTCATAGAACGTATTGGGTACTGTTCCTTCTGTTTCTATTTTGTGGAATAATTTGAAGAGAATTGGTATTAGGTCTTCTTTGAAGGTCTGATAGAACTATGCACAAAACCCATCTGGTCCTGGCCTTTTATTGATTGGGAGATTATTAATGACTGCTTCTAGTTCTATAGGGGATATGGGAGTCTAGATTGTTTATCTGCTCGTGATTTAACTTTGTTACCTGGTATCTGTCTAGAAAATTGTCCATTTCATTCAGATTTTCCAGTTTTGTTGAGTATAAACTTTTGTAGTAGGATCTGGTGATTTTTTTGGATCTCCTCAGTTTGTGCTTTTATGACTCCCTTTTCATTTCTGATTTTGTTGGATATTGTCTCTCTGCCCTCTAGTTAGATTGGCTAAGGGTTTATGTATCTTGTTGCTTTTCTCAAAGAACCAGCTCCTGGTTTGGTTGACTCTTTGTATAGTTCTTCTTGTTTCTACTTGGTTGATTTCAGCCCTGAGTTTGATTATTTCCTTCTTGGGTCTATTTGCTTCTTTTTGTTCTATAGCTTTCAATTGTGCTGTCAAGCTGCTAATGTATACTCTCCAGTGTCTTTTTGGAGGCACTCAGAGCTATGAGTTTTCCTCTTAGCACTGCTTTCATTGTGTCCCAAAAGTTTTGGTATGTTGTCGCTTCATTTTCATTAAATTCTAAACAGTCTTTAATTTCTTTCTTGACCAAGTTATTATTGAGTAGAGTGTTGTTCAACTTCCATGTGTATGTGCACTTTCCATTATTTTTTGTTGTTATTGAAGACCAGGCTTACTCCATGGTGATCTGATAGAATGTCAATATTTTTGTATCTGTTGAGGCCTATTTTGTGACCAATTATATGGTCAATTTTGGAGGAGGTGCTGAGGAAAAGGTATATTCTTTTGTATTAAAATAAAATGTTCTATAGATATCTGTTAAATCTATTTGGTTCATAAATATTCACTATGTCTTCCTTTAATTTCTGTTTCCATGATCTGTTAATTGGTGAGAGTGGGGTGTTCAATTCTCTGATTATTAATGTGTGTTGTGCAATGTGTGCTTTGAGCATTAGCAAAGTTTACTTTATGAATGTGGGTCCCCTTGCATTTGAAGCATAGATGTTCAGAATTGAGAGTTCATCTTGGTAGATTTTACCTTAATGAGTATGAAGTGTCCATCCTTATCTTCTTTGCTACCTTTAGGTTTAAAGTCAATTTTATTCAATATTAGAATGGCTACTCCAGCTTGTTTCTTGGGACCATTTGCTTTGAAAATTGCTTTCCAGCCTTTTACCCTGAGATAGTGTCTGTTTTTGTCACTGAGTTGAGTTTCCTGTATGCAGCAAAATGTTGGGTCTTATTTACATATCCTGTCTGCTAATTTTTATTGGGGAACCTTTTTATTGGGGAACTAAGTCCATTGATATTAAGAGATATTAAGGAAAATTGATTGTTGCTTCCTGTTATTTTTATTGTTAGAGGTGGAATTATGTTTATTTGGCTATCTTCTTTTTGGTCCAATCTATTTGGAGTTCTGCAGGCTTCTCGTATGTTCATGGGCATCTCTTTCTTTAGGTTAGGGAAGTTTTCTTCTATAGTTTTGTTGAGGTATTTACTGGCCCTTTAAGTTGGGAATCTTCCCTCTCTTCTATACCTAATATCCTTAGGTTTGGTATTTTCTTTGTGTCCTGGAATTCCTGGATGTTTTGGGTTAGGATCTTTTTGTATTTTCATTTTCTTTGATTGTTGTGCCAGTGTTTTCTATGGTATCTTCTGCGCCTGAGATTCTTTCTTCTACTCTTCTATTCTGTTGATGATGCTCACATCTATGATTCCTGATCTCTTTCCTATGTTTTCTGTCTTCAGAGTTGTCTCCCTTTGTAATTTCTTTATTGTTTCTACTTCCATTTTTAGATCCTGGAATGTTTTCTTCAATTCCTTCACCTGTTTGGGTTGTCTTTAGAGCTATTTATGTCCTTCTTAAAGTCTTCTATCAGCATCAGAAGAAGTGATTTTAAATCCAAATCTTTCTTTTCTGGTGTGTTTGAGTATCCAGGACTTGCTGTGGTGGGAGAACTGGGTTATGATGATTCCATGTAGCCTTGGTTTCAATTGGTAAGATCTTGAGTTTGTCTTTCTCCATCTGATTATTTCTGGTGTTAGTTGGTCTTGGTGTCTCCGGCTTGAGCTTATCCCTCCTGTGGGCTGGTAAGCCTGTGTCAGCACTCTCTGGAGATGAGCTCTTCCCTGGCAGGACCCGTACACAGGAGGCTGTGGGACAGCCCCAACTCCTGGGTGCAGATGGAGGCAGGAAGGACCCTGTTCCAGCTGCTCCACCACTTCTGCTGCCTGTGCACTTCTGGATCATCCTGCCTTCTATATTTTCTTTCATATATATTTTAAGACTTTTTCATTGTTTAGGTTTCCATACAATCCATATTTTTTTGTTTAATATTCTATCTAGACTGAACCCTTATAGAAAAGGAAAATTGGCATATAAAATTATATTTTCCTTTTAAAATAAAATTTAAAAATATTTTTAATAAATTTAATACCTTTAAATTTTAGTTATTAAATCATGAATTTTATCTGTAAGACAATAAATAGTTACCTAATATGAGAAAGGAATTACAAATTTAAGTTTTCCATGGCTGGAGAGATGGTTCAGCAGGTATTTGAATTGGAGTTTCTTCTGGAAACTTTGATCCTTAACACCAATGTGATAGCTCACAATCATTTGCTTCTCTGGTTCTAGTAGATCCGAGGCCCTCTTCAAGTCTCTCTTGGCACCACATATGTATGTTGTGCATACACAGAAAAATAGGCAAAATATTAATACACATAAAATACAATAATAAAAATTAAAGTAAAAGAAATAAAGTTGTTTTCCACAAAATGACATCTTCAGACAAAGGATTTATACTGCTTCTATTAGTGCCTAAAAGAACTGCTTTTTTTTACTGAGATTCTACTTTAAAGTATAAAGTTTATTCTTTTCTCTCTCTCTCTCTCTCTCTCTCTCTCTCTCTCTCTCTGTGTGTGTGTGTGTGTGTGTGTGTGTGTGTGTGTGTGTGTGTCCCTACAAAGTCCCTTTCCCACATTAATGACTTTTAGTTTTGTTTCACCTGTGCCTGGCTATTGTGTGGATCTATGCAGGCATCTACAGCTGGTGTAAGTTTGTAATTCAGTGGCTACATCTTGCCCAGAAGGTGGGACTTCATAGACCTTTCTCTATGTTTGAGCTCTCATATTCTTTCTTCCTTCTTTTCTGCAAAATTCTCTGAGCCACAGAGAAATTGTTTATTTTTTAATTTAATTTTTTGAACATACAACATATTTTGATCATATTCTTTCCCTCTCCCAACTCTTCCCAAGTTCTCCAACCTCTATACCCACCTAACTTCATCATGTTTTTTTTCTCTCTCTTTCTCACTCTCATTCTCTCCTTCTTTCTCAAAAACAAAAATAGGTCAAAACAAACAAGACTAAACTAAATTTAAAAAAAGCATACATAGACAAACAAACAAACAAACATGTGGAGTCTATTTTGTGTTGGTCAGCTACTCCTCTGGTTGAGGTCTTCCCCAGAGAGTGGTTGATGTATCTAGCTATACTCCATTGGAGAAAACTAATTGTTCCTTTCTCTATAGGTAACAATTATAAGTAGCTTCTTGTTTAAGAGTGGGATTTATGTCCATTTTCTTTTTTCCAGGCTGGGATTTTGTCTGGTTTGGACTTTGCAGGTTTTGTGTGTACTGCCATAGTTTCTGTGAGTTCATATGTGTATCATCTGTGTTGCCTCTGTCTCCTTGAGAATGTCCATTATCTCTGGCTCTTGCAATCTTTCAATTCCTCCTGTATACTTTTCCGAGTCTTGTTGGAAGGTGTTTGATAAAGAAATCCCATTAATACTGACTGCTGTAAAGCCTCTCAAATTCTACAATTAGTCTAGTTGTGGGTCTCCGGGTTAATTACTGTCTACTGCAAGAAGAAGCTTTTCTTGTTGAAGTACAAATTCTCCTATGGGTATGACAATTTGTTATAAGGAATCATGTTATTGCTTTGTTCCTTTAGCAGAACAATAATCATAAGTTTTCCCGTAGGGCCCACAACCTATGTAGTATTAGTTTCTTGGCTACTTTACCAGTATGTGTTAGCAGAGCCTAAGTATATGTTTCATCTCATGGATCTTAAATGGAACCAAAAAGTGGTTGGTTACTCTCATAACATGTGTGCCACCATTTCTCCAGTTTTACAGACAGGCTACAATTGTGGGTTAGAGAGTTTGTAGCTGGAGCCACAACTAGATTGATATCTTGTGTTTGTCAAGAAAAACCTCTGTGCCAGGCATAGTTTATATCTTGTTGAGTATTAGACAAAGGGGTCTCCTATTCTCTCTACTCAAAACATCACAGGCCTTTCCCCAAGGCTACTGATTACTCTCAACCATCTAACAGTAAAGCCATATCACTGACATAACACTACTTACTAATGTCAACAAACATGAACACATTGAGCTGGTACCCAGATAGAAGCTTGACAAGGGTTCATGGTGCTAGTTGGTACTTAGCATGTTCCAAAAGGTAAAGTACTTTTAAACAATTATTTTAAAAAAATAAAGTCTTGGTTTAAAAATATTCACCCTCATGAAAATTCTCCTGATAAATCCTTTCCACTTTAAAAAGCAAAATAAAAGATTCATTAAAAATATGATCATCCCAAAAAGTAATGGAGAAGCAATGTAACCAAGAAAGTTAAAAGGGAGCATGAAGAAGGGGAATAAGCTCTAGAGAGGAAGATACCAGTATTGTGTGAAAGAGGAAAGAAAAATGGGAGCAGCAACAGTGGAAAGAGGAGGGGGAAAGATAAATACCACTGGGTGTGCTTGCAAAAAGCCATAAGAAGGCATATTATTTTGTTAATTTAAAACATAGAAGACATATGAGTGGCAAAACTTTCCCCAAGAGCCATAGACTATCCAACAAAAACTGCAGTGTCAGTTGTGGGAAATCTCTCTTCAAATTTGTTGTTCAGGGAAGTTCAAGGGACTCCCAGAACATTATAGGCTATGGCCATTACCATCAGTTGTCCCCCAGAACATGAAGGTAAGTCTCTATTGCTGAAGACAACACATACTTTGGACACAGGACTTGATTATTCTTCATAATGATTTCTTTTGTTAATTCTTAATTTACTGTATCTTCCACTGTTAAAGGTTAACGTAAGTTTTCACAGTGCACTCTATGAACATAAATTGCTGGGTACCTAGCTTTTAACAACTGGTTACTGAACACAGTGTGTGTGTGTGTGTGTGTGTGTGTGTGTGATGTAATGCTGTAGGCATTTGATTTGAAACCTGTGAATGATCAAGAGTCTGCTGTCATGGGAATCTATGCTTAACAGCAGAAAATAATCCTGCACATTTTCCAATTGTGGATCTCTTTTCTAGTTCCCATCTACTTCAAGAAGCTTCTCTGATGAGGTTATTCAGTATACACAATACATTAGTGACAAATGTGTTAATGTGTAATAGGAAACGGGAAATTTTTGAAATAGGGAAGTTATATGAGAAAAACTGTAAGAAGCGATCAAAGTCTATCCACCTTTACAATGCAGCTGGATATCATTCATACCTTTAAGTATCTATCTAGGACAGAAATGGTAAAGAGGAATGCCATGTATATGAGCAGGAGCATCCATTTTCTCCTTTATCAAGACATCAATGTTTCTGGTTCTTGAACTTTAGGAAGGCAGAATTCATCTTAGCATCTCTGTCCTCTACCTGCAAAATGCCTCAACTAGAAGTGATACCACTAACCTATTTTAGAGAATGTGAAATGATAATACTGAGTAAAGATTGCCTTGGGAGATGGCTCAATGATTAAGAACATTTGCTTCGCACATAAGAGTACTTGATCAGAATCTCCAGCATCCACAAAAAGTTTGAGCATGGCTACAAATGTGTGGCTACAATATTCCAGTAATGGACAAAGAAGAACAGACGAGAGATCTCTTGCCAAACAACCTAGCTAATATGTGATCATCTTGCTTTGTGAGTGACCCTGTATCAAAACAATATGACCATGAGGGTTAGAGGAAAATACCCATGCCCTGTTCTGGGCAGAGAAGTAGTGGTGTGGTACTAGAGAGAGAAAATGAGAAGAAGAAGAAGAAGAAGAAGAAGAAGAAGAAGAAGAAGGAGGAGGAGGAGGAGGAGGAGGAGGAGGAGGAGGAGGAGGAGAAGGAGGAGGAGAAGAAGAAGAAGAAGAAGAAGAAGAAGAAGAAGAAGAAGAAGAAGAAGAAGAAGAAGAAGAAAGAGAGATTTTCCCAAAGTTTTATCTTTCAAAGAGGAACAAGAAATTAAGCATCAAAATGGAGATAATAAAAGGATTTAAAACAACTTCTAAGAAATAATGGCATGTTCACGTGCATGGGATAATAATTCAGTAAAGCACAAAAAGCCATACTGTTGTACAGCTGAAGCTGAAGGGCAGAGAGAGACATGCTGAAATAATATTCGTCCAAGTGTGATGGAATAAATCTGTTATCCATGGAGTTCCTTCAAAGAGCATACATATTCCCACTACGGAAAGTCAACAGACCATAATATTATATGGGTTCACAGAACAGAGTATCATATGCAGGAGATGTGATCATGGCTCTCTGTAAAGAGATTTATTTTTTTTCATATACAATTTTAGGACCTTTAAATAATATGTACTGCATGTAGCCTGTATTGCATAAGAATTGACATGACTGCATGACTGGAAATGAAACAACAGACACACGTATAGAAAAGCTGGGATTGGATGGGCCTAGCAGTCTAATGAAGATGGATCAACAACAGTATGGAAGCACCATGGTTTGCTAATACAGCACTACCCTTAAGGAGGCAGGTTAGATAACCTCAGTAGGGTTAGAGGAGCAGACTCAGGTTGTAATCTTCATTAAGGTTTGTATGTGGAGCAGAGTGATTTGCCTTCTTTTTGAGCCTGACCAGAACAAGTATTTGCCCTTCCATGGGTCTGTGATATTGTGGTCTTTGACATAGCCATGCTCTTATCAATAATACATGTTCACTTAGGGCTTCTTCCATTCTGCAGCTACATAAAAGAAGCAAAAGTATGTGCCATGTCTACAAAGAACTAAGACATGGAGGAGGAAGAAGTGAGAAAGGGAGAGAAAGCATCAGAGTAGATGGAGTGTGAAAGGGCACAGGAGCAAAGTATTGGTGGTTTTAGTGGCTGCAAAAGAAGGGTAAGAAGAGGGGCTTTGATGTTAGGAGATGGTGGTCATTGGGTGGAATGAATAACATTGGAGACGTTTTGCAATAAATGAGAATTTCTTGGGTATAACCACGAGAAATTAAGGTTACTGTTATAAATCTATCCTTAGAATTAGAAGTTTAAGGGATAATCTTGTTTTACATTGATATTGCCAAAACTCTTGGGGAGAATCACAATAAGAAAGGTTAAAAATGTGAACAAAGAGCTCCCATGAAACAGATGCACTGAGACATTGGGAGTGGTAAAGCATCAATAAAGGTGCAGAGGACACAGGAGGGAGCGTGTTCTGGAAGCTTCATTGCTGAGTAATGACTCTGAGGGCTGTGGGACTGAGGGCAGAACCAGATTCCCATCTAGTAAAGAATAAAAACACACACATACATAGAAATAGACTTGGTGAGTTATGGGCTCAGAGGACATTTTTCAGAGTCTTCTGGAAGTGCCGGGGTGGAGGTGAATAGAATAAAGGATGTAGCATCTTGCAGAGGTAAAATGCATGTGTGCAGAGTGACCTAGGAATCCTAAGGCTTGAGGTTACTGGTAAAGGAATAAGAAAGTGCTGGAATTACTTTCAGTGGTGAGGAGAAGACTGGCCTGATTAGAAATACCCAGGGGGTATTTTAGGCCTTACTGTCACCTGTAAATAGACTATGAGGACCAACTGGGCATGGCTTTACTGGACATGTCTCCTCTTGATTCCCTCATGATGAAGAGAATCTGGGTTACAGTAAGATGCTCCAATCCCAGTAGACAGACTTTTCTTCACCAAAGACTTGCTTTGTTTATAATTCAGTCAAAATGGGTTCAACCAAGAGTTTTCACTCTTTCCATCTATCTTTGGGATGTTATATTTCTTTCATTTTATTGTTTTATTAATTGGAGATAATAGGGCACGGCCCAGATACAATGTAACTCAGGTATGCTCTGGATACTATTGTGGGCTTTCTAATGACTGTTTTGAGGTTTGGCTCCTAACTCTCCATGCATCAAGGATGACTTTGAATTGTAGGATCCCCTTCCTCTACCTTCCTAGTGCTGGCATTCCAGGGATACACCACTTCTCCTGGTATATGAATTACTGGGGGCTGAACCCAGGCTTTGTTCATGATAGACAAGTGCTTTACCAACCCAGCCACATCTCTAGCTCCAAAAGCTTCATTAAAATGCTGTATTGGTTAGATTTCAGTATAATCTGTCCTATTTATATTTTTCTCTGGTCCCACAAAGTGAATTTAAACAAAAAGACCTATGGACATAGAGGGAAATATATTGTAAAACCACAGGAGTAATATGCTTCTGAGTGACAAGTTTTTTTTTTTACAAACACCATATTTTCTAATATAAAACTGATTCTA
Source organism: Mus musculus (assembly GCF_000001635.26). Lineage (NCBI taxonomy): Eukaryota > Metazoa > Chordata > Mammalia > Rodentia > Muridae > Mus > Mus musculus. The sequence continues at coordinate 12,679,946 of NC_000068.7, forward strand.
CATTAAACATAGTGCAAGGTTTTCATCATCTCCTTTGGTGATGGTTGCATTCAATTTCTGGCTTTGCTTTGAAAAGGTAAGTGAGACACTTACCTTTTCAAAGAGTGAATGCTTGTGAATGTGTATGTGTGTGCAAGTATGTGTGTCTGTGAGTGCGTATGTATGTGAGTGTGGGTATGTGAGTGAGTGTGTGTGTGTGTCTGTGTATGCAGGTGTCTATGAATGTGTCTGTGAGTGTGACTGTGTGCATAGATATGTCTGTGAGTGTGTGTGAATGTCTGTATACGTGTGCCTGTTAGTGTGTGTCTGTTTGTATATGTCTCTCTGTGTGTAAATGTGTGTGTGCTTGTGTCAGTTAGTGTCTGTGATTGTGTATACATGTGTCTGTGAGTGTGTGTGTGAGTGTGTATGTGAGTGTGTGAGTATGTATGTGTGTATGTGAGTGTGTTTCTGTTATTTTCCATTCATTCTATTGAAATAAAGTGATTACAGCTCGAATAGTTTGTCTAAGGTTTTGTTTCTTAACTTTAATCATTTTTTTTTATATTTTAAGTTTGCCACTGGCAATGTCTTTCAAAGTTTTGAGTTAGTCTTTACAATTTGGACCCTCCCACAGGATCCATCAGACCCTGTGGATATCAGTCAAGCTCACAGAAATTATAATTTTTTGATAGATTTCTCTTTTCAATCCAAATCTCAGCAGCACAAATGGAAACACAACTTCTTATTGAACAAGCAACACTTGAAATTTACTTCTCAAGTTACCATATGCCAAAATTACTTCTATGCATTAATTCTAATTATGTGGTAACATCTATTCATACTGTTTAACAAGCATCTCTCTAGGCAAAGAAGCCACACTTTAATCCACTGGCAGCAGAAATACTTATTTAAGTGAAAATAAAAAATAAACTGTTTAATAACTTCATATGTCAAGAAAACCTAACTATTTGATTATGTGAACTCTTGTTTTCCAGCCAATCATTTTTATGTAGTTTGGATTTTCAAGACTCTAAACTTTAGAAAGTCATAAATAAAAATTTCAAGGAGAACAGAATTGATTCACTCTATACTATAGGAAAATTAACATCCAAAGTACAGGCTTATATTCACTAATGAGAGGCTGTTGGGAACCATGGTATTGACTTTTTAAAAATATATATGCAATACATGCTTTATTTATATGTTATTACAGAAGGCTCACTGAAGCCAAGGAATTCAGAGGGGAATGAATTTTTCTTTTTTTCCACACATTGTCATTCTGTAAGTTATGAGGCCCCAAAATAAAACCAATGAATCAGCGCCAGAAGAAATAAAGTGAAGTGGAGACAACTCTTCCCACAGTAGACATGGAAAAATTATACCCAAATCCCCAAACTGAAAAATGGATACTTTCTGGAAACATATCTATTGCATCCATTTTGAGGAGTTTTTGGAAACAGCTCTCATTTCTCTCATTTTGTCTCTGCTCATAAAGTGGGAGAGGAAGTTAGTTACATGACTAACTTCCACCTGACTCTACCATTTTGTCATCTCGTAGCTATAAAAGGATCTACCTTACGGCTGCATTTATCAATATTCTCCCATTATCTATGGGATAACTAACCTTCCCCAGCTTAAGAGTATCTGGAAGCACCCGGGAAACACTTCACTAATCATATCCGTGGAGGCATTTCCAGAGCATAACAGAGAAAGATGCACTGTGAACATGAAGGACACCATTCTATGTGCCGGGTACCCAGACTGAGTGTACAGGGGAAAGGGCAAAGGTAAACAAATGACTGTTCTATTTCCTTAATAGGGATACATCGTAAGCACTCACATCCTGTTCCTGAAACCGAGCCTTTCCTGCCACAATGGACTGTACCTCCACAAACTAGCCAAACCCCAAGCCAAGCCTGCCTGCCTTCCTTCCTCCCTTTCTCTCTTCCTTCCATGCTTAATATCTTTAATGTATTTGATCCCAGCAATGAGAAAAATAATTGATATTGTGTGTTAATTTCTTACATTTCTCCTTAATACAGTCTGATTTTTTAATCTAGCATTTCTTCCCATTCAAATAGCATCCCTGCATCTGCTATGCTTCCTTTATAATTTTCATGACATCACATGGTGTTTAAATGTTATTTTCTTCTTGATTTTTTGTTGTTGCTGTTGTTCGTATCAATGATACATAGTTTGGTTTTTAAGTTGCTAGAGGATAATTCACCAAATTATTGTGATATGTTTCTTGAAATAGCTGGGTTCTTAATGTCAATATTGATATTATGTATGGTGTTGAGAGATAGTGTTAGTTAATGACTTTTGAATGGCTGAAGACTGTTACTTTAAAAATGACATTCTAGACAAGGCTGGTGGTGTAGGCCTATCATCTCAGAATTTGAGACATGGATACAGGAAGATCAAGAGCTCAAGGTTATCTGCTACAAGGCAAGGTTGAGACTTGGGCTACATGAGACCCTGCTTGAAAACACCAGAATACACCTTCTCTTTTTCCAAAAAACAGTGACTTGCAGGATTGGGAAATAACATTATTCTGTCCATCAGAATTGCATCTTTAACTGCATGAAACTCCAAAATATTGGTGCAATAACAGATCTGCACCCCTGAGCTGAGGCTGATCCACAGCCTACTGTGCACAGGTTCTGCCAGGAGAGCTATGTTCTCCCAGGAGTACATTTATTCCTAGGCTCAGAGGTGAGATAGACACTCTCTCCAATAACTGTCTGGAGCTGGGCAGTGAGAAGCACACAGGGCTCAAGAACAGTGGAGCAGCTGGGACAGGATCCTTTGGGTCTGCCATCTGCACCCAGAGTTTAGACTGTTCCACAGCCCTCTGTACACAAGTTCTGCTAGAGACAGCTGGTCTTCTAGGAGTGCTAACACAGGTTACAAACCCACAGGAGGAACAAGCTCCAGCCAGAGACAGTAAGAACACCTAACACCAGAGACAACCAGATGGCAACAGAAAAACACAAGAAATTTACCAACAGAAGCCAAGACTACTAGGCACCATCAGAACCCAGTTCTCCCATCAAAGCAAGTCTTGGATACTCCAACACACTGGAAAAGTAAGAGGTGGATTTGAAATCATATCTCATGATATGGATAGAGGATTTTAAGAAGGACATGAATAACTCCCTGAAAAAAACACAGGAGAACACAGGTAAACAGGTAGAAGCCCTTAAAGAGGAAACAAAAATACCTTAAAGAATTACAGGAAAACACAATTACAGGAAAACACAACCAAACAGGTGAAGGAATTGAACAAAACCATCCAGCATCTAAAAATGGAAGTAGAAACAATAAAGAAATCACAAAGGAAGACAACTCTGGAGATTAAAAAAAAAACCTAGGAAAGAGATCACAAACAGAATACAAGAAATAGAAGACAGACTCTCAGGCACAGAAGATACCATAGAAAACATTGACACAACAATGAAAGAAAATGCAAATTGCAAAAAGATCCTAACCCAAAGCAACCAGGAAATCCAGGACACAATGAGAAGACCAAACCTAAGGATATGTACAGAAGTGAGCAAAGATTCCCAAGTTAAAGGGCCAGTAAATATCTTCAACAAAATTATAGAAGAAAACTTTCCTAACCGAAAGAAAGAGATAGCCATGAACATACAAGAAGCCTACAGAACACCAAACATATTGGACCAGAAAAGAAATCTCTCCCATCACATAATAATCAAAACACCAAATGCACAAAACAAAGAAAGAATATTAAAAGCAGTAAGGGAAAAAGGTCAAGTAACAAAGACAGAATTATTAGAATTACACCAGACTCCTCACCAGAAACTAGAAAAGCCAGAAAATCCTAGGCAGACATCATACAGACTGTACTGGCTGGTTTTGTGTCAACTTGACACAAGCTGGAGTTATCACAGAGAAAGGAGCTTCAGTTGAAGAAGTGCCTCCATGAGATCCAGCTGTAAGGCATTTTCTAAATTAGTGATCAAGAGGGGAGTTCCCCTTGTGGGTGGTACCATCTCTGGCCTGGGAGTCTTGGGTTCTGTAAGAAATCTAGCTGAGCAAGCCAGGGTAAGCAAGCCAGTAAGGACCATCCCTCCATGGCCTCTGCATCAGCTCCTGCTTTCTGACCTGCTTGAGGTCCAGTCCTGACTTCCAATACAAAGGAAAACTCCAAAGGAAAACTCCAATACAAGGAGGGAAACTACACCCTAGAAACAAGCAAGAAAATGATCTTTTAACAAACAAAAAAGAAGATAAACACAAAAAACACATAATTTCACCTCTACCAACAAAAATAACAAGAAGCAACAATCTTTTTTCCTTAATATCCCTTAATATCAATGGACTCAATTCCCTACTAAAAAGACATAGACTAACAGACTGGATAGGTAAACAGGACACAATGTTTGCTGCATACAGGAAAACCACCTCAGTGACAAAGAAAAACACTACCTCACAGTAAAAAACTGGAAAATAATTATCCAAGCAAATGTTCCCAAGAAACAAGCTGGAGTAGCCATTCAAATATCAAATAAAATCCACTTTCAACCTAAAGTTATCAAAAGAAAGAGAGAAGAAGAAGAAGGAACATTTCATACTGGTCAAAGAAAAAAATCTACCAAGAAGAACTCTATATTCTGAATAACTATGCTCCAAATGCAAGGACACCAACATTCATAAGAGAAACTTTATTAAAGCTCAAAGCACACATTGTACAACACAAAATAATAGTGGGAGATTTCAACATCCCACTCTCAGCAATGGAAAGATCATGGAGACAGAAAATAAACAGAGACACAGTGATACTCACAGAAGTTATGAAAGAAATGGATTTAACAGATATCTATAGAACATTTTTTCATATATATATATATGTCTTCTCAGCACCTCATGGTACCTTCTCCAAAATTGACTATATAATTGGTCAAAAACAGGCCTCAACAGATACAAGAAGATTGAAATGATCTCATGCATGCTATCAATTCAAGACAGGCTAAGGCTGGCCATAAATAACAACATAAACAATAGAAAGCCCACATACACATGGAAGCCAAACAAAGCTCTATTGAATGATAAATTGGTTATGGAACAAATAAAGAAAGAAATTAAAGACTTTTTAAATTTTAATGAAAATGAAGCCACAACATACCCGAACTTATGGGACACAATGAAAGCAGTGCCGAGAGGAAAAACTCATAGCTCTGAGTGCCTCCAAAAAGAATCTGGAGAGAGCATACACGAGCAGCTTGACAGCATATCTGAAAATTCTAGGACAAAAAGAAGCAAATTCAGCCAAGAGGAGTAGAAGTCAGGAAATAATCAAACTCAGGGTTGAAATCAACTAAGTGGAAACAAAAAGAACTATACAAAGAATCAACCAAACGAGGAACTGTTTCTTTGAGAAAATCAACAAAATAGATAAACCCTTGCCAGACTAACTTGAGTGCACAGAAACAGTTTCCTAATTAACAAAATCAGAAATGACAAGGGAAACATAACAACTGAAACCACGGAAATCCAAAAAATCATTAGATCCTACTACAAAAGTTTATACTCAACTAAATTGGAAAAACTGGATGAAATCAACAATTTCTAGACAGATACCAGGTACCAAAGTTAAATCAGGAACAGATAAATGATCTAAATATTCCCATATCTCCTAAAGAAATAAAAACAGTCATTAATAGTCTCCCAGAACCAAAAAAGATCCAGGATGAGATGGGTTTAGTGTAGAGACCTAATACCAATATTCCTCAAACTATTTCACAAAACAGAAAGAGAAGGTACTCTACCCAATTCATTCTATGAAGCCAAAATTACTCTGATACCTACCTAAACCACACAAAGACCCAATGAAGAAAGAGAATGTCAGACCAATTTCCCTTATAAATATCGATGCAAAAATACTCAATAAAATTCTTGCAAACTGAATCTAAGAACACTTCAAAATGATTTCCATCATGATAAAATGGGCTTCATCCCAGGGATGCAGAGATGGTTCAATATGTGGAAATCCATCAATGTAATCCACTAAATAAACTCAAAGAAAAAAAAACATATGATCATCTCATTAGATGCTGAAAAATCATTTGACAAAGTCCAACACCCATTCATCTTAAAAGTTTTGGAAAGATCAGGAATTCAGAGCCTATACCTAAGCATAATAAAAGCAATCTACAGCAACCAGTAGCCAACATCAAACTGAATGGAGAGAAACTTGAAGCAATCCCACTAAAATCAGAGACTAGACAATGCTGCCCTATCTCCCTACCTATTAAATACAGTACTTGAAGTCCTAGCCAGAGCAATTAGACAACAAAAGGAGATTAAAGGGGTACAAATTGGAAAGAAAGAAGTCAAAATATCACTATTTGCAGATGACATGATAGTATACTTACGTAACCCCAAAAATTCCACCCGAGAACTCCTAAACCTGATAAACAACTTCAGCAAAATATATGGATATAAAATTAACTCAAACAAATCAGTGGCCTTCCTCTACACAAAGGATAAACAGGCTGAGAAAGAAATTAGGGAAACAACACTCTTCCCAGTAGTCACAAATAATACAAAATACCTTGGTGTGACTCTAACTAAGGAAGTGAAAGATCTGTATGATAAGAACTTGAAATCTCTGAAGAAAGAAATCCAAGATCTCAGAAGATGGAAAGATCCCCCATTCTCATGGATTGGCACAACTAATATAGCAAAAATGAGCATCTTGTTGAAAGCAATCGACATCTTCAATGCCATCCCCATCAAAATTTCAACTCAATTCTTCACAGAGTTAGAAAGAGCAAGATGCAAAGGCATTTGGAATAACAAAACAACTAGGATAGTGAATACTATTCTCAATAATAAAACAATTTTTGGTTGAATCACCATGCCTGACCTCAAGCTGTACTACAGAACAATTGTGATAAAAACTGCATCGTATTGGTATAGTGACGGGCAGGTAGATCAATGGAATAGAACTGAAGACCTGATCTTTGACAAAGGCTCTAAAACCATGCAGTGGGAAAAAAGCTGGCATTTTCAACAAATGGGGTTGTCTCAACTGGTGGTTAGCATGTAGAATAATTCAAATCTATCCATTCTTATCTCTTTGCACAAAGTTCAAGTCCAAGTGGATCAAGGACCTCCACATAAAACCAGATACACTGAACTAATAGAAAAGAAAGTGGGGAAGAGCCTCAAGCACAATCTCACAAGGGGAAATTCCTGAACAGAACACCAATAGCTTGTGCTATAAGATCAAGAATTGGCAAATGGGACCTCATGAAATTGCAAAGCCTCTGTAAGGAAAAGGACACTGTCAATAGGACAAAAAGGCAACCAATAGATTGGGAAAATATCTTTAATAATCTGATAAAGGGCTAATATCCATTATAGACAAAGAACTCAAGAAGTTAGACTCCATAGAACCAAATAACCCTACTAAAAATGGGGTACAGAGATAAACAAAGAATTCTCAACTGAGGAATACTGAATGGCTGAGAAGCACCTAAAGAAATGTTCAACATCTTTAGTCATCAGGGAAATGCAAATCAAAACAACCCTTAGATTCCACCTCACACCAGTCAGAATGGCTAAGATCAAATATTCAGGTGACAGCAGATGCTGGTGAAATTGTGGAGAAAGAGGAACACTCCTCCATTGCTGATGGGATTGCAAGCTGGTACAACCACTCTGGAAATCAGTTTGGCAGTTTCTCAGAAAATTGGACATAGTACTACCTGAGGACCCAGAAATACCACTCCTGGGCATATACCCAGAAGATGCTCCAACATGTAATAAGGACACATGCTCCACTTCGTTCAGAGCAGCCTTATTCATAATAGCCAGAAGCTGGAAAGAACCAGATGTCCTTCAACAAAGGAATGGATACAGAAAATGTGGTACATTTACACAATGGAGTACTATTCAGCTATTACAATCAATGAATTTATGAAATTCTTAGACAAGTGGATGGATCTGGAGAATATCATCCTGAGTGAGGTAAACCAATCACAAAGGAACACACATGATATGCACTCACTGATAAGTGGATATGAACCCAGAAGCTCAGAATTCCCAAGATACAATTCACAAAACACATGAAAGAAGAAAGACCAAAGTGTGGACATTTTGTTCCTTCTTAGAATCAGGAACAAAATATCAATGGAAGGAGTTACAGAGACAATGTTCAGAGCAGAGACTGAAGGAATGAGCATACAGAAACTTCCCCACCTGAGGATCCATCCCATATACAACCACCAAACCCAGACACTATTGCAGATGCCAACAAGATCTTGCTGACAGATGCCTGATACAGCTGTCTCCTGAGAGGCTCTGCCAGTGCTTGACCAATATAGAAGTGGATCCTTATTTAGTCATCCATTAGACAGAGCACAGGGTCCCCAATGAAGGAGCCAGAGAAAGGACCCAAAAAAGTTGAAGGGGTTTTCAGCCCCATAGGAGGAACAACATGAACTAACCAGTATCCCCAGAGCTCCCAGGGACTAAACCACCAACCAAAGAACACACATGATGGTACTCATGGCTCCAGCTGCATATGTAGCATAGGATGGCCTAGTCAGTCAATGGGAGGAGAGGCTGTTAGTCCTGTGAAGATTCTATGCCCCAGTGTAGTGGAATGCCAGGACAGGGAAGAGAGAGTGGGTGGGTTGGTCAGCAGGGAGATGGTGGAGCGTATAGGGGATTTTTGGAGGGGAAACCAGGTAAGGGGATGACATTTAAAATGTAAATAAAGAAAATTTCTAATAAAAATGTAAAAAATGTGTGCAATAACAGTGCAATATTGGTTTAAATAAGATGAGAACTAATATTCTCATATAATAAGAAGTTCGGGACTAAAAAGTCAAAGCCAAAGCAGTTCTTCAGCACTGTCATTTTGCCACGTGCTTCTCTTTGTCTACTCCTCACTGTAAAGGACTTCATGCTTAGAATCCTCACCTGAGCCTTATTCCCTTCTTCACTGAAAGGCATCCTCCCTTGTATTTTTCAGGGAAGACAAAGATAATGTGTCAATGTGGCAAAATAATGGCTGTCAGTAACTGCAGTAGAAGGATGGGCACCTTCTAGATGTGAGAACCTTGGTTTCCATGACAGTGACTCTCCTGCTTGAAAAACGGGGGCCTATGGCTGCAGCTTGTTATCTACATATGTAACCCATGTCATCCCCAGCTGGAGCCAGTCTATAAAATAACTAAATAGTACCTCCCAGAGTCTTGCTGATGGCTTTTTATTAGACTATATAGTTTCTCTCAGTTTGTGTAATAGTTTGTGTAATGCTAATAATCATCTAATGTCCTCCTTACAATTGCAGGGTGCAATTATAATAGTGGTGTGCATTCCTTACCACAGTGCCATCAGGGTAGGGAAGACAGATCCTTGAAGCTCTCTGGTCACCAGACAATCTGGCTAAAACAGCAAGCCCTAGGGGATGTGAAACTGGGCAGGAAGAAAATGGACATCAACCCATGACCTCTACACATAAATGCATGGGTGAATACACTTCTATGCACATGTGTGTGTATGCACACGTACACACACTCACACACACACACACATGCATGCACACACACACACACACACACACACACACATACACACACACAGGGGAGAGACAGACAGACAGTGACTGAAACACACAGATAGGGGGTGAGGAGGAGCAATAGGAGGATTCTTTCATTCTCTATTCTCGGATGGAGAATAGAGAAAATGTTTCTTTTTCTACATTCTGTTCTTATTTGATGGCTATCAAGGTGGGATAAGATATGTTCCATTTTTCTTTTCTTTTTTTTTTCCAAAAGGAAGGGAGGATGGAGGGAGGGAGGGAGGGAGGGACGGAGGGAGGGAGGGAAGGAGGGAAGGAGGGAAGGAGGGAAGGAGGGAAGGAAGGAAGGAAAGAAATAAGAGGAGAAAAGGGAGGAGGAAGGGGAGAGAAACTGAAATGATAGTTTGGAATTACATTTATAAATGGTTGTCCTTAATATTCTTCTAATCATCTTCAAAGTTGTATTTTTCTATTGTTGTGATCAAACACCATGACCATACCTACTGAAGGAGGAAATAGTTTATTTTGACTTACGGGTTAGATTTCACAGTGATGAGGCAAGGCATCTGGGACCCAAAGCTGAGAGCAGAGAGAACAAACTGCAAGTGGCCTCCAAGCTTACCTCCAGTGAAATCCCCCTTCATCAAGGCTGCATCTCCAAACCTCTCCAGACACTGCTACGATGAGGGACCAGGTGTTAAAATGTCCAAGAACAAGGGGTACATTTCATCTAAACTACCATGAGAGGACTACAGACACCTTTGCAATCCTTTCCATATCCCTCCTGTTAATTACTGTCCATCTGCTGTTGCTGGTATAACGTTACTTCTTTTTTTTAAATATTTTTATTAGGTATTTTCCTCATTTACATTTCCAATGCTATCCCAAAAGTCCCCCATACCCTCCCTCCCACTCCCCTAGCCACCACTCCCACTTTTTGGCCCTGGCATTCCCCTGTACTGGGGCATATAAAGTTTGCAAGTCCAAAGGGCCTCTCTTTCCAGTGATGGCCAACTAGGAAAGAACCCAGATGGCCCTCAACAGAGGAATGGATACAGAATATGTGGTACATTTACACAGTGGAGTACTACTCAGCTATTAAAAAGAATGAATTTATGAAATTCCTATGCAAATGGATGGACCTGGAGGGCATCATCCTGAGTGAGGTAACTCAATCACAAAAGAACTCACACAATATGTACTCACTGATAAGTGGACATAACGTTACTTCTTATCCTCAGGTTAAATACACAAAATTGCAAATTTGCATTTTACCTTCTACTGAAAACAGAGAAGCTTATAGATGTTGTAAGATTATTAGAAAAAAGTAGGCAGAAAATACAAAATGTATATACATGTAGGCAAACATTTGTCTCCTAATCTGTGTGGCATTGAACATGATTGGTAATGAGACAGGAGTCACTGGGTAAAGATTCAGAATAGAGAATAACCACCAAGTTTAAGCTAAAAAACACGACAAAAACCAATAGTGTGCCCACAATAAGCACACTTATAGAGAATATCATAATTAACACATGAATTGCTCATCGAGAATATGGGGATTAGTACATGAACTGATTTTGTGTGCCCTATTGATGAGCGGATTAGTACATGAATTAACACACTGATAGAGAATACCAGAATTAGCACATGAATTGGCACAGTGATAGAGAATTGATATTGTGTGCCTTGTTGACATTCAAACACAGTAGATAATCAGTAAAGATGATGACCACAAGATAATACAAAAACCCAAAACTCAAACATATTATTGAATAAATTTAAAGATGAAAATACATATAGTTCCATAGAAATAAAGCAGGCCTATAAGACATGGCAATGAGAATGATTATATGTCAACAACATTGAATAACCTAGAAGAGAGGCATGAATTCTTGTCTTCTAAAAGACCAAGACTTCATCATAAAATAAATGTAAACAGACTTTTAAATAGTCATGAGAAGTAATCAGAGATCAGCATCATCTAGAGGACCAGGCTCACATTGCAGACAGATGCCAATCATTTAAAAAACTGTACCAATCCTTCCAAAACTGAAAGAAAGAAAGAAAGAAAGAAAGAAAGAAAGAAAGAAAGAAAGAAAGAAAGAAAAGGGGAGAGGAGGGGAGGGGAGGGGAGGGGAAGGGGAAGGGGAAGGGGAAGGGGAGGGGAAGGGGAAGGGGAAGGGGAAGGGGAAGGGGAAGGGGAAGGGGAAGGGGAAGGGAAGGGAAGGGAGGAAGGAAGAAGGAAAATAAGAAAGAAGGAAGGAAAGAAAGAAAGAAAAAATGAAAGAAGGAAAAAGTATTATCAAAGCCAGACAAAGATGGTATAAGAAATAAATCCCTGAGCCAATATCTGTAATGATTATAAATACAGAACTCAACCGAATACTGGCAAAGTAAATTCAGCAGCGCATTAACATGATCGTATACCAGGACCATGTGGGATTTCTCACTGGGATCAAAACTTGGCTTAGCATATAAGAACCTTTTAATGAGATGCATCACATTAATGGAACCCAAGATAAAAATCACTTGATTATATCAATAAGTATAGAAAGGGTTTAAACAAAACTTAGTGCCATCTCATTAGGAACTCTTAACAAATTGAGAAGGGAGAGGAAAACTTCAGTAATCCCTGACTGGATGGGAGCTTGGGATAAACATGACACTAGGAGCAAGCTTCATGCTATGTCATAGAATGCCGATGTCCTAACAGTGTGCTGTTAGGCTGAGAAGAGTGAATCCAAGGTTCAAGGCAGCTTTAGGGAAAGCACTAAGGGTCTGAGAGAAAGGAGGTGTGAACAGTAAGACAGATATGCCTGCAGAGCTTCAGCAGTGCTTCATCGAGGGCTGGACTGCACCCATACAAAATCTGATCCTACCAGAGTCACTGTTGAAAGGCTGACAGTAGAAGAAGATACTGCAAGCTGACCAGTGTTGCAGGATGTTAGACTTGGGACCCAATCTACATGGAATGCTCGTGAAACAGCTTGGACAAAGAGGAGGTATTGAATGAATTTAAATGAAGGCATAAGAAATCAAAATGATCACAATATTTGGACTGTCGCAAAGGTAGAACTTAGTTCAAAATCCATTGCATTGAATTCTTTTTTTATTGGATATTTTATTTAAATATGTTTCAAATGTTATCCCCTTTCCCTATTTCCCCTCTGAAAACCCATGTCCCATTACCCCCCCCCCGCCCCCCGCTTCTATGAGGGTGCTCCCATACCCACTCACCCACTCCCACCTCCCAGCCCTGGCATTCCCTTACACTGGAGCATCAAGCCTTCACAAGACCAAAGGCATCTACTCCCACTGATGCCTGACAAGGCCATCCTCTGCTACATATGCCATGGATCACTCTATGTATACTCTTTGGTTGGTGGTTTAGTCCCTGGGATGTCTGAGGGGTCTGGTTGGTTGATGTTGTTGTTCTTCTTATGGGGTTGTGTGAGACCCCAGCTTAAAGCATTTCTCCCTGAAAGGTAGAGCCCCTAAAACATTTCCCCAAGCTTGTTTTCCCTGATCTTTAAAAATACAGCTAGAAAGAAGCTCTTTGTTCTCTACATCCAGCAAAAAGCCTTTTTGTTTCTATACTGTACAACCAGAGATGCCTGCCTTCCTGTGCCGAGGACACAGAGATAAAAATTCAGAAAGAACTCGCTCCCCACTCCTGCCTTGTAAATTTCACCAAGGACACCTGGAAGAGAAGAACTCTTCCCAACTCCTCCCAACTCTCCTTCCAACTCTCCTCCCAACTCCTCCCAACTCCTCAGCTAGATGTTAAAAGCCCCCTACTGTCACCGCTCAGGGGTGTCACCTGTGAGGCGCCAGGGGCTCATCCTCAGCTAACTGATAATAAAACCTCTTGCAGTTTGCATCAGGTGTGGTTTTCTCTCGGGATGTTGGGGTGTTGGCCAGCTCATCCTGGGACTTGAGCGGAGGCCCAGCATTGGGGGTCTTACAGTTGCAAGCCCCAAACTAGGCCCCAACAGATACGAGAAGATTGAAATAATCCCATGCATACTATCAGATCACTAGGGACTAAGTCTGGTCTTCAATAACAACAAAAACATCAGAAAGCCCACATACACATGGAAGCTGAACAACACTCTACTCAATAATAACTTGGTCATGGAACAAATAAAGAAAGAAATTAAAGACTTTTTCAAGTTTAATGAAAATGAAGCCACAACATACCCAAACTCATGGGACACAATGAAAGCAGTGCTGAGAGGAAAACTCATAGCTCTGAGTACCTCCAAAAAGAAACTTGAGAGAATATCCACAAGCAGCTTGACAACACACCTGAAAGATCTAGAACAAAAGGAAGCAAATTCACCCAAGAGGAGTAGACAGCAGGAAACAATCAAACTCAGGGCTGAAATCAACCAAGTAGAAACAAAGAGAACTATATAAAGAATCAATAAAACAAGGATCTGGTTCTTAGAGAAAATCAACCAGACAGATAAATCCTTAGCCAGACTAACCCAAAGGCACAGAGACAGTATCCTAACTAACAAAATCAGAAATTAAAAAGGAGACATAACAACGGAGACCAAGGAAATTCAAAAGATCATCAGATCCTACTACAAAAGCCTATGCTCAACAAAACTGGAAAATCTGAATGAACAGTGAAAAGCACTGAATTCTTACATTAGTAAAGAGCAAAGGTCTCCAATTAACAATGGTAGCCTTAATATTTACGTAGTTATAAGACAGAAAAATACAATAATCCCAAGATAAGCAGAAAGACCACACTAAAAACCAATACAATATAATGGAGGCAAACAAAAGAAAACCATTTAAAACAGAAGTTCATTAAAATAATCAACAGAAGCCTGAAAGATGGCTCAGTTGTAAAGGTGCTATCACTGAACCTGACAACCTGGCCTGAATTCAACCCCAAGGACTCACATGGAAAGAATTGACCCTCAAGTTGTCCCTTGACTTCCACATGCATGCCATGCCTACCTATACGTATATGCATGCACACACATGCACACACATACATGCATGCATGTGAACACCACATAAATAGATAAATGTAATGTAAAATATTTAAGGACTTTCAGGGAGGCTTATCAGATAAAAATGTTTGCCAGCAAGTTTGACAACATGAGTTCGATTTCCAGACCCACATGATGAAAGGAAGGAACTGTACTCTCCACTGACCTGAACATGCTCACAGTGGCCCACCTGTGGACAGACAGGCAGACAGACAGATGCACCAACATACACACAGCTGACATAAACACACACACACACAAACACATGAACACATGTCGAGACAGAGATAGAAAAAGAGACAGAGAGAGAATTTCAACAATTAAAAACTAAATTATTTGTAAGTTAATTTATAACTCAATATAAATTTACTTAGTAAAACCAATGAAAAATGTTCTTCCTCTTCACCCATCCTAAATTGGAGCCATTGCTATGAATCTACACAAAGGGAAGAGAATAATAAAAGTTGGATGGCAGCTGAGGAAGGGTGTGGATACCATTTCAGCAAATGCAACATGTTTGCTCATGACAAGACTTATTTCAAACATTGTATAGGTCCTGTCTCACAAGTCTAGAATATTTCTAAACAATACTCATGAAAATTTGTATACTTCAATGTTTTCATTATTGAGAATAAATGAATTAAAGAGGCAATAAAATTAATATTGTAAGGGAGTTCAGATAGATTTGAAGGCTGGGTTATCAGGGGTTATGTGTGATCTGAATATGTCATATTCATATTTGAAAGTGCCAAAGGATAAATTTAAAAGAAAGCAGCCATCATTGTACTATGGGAAAATAAAATAATAATGTAAAAGCAGAAAGGAGAAGGAGTCATCATGCCACATGAAAGTGGAGAGTAAAGCTTAAAAAACAGAGAAATACTTATAGAAAGATTTAAAAGAGAATAGTGCAAACAGATTGTGAGAACAGATATAAAGAAGGATAAAACCATGAGAAAATAATACTCATGGACGTTTGGTATATGTGAAAATGTTCAGCTGTTTTAATAAAGAAAAGAAAATAAGCAAAAATTTACTAAAAAATGCAAATCTTGAATAGAATTGAGAAATTATCGGGGTGTCCTCCAAAACCAGTCTCCCCGGGTAGTATACTGAGTGGTTTCTGTTAAATTAACTTGTAATTTTGAAGGAGTAGAATTTGAACCACAGAATGGAACTATTCATAACCTGACGAAGCACAGAAAAGAAACCCTGATAATCCATTTATGAAGGTGGCTGTTAAAATCCTAACTAACACAAGAAGCTGAAACCCAACTATATTATATATTAAAGAATGATCCAATATAATCAAATAGGGCTTATTCTAGAATTGCAAGGGTAACTTTTCCTCCTGAGTTCTCAATTTTCTTCCATGTACTGCAAAAATATCCCTATGGAATATATTGGTTAGAGAAGTATTGGAATTTTTTTTTTAAATCACTGGGCAGGTCCTTCTATCTGGATTGTGATGGAGCAGCTGAAGATGTAATTGATAAAATCAGGGTATCTTTGGAAAAGCACAGGCAGGAGGCAGGCAGACCCTAGACAAAGAGGTTCTACCTGACTCAATATGCAGCAGAACTGGTACATCTATTTTCTTGAGAATTTTCCAACATGTATCAATCTCTTGTTATACACAATCACATAAATAATATATATCCATGAGGATAAAATTAAAATGAAATGCCCCAGGAGTTACTTAGCATGAGATCCAAGTGTCTTTGCTGTTTGATAGGAACTCTGATCCTTGGCTAAAAACTGCTATCCTTTATCCTATTCTTCGACCTGATTTAATTCACAGAGCGCTTCCTAAAAGGTTCTACTGCAGAGTCTAAGAATGTCTGATGGCAATTCCTCTTAGCTTTTGGTAAAGTATATGAAGCAACTCATCTTTATATTACTACCAGGGAAGGGAAGTTCTCACCAAAATGTATGCTTTGTCTTGGGCCCATGTAACACAGTTGAGAAGTAGGACCTAGTGAGAAGTGTCTGGTTTATGTCAACACAGCCTTCATGAATCAGTAAGTGACTATCTTGACTGTTTAAGTGCTTGTATTTATGGAACTTTAATTTCTGCATGAAGAGATTACTATAAACAGTCCATTCCAATGGCTTTCCTCTTCCACTTGCATGTATTTACCCTCTATTTCCTTCCATGAGATAAAGAAGCAAGAAGCTCTCATACATTCTTTGCCAAAGTGAGTATCTCTCCTTTATAAATTATCCATTCTTAGATAGATGTTCTGTTACAGCAAAAGAAACTAGGATTGTGTGGCATATCAAGATGCAGCCAAAAAGATCTGGATAGCAGAGTGAGACCTCTTATGATACATGGAAAATAAGCCTCGTTAACTGTAAGAAACTTGACATAAATTGACAGCCAGTTTTTCCTGAACATGTTTGCTATGTTTTGAATATTCCTAAGATAGGAATCCAGGGCCTAATCTCACGGTTTCCAAAGAAATAACTTCTTAATGGGCAAGACTTCCAGGGGGAAAGAGGCAGCATGGTCATCATCCCAGAAAAAGAACAAGAACAAAAACAGAAAACATACTAAACCAAAACAAAGAATAACAGAACTAAATAGAAGGTGTGCCCTTTTCTCCCCTCCCCTCCCCCTCTTTCCTTTTTCTCTCCCCCTTCCCTTCCCTCTTTTCTCTCCCTCCTTCTCCCCTGTTTTCCCCGTTTCCCTTCCCCTCCCCTTACTTTTACCCTCCCCCTTCCCTCTCCTTCTCCCTCTCTCTCCTCCTCCTCCTTCTTCATTTTCTTTCTATTAGTCTCGCAATTCCTGCCCACTTTCCTTTCCACTCTTTTCCATATTAGTACTTGCTAATAAGTGGGGAAGTCCAGCTCTGAATCTGAAGGCTCTTCATATTCTCACTAGAATGAGTCAGTTACCATCCAGCTGCTCCCTTCCTGTACTGCCACAGTCTTCTTCCCCCTACAGCAGGCATCTCTCTCTCCTCTCTCTCTCTCTCTCTCTCTCTCTCTCTCTCTCTCTCTCTCTCTCTCCATGCCCTGAACTTTTACAAAAGTCTTAATCATAGCAACACTCACTGTTGCCTACATACCAGTGATAATGTGTGTTCTGTTCCAGATTTTTATTTATTTAGACATCCTCAGGTGGGTATTTTTAACCTTTAATCTTTTTCTCTTAATTGTTTAGAATATTCCTTTTCTTAGTAGAATGGATGAAATTTCAAGATAATATGGAAATTTCCAGAAGAAAAGCTTTTCAATATAATTTTTTCTTAAATATGTAACTACAACCTGTTCAGTCCATATAGTGTTGCTTGCATGTATATGATTTCAGAGTTCACTACTTGGTTTTGAACCAATTTGAGGGCTCTTCCCCGGGAAAGACTATTTCTAACTTCAGTGATACAATTAACCTTTTTTTGTTTTGTTTTGTTTGTTTGTTTGTTTGTTTTTTATGAGTGAAGAGACTCCTACACAGAGTGCATTCCTTGCTGCTCTGTGTGCTGTTTCACAAGGACTGTAGATACAGGTAGATTGAGCTGAAGTGGAAATTTCTGGTTTCTGTAACTTAGTTGTGCCATGTGATGTTGTTCTGGAAGTTATCTTGTGAGAGGGTATGCAATGTTTTGCTAAAAACAGATATTTATGAGGGTATGTGATGGTTAGAACGAATACAAATGGAACCCACATAACGTGAGAGGACACTCTTGCATTAATATATTGTTGCTTTAATGGTCTTCCCTGGTCTTCATTGGTCTTTGTTGGTCTTCAGTTTGTAGAGAGAAATGCACCAAAGTACTTCTCATGGTATTCTGGCCAATTCCAGCCACTTTCGCTGACTCTCGGTACCAACTGGGCAGAGCCTTGCAGCTTCTGCTAAACCATACTGGTGCTATTGATTTGTGTTTGGTGTTTGCTATTGAATTCAACTGCTGGTATTCTGACAAGGAAGGGTGGGATGGCCCCCCAAAAATATGTCTAAACAGGTCTACAACACATTTTTCCTACTAACCTTTTCCCCCTACATTTGGTAGGTGGGTTAGAAGGGAGGTTGAAGCATTTAAGAACTCTAAATAAGGTAGGCTTTGAAAAAAATCTAATCTTATATTAAGCAGAAAGACAGAAGAGTGCATGCCTTAGAGGCCAATGGCATATGTCTAGCTTTTGGGACTACTGCTCACTGGCCCGTAGAAAGAAACTTTCCTACCTGATATTCAATTTCCTTGTTTGCAGGATAAGAAAATGGTTGCATATGTCACATACAGATAAAAATGAAAACTATTACAAAGGCCAATAAGTGTATGGCCCAGAGATAATAGTAAATGTTGGCTATTTATTTAAATGTAAATCAAATCATAAATTACTTTTAGTTAGATCTAAGGTGAACTCTGCCTAAGAGTAACTGGTTGACTATTCATTACCGAGTATTCGTTATCATCTTCATGTGGGAATTTATTTGGTATTTTCATCTTTTTGTATCTGTTAAATGGTATAAGGATTCAAATTGAAGGTCATATCCTCCAAGCCCTTACCATTATTTGGCCTTATTAGCACCAAATGTTTGTTAATTTGCAAATGAAGTTTGAAATCCATTCTGACCTTGCCATGTGGTGGTACCACAGCCCATAACTGTTAGTTTATTATGCACTTTGAAGTAGGGTGGCAGATTACCGCTAGCTGGACAGCTGCCTACACCCATCCAACCCTTATAAGATTTCAAAGTAATTTTAGCTGCAGATATTTATTTTGAATTTACTCTGCAGCTAATGATAGGGATATTACATTTATTTTTAAGGCAATAGCTATTCTTTCAAGCAAATGATCAATGTCAAACAAATCACTTAGCTGTCTTATAGAACATTGCTTCTCTGAGGCTTTCCACTACCCGGGGCAAGAGGAAAGAACAGAATTAGAATCTAAAAGAGATCTGACGGCTGTCATTTCCACAATAGGAACGTTGACAGGTGGAATAAATAACTTCTGGAGACCAACTTGTTAAACTGGGTTAAAAGAAGATCTGTATGTGTGGCCCAGCCTGATGCTGCCTGCCAATCTGATTATATTTTATTACTCAGCTGAACTGTATGCCATGATTCAGTTTGTGGTTATCCAGAGGGGTCACAAGCTGCAGCAACTCATATTTCCTGAACATATTTTGGCAGAAATTGTGGATTGCTTTAAGAGAATGCCAACCAGTGTCAGAGATAAAGACAAAGGGCTTCTTTATAGTTATTTAACATTATCAAACTACCAGGCAAGGAAAAGCAGGCAGAAATCCTTTGTGGGATTCCAACATACATTCAGCCATATCACAGACCTGCATGGTCTCGTCTAAGAAATCAGACTCCATATATGGAGGTCCTGAGCATATCAAACAGAAAGACCTTATTTATAAATCTTGGTAACTCTGTCTTATGTTGTATTGAGGTCCCCTCCCTAATTACCTTCAGCATTCTTTCTGGGTCTTGGCCTCACTCATTTTTCATATATATCCCTAACATTACTTCCCTGATAATCCAGGAGTTTCATTTTCTCTCTGAACACATCGTTTTCCAGTTCTGCCAATTCTCTTTTTCTCTCCTGAAGCACTCTTGTATCTCCCTCTTTCCATGTATGTATTTATCCAGTAGTACTTTCATTCTTAACCAATTGATTCACCTTCTTACTAGCACCACAACCTTCCTTCTCCCGTGTCTGTCATTAGCAACTATGTGATCATGCATCAGGATAATCATTAACTTACTTTTGCCAATGCTAAGGTTGCTTCTTGAGATCCATGATGCTGTAGGGACCAATGCTGGATGCCAGCATTCAGGAAATGTTAACTATAAGAATAATTCCTGGCTTTGTGGCCACATTCATTATTGGATCTTTTTCTTGTATTTTCCATTTCAGAAGAAATATTCTGAGTCTACCCTACCCAAGATTAGCTTTTTCTCTATGGACTAATTCAGTAGTTTTCAGGTCCACACCAGTAATTTTTTTTTTATCATTCTGGGTTTTGGTTTTGTTTCTTCAGTTCTGAAAAACTGAGCTCAGGGCCTGGAGCATACTAGGCAAATGCTGTACCACTAATCCATATATACCACTGAATTACATGTATCATTGAGCCTCATGTACCACTGGGCTACATGTACCACTAACTCACATCCTTGGGACCAGAGATTTTGCTCTATGTGGTCCCAGCTATCCACAATCAGTCATTCTCTGAAAATAACAAGTGTGGTATTGTAAATATTGAAGATATTATAGATAATTAGTTCAGGAGTCTTAAGTTATACACAGTTTTGAATAGTACAATACAATCTCAGTTCATCCAGCTTGTATGGTAATCCACTTATTAGTTTAGTATGTTATATGTGCTCCTCAACCATTAATCACTCAATAGATAGTTTGGTTGTCAGATGAACTACCTTGGGTCATGCTGCTCATGTTCAGGAAACTCTGACCTAGTTGCCTAAATCTGTCCCACAATGCTTCTAGCACTTTCTTCCCTTCATCTCTTCATGTAGGTACTATTCCACATTACCACAAGAAGGTAAGTTTTATACATGAAAAAATAACCTTGAGAGGTCATATTTATACCCCAGGTATTGTTATTATTCTACTTTATTGTGAATTTGCAATGATCTTGTCATGTCTAAATTATAAATTACATAACATCATAGGCATTTCTGGACAGACTTTTGCTGTATCTTGTGTCAGGTATCCATTGGGAATCTTGGAAGATAGCTTAGCAAGAATGAGGAGTGGGGACTGTACCACCTTCTATGCTTTATTAATATCTCACACTAGCAATTTCACTTCTCTTAATCTCTCCTTTTCCATCACTCAGTATATAAATATGCACACATATACACATATACACCCTGCAGCTCCTAACCTCTTCTTTTTATAATTACACTCCGATTAAGCTAACCTATATTTATTAATTGCCCCTTTCCAAGTCCTTTCTTACTATTGCATAAAATTTCCCATTGGCAAAACAATGATTTATGACTCATTAGTGGTATGGACATTCAATGTCACTTTTAGGTTGTCATTTATTGAACTTAAGAGTCATGGCGCTAGTCCATTTTCCAGAAGCCATGCATTCATTTGTTCCCCTGCAATCCTAGGAAGTGGGCATCAGAAGAGAAACAGAAACTAAGTGCGTCTAGTCAGCCACCATCTCTACACTGAGGAAATCTTACAAGGTAAACAGTGCTTTCTATGGAAGCATAGAGTTGAGAGGAAGACCAATTCTAAGCTAGCGAACAAACACCACAGTTATGCCAACTGAGATGAAAGCTCCTGAGGAGACACAGGGTTCCATGATTTACAATGAGGGCAACCCCTGGGAGAAGTCACAGGAAGACTTCTCTAAGAAGTAATAGATTAGTTGATAGCTGAAGATCGGAGCATATCTGCTATGCAGATGACAGGAGTGGCCCAAGAATGAGAACCACCATGTTTGGAATCAATCTCATGGGCTGGACAAGATCTTTGGAGGCTGGGCCTCGCTATGGTCTTGTCTAATGACCTCAGACAGTTATGCATGGAATAACTCCTTCTCTCTCATGACACTGTGTGTGTATCCCATGTTTTCCCACTGCACCACAGACATCCCTAGGGTAGGCATACATATGCTTAGCAAACACTAAGCAATAAAATATAAGAAAATATGGCAATGTATTCTGAGGTGCATCCTGTCCTCTCCCCACCCCCAATTGACTGAGAGGAGAGTGAATTCATTAGGATCTTTAGAGTCTATGTGGTTGCTGCTGTGCCTCAGTTTTCTTTCACCTGTTTTTACCTCATGAGCGAGGGCAGCCAGCTGCTGGTAATCGAAATGAGTAACAAGAATTAACGACTGGGGTCTAATTCCCTCATAGGACTTTGGTATTTCTCCATGCCTTTGTTTCTTTAACCATTAGGGTTTATATCAAACTATCTCCAGTTAGCATACAAGTTCGGCTCATGAAAATATTAAAACATGGTAAATTTTTCTGGGGAGATTTATGAATATGCATGTAGGAAGCTGTTCTTCCTTCAGCGTGGCCTCCTGGAGAGAATTCTGAGCTGGAAGGTCAAAGCCCCGAGTTTTATTCTGGGCTTTGCTCCTCACTTGCTCCGTGACCTTGGCCAAGGTGCTTAGCCACTCCACAGGCAACTGTTCCTGGGTTGATGAAGACGTGAGTGATGGTGGCTGAGACCGCCTTCCATATAGTGAAAGCAGGAAGATTAATGAGATACTGTTTATAAAGCACTCTGAACTCTCGGGGAAAGAGGAGCCGTAGAAACACAGAATACAGCTATTGTCATTCAATAACATGCTTACTGTGCATTCCCTGTGCCTTTCTCAAAAATCGGGGATGGGTAGTGAAGTCAGCATGTATAGATGCTATCCTGTAACCCCCTTCCCCCTACAGTAAGCTACCTATTACATTGGTCCTAATCTCATTTCCTGTATGTGTGATCTAGCTTTAGAATGAAAAGGCCAAACCCAGACTCTTTCAGCCATTCAAGTTGTTTTAAAACATAACAACTTACTGGCCATGTTTTTTTAAACCTCTGACAAGGGGAGATCACCTTAGAGTGAGATCAGGTCCCTACTTTCCTGGTAAGCAACTCAAGGGACAAGCTGGTTAATGAAAATTTCAATCTATTCTGCACCTCTATCTCCTAAGCCACTAAGTGAGCCATGGGGTGGCAACCAAATTCCATGTTCTCATTTACTTCTCTATGAGCTTGGAAGTCCTTTTTGAGGGAGGGGCTGAAAGAAAGAGGGGGACAAAAGGCACCGGTAATATGCACTCATACTGATTAGCCACACACAATCAGAAGTTGACTCCATTGTGGTCATGACACGGCGGCACTGTGAGGTTGACCACCCTTCCCTTCATTTGGACACATTGTGCTTCAAAGAGTGTGTTTTTCAGAACTGGCTGTCTCTTACATGTAAGGCCTTAATATTCAGAATGTGTGGAATGTGGAAAAATTGATGCTCTGCTGAGAATCTCAATCTCGCATTAGCAGACTCTTTTGCATTTAATTTTGTCCGCTGTTTATATTAAAGGCAGAGAGGTTTCTTTTGACACAGAGACTTTTAAAATGCATGTAGGTAAGTCCTTTTAAGTACCCGATTTTTCATCTTCTTGTTAGGATGGATGCAGAAAGCTCTTTGCCCAGACTCTAAAGTTCCAGGTGACCCAGGGCAGTGACAGCTGTGTTGACCTTATTGCTTGTTTGTTTTAAGGGTGGGGTGAATGGAAGAAGTCAAGGTCTGAATTCATTTAGTTGCAGATGTTGTATCACTGTTTGGATACGGCTGATTGCCTCTAAGATATACAAAAATTTAGGAAAAAATGTATTAAGTTGTTAAAAAATAATTCTGAGTTTAGCTGAAATCTCTCAGCATTGTACATATTAAAAAAATAAAACATAGAAACTAGAGTCCTGCATTAACTTTCTTTGTTCTTACCTGGTGTGGCACACTTCTCTTACCATGAGAGAACTATGTTTTTGGGGATTCCTGGGATGAAATGTTCCATTGCAAATCATATTAGAATGATGCAAATTATCACGTGTAAATTTTAGGTAATCTTCCAAATGGCATTTGCTCTATCTTGATTTCAGTCCACAATGTCCTTGTAGGACTAAAGACGAAATCTTCACGTTTGCTTTTCAGGACGGAGACAGAACAGGCTTTCTATTTCCTTGACATCAAGAGTCCCAGTTATGACCTGAAGTTCACAGTGCATCTCTCCATCAGATTTCACATGGTGAGAGAGAAAGGGAGAGAAAGAAGAAAAAAAGGATAATTGAGCAACGTTTTCAATCACTGCTATCAACATTGGGGAAAGAGATCATTTGTGTCAGGTTAACAGTATCAGCCAATGATGTGCATATTCGATCCCCTTATATGGTAAAGAGCAAATTTTTAGACATGGTTAAGACTAGGGATCATTTTGGATCCTTGTTGGGCCCTGTATAATCCTAAGGGTCATTGTGGAAGCAAGAGCAAGAAGAAATAATCCATGGATAGGAGCTTAGAGTTGTTGAGGGAATGCTGCTCATTAGGATTTAAAGATGAAGGATGCAGCCATGAGACAAGAAACAAAAGTAGATTTCCAGAAGCTGGAGATGAGAAGGAAATTGAGCTCTCACTAGAGACCCAAGAAGGAACACGGGAGGCCTAGTGTCACTTTGTCTTTAGTGCTCCAGAACTGATTCTGGGCTTCTGACGTCCAGAAGCATATGAAAATAAGTTTGTGCTGTGTTAAAACATCAAGTTTGTACCAGTTTGTTAGAACAGCAGGAGGAAAGGAATTCCATTCTGTAGGTAGCCTTGTCACTGTAGCTTCAAAGTGGGCTGGTGAGAAAAAATATTTGAGGGGAACTATGACAGAGGCCTTTGATCTACAATTTGAGATAAACCTCTTGGTAGAATTCTTCGTGCTTCCAGCCCTGCCATGGAAAAGCGTAGGAGCTTCCTATTCTTCCAAACAAAACCAATCTCCACATACAAGAGACTCAACCCCCACCACACCACTCAGATTTATTTATATGAATTCAAAAAAAGTGGGTATGTCGGATCTCATTTTAGGATTTCAAATATGATTGATGTGACAGTGGAACCCTAGGAAAACAGCTCAGTGGGAAAGAAGAATATTTGTTACAAAGACAATGTGGCCTGAGTAAATTGTGTGGGTGAGTTCGTGCGGTGAGGAGAGCAAAGCAGATGCTAGAGGAAAAATACCTTGAACAGAAACAAAAGTACCAGGAAAAGTGGCAGTAAAAACCTCCCAAATGTTTATAGACTCACAAAACCTCTTTTCAATGGCTTCCAACATAATTAGGTGTGGCTTGTAGAAATTCCCCAGAGTGTTGGTAAACTTCATCTAAAAGCACCTATGACCAAATTACTGAATTCATTTTCTCACTGACCCCTGAAAGCTTTATGATACTATTTCATTAATACCACTAGTAAACAGAAGGGAGTCAGTGTGCTGCAGGTGGAAGAGTGGATGATTACCAATCTAGGAGAGTCCAGACATGATCAGCATTTTTTTGTAAGTTTTAAGCCTGTGACCTAATACTAGGGAGGCTGTGACCAGAGGATCAGGAGTATGGCCAGCATGGACTGCATAGCAAGACCCAGTTTCCATGCATAAATAAATAAGGGAAATTCAACAAGGCTACTGAGCCTCTGCCCCTTGTCTTCGGACAAGTGTCACAACCCGTGAGTCTCAGCTTCTGATCTTGGAATGAGCACAGCAGTACTTCATCTTGATAGCATTCTGGGGATATTTTGGTAAAAGATATCTATCAATTCTCTTAAGGCTACCCTAGAGGCCCATGAACACCGGTGATCAGGAGACCTGGAGAACAACCAGGAGAATTTAATTAGATCACAATGAGATAAGCAAGGTGGGTAAGTGAACTAAGATCTGAAATGGTTCAAAAACAGGAACCAGGGGAGAAACGACTCAGATGTGCACGTGTGACGAGAGGCTGCTCTCTAGCCTCAGCACATTGTGCTCTTGCAGTGCACATGAGCATTAGACACCATGGAATCCCAGCTACCCATGGAGACAGGCAACAGGTCCGGACCTAAGACAAGAACCAGATAACTTTTGATAGGCAAACAGACATACAAGTCCAGTTATAAAAACTAGAATATGTCAGGACTCAGAAACCAGGAAAAGAGTCTTTCAAGGTCAAGGTCAGAAGAGCATGAGTTTGTTCAAGGTGCCATAGTAAGGGAGAGCGATTGAATTATATCATGCTGTAATACTGAAAGGAGGAGTTTTCAATACTGAGATGAGCTAAGAGAAAAGTACTAGAGGATAGTAGAGATGAGGGAATTCAATCGCTCTGGGTCATCTGTGTTTGACGTTTGATACCTAAGATCACAGAAGCTTGGTCTCTGCCCTTCCACAGAGCTGGCAAGAGGTCACTGATGTGATATGGATATGTTACCACAATGTAACAGTAGCCAAGACAGCCACAGTCTTCTGTGATGGCTGCATTTCAAAGGGATATTTGTTGCCTAGATCTCTAAGGGATACCTTCTTAGACCCTAAGACAGTTGGGAAGCTGAGATAAATTTAACATCTCCATGGAAGTGGGAGGCAGAGAAAGAATTTATAATGTCAGATTTTATTAAGTAAAAGCTAAGAAAGAGAAAGATGTAAGTCTACACTCAGAAAGAAAGTCAAAATCTCGTCAAACTGTGGGAACTTTACGTCCTTCTTGGCCTGCAGACAACTTACAGCTACTGCTTACAGGACTTTTAAAGTTCAGCATCAAACAGGACCCAGGTGAGAACTCTCCCAGCTCCAGCGCACAGAGGAAAAGCTTGGGTCGTCATTTCAGTGTCCTACCAGAGAGGACAAAATACAGAAGGCATGGCACTACTTTGGGAAAAAAAATTGTCAAAGAACTCCCTTACTGCCTACTGGACTGTCTTTATTCCCAAGTTTCATCTTCCTAAGGGAGGCCGTCTTATTGCTGGTCTTGTTTCCAACTCTGAAACACTGGAATGGCGTTCCTTATATGGAGTCTCACTTCCTGGACTTACTTGCAGGAGCCTTTGAGAATCTGTCCCGTGTATCCAGGAGTCTGTTCTATGAGGATCGGGTCATTCCCACTATCAATATCTTCTGCTCTGAGTTCTTTTAGAGATTTTTGAACTGAGTGCTCATTCCTGCTTAGGTTCCTATCAAGGAGAACCCGAACCTTTGCCATTTCTGCTTTCGAGCGTCTACTACCACCAGCCAGGGATGGCGTTGCCTCTGGTTGCTGTTTGAAACAATAGAGAATTGGTATTGTCCCCAACGTAACAGGATGTAGCTCCCAGCTTGACGGCAACTGAAGTTGCTCGTGAGAATGATGTGTTGAAGCCCACGGTGGGCGAGCACTATCCAGTGGCAGACTGCCTGGCCTTCATTATGATGTGAGATACTGTGCATTTCCAATGACTCCAGGGACCTTGTAAAAAAAAAAAAAAAAAAAGCTCATTTGGTTTACTCTACTAGCTCCCCTTTTCCAGGTTTCAAGGTCACTTGGCTGGGAAAGAATGCAAGTGACAAACAATATCTTGCATTTAAGATTAAGCCAGCTGTCCAATGCTGCCATACTTTTACTAAGGAAATTTAATCTGCCAGTCTCTTCCGTCCTTAAGACTGAGCCTTTCCCAGGAGACTGCTCAGTCCCTGTGACACATAAATACTTCCTGGGCCTGGCCCATGTGACATCTTTGCTTACCCAGGCAGATGTGATTGTCAGTGGCATTTTTTATCCACGCCAGTGAGGAGTACTTAGGGACCCTGTGTAAATACAGCCACCCACATTAACGAATAGCAAAATGACTTGCTCTGGCCACAATAGTGGACTTTTTGGTTAATATTAGTGTTTGGAACTCAGTGACACATTTAAAATTAACATTCTCCTATTCAGTTAAGGAGGTAACTCTAGAGGGAAGGATGCACACTGCTTTTCCAAGTACTCAGTGGATCTATTATCACTTTGAATTTTGAGCAGAGCAATGTATTTCTCATGAACCATTCCCCTGTTTTTGAAAGTTGCTCTTAAAAAAAAAAAATCACCACTAACAGTTTAAGCATGGAATGTTCTTAATATCTTCAATATCTACACCAGTAGGAATGTGCTCTGTTCTCCAGAGTCAGTGTACTTAGCCACTAATTAATTGTTTGAGACCATATCTCTTTTATGTTGCCCAGACTTATGTAAAACTCCAGGTTTACAAGCCTCAGCTTCTTGAGTGGTTGGAAATAGACAGCTACTGCCATTAATTGCAGCTAACTCTTTCACATTTCATTGGAAAATAGGTGCCAGTGATTCTGAAGACAAGGATAAAAACCTAAAATACAGAGTTAGTCACTTATGGCATCAGGACCTTAGCTTAAAAGGTCTCTAGAGGTTCCCAGTCCCAGCTAACCTGGACTAGCAAAACAGAACAGACTGGCAATGCTTGAACATTTCAAAGAGAAGCATTAAGAAATACAAGTGATAGTTCTCATCAGAGCTGGCAGAAATTTCCTTAGACTTTAACTGGATTCGTTCCCTGTTAAAGTGCACATCACCAATCCGGTTAAAGAATAGTGTATAAGGATTTTTATCCCTGTATGTAGAGGACATATTGCAAAAGTAATGTTCTTTTAGTCACAGTCAGTGCTAAGTAAATTTTAAGCATGCTTCCTGTTTGGTTTGGCTATTTAAGTAAAATTCGTTTCCTGGAAAAGCTAAAACTATTGCTGAGAGAAGTTGCTGTCTGGATACACATTCGCTCTGCAGCTGTCTCCAGTGTCTGTTCTGATGCCTGGAACATAGTAGTCTTTCTACAACACACGGGAAGGACATGCCTGGAGGTTAATGAACTTCTTGATTTATAAAGAGATGATGACGCACTTAACTTATTATGATCCATCGTCCAAGGGCAGCTTGGATTCTATTGACCCTTCCGTTTGCAGATCTGAAACAGGTTAGGTGTTATCTAGGACCTGGTACCGTAGAAGTTCTTGTGATTTCTTGATTTTTTTCTAATTAGTAAAATGCAAGGTTTGAACAGAAAAACTCTAAGATTTCTTCGGGTCCTGAATGCCTTAATTTTCATCTGCTAGACTTATAGGTGCTAATGTCCAGCAACTCTGTACAATTAGAAGAACCCCACCCTTTAAAAGGGTGGAGATGGGGTTTGGGGTAGGAGAGAAGCAGCTTGCAAATTGCTTCATGTCCACTAGGGGGCAGGTTTTTACACATCTGCGGTTAAGAATGAGTAGACACAGAATCGTGCCCATGAGCTGCTATTGTGGCATAGGATTACAAGTTGCATAACACTTCACACTTGAACAAATACTTCACACGGAGAACACAGTGTCTTTCTTTGGCAGATAAGAGAAACTGGCATAGTCAGAGCATAGAAATTCACCAAAACCGTGGTCTAAGTTGCCAGCATCTGGTTTTTGCTTTGTACGTGTCTGTGGGATGCCTGAATTACTGAATGCTGTGCTCATGGAGGTTGCTGGGAAACCTGGGGATAGGTTTCACCAATGTTCAGGATACGAGGAACAACTACCTCACCCACGTGTGGCCTGCAAACGGGGTGGGATGAAGTCGTGAAAAGCCAGGTTGGAGAGACAGACTGCTTTCTGAAGCACTCAGAAGTGATTTTTTTTTTAAATCAAAGAAGAAAACATCTTGAAAAAATTGGCTGCTGGTGGTACTGTCTCCTCTGCATTGACATCATCCATCAACCAAGAGTGTAGGAGAACTGTCAAATACTGGCAGCCCTAGAGATAAGAGAAATCGCGGGCGCTTGAACAATGGCGAGTGTCTCAGCACACAGCTGGAGCCCCGCTTGGTGGTTATTTGGGGAGGGGTATAACGGGGAAGAGGAAGAACAAGCGGGCATTTGTTCAAATCCTCAATTAGAATGATCTGATTCATAATTTTATTTATTGTCAGAATAACTTTCTGCCCTGCCCTGCACATGGTGTGCGGCTACCGCCTTCTTCATTTTTCTGCTGTTGTTTGTACTTGGGTTTGGTGTTTCTCAATGTATTCTCCCTCACAGTAGCTGTTGACAGGTCCAGCCCTGTAACCATCTGGCTCCTGAAGTAATGAGACCAAATGAAATGGAGCTTGAAGAAATTAACATTCTTTCCTTAATCTATTAATAACTGAAAAGTGTTGATTTTAGTGACAGCCAGATACTTTATTATGAAGCATATTGGTTAATTAAGAGCATCATAATGAAGGTTATAGGAATGCATATCCCTCCAGAAACACATATTTTTAATAAGCATAATTTGATTCTTCTCACGCACTCCAAAAAAAAAAAAATCAGTGAAAATGTTATGCACAAAGAGAGTCTCAACAAAAAAATAAACACTTAATTTTTGTATGTACGTACCACACTACTGTTGTTTGGTTAAGTGTGCATCTCAAATACAGCTGCTGGATTCCAAAGGAATTTGCAGATAATTACAGGTCTTCCTATTTTATCCCTCCACTGTCTGAAAATACTCTCATCTCTCTACTAACAGCCCATGTTTGTGAGTCTTAGGCTCCTTACGGGGGGTAGGGAGGAAGGGAATCGTCCACATTGCCAAAATTAAAAAACGCACAGACTTTGGTATTTAGATCATAGATAATGATATTTCCTTGCTCAACTCTGATGTTTGCAAACATTTTCCTTGTGCCTGTGAGACTTTCATGAAAACTCTAGCTTGTGCACAGAGATGTCATTAATAATAGATGTGCTACGGCACCTTGGCTCACCTTTCCTGCCTATGGAGCTTGGAGAAGTTCTGGGTTGCGATTGTTATCCTGTTGCTGTGCATTGTGGATGTCCACTTCTAGCCAGTGGGTGCAAAAGGCACTCCCAGCCCTTATTAAGAAAGCCTGTTTTTTCTATGTTTGGTATCTCCATTTAGAGTTAACATGCATGTATACTTTTTAGGTAAATTCAGCAACACTTATTCCCCTTCTTAACAAGTATCCCACTTACAAAAGAAGACAGAAGTGGTTTCCCAAGGCTTCCTCCCTGAGACTGTTTGAAGCTATTTATGTGCACAGTCTCATTGCACACACCACTGTCCTGCTCTTCTGCATCCTTTCTCTCATTTTACCCTGCCTTACTCTGGCTACCCAAGAACTCCCTAGGTAACAGCTAATGTTCTCTCTCTCTCTCTCTCTCCCTCTCTCTCTCTCTCTCTCTCTCTCTCTCTCAAGAGATATGTATAACATATGTTTATAATTCAGGGGAAAACTAGCTCATGACACTCAGTATGTGAGTTTTCTCCTTTTGGTTACAATTATCCTGTTTGGTTGTCAAAGCTGGAGAATCAGCAAGCAAGGAGCTGGCCTTGGGTGTAAACACCGACTTTCTGAGCAGGAAAGCATCTGGCTTTTCCATTCTTTTTGCTGTGTTCAACCTCCGTTCCAGTTTCTTCCTATCATCATTTCAGATTCTCTTTCTGTCTCTGTGTCTCTGTCTCTCTCTGTCTCTCTCCCTCTCTCTCTGTGCTTTGCAATCCTTGTGCAGTTGATGCCAGATGTGTGTCAATACCTTATGACACTGTACCCTCAGCACTGGACTCAGAGGATATGGGAGCTCACCTTCTCACTCTGTGATAAGGCCTTCAGTGTATCTCTGTCAACCACTTGCCCCTGTTTATTTGGAGAACTAAGTCTATTTTCTGAAATATAGTTAAATGGAATTATTAAATAGAATAAGGCCCACTTAGCTTAGGGTATTGACAGTGTTCTAGAATTGCCATGTAGGGCCCTGCACCAGGCTGGGAATTGGCCAGTCTGCTTAGTCCTCTCTGAGTATTGTCATTGTAATGACTATTCAAAAAATACAATAGAAAACATTCAATCTCCTAATATAAACAAGGGACTAGAAGAATTATAAGACCAAATCAAGGACTATGTGTAGTGGCTTAAGATAATGTTTTGTAGCTATTTCCTCCAAATTCAGACATTCCTCCATAAGAGAAGACTTTCCTAAGACTTAGGAAGTAAACAAAACTTACAGGCCCACCTCCTAAGAAAATGAAACCCAAAATTCACAAGGTTACAAAAGCATAAACAAGTAGGTAGACTAAGACTCTCCTACCAGAACTGCCAACAAGTCCTAGCCCGGTCAGAGTCAGGGTGAGAGGGTGGGGCAGTATTATGGCAGCCTTCTATGGTCACCCATGCTTGGGTATACAAGCCCTGGCCATACAGCCAACCATTGAGTTACCCATGCATCTATAAGTAACCCCAATAATCTCACCAGTTCACTAAGCTGGATATGTGTGGAATCTTTTCTTTGGCCTACTAGGCATGAAGACAAATTAGTTCACATCTCCATAGGAAAGGCTTCCAAGACACTCATTCTTAGTACATGTTGCATAATTAAGTGTTAATAGCATATAATTAAGTACTCCATATGGTACATTACATGAACACTATGTACAATATAGTGTGTACGTGTGGTACATGTCATGTGTATGGTTGAGGTACACTGCTGAATTATTCTTTCAAAGGATTAGGGAACAGGGAAAAAAGAAATAAAATGTTGGAAAAAATAATCTCTCAAAATCAGTGCCATATAAATCAATGCCAGTGAGTGGACTTGAGGGGATTATCAAAAATGCATCTATCTTAGTGATGCTCTGATGCCTCACTAAGCCATATGAAAAGTATCCACCCCTTTCACATCAGTTGTGTCAATGGGAAGGTATAAAAAATCAACACAAGGCCCAGAGCAAACTTGTTACTCGAGAGCCTCGTGGATACAGTAGGATTGGTCCAAGTTCTCCACCTAGTCTTAGAATCACCATCGGAAAACATCTACATTAGCTGGCTCGCCTGTCTCTGGGCTGACACAGTTGCCTCCCTTCCTGTGTTCATGTTACCAAACCATTTAGACAACTCTCTAGCTTGAACCTGCCTTGTATTCTCTCAGTCAGTATGATTCTTTTTCCTATGAACCATGTGCATTACAGCTGAGGGTAATTTGAAGTCAATTTACCTGATCAGAGCAACAGCGTCAGATAATATTGTGAATGTATTATGTATATTTGCTGACTTAAATTATTACCTTACAGTTTATTTTTATATTTAAGGATTAAAGAGCCATGTCTGGCACAGAAGGCTGTTCTGTAACTTGCAGATGGCATGGGTCACACAGTAAACTACTGATGTATTCTTGTGGATTTTCTTTTTCTCATTGCTGGGTGAGGTTGGGTTATTCTGTCTTATTATAGGTACAATGACAGACATGGAAATCTGCTAATCTTAGATTGAAAATGTGGAATATAAAAGGATGGACCATGTAGACACTAGCATATCCGGGGATCCATCCCATAATCAGCTTCCAAATGCTGACACCATTGCATACACTAGCAAGATTATGCTGAAAGGACCCTGATATAGCTGTCTCTTGTCAGAGTATGCCTGGGCCTAGCAAACATAGAAGTGGATGCTCACAGTCGGCTATTGGATGGATCACATGGCCCCCAATGAAGGAGCTAGAGAAAGTACCAAAGAAGCTAAAGGGATCTGCAACCCTATAGGTGGAACAACATTATGAACTAACCAGTACCCCGGAGCTCTTGACTCTAGCTGCATATGCATCAAAAGATGGCCTAGTCGGCCATCACTGGAAAGAGAGGCCCATTGGACACACAAACTGTATATGCCCCAGTACAGGGGAACGCCAGGGCCATAAAAGGGGAGTGGGTGGGTAGGGGAGAGGGGGTGGGTGGCTATGGGGGACTTTTGGTATAGCATTGCAAATGTAAATGAGCGAAATACCTAATAAAAAATGGAAAAAAAAAAAAAAGAAAATGTGGAATATTTTGTGACATGAAAGTAGTATGATGGCAAGCTAAGTCTACAAAACAGTCCTAATTCTTTGGTAATATGGTTCAGTAGTAAAGTAAGCCTAAGGAAGGCCCTGGTTCAATCTCCAGTACTACAAAACAAAACAATAACTTTAAAATGTCTGTTTTAATTTTTCTTCTGTTGTAGTGATAGAATACTCTGACAAAAGCAGCCTGAAGGAAGAGGGGTTTGCTCTGTCTTGTTTGGCTCACAGTTCAAGGATATAGTTCATTCTGGCAGAGGGGTCCAGGCAGTGAAAGCTTGAAGCAGTGCTCACATCTCATTCGCAATCAGGAAGCGGAGAGTGCCAAATGCCTGTTGCTGCTCCACTCTTTCTTTACACATTCCAGGATTTTAGCCAGGGAATGATGGTGCCCACCGTGGGTGAATCTTCACAACTCAAGCAGCATGATCAAGATCATGCCCCATGGGCATGGCCAAAGCCCTGTCTCTCAGATGATTCTAGATGCTTTCCAGGTGACCACACTAACCATTCTGACAAATTCATGCTAACAAGTTTTAAAATTATGCACTTAAAACCAAACTCATGACTGGAGATTAAGAAAAACAATCTAAGAATTAGAACAATGTTCTTTAAACATGTGAAATACAACCAAATCTGTTTAAACTGCCTAAAATACAGAGCTTAAGAACTTAGAAAAGCTTATGTTTCATGCTAGGGCTCACAGTCTACTTTTGTATTTAAAAGTAGCTAAAAAGTAACATTGAAAATGTAAATCTAGGAACAGAAAGAGAAATACAGCCTTAGAATGAGCTGATTTTCTCAAGGGTTAGAATTTTTTCGTATTGTTCCCTTTTCACAAAATGACATATAAATTCAGCAATAAATTTAGCGATGCAAATTATGAGGAAAACCAACAAAATTGAGAAATGTTTTTAAATGACAGACTATCACTTTAAATTAAATAATTTAAATAAATTATGCTAAGGTGAATGTCTTGCTTTGCCCCTCTTATTTATTTTCTACAGATTATGAGTAGGATAATGACAAAATGCTTTTTATTTATTTATTTATCAGATAAACACTATTTTTTTAATTAGGTATTTATTTCATTTACATTTCCAATGCTATCCCAAAAGTTCCCCACACGCTCCCCCACCCACTACCTCACCCACCCACTCCCACTTCTTGGCCCTGGCGTTCCCCTGTACTAAGGAACACTATTTAAAAAAATGTTTTATTTATTTACATTTCAAATGTCCCACTTCTTGCTCACCCCCAAGAGTTCTTTACAGCATCCTCTCTCCCCTTTGTCTCTGAGAGGTTGCTTTCCCACCTCACCCCCTGCTCTCCCCACATTCCCCTTTCCTGGGGCATCAAGTCTCTACAGAATTAGGCACATCCTCTCCCACTAAGGCCAGACAGGACAGTCCTCTGCTACACATGTACCAGGGATTACAGACCAACACATGTATGCTCTTTGGCTGGTGGCTTAGTCTCTGGGAGCTCTGAAGGGTCTGGGTTAGTTGCTACTGTTGGTCTTCCTATGGGGTTGACATCCCCTTCAGCTCCTTCAATACTCCCCTTAACTCTTCCATAGGAATCTCCAACCTCAGTCCAATGGTTGGCTGTAAGTATGGGAGCCATGGTGTCTGCATGTGATGAGGATGTGAAGTTGCTGGATGAGCAATGGAAGAAATGAGCAGAGCTTAGTGACATTATCCTTGGCTGACTTCTAGATGCCAACTGGCAAAGCAATGACTACACCCCATTCCTACCTCCCCAGCTCCAGGTGAAGTAACCTTTTGTTACCGTCTCACCAAGTGACATAGGAGGAGGAGGATCCTGGAAATCCTATTCAGTTTATACAGTGTAGTCACAACTGTATTCAGTTTACTGAGCATCACATTAAAGTATTAGAGGTAGTCAGTGTACAATACAAATACCTTACACCTGTGCTCAGGAAGAGGCTGTGTCTCAAAGGACAGAAAATAAGACACATTCAGTGGTACAAGGTGACATTTCATAATATTAAAATGGATGCCGTAGACATAATTTAAAATGCAAAAATAAATAAATAAGAAATAATGGTTCTGAAAGCATTTTCTATTTATTAGAAGAAAATCACTGTCATTTTTTCATATTTCAATTTTCTTAGTATACTTCAAAAATTCTAAGTAAGAAAAAAAGGGTTTAAAAAATGCACAGAGTTCTGAATAAGTGGTCTGATTTCATTCACCGAATTAAGGAATTCATAAATTTTTCTGGCTTCAGGCTAGCCTTTGCTGAATCACATTCTCAGAACATATGTTCTTTGAGTAAATGTGAACCCATTTTGTGGAAAGAATAATGTCTCTTGGGGGGTTCTGAAAGCCTTTTCATTGGTATCCAAGAGAAACAGGCTGGGAGCCATAGGGGAAAACTGTATCTGAATCTGATCTATTTACCAGATGTGTGATTTTCAAGTCTCCCCCTTCTCATAACGACCTCAAGGGAGAGACACAGCCTTTGAGAGAGGAGCAGGAGAGAAAGATCAGCTTGAATGATAATGAGGTTTGCAAAGGCAGACCTTTACTTTTACAGACAAATGGGCTAGATGGCTTTATGATGTCAGTTTACAACAGCCATTAGGTATGATAGGAGTTACAGATGCATCATGAGAAGAATGTACTCCCCTGGATGAGGTAGCAAAGGTCTCTCTCTCTGAGCTTCATTATTACCACAAAAGGCTCATTCATGCAGTGCTAATGGGAGGTAGATACATGCTTCGGAGAATAGATTTCATGGAATGGGGCTCCAGTCAGCTACTCCTTAATTCATGTACATATGGAAGAAGAGTGTCCCATTGTCTCTGTGCCATCTGTAGGTTAGCTTCTTTGTATTCCTTGCCCTTTCTCCTTTCCCCCTTTGTCTGCACAACCTCTTGCTCAAAACCATTGAGACTGTCCTGGAACACATCCCCAAGTGGTCCCTCTGCTAACACTGGAAACCACTGGACTTGCCTGAGGCAGCACATCTTATTGGAGCTGTGCACTGAGCCATGTGAATTACAGTTTGTAAGAAAATATGCACCACATAGAAAGTGAAACAGACTGATTTCCTGGTTTTCGTTCTCTGTGTCTCTGTCTCTCTCTGTGTCTCTCTGTCTGTCTCTCTCTGTCTCTCTCTGTCTTTCTCTCTCTCTCTCTCTCTCTCTCTCTCTCTCTCTCTCTCTCTCTCTGCCTGTCTCTGTCTCTCTGTCTGTCTCTCTCTCTCTTCCAACTTGACAGAGCCAGGAGTGAAGAAGTCTCAGGTATTACATGTTTCAGGGACTGGGGAATTGGTTGACATTATTTATCACAATGCAGAAAACAGAGTTTTGGAGTATTTCCAAGCAACACTTAGAATCCAAATGACTATGCTCATAGGGACCCAAAGGGAAAATTCAAAGTTATCAAGTCTTCTGTAATCTGGTCCAGGAACCGTGGAAGAAGTAAACACGGTGAAATATTTCAATATATAGGAAGTTTATACCTCTGTAATTGCTTTGCCAATTTTTTTTTCTTTCTTCAAAGTGTTCCTGGATAAGTGGTGGACGAGAAGAGCCAAGGGGAGCGAGCTAGAGAAACATCAGAGAAGCAGCCAGAGCTCACCAAATCAGAGCACCAGAACATCTGTGGTTAAGAAAAACAAGTACGTGATTATTTCTGCAGAGGTTGTCCAGTGTGACAAAGAGCTTGCCTAAGTGCTTTTGGCCAAACTTTCCACTTAAAAAACAAATAAAACAAACAACCCCCCCCAACACTCTGCCTTATGTTTTTATTTTTTAAAAAATATATGTTTAATATGTATGTGTGCACACATACACCATGGAGCACACATGGAGCCATGGAGCACACATGGAGCCATGGAGCACACATGGAGCACACATGGAGATCAGAGAACTGCCAAGAAAGGAAAGTTCTCTTCCTTCTGCTATGGGAGGCCTGGGGTCTAAGCTCATTCTCAGCTTCGGCAGCAGGCACTTGATCCTCTGGGCCGACTCCCCAGGCTCAGCTGTCCTTACCTTTTTCTGAGTATGTCCTTTCCAAGGTCATGAAGCTGTGATTTGGCGACATCACCTGAGATGATCTCTGAGAATTTATTGCACAAGGAAATCCAGTTCCTGCAGGCTGGCCAGGATATGCATATTTATATTGCAAG
This sequence comes from Mus musculus, assembly GCF_000001635.26. Lineage (NCBI taxonomy): Eukaryota > Metazoa > Chordata > Mammalia > Rodentia > Muridae > Mus > Mus musculus. The sequence continues at coordinate 12,718,008 of NC_000068.7, forward strand.
TATTCATGCACATCTGCACATATCCTACTGCATTTGGTGGAGAGAGAGAAATTGTACTGCATATTTTTTTTGTTCTCTTTCACTAGTTGAACCCTGACTGTGATACTCTTGCTCGGGCTTCAGGAGACTAGAGACATTCGTTTTCATCCCTTTGCTGCTGTGAAATCAGGAGGGGCTTCAGTGGGTCAGCACAATAACTTCTTTCCTAGCTGGTCTTTTCAGATTAATACTTCTCACGTTGGACTTTGGTAGGCTTCTTATCTCCATGGAGATGGGAGCCTAGCTACTGAGTACCATTTTTAAATAATCTTAGTTAAGATCCCTGATTATATGTGGTAAGCTCTCTTCTTCCATATACTAAATAAATTTTGCCATTTTTCTATATGATGCTAATTTCTAACCATTTAAAAAAATTCTTTCAATTCCCTATCTCCATTTTCTACAGAAACCTAGTCAAAACTTGATTCAGTATAGACCAAAAAGAGATGAAGTAAAAGGACCCCTAGAAGCTATCTATTCTAGGCGTTGTAGTGAGAGTTTTGGTTTCTTTAAAAACCCAGATATGTAATGTGAATACGTTTTTTTACTTAAAACCAGAGATGGGATAAGAGGCTGCTTCAAAGCAGGTGATTATCATTTGCCCCATGCCCTAGCAGCAGAGTGATCTTTGCCAGCTGCAAATAGTTTAAGTCTGAGGACCCTGGAGAGGGTATAAATGAGAGAGTCCTGACAGGGCCTGAGAAGGTTGCTGCTCTAGCCTCCCCTGCTCCTAGTTGCTATTGCTGTGCTTTGACAAGAAGTTGGAGATATCTTGACAACAAAGACTTGGCTTGCCCCAAGGAACCCAATGCCCCCAATCAGCAGAAGTAGTCTATTTTGTTGTTTGAAAGAGATTCACACCCCTTCCCCCCTATAACCTTCTTCTCCTGCCTACTGTTGAGGGTTGGAAGGGCTTAGAGTGGAATAAGGGTTGGAAGTGTGATAGAGATAAGAACCCAGAGAAGTAGCACAAAAATTTAGGAGTCCTTGGTTTTCTGTTTGAATTGTTGTTTTGAGGGTTTTTTGTTTGTTTGTTTGTTTGTTTGTTTTGTTTTGCTTTTTGGTTTTTTTATCTTTTTCTTTGTTCTTTCTCTTCTTTTTTCTCTTTTTAGTTGGGAGCTTATCCTTCAATGACAGAGACATCTCTTATCTATCATTCAATGCAAGCCATAGAAAGAGTTCTGATATCCAAGGGTAGAGAGTCTAGAGTCCTGTGTACAGGCTGCCTTGCTGCAATAATAAACTGTACCTTATTATTTCAGATTACAATCCTGTTATATGCAAAAGCTTCTATACCTTGGCCTTTGCTGTGAGAAAAGCATGTTTTTCTAGAGGATGAAAAACAGGAAGATGAGACTTGTGTTGACCCCTGGCCTTGACTGTTGACTCCAGTCAAATATAGACTTAAGCAATCAAAATCTAACTGAGTCATATACTCATAAAACCTTAATAAATAATAATGACATGTTACTAAGTTTGGGGGGTAGTTTTTAGATTGTGATTTACAATTTTCTAATAAAAATAGAGCTAAATATAATATATAAGTTCATTTTATAGACAGTGGGAACTGAGGAGACTGTCATAAAATGCTGTTGAAAGTGATGTTTACAACAACAACCATGCAATATATTGGTATAATTATGATGAAACTACTAGTTTTCAGAAATTATAAAATATGAAAAATATTTTTGGCTGGGTGAGGGAATTTTGAAAGAAAAATGTCAGATCTGGAAAAGTTCATTAACAAAAGTCGGTAACTAAGCCCAGTGATAAATTGCAAAAAGTTCCTTATTTTGTATGGTGACATTGCTTATCTCTAATAGTCCTATAATATGAGACTCTGTTCATTCGTTGTGTGTGTGTTTGGATATAACAACTCAAATAAAAAAGTGCACAATGTGATCTCTCCCATAATAGGTTACATGCTTGCAATTATCCTAAAAAATTAAATGCTCTAAGAAAAGTCAAGGCAAAGAAGTAACATTCTAGAGCATATAACAGTTTACAAATAGAAATTTCATATATTTCTACTGCATATACTCATATGCAGTTGCCCATCAGCAATAGCATATATTTGATGGGAAGAGAGCAATTATCTTCTCCTTTGCTTTGTTTTCCCCGTTGAAGCCTGACTGTGGTACTCTTCCTGGGACTTGAAGAGATTGGGGACATATTTTGATTCTTCATTCTCTGCTGGAATAACATCTGATGGGACTTCCACAGGCCACCAAAGTAATGCCACTTGTCATATTGAGCCTTTGGTACTACACTTCTGTAGTACTCTCTAAAGTAGACATACAGTTTATTCTTAACTCCCATTCAATCTTTCAGGAAAGATTCCCTTCAAACTATGGATTCTCTATCTTGGTTTCAGAGTTTAAACTTTGACAAAAAATATGTTTTCATAAATTTTGAAGGTGGATTGTCAAATTGGGAAGACCACTATTAACAAGGAACTGGGATTTCAAGTTCTTTCTCTAAGAATGGTTTTCAGAACTAGTTGGCTCCTATCCCAGGAAACGAAAGGGATGTATCTGTGAGTGTGGTCACCAGCAGTGTGTGATGCCTGAAACACATATGTTGATAATGTTTACTTGGACAAGGTTCAGCAGAGAAGAAGAAGAAGAGCTTAAATTCTAGAACTGGGAGAGTGGAAGAAACTGGAAAGTGCCCAACTAGTACATGTGATTTTATGTCCATATGTATGAGTTAAAAGGAAGTGTAACCAAACTTTTAAAAGAGGAAATAGTGCAGAAACTAAAAATCATAAAAATTAACACTAGACCCCTTCAAAACTGTAAAACTATTTAACAGATGGCATGTGAGAACATAGACGAGAAAAACAATCATTACTGGGGTCAGAATGTTTGCTTATGGAAATCATTTATGCTTTTAAAAAACACCGTATTTCAGAAAAGTGAACAAATGTTAATAGAAGCATGTGATTTTATATGGCATGGGGGGTAGGAAATGTTACTCCCTTGAACTGTGGCATGACGTCTTTTTCATGCCAATTTCAAATATGCTTAAATGTCAACTAAATGTGCATTCCAGAGTGGGGGAGGCAGGGTGTTACTGTTTCTTTCCTAGATGCCTTCTTTTAAGAGTGACCGCGGGGGAGCATGGAAGCTTGAAGCTGGCACAGGAGATTTCTCATTTCTTTTTGTTCTTCTCATCAATTGGCACACTGTTTCTGAAGGTCACTGGTAAAGCATTTGTCATTCCTTACATTGGTGCTCCTTGCAGACTCATGCCCATGTGCTCTACTTTCAGAACAATTTTGCAAACTGTACACAAATGCAAACCAAGGAAGCTTTTTATTAAAAAAAAAATCCCATTTGTAAATGAAACACTGAGTCCAATGTGCAAAGTTTTATAGTGCTTCCAGAACCAGGGTCACTGTGCTTGCAAAAACAGAAGTACCAGACAGGTAACAACAATTTCAAAGGCCCAAACATAGCTCCATTTGGTCTTACCTCTTAGCTACATTTTTTTTTTTTTTTAGTTGTTTGAAGTCCTTTTTCTTTCCTAATCCTAAAGGCATAGTTGATTCCACAGCTACTATTTTGTAACACCAAGTATGGTATATTTGAGTTTCTATTTTCCAGTACTGAGTTGACTATAATCTATATTAAATTAACTGTTAGAATAAATTGATAATTGGTTCTATCTCTGGATTAGAATCCTAATGAGAGATAAGTGTGAATCCATAAAACAGATGAAGAAGTGGAGAAAAAACATGTTATATTTTTGGTCTGGATAATCCTGATCCGTTATGAGGAGGGAGTTTTGTATGCTAAACAGAAAAGCAGAAAAAAAAATATTTTCTTTCCAAAAGTGTTTTCTGGGCTGGAGAGATGGCTGAATTGGTGATGCTAGTTCTGCAAGCATGAGGAAGTGAGAAGGGATTCCCAGCAGAAGTCAGGACCAGCAGGGCTTCTGCAGTCTCCTTGATGGGGAAGGAATGCTGATGAGCATACTCCTGGAGCTCACTGGCTGCCAGCCTAGCTTCAAGCTCACTGAGAGACCTCACCTAAAAGAGAAGGCCGGAGCAACTGTAGGAGACAATGAATTTTGAGTTCTGTCCCCCACATGCATGCATATATGCACACACCATACAGGCTACACACATGTACACACCATACAGACCACACCCCACACCCCTCCCCACACACCCCATTTTCTGTCCTTAAGTTAGGTGATTTCTGCATTAACTATTTATGAGACACCACTTGGCTGTAATTATATACAAATATTTATTACAAAGGAGTCAGTTGGGGAAAATCATGAAAAGCACTATGTGCATGTAGTTGTTAACTATTAATCCACACTCTGTAACTAGAAAGCCTACAGTGACATACATCATCATTCCAGGATGGCTTCTACTTGGGTTCATCTTACAACATAAAACAACAACAACAAAAAGTATTAGTTATGTTAAAGACAGAAACAAGTACTTAAAAACAGTAAAATATACATTAATCCATAGGTACAGGAAATGAATTTTACAATACAATACTTACTACAGTTAAGAAAACACAGGATAAATTTTAAGAAGTGACTGATAATCTTAATAAAACAGTAGCATGGAAGTCTTAGCCATTAAAAGTATATTAAGTAGGAATTTTGATGGGGATTGAATTGAATCTGTATACTGCATTCAGCAAGATGGCCATTTTTACTATATCAATCCTGCCAATCCATGAGCATAGGAGATCTTTCCATCTTTTGAGCTCTTCTTCGGTTTCTTTCTTCAGAGATTGAAATTCTTGTCATACAGATCTTTCACTTACTTGGTTAGCATCACAACAAGGAACAAGGTATTTTTTTTAATTTATTACGTATTTTCCTCAATTACACTTCCAATGCTATCCCAACAGTCCCCCATACCCTTCCCCCCCACTTCCTTACCCACCCATTACCATTTTTTTTGGCCCTGGTGTTCCCTTTCCCCTGTACTGGGACATATAAAGTTTGTGTGTCCAATGGGCCTCTCTTTCCAGTCATGGCCGACTAAGCCATCTTTTGATACATATGTAGCTAGAGTCAAGAGCTCCGGGGAACTGGTTAGTACATAATGTTGTTCCACCATTAGGATTGCAGATCCCTTTAGTTCCTTGGGTACTTTCTCTAGCTCCTCCATTGGGAGCCCTGTGATCCATCCATTAGCTGACTGTGAGCATACACTTCTGTCTTTGCTAGGCCCCGGCATAGTCTCACAAGAGACAGCTATATCTGGGTCCTTTCAGCAAAATCTTGCTAGTGTATGCAATGGTGTCAGTGTTTGGAAGCTGATTGTGGGGTGGATCCCTGGATATGGCAGTCTCTAGATGGTCCATCCTTTTGTCACAGTTCCAAACTTTGTCTCTGTAACTCCTTCCATGGGTGTTTTGTTCCCAATTCTAAGAAGGGGCACAGTGTCCACACTTTGGTCTTCATTCTTCTAGAGTTTCATGTGTTTAGCAAATTGTATCTTATATCTTGGGTATCCTAAGTTTCTGGGCTAATATCCACTTATGGGTGAGTACATATTGTCTGAGTTCCTTTGTGATTGGGTTATCTCACTCAGGATGATGCCCTCCAGGTCCATCCATTTGCCTAGGAATTTCATAAATTCATTCTTTTTAATAGCTGAGTAGTACTCCATTGTGTAAATGTACCACATTTTTTGTATCCATTCCTCTGTTGAGGGACATCTGGGTTCTTTCCAGCTTCTTGCTATTATAAATAAGGCTGCTATGAACAGAGTGGAGCATGTGTCCTTCATACCGGTTGGGACATCTTCTGGATATATGCCCAGGAGAAGTATTGCTGGATCCTCCGGTAGTACTATGTCCAATTTTCTAAGGAACGGCCAGACTGATTTCCAGAGTGGTTGTACAAGCTTGCAATCCCACCAACAATGGAGGAGTGTTCCTCTTTCTCCACATCCTCGCCAGCATCTGCTGTCACCTGAATTTTTGATCTTAGCCTTTCTGACTGGTGTGAGGTGGAATCTCAGGGTTGTTTTGATTTGCATTTCCCTGATGATTAAGGATGTTGAACATTTTTTCAGGTGCTTCTCTGCCATTCGGTATTCCTCAAGTGAGAATTCTTTGTTCAGTTCTGAGCCCCATTTTTTAATGGGGTTATTTGATTTTCTGGAGTCCACCCTCTTCAGTTCTTTATATATATTGGATATTAGTCCCCTATCTGATTTAGGATAGGTAAAGATCCTTTCCCAATCTGTTGGTGGTCTTTTTGTCTTATTGACAGTGTCTTTTGCCTTGCAGAAGCTTTGCAGTTTCATGAGGTCCCATTTGTCAATTCTCGATCTTACAGTGCAAGCCATTGCTGTTCTATTCAGGAATTTTTCACCTATGCCCATATCTTCAAGGCTTTTCTCCACTTTCTCCTCTATAAGTTTCAGTGTCTCTGGTTTTATGTGAAGTTCCTTGATCCACTTAGATTTGACCTTAGTACAAGGAGATAGGAATGGATTGATTCGCATTCTTCTACATGATAACAACTAATTGTGCCAGCACCATTTGTTGAAAATGCTGTCTTTCTTCCACTGGATGGTTTTAGCTCCCTTGTCAAAGATCAAGTGACCATAGGTGTGTGGGTTCATTTCTGGGTCTTCAGTTCTATTCCATTGGTCTACTTGTCTGTCACTATACCAGTACCATGCAGTTTTTATCACAATTGCTCTGTAGTACAGCTTTAGGTCAGGGATGGTGATTCCACCAGAGGTTCTTTTATCCTTGAGAAGAGTTTTTGCTATCCTAGGTTTTTTGTTATTCCAGATAAATTTGCAGATTGCTCTTTCTAATTCGTTGAAGAATTGAGTTGGAATTTTGGTGGGAATTGCATTGAATCTGTAGATTGCTTTTGGCAAGATAGCCATTTTTACAATTTTGATCCTGCCAATCCATGAGCATGGGAGATCTTTCCATCTTCTGAGATCTTCTTTAATTTCTTTCTTCAGAGACTTCAAGTTCTTTTCATACAGATCTTTCACTTCCTTAGTTAGAGTCACGCCAAGATATTTTATATTATTTGTGACTATTGAGAAGGGTGTATTTTATATTATTTATGACTATTGTAAATGGTGTTGTTCCCCTAATTTCTTTCTCAGCCTGTTTATCCTTTGAGTAGAGGAAGGCTACTGATTTGTTTGTGTTAATTTTATATCCAGCCATGTTGCTGAAGTTGTTTATCAGGTTTAGGAGTTCTCTGGTGGAATTTTTGTGGTCACTTAAGTATACTCTCATATCATCTGCAAAGAGTAATATATTGACTTCTTTCTTTCCAATTTGTATCCCTTTGATCACCTTTTGTTGTGGAATTGCTCTGGTTAGGATTTCAAGTACTATATTGAATAGGAAGGTTGAGAGTGGGCAGCCTTGTCTAGTCCCTGATTTTAGTGGGATTGCTTCAAGCTTCTCTCCATTTAGTTTGATGTTGGCTACTGCTTTGCTATATATTGCTTTTACTATGTTTAGGTATGGGCCTTGAATTCCTGATCTTTCCAAGACTTTTGGCATGAAGAGGTGTTGGATTTTGTCAAATGCCTTTTCAGCATCTAATGAAATGATCATGTGGTTTTTTTCTTTGAGTTTGTTTATATACTGGATCACACAGATTGATTTCCATATATTGAACCATCCCTGCATTCCTGGGATGAAGCCTACTTGATTGTGGTGAATGATCATTTTGATATGTTGAATTTGGTTTGTGAGAATTTTATGGAGTATTTTTGCATTGATATTCATAAGGAAAATTGGTCTGAAGTTCTCTTTCTTTGTGGTGTCTTTGTGTGGTGTTGAGACAAAGTTTAACAAGCTCTGGGATCCATCTGTGTTCCCTTGTCCCCCACTGTGCTAGGGTTGTAGGGATCTGGGTTCTGGGAATTCAAATGGTTGAGAATCACTTAAAGAAATGTTCAAAATCCTTAGTCATCAGGGAACTACAAATAAAAACAACCCTGTGATTCCATTTCACACCAGTCAGAGTGGCTAAGATCAAAAACTCAGGTGACAGCAGATGCTGGCAAGGATGTGGAGAAAGAGGAACACTCCTCCATTGCTGGTGGGATTTCAAGCTGGTACAACCACTCTGGAAATCAGTCTGTAGGTTCCTCAGAAAATTGGACAGAATACTACCTGAGGACCCAGCTATAGCACTCCTTGGCGTATACCCAGAAGAAACTCCAACATATAAGAAGGACACATGTTCCAATTTGTTCATAGCAGCCTTATTTATAATAGCCAGAAGCTGGAAAGAACACAGATGTCCTTCAACAGAGGAATGGGTACAGAAAATGTGGTACATTTACACAACGGAGTACTACTCAGCTATTAGAAAAATGACTTCATGAAATTCTTAGGCAAATGGATGGAACTTGAAAATATCATCATGAGTGAGGTAACCCAGTCACAAAAAAAAAAAAAAAAACCACACACATGGTATGCACTCATTGATAAGTGGATATTAGCCCAGAACTCGGAATACCCAAGATACAATTCACAAACCACTCAAGAAGAAGGAAGACCAAAGTGTGGGTGTTTCGGTCCTTCTTAGAAGGGAGAAAAAATACTCACAGGAGCAAATACAGAGACAAAGTGTGGAGCAAAGTCTGAAGGAAAGGCCATCCAGAGACTTCCCCACCTGGGGATCCATCCCATATACAGATACCAAAACCAGAAACTATTGTGGATGCCAAGAAGTGCTTGCTGACAGGAGCCTGATATAGCTGTCTCCTGAGAGGCTCTGCCAGAGCCTGACCAATACAGATGAGGATGCTTGTAGCCAACCATTGAACTGAGCACAGGAACCCCCATGGAGGAGTTAGAGAAAGTACTGAAGGAGCTAAAGGGATTTGCAACCCCCTAAGAGGAGCAGTATCAACCAACCAGAGCTCCTAGGGTCTAAACCACCAACCGAGGAATACACGTGGAATACCCATGGCCCCAGCCGCATGTTTAGCAGAGGATGGCCTTGTTGGGCATCAATGGGAGAAGAGGCCCTTGGTCCTGTGAAGGCTTGACGTCACAGTGTAGGAGAATGCGATGGCGGGGAGGCAGGAGTGGGTGGGTGGGTGGGGACACACCCTCATAGAAACAGGAGAAGAGGGGATAAGATAGGGGATTTCTTAGGGGGAGGTCAGGAAACGGGATACCATTTGAAATGTAAATAAAGAACATATCCAATAAAAAAGAAAGACAAAAAAGTATATCGAATAAACCAAGAATCAGTTTTAGTGGTGGGTTGTTATGCCACATTCAATGCAGAAGAAAAGAATAGTGCCCTGTGACGGGTTAGTGAAAAGAATCCAAAGTGCAGTGCATAAGAAGAGAGAGAGAGGAAATGTCCAAAAGGCTGAATTTGGTGAGGCTAGTGTAGACTCGTGAGTTCACTCGGGGATGCTGACAGGTGGCTGGTGATGGAGTTTGGATCCTGCATTTGCCACCTGGTGTTCGGCAGTTGCTGTTCACACGGCTCTATGCAAGAATTGGCGAGTGAAGACCCAGAAGAACTGCTAAACAGTTCGTTTGCTGAGGGCAAGATTGTGATCCACAAGACTCTGTCTCTTCTAAACTTCAAATAAATTAAATGAAAAACTAAGCCATGTTCACAGATCACCGATTATATACCGTTATGAGACACATTCTTCTTAAATTGTTTTTGTGTGTAATGTAATCCCTTGAAATCCGAACTGAATCTATATAGTTACTGCCAAGCATATATGTATTTATGTGTATAGGTGTATATCTGTGTGTAAAAATCATAGATAACAAAAATTAAATGTAAGAAGAAAGAAATGTTCTCCAGTATTCTGTAAAACAGTTGTTCCTATTATTATGATATTCGCTTAATGAAAGTGGACCTATAGCTCAAATAGAAAGTAAAGAAACAGACCCATGACCGACTTGGCTATGTATAGTAAAGGAAATACTATAATGCAAAAATAAGTGAGTAATTTCGCCAAATGGAATTGGATCATCTGGAGAGATGTGAGGAAATTACATCATAATCTCTACCAAAATAACTAATTTTTATTTGACCCTTTAGAGGTAAAAGAAACAAGCATTAAGAACATCAAAATACCTTCATAGGTCTAAGATAAGGGAAGATGCCTTAAAGAAGATACACAAGGAGAGGTACTATAAAGGAAAAGTGTGATTTAATTGTATTTTATTAACACCAAGAATTCGAGGGCTAAGATACAGATCATAGGAAGAGAACTTGGATAACATACTTATTGGTATATTCTTAATCTCACTAATAACAAACATCAATCAATCAAATAAACAAACAACAAAACAGAAATCTTCACCTTTGAAAAAAATTATTACTGGCCTGAAATGCTTGCCATTCAATAAAAATGATATGTACAATGATAGAATCCAGACACAAAAATGGTAATTAAACCAGAAGGACACATTACTATACAGCTCAGAGGATGGCATGTCAAAAGAGACTGCCAAATGGAAGAATTTGATTGAAGATAGTGAAGAGATGATTCGGTTAGTAAAATGTTTGCTCTGTCTGCAAGCACAAGAATTTAACTTTTATCCTTAGGACTCATGAAAAGCCACACATGACATGTGACTCATCTGTCTGAACACCGTTCCAAGAAGTGGAGAACAGAACCCTTGGAGTTCAGTGTCCATCTATGGTGAATCAGGGATCTCCACTGAGGGCTATTATATATCTCTCAGGGATATTCTCTGAGAGGTTCTGTCTCAAAAGAGAAGGAGAGATCAGTAGTGTAAGACAGATCAACAGGCATGAACACTCATGTTTATATACACATATATGTTGTTTATATGTATATATGTATATAAACTATACATTTATAATATATAAAACATTTGTTGTATATATGTATGCATATATACAACATATATACCCAATATATGTATATTGATCCTAAGATTTTTCCCACAAATATATCATATATGTACAATACGTGTACAATATATATAATATATACACTATATATATGCAATTATATATATATATATATATATATATTCACTAAATACTCCTGCTTTTAAGTATATACCCAACTATATATTTATAATCAGCCAAAAATTTAGGATAGCATTGTTTCTAAATCTCCCAAACTAGAAACAGCACACATACCCATTAATGGTAGATTAGCTAAAATCAAAGTAGTTACACAACAAAGTAGTTTATATAAGTGAAAGTCTAGTGTTACATGCCATACCATGATAAAACTCTCAAACATGATAGGGAGACACACAACAGTGAGTGTTGCATGATTCCTCTTACATTAAGTTCAAAAGTAAGGAGTGTAGTGTGTAGTGGCAGACATCAACATAGTGATTTCCTTTAAGGCTACAGTGATTGGACCGGAGGGACGGGGAGCTTGGCAGGCTGCTGGCAGAGCTCTGTGTCTTTATTTAGGTAGAGGATACATTACATCTTCTACAATTTTATTCAGCTACATGCTTAACCTTTGCACACTTGGCTCACACCAAGAGCGCATGGGCACAGTTCTTCTTCAAGCTCTAAATGCTAAGTAAATTTGAGGTTTCTTTCATTTTGTAATGCACACATTAAAGTAATTTTAACGAAAATCAAAAGATTATACAGGAAATAAGTGAAATGCTTCAGCTGTTAGCACTAATTACATTGTCACAATAACATTTTAGCACCCTGGATACTGATTTAAGTAAAAGAGAACTGTTTGTATGCCTATTTAGAGCATGCTGTGTGTGTCTGTTTGCTAATGTCAGACAGCAGCTATCTGTGTGACATTTACAAATACAGAGTTAAAAGACCCCTCCTCTCCCTCCAAAAAAAGCAGCTAAAAGAGTTTTGATTACCACTTCAGAGGAACATAAATTGAGAGTTGATAACGAGACTTTACATACTAAAAATAAGGATCACAGCCATGTGTATTTCCTGGCTCCATTGCACACACTCACATCCTTATAGTGTGAAAGCCACTACTGACACCATGGAATGAAGCTGCCATAACTGTCTTGTATGAAAATACTTTTTTTCCAAATAGCTACTATAGTGTGCTTCACGGGGCACATAAGAGAGAGTTGAGTTACTTCTCATTACAAACTATTGTTACTGTTATTTTATTTTAAGATACATATTTCTTTGAGAATAATAAAATTGTCTCAGAAGGTGAAATCTGTGGTCATTATGAAGTTTTTTTTGGCTTTGTGATAAGTAGTCCTTGGGGATTTAAAAAAAATATTCTAAACTTATTGTAAAATTTGAACATCTCTTAGAGTATCTGTAAATAGATATAGAAAAATTGTCAGAATTTTCTAATTGTGGAAATTCATAAATTTTAATACAGTATTTAAAATTAAAACCAGCATGCAATTCTTTCTTTTACATATATATGAATGAACAGGTAAACAAAAAGACAGCAGCTACCAGGAAATGCACATTAAATAAAACAGTGAGCTCCTACCACACTTATGCTACTAAAAGCAAAACAAAGAAAACATGGATGATAATAATACAGATGGTAGAAGAGTTAAAATAGTTAAAATCCTTCTATTTGTTGATAAGAATGTAAAACAGTGCAGTGCAATACTAAAAATGAAGTTATTGTGTGACTTCACCATCCCCCTTTAGATATTTATTTAAAAGGTTTGAAATCAGAATGTAAAGAAATAGCACTTTTTGTCTATTATAGCACTATTCATAGAAGATATGGCATGTATGGAAATGGATAAGGTAAATGTAGGTTCTGTATAAAATGTAATATTATTCGGTTTTAAAGAAAAGGGGAATTCTACTATGTTTCATACCATTGTTGAACTATGCTGACTCTCTTGTGTCCACAGTGGGATGAGACAATCATAGAATGACATATAACTATATGATTTCAAGTATATGAAATAAGTAAAATAGGTTCCTAGAAGAGGGAAGAGTGGAGGTGGCCAGGGGTTGGGGTGGACAGATGTGGATAGCAGCTGATCACTGTATACAAAATTTCCTTCCTGATGCTGAAATAAAACAGTGTTCCCAAAAGCAGCTTAGGTGAGGAGTAGGTTGATTTTGGCTTACTATCCATGATTAGTCTATCCTTGACGAAAGTCAAGGCAGGAGACCAAGCAGGAACTAAAGAGAGGACCATGAAGAAATGCTTCAGGCCGACTGACTTGCAAGCTCATTCTCAGCTAGCTTTTCTATAAAGTTCATGATTCTCTGCTCAGGGAGTGGTGCTTCCCACAGGGTACCTTGCCCTTCTAAGCCAATTAATAGTCAAGACAACGCCCCCCCCCCCCCATGCCTATTGTCAGTCTGAGTTATCCTTCAACTGAAACTCCTTTCTTGGGTACCTTTTGGTGTCAAGTTGACAGTTAAAGCTAATTAAGACAATTATATTCTGGATATTTGATATAAAATACTGTGACTCTGGTTAGTAATGCTGGACACCTATAAATCTATTAAGAGGACAGCTGCCACAACATAATCAAATAATACATGTGATGAACTCACAATACCACGGCAATTTAACATTTAGACTTTAAACTTACAAAATTCCATTCATAGGCTCTTTATTAGAAAAAGTACATCAGCCCTTACTGTCCTTGAAATCCCATTCCATTTAACCTCCCCCACCCCATATTTATATTTTCTGAGATATTTTTTATTCTCATTCTTTTATCACTTTTATAAAATATTTTTAATTTAATTAACAAAATAAAATATATTGCAAAATGAGCAAAGGTTAAGGAGATGAATATTATATGAAAATAGCAAAGCTATTTTTATTTTGAGTAGTCCATATATTCATCCATGAATACTATTCATTTTATGATGTGGTAGTACAACATAAATCTTATTTAATTTATGATTATTGTTGTAATATCTGAGAGAACTTGACCACGCTAACAATTCCATGAGACTGGAAAGAATTATTTACAATGTCATCTAATTCTTCAAATTCTTTTTGAAGCATATGCCAAGTATCATAAAATGATGTACCATCAAAGTTATTTTCAATGATGTATAATCTGACAGCTTGGTTAGGTCCTCTTTTAAATGTTTGGAAAGGAGAGACTTAGAAATGACCTGATTTGTCAATAGACTCTTTCAACTTTCAGGAAGCAAACTTCAAGAATTCACTAAGATTTATGAAACATCTCCTAATTATGCTTGCTTGGGATGCTTTTCATAACCAGATAGATTCAGAGAGAAATGGAAGAATCAAAACATCGATTACTTCAGCACACGTTAGCTGTGGTAATATTTTAGATTAAGTAGTTTTATTTAATCATATGCTTGAGTAAGTTTGTGAATAAGAGCTTGAAGCTGCAGACAGTGGAAAGTAGTTAGTAGATAATCCAACAAGCCAACTCAATCTGTGTGTATGAACAATCAGCGCAACCCAATTTTCAGAAAAAAAGCTGACTTAATTTTTCAGTTAGAATATGCACAGTGTGAATTGATGACAAAAATTTTAAAATTAAAATATGTGGTATAATTTACTATCTATATCACCACAAATTAATAAAAATATGAAAACAAAATTTCCTTGTCTAACCTATGTAAGCGAATATATTATCTTGTTAAAAATATAATTTATTTATGAACTAAGACATATCTCCATATGCATATATAATATTTTACTTATTATGTATACACACGCATGAGAACACATTTACACTTTTTTTTTTTTTTTTTAGACCAGGCTGTCCTTGAACTCAGAAATTCGCCTGCCTCTGCCTCCGGAGTGCTGGAATTGAAGGAGTGTGCCACCATACCCAACTACACATTTACACTTTAAAGCCTAGAATAACAGCATAAATATATTGAAATGTTACAGTTGTATTTTAATACTTCGTGACAAAAGTCTACTGGTAAAAGATAACTGGTTGTGATTTTATATTTTAGTAACAAGGTAGAAAATATAAAACTTTTTAAAATATTAAATAATTTACTACTATACTGGACAGAATAATTCTGTGATGGTGCAATTTTATGTAATATAAAGGTTCATTTTTCTACCAGTTTTCAGTGTGGTGTATATATATCAGTATCTGACTCTACCACAGGATAGCCTGGAATTTTTTATGATAGCCTTGATTTTGTGGAGATCCACCTCTGAATGCTGATATCAGTGGCCTAAGCCACTGTGTCAAGAATTTTTTATAGGTTAAAAATTATTATTAATTATCTGATTTGATAGCAATTTTGAACTAATTTATGTATAACCCACAGACTATATAGAAATCATGTACAAAATTATCTTGGGCTTTATTCAGTGTACCTGAATTTTTTTATTAGTACTATAAAAAGATTTGAGTAACTTTTATTTGACTTAATCTAGTTCAGTTGGGCTATGTCATGTATCTGGATGTTCTTTTTGTATTTGCTAGTCTCACAAGCTAGAAATAGTAATCAAGAGTAGCTCCCAAGAATGTTTGCTGTTACGCATGTAAACAAGTTTGCAGCCCCATAGGAGGAACAACAATATGAACTAACCAGTAAGCCCAGAGCTCCCAGGAACTAAACCACCAATCAAAAAAGAAAAAAAAAAAAAAAAAAAAAAAAACACACAGAGAGTCTCATGGCTCCAGCTGCATATGTAGCTAAGGATGGCCTTGTCATTCATCAATGGGAGGAGAGGCCCTTGATCCTGTGAAGGTTCTATGCCCCAGTATAGGGGAATACCAGGGCCAGGAAGTGGGAGTGGGTGGGTTGGGGAGCAGGGAGAGAGGGGAGAGGATAGGGGATTTTGGAGGGGAAACTAGGAAAGGGGATAACATTTGAAATGTAAATAAAGAAAATATCTAATAAAAAAATTCACTATCAGTGTTTATCTTATATATGATCCTTGCAAAGACAAGTCATTCATGGCTCAAGATATGTGCGTTTACTTCCAGGCTCTCACTTTTGTTCCTCTAATCTGTGTCTGTTTTTACTGCAAAACCATACTGCTTAGATTATTATACTTTTGTATTATATAGTTTAGGTAGTATAATGTATCTGGGAAATGAACAAATAGTTACAAAATGAAGAAATTTGACATATGTATATATATCAAGATAGATAGCTAATTGATAGATTGATGATAGATAGATAGATAGATAGATAGATAGATAGATAGATAGATAGTTAGATAGAGAACATGGATGAATAACAAAACATACTATTTTCCTGAATTTTGTAGTATTTGTAACTTTTTTGGCAATTTCAAATTTAAAACAATTGTGACTTTGTTTATAATTTCATAATAGTATCTTATTTTTCATAATGATGGACACCTAAAGTTTCTAATTTTCAAGCTGTTAAACTTTCACTTTTGGGAAAATTTTGAAAGAGGTGTTGTTTTCTAAGCCTTGGATAGGAGGAGTGGGGACATTTCACAAAAACTGTCCTACCTGGTCTTCTTACGCTGCCAGGATTTGGGTACAGAGCACTGCCAAGGATGGATAGCTTCGTGTCTGCTATGGTTTTATGCTAAGGGTCCACACAGGATCTTGTATGGAGACATGAAAAGGTGAGACCTGGGAGAGGGAGACAGTGAGATCACTAGGATTGTACTCTTCAGAAGAATTTTAGAACCCGAGACACACACCTGGCCCTTGCTCTCATATCCCTGGTGCCAACGTCAGAATCACTGTTAGAGTTAGACCTCAGAACACACAAAGAGAAGTCAGGAAAGAGAACGAAGTGTGCCCTCAGCAGGGGAAGCTATTCATTAGAGCACAATGGGAAGGTAGGTGTCTCTCAGATGGAAACGTAGGGGGTTATATATGAGCCTGTGCTCTCTTCTTCCTTGAACTGTTTGCTCAACAGAAACAGACTATCTTGGGACATAGGCTGTCTCAAACAACAATCCTGTCTTGGTGTGGCTAACCAAAAAGGGTTGAGCAAGGCTAGCTGTGGCCTCACAGGGCTCCTGATTTTTGCAACTGTGGCATTCTATCAGTTGCCTTGCCATGTGCCTTCTGAAATCATGAGTTAAGTCAGTATTTTATTTTAGTGAATTGAGTTTCTCAACTGTTTTTTTACACAGCTATGGCCATCTTACTAAATTTCTATGATCTTTTACAAAACTGCAATATGTGTAAAACAAGAGAGACTAGAGGATTTTTAGTTTGAGTCAATGTATTTATTTATATATTAATTTCTAGGAAATAGTTTAAGTATTTGATAATTACTCATATTCCATCCATTATTTTATTTGGCTATTTCAGTTAAGTCTAATTTTCAGCATAAAGTCCAAGTCACTTGGCTCACAGACTGCCTCTACCTAGTTGAAAGGGGACGTGAGTGAAAACGCATCTCCTGAGTGTTGGTGAATGGTCTCTGAACCACCACAGCACAGCGTCCTCCAGAGTTATGGGAAATGACACAAGTGTAGAAAAGAGGGTACTAGTTGGTGGCTTCTGGCTTTCAAACATTTGTTAGTGCCCAGATGTGTACACCTGTCTTAAAGCAGAGACCCCATGCATCTAAACTTCAGGGAAGCACAGAAACATTTAATAACACATGGATCTAAAAACCTACTGTCCCCACCTGGGAATCCATCCCATATACAGACACCAAACCCAGAAACTATTGTGGATGCCAAGAAGTGCTTGCTGACAGGAGCCTGATATAACTGTCTCCTGAGAGGCTCTGCAGAGCCTGACAAATACATAGGCGGATGCTTACAGCCAACCATTGGACTGAGCTCAGAATCCCCATTGAAGGAGTTAGAAAAAGGACTAAAGGAGCTGAAGGGATTTGAAACCCCATAGGAAGAACAACAGTATCAACCAACGAGACGCACCCCCCACCCCCTGCCCCGAGAGCTCCCAAGGACCAAACCACCAACCAAAATGTGCATATGGACCAACCCATGGCTCCAGCTGCATATGTATCAGAGGATGGCCTTGTCTTGCATCAATGGGAGGAGAGGCATTTGGTCTTGGTAAGTCTCGATGCCCCACTGTAGGGGAATGTCAGGTTGGGGAGGTGCGAGTGGGTGGCTGTGTGGGGAAGCACTCTCATAGAAGCAGGGGTTGGTAGGATGGGATAAGGAGTTTCTAGAAGGGAAACTGGGCAAGGGGATAACATTTGAAATGTAAATAAATAAAATAACCAATAAAAATCTTTATGAAATTGCAAAAAATCGTGCTGTTTCACTTCCAATTGTTTTGGAGTTTTGCAAGTATTATTCAGAAATTGACAGATATAATCCTTTGGTGCTTTGACTTTTTCAACTTGAAATCAACAGGGGCAAGATGTCTACGTTGATAGAGTTCACAACACAACCATGAGAACTTGAGTTTAAATCTCCAGTATCCACATAAAAAGTACAATGGAGGCCGAGTTACCCAAACAGTGGGAGCTGAAGCTGTCTCTGACTCTTTTGCCTGCTTTTGGAATGCCTTTCCTGTAACTGGGTTGCCTCATACAGCCTTAATATGATAGAATCGGCCTAGACTTAGTGCAACTTGATAGGATAAATTTGGTTGATATCCCTGGGAGGTCTGCCCTTTTCCGAAGGAAAATGGAATAGAAGTAGAACAAGAGGAGTGGGAGGGGGAAGAGGGGCTGGGCTGGGGAAGCTGCAATCCAGATGTAATATATAAGAGAAGAAGGAAAAAGGCACAGTAGCATGTGCATCAGCACTTTTAGTCTTGCAGTAAGGAGGCAGGTAGACACCTAGAGCTCTTTGCCTCTACTTGAATCAGAGGCTTTTCATTCAGAGATCCTGTCTGAGGAAAAAAAAAAATAGTTGCAGAGCAACTGAGGAAGACACTCATGTTGACTTCTGACCTTCATATATATATATATGAAATATATATATATATTTCCACAGTGCCCACAGGAACACATACATAGCACACAGACACATCACACACACACACACACACACACACACACACACACACACACACACATACCCCTTTAAACTCAGACTCCAGTTAAGGAGTCACAGTCAATAAAATGAAGGGTCTGATGATCCTTACCCAACTGCTGCTAAGTTCTAGAGTATTTATTAAAAGTGTTTTCCCCTGTTAACCAGTTTCTTTAAAACTGAGATAAATGCTTATTAATGAAAGCCCATCCCTTCTTTATATATAGAAAAGTATGGAGTTTGAGGATTCAGTAAATTATTGTGAATTCCAGAGTTTAGTTAACAGCAGTGAGTGGTTACAGGGGTTTGCTGGTAGGCAAATGTGATTCCGACATACTGTCATTTGGTCTGTCCTTTAGATTATTTTTAGGTACTGAGTCATTCTGATTTGAAACAATGTTGGATGTGCCAGGAGAAGATGGATGTCAACCTTCTACTTAGGGGAGGGAAACAGGACTCCACTCTCTTACCCAAAGCACAGGGCACACACACTGAGAACAAAGACAACAGGATTGGATTCCTTCCCTCCACTGTTGCAGCAGCTGACCAGCTAAATGCAGGCTGCAGGAGTTAAAAGGGTCGGCTGTGGTTTTGAATGGCAACAGAGAAGAAGCTAAGCCTGAGATACTCCTAGGATGTAGTCTCTGCAATTAAAACGCCTTCCAGAGGCTTCCTGTCATGGTGGGAATGGTCTGTTGTCTACATTGCTCCTTGCTGGCCCCTAAGCACAGGTAGAAAGCAAGCATTTGAAATGGCGCTGACAATTCTAGAAAACTTTCTTTAGTGTGTGTGTGTGTGTGTGTGTGTGTGTGTGTGTGTGTGTGTTACATGTCTATGAACTCAGGCACACATGCATCACTGTGCACATGCAAAAGTCATATGAACACTTTTAGGAACTGGTTCTTTCCTTCCATTCTAAGTCCAAACTCAGATTCTCTAACTTCCATGGAAAGCATTTTTTATCCTTGAGCCACCTTACCAGGGCAAACTTTAATAGTATTTAATTTAAACTTATTTAATTTTTAAATAGCCTCCTATTGTGATTCTTTACAGTAATCAGTAAATCCAGGGAGAAAGACAGGGAATGTAATCAGGTGAAGAATGTAGTTGCTTAGGAGAATGAGGGGTTGGATTTTTTTTCCATTTTTTTTTTAGGTATTTAGCTCATTTACATTTCCAATGCTATACCAAAAGTCCCCCATACCCATCCCCCCCACTCCCCTACCCACCCACTCCCCCTTTTTGGCCCTGGCGTTCCCCTGTACTGGGGCATATAAAGTTTGCAAGTCCAATGGGCCTCTCTTTGCAGTGATGACCTATTAGGCCATCTTTTGATACATATGCAGCTAGAGTCAAGAGATCCAGGGTACTGGTTAGTTCATATTGTTGTTCCACCTATAGGGTTGTAGTTCCCTTTAGTTCCTTGGGTGCTTTCTCTAGCTCCTCCATTGGGGGCCCTGTGATCCATTCAATAGCTGACTGTGAGCATCCACTTCTGTGTTTGCTAGGCCCTGGCATAGTCTCACAAGAGACAGCTATATCTGGGTCCTTTCAGCAAAATCTTGCTAGTGTATGCAATGGTGTCAGCGTTTGGAAGCTGATCATGGGATGGATCTCTGGATATGGCAAGGGCTTCTTGGAATTACTAAGAAACATTATCTATCTGTGCATATGTCAGAGGGGGCTGAAATCTCAGCTGTACTGTTAATTTTGCTGTTCTTACCTTCATTCTATTGCCATCACTCAGTATTCTGCTTTGGGAAAGAAGCTAACTGAAATCCATGTTCAATAATATCCAACATGAAAATAGAGTCCTCTCAAATCACTCGACAATCGATAAAAGAAATGAACATCTAGTATGTCTAGTCAAACAGTAGGCATCCTGTAAATGTAATAGGACACCACACTGAAAATGATGAAGGACTATAACTATTACATTTTCATCAAAAATACTTTTAAAAGGTATTTTTTAAAAAAATATGGCTAAATGGCTCAAACAGAACTCTCAACACAGTTATCAGAGAACTTTATTATCAGTGACTCACAGATTTTCACATAACACTATAACATGCAATTTTTTAAAAGATGTATATATTTATTTTATGTATATGAGTACACTGTTGCTATCTTCAGATACCAGAAGATGGCATGAGATCCCATTACAGATAGTTGTGAGCCATCATGTGGTTGCTGGGACTTAAACTCAGGAATTCTAGAGAAACAGTCAGTGCTCTTAACCACTGAGCCATCTCTCCAGCCCCCATGTGATGCTTTTGCAATTTGCAAAACACACATATTATAATTTCACCCTCATAAAAACTATAGAATTTTGTTTAATATTGCTATCTCTATTCACACACAAGGGCATTTAGACTAAAAAGTAACTGGGTGCAAACAGTAGAAACAGAAAATTGAAATCAGGTCTCTAATTTCCTGAAGGAAGTATTCTTTAACAAGCACATTACTGCCTTCACAAGCAATTGTGACACCAATGGCAAAGCAAAGCCCAACTCCACCCAAGTCCAATTTGGGGAATGCAGTAGTGTTGAATGAAAAAGTCCCCTGATGACTCATATATTTAAGTGTTTAGTTATCTTGAGGTGGGACTGTTTGGGAAGGATTCGGGGTGTGGCCTTGTTGAAGAAAGTATGTCACTGAGTGTGGTCTTTGAGGTTTTAAAATTCCCACACCAGCCACAGTGTCTCATCCAACACACAGATCAGGTTGTAAGGGTCCCAGGTTCTTCTTCAACACCATGCCTGTCTGCTTCCAGCTTTGATTACTGACTAATCCTCTAAAACTATAAGCAAGTTCACAGTTATAAGCTTAAAAAAAAAAAGAATCGACTTGTTCCTGGTGACTCTTTATAGCAATAGGTATCAACAAGAAACCAATGAGATTTGATTCATACAGAGGTTATTTAAAGGAAGGAGTACATGCAACTTCAAAGCAGCCACACCAGAGAAAAGTCTCATCCACCTACCTTTTGACAAAGGTATAAAAATCTACACTAAAGAAAAATGAGCCTCTTTCAATGCAGTATTGGAAAAACTGGACATCCACATGTAAATGAGTAGAACTAGATCCATATCTCTTACCCTGCACAAAGCTCCCTTCAAAGGGAGTCAAAGGCCTCATTATTAGACCTGATTCTCTAAAACTACTGGATGTAAATGTAGGCGAACATTTCATGATGTAGTCATGGGCAATGATTTAAAAAACAGTAAACAACAAAACATAACAAAGGAAAACCTCTACTCCATAGAAAATAACAGCAAGAATTCACAAAAGAATTTGCAAGAAATTAAACAGCTTCTGCACGTCAAAGGAACCAATCACCAAAAAGAAGACATCAGCCTAGAGTAGGTGGGGAAATCAGAACTCAAAAAATTAAACCTCGAAAAAGTATATCATCCAACAGGAAAATAGACACTGATTTGAGCAGGTAGTTCTGAAAAGAAGAAATACAAATTGTCAGTTGGCTGCTGCCATTGCACATGTGTAGATCGACAGTCAGGCATTCTTGAGGTTTTAATGAACTGACTACAGAATTAATATCATCAACACAATCTTTCAGCCACCCACTCACTATATGTGTACACACCTGTGCATGCGTGTGCATGTGCGTGTGTTTCACCAAAGTTTCATGAATGCCTGAACATTATTTTCACTATATTCACCAGTTTTCCTTCTCTGCTTTACACATACTTGTCTACCACAATGCTGTGACCAGTAACAGACATTTCCAGTGCTCTGAAATTATAAGGGTCCTAAAATTATATATGAGAACTCACAGTCCATTATTCAAGATGCAGAGGTAATTGGAAGCAGAGATTATATTCAAATCTTCATCCTCTTCCCAGACAGAGATACTCATTTCAACTTTAACATTCTCTAAAATTATCAAGGACTGCGTGCTTTTAAAACAGTTAAGCCCAGACAGGTTATAGAAAGATGTAGCATTACGTTATCTGATTTTTCTTGTAGTCCACATACTATGATTTTAACAGTCAGTTATTGGTGAAAAAGGAAAGTCAGAAGGATTCTTTGCAACAAGGTAAGCATCTTTCAGAGTCTATGAAGCTCTGATAGACTGGGTTTTAGGGTAAGTTTTCCTAGACCTTCAAGACCTGTTCAATACAATGGCTATCCTTGTCCAACAGGTGGTTGATTCTTTTAACAATGATTAACTCAAGTATAATACATGTCTTCTCAAAAATGTGTCAGAAAAGGACAATCCTCAAAATTCTCAGCTCAAACACAATTATAAATACAAATTAAAAGCTAAGAAAATTCCATTAGCTCCACTGCTGAAAAGATCGTATAACCCCACATGTACACTTGAAGTAAAATAAATGATAGTTGATAAGTGACACAAATTATTCTAAGTGATATTATTCCGATGCATTCTGAGGAAGCTGTCATTTAATAAGTTTAGGCTGTTTGCTCCATTGCTCACTAACCTTGTGTGCAGGACATCCAGAATGCGCTGCACAACATTTATTATTATTAGCTATCCGTTTGTTTAATTCCCTTTGGCAGTTGTGGCTTTTACAGCATAGATGATGTGACTAATTTATGTTTTCCTAATTGGATGGATAAATATTCTTGTATGTATTAATTTTGCACAGTGCCTGTTTCCAGAAAACTCTAATAAACTAATTAAATAAACCAACACACAGCCCCACGTATGACTCATCCATCATTCACCTGCTACTGATTCTAATGTCCTCTTGCTTCCCTGCAGTGCACAGGTTAGCAGAACATATAAGGAGAAGAGCTAAATGATAATGATCCTTGGTATTAGATTTCTTGTGACTGGTTGATAATTGATATTAAAGAATGGTTGTCCCTTATCTAAAATGTTTGAAATCCAAATAGTCCCATGTGTTGGAAGATTTTCATGTAAATAGAAAGAACTTTTGGAGGAGTAGTCAAAACAAGAAAACAATTCATGTTTTATATATACCTTAGCTGCATAGCTTGTTTACTTGATATTGTTAGTGTGTCTGTATTTTAATTAGTAGTACAGAAATAAATGATTAGCTTAGCTGAAGAAATTTCCTCTCATACTTCCAGGTCTGTGTTCATTCAGAGATGATGCACCTAACCCTCAAGAGACTGGAGGCCCCAGGGAGATTAGAGGTCAGGGGGATGGGGGGTAAGGGGCATCCACGTGGAGATGGAGTGGGGTGGGGAGGAGGTGTGGGATATGGAGCAGTCAGAGGGTGGATAGGAGGGGGGCTGAGAATGGAATATGGAGTATAAAAAATAAATTAAAAATAAAATTAAAAAAAATAAGAAAAAAAGAATTTTCCTTTCATGATGTCTGTCAATAGAAGAAGCAAAAATGGGTTTGAGAACATTGTTATATGTAGGACTTTTGGACTAATAATGCTCAGCCTGTAACTGGTTTGCTTCCATTTGGCTGGTTCAGTGATTTCCACGTCATGTGGTGAGATAGACACATCCAGTCACCAGAGAAATCTGTCAGCCTCATTCTCCCGCTCAGTTGAGGGGAGCACCAGTGAACAAGGAGCTGAGACCCTAAATTTTTAAGTGAGAGAGAAAAACTGTGTCTATAACAGACAAGAATTATTCTTCCACCAGGCATAGTGAGTGGTTCAGGCCTACAATCCCAGAATTTAGGACTTTATGGCAGAAGGGTCAAGGGTTCAAGGCTAGTTTGGGCTAAATGGCAAGTTCACATCCAGCCTGTGCTAAATGAGACTCTGCTTCAAACACCCCCATACATACACACACACACACACACACACACACACACACATGTATGCACCTGCACATTCACACATCACACAATCTACTTTTAGAAATGTTTTCTGAAACTTAGTATAGCGAGATATAAGGTACAATATGTAAAACATATGAAACTGAAGAAGAACGAAGACCAAAGTGTGGACACTTTGCTCATTCTTAGAATTGGAAACAATCACCCATGGAAGGAGTTACAGAGACAAAGTTTGGAGCTAAGACAAAAGGATGGTCCATCTAGAGACTCCCATATCCAGGGATCCATCCCATAATTAGCCTCCAAGCGATGACACCATTGCATACACTAGCAAGCCTTTGTTGCAAGGATGGTGATATAGCTGTCCCTTGTGAGACTAGGCCGGGGCCTAGCAAACACAGAAGTGGATGCTCACAGTCAACTATTGGATGGATCACAGGGCCCCCAATGGAGGAGCTAGAGAAAGTATCCAAGGAGCTAAAGAGATCTGCAACCCTATCGGAGGAACAACATTATGAACTAACCAGTACCCCGGAGCTCTTGACTCTAGCTGCATATGTATCAAAAGATGGCCTAGTCGGCCATCACTGGAAAGAGAGGCCCATTGCTCAGGCAAACGTTATATGCCCCAGTACAGGGGAATGCCAGGGCCAAAAAATGGGGATGGGTGGGTAGGGGAGTTGGGGGGGGGGACTTTTGGGATAGCAGTGGAAATGTAATTGAAGAAAATACGTAAAAAAAAAAAAAGAAATGTTTTCTGAGTTATAACGTTACTTTCATGATTGTGTTTATTCATCCAACAACTCACCCTGAGAGTTTAAGGATTCTTCAGGTGAATTTTTTTGCTCGACCACATTCCATGCGTTATATTAGAAATATGGGAAATATGGAAGTCCGAGTACTGTGAGTACTATTTGCTCCCTGATGATTGAACACTTTAAATTACCTTCAAACATGATAGGAAACATCAATAAAACAGATTTGATTGCTTGTGTTGTCTAATCTAAATACTTCCTCACCCTTAAATTAGTCTCTGGGTAAACCAGATTGCGAGCCATCTCTGAATTTTGTTTAGTGTGCTTCTGACTTCCCCTGCCACACAGAACAGGCAAAGAACCCCAGGCTACTCTTTGTGTTGCCATCTGCTGGCTGTAGTTTGAGATTCATTATCTGACTAGGCTTTTGAAGGTCAGGTTTGAAAGAGAAACCTCCAAGGACTAGCTTCCTGTTAGAGACAAGCAATGGCCATTACATTTTATTTCATCAATTTGGACTTCTACATCACAGCTGAAAATTAGAAGCATTTGGGTGTGTCCTGGGCATGGCTGTTTTACTACATGGTTTTGCTCACCTTATATCTTGGACCATGGTTGTTCATTCTCTTATATTGCTCTGTATTCAAGTAGCTGGGCCAATAGTATGCAGAGGAGAGTGTGCAGGCAAGAAAGAACTTTTGGCTGGCACCTGGAAGGTGGCCCCACTTGCCAGACTTGTCTTGAGGCATTTCAGATTATCCATGGCAGGTGTATCATAAGCAGCTCCTCAGACCATGCCAGGGTGCTTGGCCATTGTAATTAAAGTTACATTATAAAAAGCCCCTGCTGTTTCCTTCTGAAAAAAAAATGCTGACAGAGCCCTCTACAGACTACAATGACAGCGTTTTCAACACCTCTGCATTTGCTATTCCTGTAGCTGCAAACACAGGCATCTACCTTTACATTAGTCACGATGCAAATTAGAGAGTACAATGAGAAGCAACTAGAGTCACCACACAGGAGACAGGATGGTGTGCCTCTGGGTCAGAGGTCACCCTCTGTGGACAGCTTCAAGGAAAGGAAAGGGCAATTGGCGTTTAAAAAACTTACGGGAGAAAGCAGTTTCCAGAGCATGGAGTCAACCCACATCCTGCTATCAAGAGGAAGAGGGACCAAGGGTGAAGGTGGCTAATGCTTTGGGATATTGGGCTTTCAGCGTCAGGACACAGGAGGCAATGGGACTTTGTGTTATGGAAAATCCAAGCATTTGGTGGAGGGCTATTTGTGTGGAATATTTAGATTCCTGGAAATAAAGGACCATGTGAAATGGGTCCTTAAAGAATTGCAGTCACTGAATGGCATCTGAGCAAGGTAGGGGACAATGTTTCAGCACCTAACAGAACTGTCATGCAAATCAGAAGTGACCAAAATGCAGCAGCTGCTGTAGAGCTTATCTCACTAAAGTATCTAATGAGAGACTTTAAACAAGGTATTACCAAAATGTGAAACTAATTGCAAATATTCAAGTTAAAAATAGAGAAATAGGAACAATGAAGATTCCTTAGTCCTGAGTTGTCAGTTTCCTGATCTTGGTGAGGTCATCTAAAGATTTGTTCTAACTGTACATTAACAAAAGTCTCACTAAAAGGAAGTGTCTAGTTGCCAAACACAAGCTAGTTCTTATCATGTGAAGGGAGCTCAATTAAAAATACTTTTATTTTTATACTTAAAATAGAAGTTTAAAATTTTTTCATAAAAAATGTAAAATTCCTTTAAATGGTCATTTGTTCAATCATTCCCACCAACATACAAAGGGGAGTTATTAGGCAGACTTCATGGGATGTGTGCTGGGAGGTGGACCAATGGCTGTCAGCACAGTGTAAAGTTTGAGTCCAGCTGGGCGCACATTATGAAGCTGCTGTCTGATCAGCAAGGAAGGTCTGGAAGATTACTGGAAAAGGCAAAAAAAAAAAAAAGACTAAATCTAATGCTGTTCTGTGTATATGAATCAGGAAACTGAGGAAATATAACCTTTGAGAATCAAATACAGGAAATTGGATCACGTCAGGCTCAGTCGTCAGTGAGAAGAGGGAAGCAGAAGGTTCTAGATCCTCTTGCAACTCTGTTGCTTAATCTGGACTCTGGCTAATTTTGTCAAGAAACAATTGTCTCATAAATGGTCATCATATATACAGTTACATGAAGCATATGAAAACATCTTTATCCTTCAGTGAAATGTTAAACATTTTTATTGGAAACAACAAACGTGAAGTGCTAAGCTACTATCTCTGCATTTTCACTCTTTAGACATTGACTCACATTGGTTATTTTAAGATTATTTTATCCCTTCACATTTTCATTTCATTGGAGACAGGTGCACACATGTCACAGCATGCATATATATAGAGAGAGGTCCTAGGACAACAACGTGAAGGATTCAGTTCTATCCTTTCAATATGTGGGTCCCCACTTAGGTGTTCAAACTTAGTGATAAATCCATGAATCAACTTGCTGGTCTTCGTGTCGTAGCTTAAACTTTAATGCAGAATTTGTGTTTATTCCCATTAAATATAATTAACATGCATTTCAAAAGATATCTCAATATCTACGAGTCTCCTGCTCTGTCCTAGGAGGCAATGCCCAGTCTAGAGCCAATAAGACAGTAGTCTACATGACTTTCCTACATCCATATTCCTTTTTGAAAACCAAGTCAATTTGGGGATCATTTGACAAATTTATCTTTGCCTTCGTCCTTCCTTTACCCTCACCATAATTCATCTGCTCACTTTTAAGTCAAACTGTGATAACGATTGCAACTAAAGATCCATTATTTTAATTGACAAGTTTCAACAGCAGATTGCAATGTGCTGCTATTTTCGGTGACTTGTTCAGCAGACACGAGTGTTTGGGGGCTCTATTAATAGTAGTTTTAGAAATAGCAGGTGAGTAACTCTATTTCTAGTGGGGAAGGAAGGGTGACTTTGGGATGAAACAGGTTGGGGGTGGGGTAGAGTTCAAGGTGAGGAACCATGACATTTAAAAGTAGAATATGAATTTCATTAGCAATGAAATAAACCCATGCCTTGAAGTGGATTCACCATTTCTTAATTCCTAGCTCTTTCTCTGTGTGTTCCTTAATGGCTTCTTATGAACGTTCTCCACCCAGTTATAGTTTTCTGTAACTGACTTTGGACTCTACTCTAAGCCACCTCTCTACAAACCCGTACAGTTTCAACAAGAATGGTCCCTCTGCTTCGTGATTTTAATGCTAGTGGCAGGACTAGCGTGTCCTTTTGCTCCTGGGAGCTCACATTTTGAATTATAACTTTACCTTTATTTAATAAGGATCCCTGCATTGCTAAATCTTGAACAGAGAAAATTCACTTTGATGCTATATTTCAAGCAATAGGAGGTCCAACCCCCACCATCCCCTCTGGCTTCTCCATCCATTTCCCTGTTTCCTCTAGGATCATTAGAACAGAGTGATTGAACTCTGGTTTCACTGGAGCTGGCATCCTGTGAAGTTCTTAGCTATGAGGCTAAACATCTGCCTAGGTATTTCTGTGCTCTCTTCTGGCAGTGATATGGTGCTGTAGAGAATGAATATCCCACTAAACTTCTTGTTAACAAAACAGCAGCTTGACAGCTGGGAGAAGCAGACAATTGGCACCCTCCACGTTCCAATGTATTCTTAGCTCTTCTGCTCTTCTGTGGGAGAAAATTCTGCTGTGGAAATCTGAATGAGGACTAGAAGTGGAACATTAGTACATATTTGGCATCATTCACTTCAAGGAGCCATTAAAGGTTGTATGCTTGGATGTTAAGAATAAGAGAGGATTGGAATACTGCTGCAGTGTGACTTATCTTTGGGCGCTAACAACTGGGGCCACCTGAATCAACATGATGAGACAATTAACTCAAGAAGGATAACAACTTACATCAATGTATTATTTTAATGCCTGCTGCAAACCAACTTATCCAGATCATGGGTTTGATTATGCATACAAATTGTTCTTCTTTGGATACAGCAGACTGCTTACTTGATTCAGAGTGCATTGTGAGGCAGAGCATTATGAATGTGGCATTTTATGGGGAAAGAGGTTGCTAACTCCATGCTGTGTAGAAAACAGGGAGGGATACATGAAGAGACAAGAGGAAGATATAACCTCACAACATACTCCAGGTCTTCCTCACTCATCTGTGTCCTCCCCGCTGTTTACATCACCTCTTGACACTGACATCATATTATGAATCCATCAGAGAACTAATCCATCCATTACATCGTCAGAGCTCGCACAACAAGCCACCCTTAATCTCTAGAGACACCCTCACACATGTGCAAGTTATTATTTTCCTAGGGTTTTTCCAACCCAATCAATCTGACAGTAAAATCCATCAGGACAATGTCCCAATGTCATTTTTGATGTACTGAGACATAACCATCTATCTACCTCTATCTCTCCCTCTCCCCCACATCTCTCCCTCTTTCTCTCTATCATCTGTCTATATCTTCTATCATCTATCTATCTATCTATCTATCTATCTATCTATCTATCTATCTATCTATCTATCTACCTATCTACCTATCTAATTATCTAGCTTCACCATCATATGTCATTTATATTGATATGACTGCCAAATAGTGTCATTTAAAAATAAATCTGACGAATAGCTTTGACAAATAGGTTTTCCTATTCTTCTATATAGAAGTCTAAAATCAACGAGTCACACGAAGTAATGACAGTGCATTATTACTGAGGGTGGTTAAGGATACAAGGTTGTATTAATTTGCGTGAACAATGAATTTATTTCTTCCATAAATTTTCATCTTATTATTCATAAAGTTCCTATATGTTAGCATTACTAGGCATGTAAGTACATACAACTTCATTAAGGGTTTGTCTACAATGGAAAAGAATATATTCATTAGAAAACATGCACATCAAAGGCATTGTGAAGGTGGACACTAATTAGTATGGCTAATCAGAGGATAACTATAACCTTGTTCAGTTTTTATTGTACAACAAGATTACAGAATGCTTAGAAAATTAATCCTTTTAATAAGGAAAAGACAATTTATCTAACTTCAACAATAAATGTATTTTAAACCCACTCATAATTGAGACAGATAAAAGCAATTTACCTGTCAGAAAAGACACACTAATGGCTTAATTTAACCTCCAAAAAGGTATGAAAACATTGAAATTTATTATAATAAAAATCATAATTCTGAAACTACACATTTTCCCACATGAATCTCCATCCTGAATTCTGGATGACTTTTAAAGATGGTTTTCTTTCTCCAATAGCATTTAAAGGGAAAGAGTCTCTTCCAGTCTCATGTAATCTCCTTGTGACTTTCCTGTGCATTGATAGTGTCATCCAAGAATAGCTCTGGAGACTTCATGTAACTAAAATCAGAAAAGGAAATAGACATTAATTACCTCAAGGTATTTTGAGTTCTCCACACCCAACATAGACAGGTATAGCAATTGATTACTTAAAAGAGATTTTTAAAATATCTACATGTATGTGTTTACATGTGTGTGTATATGATAACAATGATGTGTGTGTAGGCACATGCGTGCCATGATCCACATGTGGAGACTAGAGGACACCCTTGGGTATTAGTCTTTGTCATGCTCTTTGTTCAAGACAATATCTCTTTGTTTATGCTGGTGCTAGCTTGCCCATGAGCTTCTGTGGATTCTCCCATTTATTCTCCTGTCCATCTCATCATAGGAGCACTACAAATACAGACACATTATCTACACTACTTGGCTACTGCATATGTCTCAGTGATCCAACCCTGAGTATTCACAGTCATGAGGTAATTGCTTTAGCCACTAAAGCATCTTTCAAGCTCCTTAAATGTCTTTTTATTTTTTGTAGAGGACTTTTATTGTTATTTATTTATTTATTTATTTATTCACTTTACATTCCAATATCAATACCATCCAGCACCC
The DNA here is from genome assembly GCF_000001635.26 of Mus musculus. Classification (NCBI taxonomy): domain Eukaryota; kingdom Metazoa; phylum Chordata; class Mammalia; order Rodentia; family Muridae; genus Mus; species Mus musculus. The sequence goes on from NC_000068.7 coordinate 12,749,358, forward strand.
AGTCCCCACCTCACACAACTTCTTCCTCCAACCCATCCACCTCTCCCCTGGGTATCCCCCCACCCTGACATATCAAGTAGCTACGGGACTAGACATGTTCTCTCCTAGAGAGGCAAGACAAGGGGACCCAGTTAGGGGAATGGAATCCACTGGTAGGCAATAGATTAGTTGGGGAGACAACACCCTTCACAATAGCCACAAATAATGTAAATGTCTTTTTAAATGTAAAAATGCATAAATGTTTTGTTCATAAGTAGTAAAAATGCACCCAGGGTTTGTCAATATGAGAAGTCTATTTTTCAAAATATTGAATTCAAATATTCAAGTGAAAATATTCTTGGTAGACAGAGCTTTCCTTCCACGCCACTGTCTTCCAGCTACTACTCTTCCCTTGATCCTTAGTTATCAATACCCATCTCTGCAGGACTCCATAAATAAGATGACAGCTGGATCATGCGAATAATGGAAGCAAAGACTTTACTCTAAACTACTGTGAACTCACACAAATGTTACAATCTATTTTAGAATGCCAATTTGACCAAGAAATAAGCTCCCATTGAAATGTTTGGAATGACACCAAAAATTTTGTGTGGTTGTACTATTAAGACCAAATATTTTTGTTTGCTTTGTATGTATTTTTACATATTTGTGTGTACAAATGTCTGTGTGCACACACTTATGTGTGAATTTCTGGAAGCCTGAAGTCAACATCAGGTATTTTCCTCAGTGTCTCTCTGCTTTAGATTCTGAGACAGAGTCTCTCACTGAACCTGAAGCTTACCTATTTGTATAGAACATCTGACCACCAAGCCCCAAAGATCCTTCTCCGCTTACCCAGTGCTGAGATTGTAAGTGCATACCTAGCTTTTTATCTGGGTGCTGGGAATGACCATCTGAACTCAGGTCATCATGGCAAGATTTTTACTGACTAACCCATCTTGCCTGCCTCAAGTGTTTTTAAAAATGAAAGAATTGGTGTTTAAATTCATAGAATAATTCCAAGAAGTATTGATGTTAAAATAACAGAAACAACCAAGTAACTTCTATAGCCTCATTCATACATGAAGATCAGGTACAGGCATCACAACCTGTCTACACTGGTAGGAACTAGTCAGGACATATAATCCCAAATGGCTTTTTATCTTAGAATTAATTGCTGACTTGTTTAATAATTAACTTGTTAATAATTTTACTAAGCACATTGCTTATGAGTTATGAGATTATAATTTAATAAAAATCTATAAGTTGAAAACATCTACATATGCAAATATCCTTGGTGTATACATTGATTGTGATCCTGGGAGCATTTCAGGTGTTACAAATCAAATCTTAAGGGATGGTGGGAACTGGGTTAGTGAGAAGTCTTAGTGGGTATGAGTGGTTTCTTCACAGGCCTAATTTGGATTCACTATCCTATGTAACTACCTGGCACAGTGGCATACACCTGTGTTCTCAGAGCTCTGAGGATGGAGACAGAAGGATCTGTGAGGCTTGTGGGCTGCCAGCTTATCTCTTCGTTCAGTGTGTTCAGTGTGAGACTTTTCCTCAAAAGAATAAGGTAAAGAGTGGTAGAACAGGACACTTGAAATGCTCTTCTGTCCTTCACATATATATACAGGCATGTACACATACATTCAACACACACTCATACACCAAAAAAGAAAAAAAAAGCAAAGAATTTTTTAAAACAATGAGGTAATGATAAAGTGCCTATGCAGTCACTCTAACATTTTCACTACCATTTTAACTGAAATTAAACTCATAAACTTGTATTTCACAGTTGCTACTCAAAATGCCCACCAGTAGACACACAAGGCCTTCAGAACATTTTATCCTACAACAAAAGGATATAACTTATTCTCAGCACAACATGGTACCTCCTCCAAAATTGACCATATAATTGGTCACAAAACAGGCCTCAACAGATACAAAAATATTGAAATTATCCCATGCATCCTATCTGATCACCACAGACTAAGGCTGATCTTAACAATAACAGCATAAATAATAGAAAGCCAATATTCATGTGGAAACTGAACAACATTTTACTCAATGATTCCTTGGTCAAGGATGAAATAAAGAAAGAAATTAAAGACTTTTTAGAGTTTAATGAAAATGAAGCTACAACATACCCAAACTTATGGGACACAATGAAGGCAGTCCTAAGATGAAAACTCATAGCCCTGAGTGCCTCCAAAAAGCAACTAGAGAGAGCATACACTAGCAGCCTGAAGCAAATTCACATAAGAGAAGTAGACAGCAGGAAATAATCAAACTCAAGGCTGAAATCAACCAAGTGGAAACAAAAAGAACTATTCAATCAACCAAACCAGGAGTTGGTTCTTTGAGAAAAATCAACAAGATAGGTAAACCCTTAGCCAAACAACTAGAGGGCACAGGGACAGTATCCTAATTAACAAAATAAAAAATGAAAACAGAGACATAACAACAGAACCTGAGGAAATCCAAAACATCATCAGATCCTACTACAAAAGGCTATACTCAACAAAACTAGAAAACCTGGATGAAATGAACAACTTCCTAGACAGATACCAGGTGCCAACATTAAATCAGGATCAGATTAATGATTTAAACAGTCCCATTTTCCCTAAAGAAATATAAGCAGTCCTCAATAGTCTCCCAACCAAACCAAACTATTCCACAAAATAGAAACAGAAGGTACTCTACCCAATTCATTCTATGAAGCCAGTATTACTCTGATACCTAAACCACACAAGATCTAACAAAGAAAGAGAACTTCAGACCAATTCCCCTTATGAATATTGATGCAAAAATACTCAATAAAATCCTTGCAAACCAAATCCAAGAACACATCAAAATGATCATCCATCATGATCAAGTAGGCTTCATCCCAGGGATGCAGGAATGGTTCAATATACAGAAATCCATCAACATAATCCACTATATAAACAAACTCAAAGAAAAAAACCACATGATCATCTCGTTAGATGCAGAGAAAGCATTAGACACAATCTGACACCCATTCATGATAAAAGTCTTGGAAAAATCAGGAATTCAAGGCCCATATCTAAGCATAATAAAAGCAATATACAGCAAACCAGTAGCCAACATCAAAGTAAATGGAGAGAAACTCGAAGCAATCCTATTAAAATCAGGGACTAGACAAGGCTGCCCACTTTCTCCCTACCTATTCAATATAGTACTTGAAGTCCTAGCCAGAGCAATTTGACAACAAAAGGAGATCAAGGGGATACAAATTGGAAAGGAAGAAGTCAAAATATCACTATTTGAAGATAATATGATAGTATATATAAGTGACCCTAAAAATTCTACCAGAGAACACCTAAACCTGATAAACAGCTTCAGTGCAGTAGCTGGATATAAAATTAACTCAAACAAATCAATGGTCTTTCTCTACACAAAGGATAAACTGGATGAAAAATAAATTAGGAAAACACCCTTTACAATAGTCACAAATAATATAAAATACCTTGGTGTGACTCTAACTAAGGAAGTGAAAGATCTGTATGATAAGAACTTCAAATCCCCAAAGAAAGAAATTAAAGAAGATCTCAGAAGATGGAAAGATCTCCCATGCTGATGGATTGGAAGGATGAATATAGTCAAAATGGCTATCCTGCCACAAGCAATCTACAGATTCAATGCAATCCCCACCAAAATTCCAACTCAATTTTTCACTGAGTTAGAAAGGAAAATTTGCAAATTCATCTGGAATAATAAAAAACATAGGACAGCAAAAACTATTCTCAACAATAAAAGAACCTCTGGTGGAATCAGCATGCCTGACCTCAAGCTGTACTACAGAGCAATTGTGATAAAAATCTGCATGGTAGTGGTACAGTGACAGACAGGTAGATCAATGGAATAGAATTGAAGATCCAGAAATGATTGCACACACTTACGGTTACTTGATCTTTGACAAGTGATCTAAAACCATCCAGTAGAAAAATGACAGCATTTTCAACAAATGGTGCTGGCACAACTGGCAGTTATTGTGTAGAAGAATGTGAATTGATCCATTCTTATCTCCTTGTACAAAGCTCAATACTAAGTGAATCAAAGAACTCCACATAAAACCAGAGACACTGAAATTTATAGAGGAGAAAGTGGGGGAAAGCCTAGAAGATATGGGTACAGGGGGGAAATTCCTGAATAGAACAGCAATTGGCTTGTGCTCTAAGATCAAGAATTGACAAATGGGACCTCTTGAAATTACAAAGCTTCTGTAAGGCAAAAGACACTGTCAATAAGACAAAAAGGCCCCCAACAGATTCAGAAAGAATTTTTATCAATCCTAAATCTGATAAGGGACTAATATCCAATATATACAAAGAGCTCAAGAAGCTGGACTCCAGAAATTCAAATAACCCCATTAAAAATGGGGTACAGAGCTAAACAGAATTCTCAACTGAGGAATACCAAATGGCTGAGAAGCACCCGAAAAAATGTTCAACATCCGTAATCATCAAGGAAATGCAAATCAAAACAACCTTGAGATTCCACCTCACACCAGTCAGAATGACTAAGATCAAAATTTTAGGTGACATCAGATGCTGGTGAGCATATGGAGAAAGAGGAACACTCCTCCATTGCTGGTGGGATTGCAAGCTTATACAACTATTCTGGAAGTCAGTCTGGCGGTTCCTCAGAAAATTGGACATAGTACTACTGGAAGATCTAGCAATACCTCTCCTGGGGATATACCCAGAAGATGTTCCAAGTGGTAATAAGGACACATGCTCCACTATGTTCATAGCAGCCTTATTTATAATAGTGAGAAGCTGGAAAGAAACCAGATGCCCCTCAACAGAGGAATGGATCCAGAAAATGTGGTACATTTACACAATGGAGTACTACTCAGCTATTAAAAACAATGAATTTATGAAATTCTTGGACAAATGGATGTATCTGGAGGATATCATCCCTAGTGAGGTAACCCATTCACAAAAGAATTCACTAGATTTGTATTCACTAAGTGGATAATAGCCCAGAAACTTAGAATACCCAAGATACAATTTGCAAAACACAAAAAAATTAAGAAGAAGGAAGACCAACGTGTGGATACTTCATTCCTCCTTAGAATAGGGAAAAGAAATACCCATGAAAGGAGTTACAGAGACAAAGTTTGGAGCTAAGACGAAAGGATGGACTATCCAGAGACTACCTCACCCGGAGATCCATCCCATAATCAGCCACCAAACCCAAACACTATTGCATATGCCAGCAAGATTTTGCTGAAGGGACCCTGATATAGCTGTCTTGTGTGAGGCTATGCCAGTTGCTTGGCAAATACAGAAGTGGATGCTCACAGTCATCTATAGGACAGAACACAGGGCCCCCAATGGAGGAGGTAGAGAAAGTACTCAAAAAGCTGAAGGGGTCTGCAACCCTATAGGTGGAACAACAATATGAACTAACCAGTACCCCCAGAGCTTGTATCTCTAGCTGCATATGTAGCAGATGATGGCCTACTCAGCCATCACTGGGAAGAGAGGCCCCTTGGTATTGCAAACTTTGTATGCCCCAGTACAGGGGAATTCCAGGGCCAAGAAGAGGGAGTGGGTGGATAGGGGAGCAGGGCAGAGCGAGGGTATAGGGAACTTTCGGGATAGCATTTGAAATGTATATAAAGAAAATATCTAATAAAATAACTAAATAAATTAAAAAAAAACAAAAATCTCTTTCTATGTTAGTAGCATGCTGTTTGGGTTACTATAGCTTTCTAATAAATTTTGAAATCAGAAAATGTCTATCCACCAACTCGTTCTCTTCTTTCCGGATCATCTTGGTTGTTTAGGACCTTTGTGCATTTCATATGGCATTGCATGTGGCTTGGCTTTCATCCACTGATTGGGTTTCTGAGCTTGGATTTGAATTTCTAGTTCTTCCCATTGGTCTATGGCTTTACATTTGTTTAGCAATGTTTGATAGTTTTCAGAGTAGAATTATTTTGTCTCCTTAGCCAAGTTAATTTCTAGATATTTCATTCTATTCATGCCATTGTATTTGAAATTGTTTTCTAAGTTTTGTCTTCTGCTTCTCCACTGTTGGTATAGAAACAAAGATTGATTGTTGTGTTGGTTTATAAGTCTGCTACTTTGTAAAGTCACATATTGTCTCTAACATTCTGTGAAATCTTTAGGGTCTTCTACACATAAGACCATGCTGTCTATACATGAAAGTCACCCTGCTTCTCTCTCCAGTGTTGATGTCATTTATTTCTCTGCTCATCCAATTGTTCTGGCTACAAATTTCAGTACTATTTTGGACAGGAATAATGAAATTGACATCCTTGTGTAGTTTATGAATCAAATGGGAAAATCTTTAGTTTTCCTATAGAATAGGAATGAAAAGCACTTTATTTTATTTTATTTATTTATTTTTGGTTTTTCAGGACAGGGTTTCTCTGTGTAGCTCTAGCTGTCCTGGAACTCACTCTGTAGACCTGGCTGGCCTCGAACTCAGAGATCTGCCTGTGTCTTCCTCCCAAGTGCTGGGATTAAAGGTGTACACCACCACTGCCCTGCAAAAAAAGCATTTTATATATATGAAATATATATTCATATCCATTTGAAATGTTTGAAAGCCTTTTCATACATAATGAATTATTTTTATATATAATGGTTATATTGCAATATTGAGGGCATTTTTAATCTCTTGTATAGTGAGTGTTTTGTTATAAAAGCATATAGAACTTTAATTGCCTTTTCTCCATTAATTGGAATGATTCTGGAGTTTTCCTCCTACATTCTGTTAATTTGGCATAACACACTGATGAATTTTTATATTTGGATCACCCTTATTTTCTACACCAATGACTCCAATTGGTCACAGCACACCATCATTTTAGTTTGTTCCTGAATTGAGCCCACTACACATGGTGCCCCATGATCCATGCACTGTTTTGTGTGAGTCGGTGCCACAGACTTTGCAGGAATGCTGGCTTTCATGCATTATCTTGGCTTACTTGAGTATTTCAACTGAAAGAAATGATGGGACGGGAGAGAAAAGGGAGAAGAAGGGAAGATGAGGAAACAAAGGAAGAAGAGAACATGTAAAAGGGGAGGGGAAGGGGAATGGAGGAGAAGAGGAGTGAAGGGGTGAGGGAGGAGAGTGAAGGGTGAGGGAGGAGAGTGAAGGGTGAGGGAGGAGAGTGAAGGGTGAGGGAGGAGAGTGAAGGGTGAGGGAGGAGAGTGAAGGGTGAGGGAGGAGAGTGAAGGGTGAGGGAGGAGAGTGAAGGGTGAGGGAGGAGAGTGAAGGGTGAGGGAGGAGAGTGAAGGGTGAGGGAGGAGAGTGAAGGGTGAGGGAGGAGAGTGAAGGGTGAGGGAGGAGAGTGAAGGGTGAGGGAGGAGAGTGAAGGGTGAGGGAGGAGAGTGAAGGGTGAGGGAGAAAGTGAAGGAACAGAGAGTAAAAGGTAGAGAGGGAAGGAGACAGGAGGGAAGGGAAGATACGGGGAAGGGGCAGGGAGAGGGAAAGGCAAGGTAAGGCCATTCCATCTTTGCAGACTGCTTCTGTGTTGGGAGCTTCTTCACTACTTCCTAGGCTTCCAACATGCGTGCTGTTACAGTACGCTGGTGTGCTAACCAGATTTGTTTCCTTATGGTTAATCATCTTGAAAGTTTTAACCATCTGACACATACTCATCTTTATTTTCTGCTTTATAAAAGGTCTATGATGATTTTTCCCATTTATTCACTCTTAGATGAGAAAAAGTCTTTTAAGACAAAAGACTTACCCAAAAACAAGGTTAGCTGGGCCTAATTTTTCCCTTTGGTGTCTGCCAGGATTTCATGTTGGTCTTTGCTAGTTTGGTAAATCAACTTCTAAGGTGAAGAGTAAAGGGCTGGAGCTGAGGTTATGCAAATAAATCATTATTCAAGAGATGAAGTCTTCCAACATGTGTTAACAGCAGGGAACCTCAACTTGAAGTACATGATCTGCTTAAGTCTAGTTCTTTCCATAGTAGCCCAGATAAGTGGACTGAATAGGTGGTAATTGTTATGTCTCCTCACCAGCCCATCATACACTATAATGTTAGCAAAAATCCCAGGGCACCAAGCCTATATTCAAGGATTGGCGTGTATCTATATTCATTGCTTAATATTTTTCTGTGTAACATATTTGTCTTTTGGCTCACTTGTTTTCCTACCTGTGTTATGCATAGCTCTGGTGCTGTTTGTACTTTGATGCTAATTCTGATTCTCCAAGAGGGGTTGTGTGGACTAGGAGGGAATCATGTACTCAGGTGATTTTAGGTGAACTTTCCCCTAATGAATAAAGGTTTCAGAGGGCCAATCACCAGGTGAGGAGGAGGTGGGACTTCCAGGTCATAGAGAGGAAGAGAGGAGGCAGAAAGAAAGATGTTTCCTTTTGGATGGGAGAGAGATGGAGGCAAAAATGTAACAAGAGGCCCCTGGTTTAGATGTCGGATCTGCCAGGATTCGCAACCAGAGGAGTTATATTCAGAATGGCTTACAAGATTAGGATGCCAGTTTTGCCCTGCATTTGTGTTACCTGTTAATTCTGAACTAGGTTTCTGTGCTGTTTTCCTTCACCCAGCACCTCAACTGGGTTCCAGAAAGAAAGGTACAATGACAAAGCATGGGTTTGTGAGAAGTGCACCCCAAAAGGCCATGGGAATTTGGAAGCGTGGGGATCGTATAACAGTGACCCATCGTGGGAACTTAGAGAGTCGGGTAGAGAGATTTTAGAACTCCTGGTCAGAGAGTCTACCAAGATGAGAGCAGGCTGGGCAGGCACTCCAGGTGTAGTGTGGTTTGCTTTTTTATATTTCCACTACAATCTGAATATTAATATTAGTTTAGATTCATAGGTATTAATTTATACTTGGGTTATAATCCCATAATACTGATGTATTATCACACACACATATATATATATATAGTTAGCCAGCTAGCTAGCTAGCTAGTGGGTGTGTATTTGGCGTGCCTGTAGCAGTGTGCATACATGTATGTGCCTGTGTGAGTGGAATTTGACTTGTGTCCTTTCCCATTGCCCCCTACCTTATGTATGAGACAGGGTCTCTCTCTTTAGTTCAGAGTTTGCCATTTTGGCTAGCTGACTAAGCTATCTTGCTTTGGGGATATCCCGTGTCTCCCCTGAAGCAATGGAATTATAAGCAGGTTTCATGCCCTCACAGCTTGTTCACCAGAACCTGGGGTCCACTTCTCACTATGTCACACCATGGGCTTCACCCAGGGAGCCACTTTCTGGACTCCAGAACATGTTAATTTCATTACTATGTCACTTTGGCAATCCCCCTGCACTCTGGAGTATTTCTCTTATTTTGTTTTTTTATTTGCTTGCTTGCACTTGGTACTACATACCTCTAACAGTTGCTCTAGGCTTATCTTGTCATACACCACTGCCTGCCTCCCCCCCAAAAAAATCCTAGACTCAATCATTTCTGCAAGGATACTTGGTTCCTTTTTATTGGCAAATGAAAGCTATCAAGGGTATGCATTAAAAATAAACCCTCAACCACCAAAGTCAGGAAATGTATACATTCTAATCTGTGTAAGTACAAATATTTGTCACTGTAAGTATCTGTTGATGTCTCCCTTTACCACAGGGGCCATTGCTTGCTTTTCATTACTAATCTGTGCCTCCTTTTGACACATTATCTATCCCAAGTTCATGAGAGAACTTATCTTGGCTTCTTTCCTGATGCTGATGCCTGCCAAGAGTCTGAATGAAGTTATGATCTTTTTCCAGTCTGTTGGGTGTATGTGTATTTTACAGTTGCTGTATATGAGGGTGTATGTCGAGGCTGGTAGTCAGACTCAGGTATGGTTCTTCTGATGTTGTCTGCCTTGTTTATTTGGAACAGGGCCTGCACAGAGAACCCCGGGATCCATCAGTTCCCACCTCCACAGTGCTGGAATAACATACACTTGCCTCTACAACCAGCTTTTCCAATTAAAGTAATTTGTATGAGGCAGGTCCCAGATTGTTCAGAACTTACTACTGAGACCAGACTGGCCTCAAACACACAGAGCAAAGCCTGTCTTCACCTCTGGAGAACTGAGATTAAAGGGGTATTCCACCATGCCAGCCACAACCAACATTTTTTTAACATGGACTCTGAGAATCTAACTCAAGCCCCCCATATGCCTGGCAAACACGTTGTCAACTGGGCCAAATCTCCAGACTAAAATTGGAAGTTGAGAGCTGGTGCAGTCGTTGGGTAAGTCAGGACCTTTGGTGCAGCTGATTTAGAAGAAAATGAATGCCTCCTTTCCTGTGAGGGACATGGGGTGCTCTCCCAGTCTCTCCAGCTCTGCTTTTGCTTCTGCTTCCCCACCCTGCCCATGCTAGTCTCTTGTCAGGAAACACTACTGGGTTCTCTGCTGAAATCTGTGATTCTTGAGTCAGATGCTGGTGACAGCAAGGCCATCATAACATGCCATTTCACAAGTGTCTTTAAGCTTCAGTCGACTAAAGTCTGTACTTTACTGATTCTCTGCTTTATCTCTCCTCGTGTTCCGTAATGCCATCACTCCATCTCTTCAGACTTAATCAACTTTTAAAGCAAGGATGACTGTTGCCTCCCTGGGGTGTGAGGGCTCTCATCTGGGTCACCTGGCCTAGCAGGGAAAGATTTTTTTTTTTTTGCTCACAAATCTTTCTGCTCTGTTGCAAAATACCATGTGGCTTTTGCTAATGTTGAAAGTAACAATGTGTTTTTATCTAATTTACTAATGTGGAACAGCTTTCTTCTGAATCACAGTGGTGTAACCATTGACAACCAGGGCTTTGGCTCCTATTGAGTGTGAGTGCGTAGGATCAGGAAATAACATTTTCTCTCTGGTAGCTCACTATCCCAATTTCATCCTCATCAATTTTAGTGAATTAATTAGCAAGTAGTAAAACGATGCCGTATCAGTAAATGTTTATGAACACTTATCTGTTCTCTTTTCATGCTTTTTTTTGCAGAAACCCATGCATTGGTGTTCAATCTGCCATTTGCGAACACCCCTATTCTTTGTGCTGGGACATTTTTAATGTGGTATGCACAGAATAGATGGTAGTTCTGATCATTGTTCCGTGAGTCCTGCCTCACCCAGCCACTGTCTCTTATTCATCAGCTGTCCATTTTATCTCTCAAGAGCCTTTCTTAGGCTTCTTATATGGGAGAGCTGTTTGGCCTTGTAGAATTCAATCACCTTCCCTTTGTTCTCTCTGTTATAGATACACACACACACACACACATACACATACACACATACACACACACATACACACATACGCACACACACATACACACACACACATACACACACACACACATACACACACACACACACACACACACACACACACACACTTACTTAATTTTTTCAGCGTTTCCTGATCCCCTTGTCTACAATGAAATAAGCTGAAACTCCTTTGGCTTATGGAAAAACACTGCAATTTTGACCTTTCAGGTTTTGTCTTCTCTTCTGGGTTTGTTAGAAGTTTATGTTTACATTCTTGTCCTTTCATATTGTGTCAGCTGTGACGTGTGATTCTCCCTTTCTTTCTGTTTATCACTGAACTAGAAATATTTTTGCTCATGGTGACCAATGGCATTATAATCAATGCAGGCAAGAAAGCAAAGATCTTTGATATTTGATTAATAATATATATGTGTACGTATGAATGTTTATAATGAATAATTAAATTATATTTTCATTTCTGTAACTGCTAATGCAATTATAGCTGAGATTTAAATTACCTTTTTCTACCACCCAAGCTAACGTCATAGCTAATCACAGCCCTTTACCTGGTGGAGCGACCTAAAACTTCTATCCTGAAGTGTTTGAGCTATTGGTAATACTACACAAATCGGATCTTTGCAGTTTTATAGTGTACTTGATGATCAGGAAGGGATGGTAGTAATGAGGGATGCCCTAAGGCTCTTCCACACTTCAGACGTGTTCTTAACATCCACTGTGGTGTCACGTGCAATTTCATTATTCTAGTCTAGATCAGCTGCCCCAAGAACATCGTAATTTTCCTTTTAACCTGCTGTGTCTGAGTCTTGAGGGGATGAGTGGCAATGTGGAATTCTAGCCCCACAAAATGTGGACATGTCTTCTGGCAGAAGCACTCTTCCTTCAGAGCCATAAAATTTCATCAGAGCAGAGAGTCATGGGAACAGGAAATGCACGGTTTGCTAGGGGTAACACTGAATGGCTCAATTTTCCTTTCCTTTCCTTGATTCCAGGATTGATGAATCATGGTTGGAAGAGATCATTGAGGTCATAAAAGCCCTAGGGAGACCTTACCCCAGCCTTGCATAGTATTGCCTCTTAGCTGTCAGAAGAAGTATGGCTTCAAATTGCCATTCAAGTCACCTGCCAAGCCAGCTGTTTCACGGCAAGGAATACAGTGTCGCCAGTGAATGCCATAGGAATGGGTCTATTGCTATACTTTATTGTGAGCACAGTTTTTTTTTTTTACTCAAGCAGTGCTCTATATAACTGAATATTGCAATAGTGATAACATTGTAATAGTAAATAAGAAGTCATAGAAGCTCACAAATAGGTTTTGCAGCATAAATGTCTATTTTTGAAAGGATAAAACATGTCTCCTTCCATAATGGACATGGTCTAGTGCAATGGTTGTCAATCTTTCTAATGCTGTGAGTCTTTAAAATAGTTCCTCATGTTGTAGTGACCCCAACCATAAAGTTATTTTGTTGCTACTTCATAGCTATAATTATTCTATTGTTGTGAATGGTAATACAATTATCTGATATGTGGGATATCTGACATGTGACTGTTGTGAAAGGGTCACTTGATCCACACACTCCTCAAAGGGTCATGACCCACAGGTTGAGAACCACTTCTCTAGTGGATTAGACAATCCCTACTGAGCTAAAAAAAAAAAAAAAAAAAACATCCACCATGGGCAATGGTGCGATGGCAGGCATGCGTTGACAGTGTCTGCTGCCCAAATGTTGGGTGCTCAACAGTGACCTTTACATCTATTCTTTACCATCTTTCCTTTCTTCCTTTTAGCCCTTCTTATATTCCCCCTCCTCTCAAATGAATGCCATCCTTGTCTTTGATTATTATTATTGCTACATACATCTGCATAGATATATAAGTAAAACATGGTGAGTTTATTTTGTTGCTTAATATGTATATGAATTCAAAATTTACCACTTTGTGTAAATTGTGATTGGATAATCAGTTAGGGGAATCATCCCAGGGCAAGATTAAGTCTCCCTTTCTTAGCCATCATTAGTTGCCTACAGTTCTTTCCTTAGAAAACAGGGCCCTGTGAGATTCACCTCTTCAGCACCATCATATCTTTTGAGGCTGTCATTGGACAGGTCTTATTTAGGCAACCTTACTGTTGAGGTATCATGGACATAACTTCCCTGTCATTTCTAGGAGAAATAATCTCATGGCAGACGTCCTGGTCCTCTTGCTCTTACGTTTTTTTTTTCTGCCTCCTCTTCCATGATGTTCTGAGCCTTAGGTGCAGCATCTTTGCCACTGGGACTGGCATCCCCACACAATCCTTTGTTCTTTAAACTATAATCGGTTGTCGTCTTTTGTCATGGTGTCCCTATACTACAAAAAGATACTTTTTGATTAGAGATGAACTATACTTATCAGTGGGTTTAAGGATAGGTTTTGAATTGCACTAAGGAACTACCAGACAGGACATTCTATATGGACACTGGATGGATAGAATGAGTTCCATACATTCACTATACATTGTGAAGATAATGCTTACTTTCTCTACTGAGTCTATTGTTCATTGCCTCCAGAAAAAAAAAATTAGATATTTGTTTTTGCCAACTATCTATGCATCCCTAGGCTCTTTCAAATTTACTCACAGAATCAACCATCCATTATATTCTGCAGGTAAGGATGTGTTTCCTGTGTGCACACACAGTGTCATTTGCCTGTCTCAAGTAGTACCCTTACCTCTCTATAACTCTACCATCTATCTCCCTTCCAGCTGCAGAAAGTAAGTTCTTTTATGTCTTCTCATGCATCATAAAGATAAAAAAATATTATGTCTCAACATCACACTTAAATCTACATAGATTTGTACAAATGTCTAAAGGATAAAGTGCTGTGAATGCAACCAAAACCATTTTTAGGAATAAGACACAATTGCTTTGGCTCTGTCTCTAACTAAACTGATAGCGATGAATCCTTGGAAGCTTTTCCCAAATGCTGTCTTCCACCTGCTTACCTGTTTGTTTGTCTGTTTGTCCCTTTTCTCACATTCCAACTAGCTGAGCAATTGAATCATACGATATTGATAACTGTTATTTTATTTCTTTCAAATTTTCTTTTCCTATATTTCTCCTCTATTTTTGAAGGAGGGTAGCTAAGAAACAGAGTCTCACTAAGTACTGCAGTCTGGCTGTCCCAAAACTCCACACATAGGGCAGGCTGACCTTCAGCTCACATTCCGTCTGCCTCGGCCTCCTCAAGACTGGGATTGGAGGCATGCACACTGTGCTTGACTTTTTGTTTTTCATTTCTCAAAAGAGTTCTTAATTAATGAGATGAGTAATAGAGTTGCTTGAGTAATTGGCAAAGACAAATTGACACAAGGGTCTTCAATTCATTTCCAAGGTCCCGGATACATCTAATCCATCACTTTACAGATGCTATAGATGTCTCAAAGAGCCATCTTTTGGACTCATTGATGTTTTTCTTTTTTTTTTTTCTTCTATTTTCTCTTTATTGACATGTGCTCTGCTCTCTAAATATAATTGACTTCTCTGCTTCTATCTAAGTAAGGTCTTGCATTTGAAATCCAGTAATTGCCCTAGATTATCATGCTCATGTTTGAGCCCATAGCTCACACTTGCACTGCCCAAACACCTACCCATTTCTCTAGCATCTAATATGTAATGAAAATATGAATATGATTCCATAGATAAAATGGTATCTAAGCAAATAAGCTCTATAGCCCCCACACACCTCCCTATCTACTTTAGTTACCCTCTAAACATATCTTGCCTTTAGATAGCCAACAAGATTTCAAACCACAGCAAGGCCTTTGCTGGGAAAGGGGGATCAAGCTATCCACTATTTCCCACCTAACTGCGAATCTTCTTCCCTTAGAGCAGAGGGAACAAAAATATCAACTTCAGAATATTATTTAGCAGCTTGTATGAAAACAATTCATTAATTCTAGACTCTGTGTGTGTGTGTGTGTGTGTGTGTGAGAGAGAGAGAGAGAGAGAGAGAGAGAGAGAGAGAGAGAGAGAGAGTGTGTGTGTGTTGGGGTGTGGCTACCTACTGATGTGCCTCATTTCCTTCAGCATTCACAGTGGTGGGGGAACTGAGTCATCCAAAGTCATTTTTCATTGTCAAGGCACTTTTGTGATCTCTGAGTAATCTGAAAGAAAAGGGCCCATGTGCCTAGAAATAACTTGGGAGGTTTTCTTTTCTCTGAATAGCTGAAGAACTACATGGGAGGCTGTCAGTACAGGATGTAAGATTCACACAGGCCACAAAAGCCCCTTCCTGCAGCATGGCATTACTCAGACCTGTTCCGTACTTCAGGCCCTTGCTGAGATGGTGTCCACACCACCCCCAGAATTTGATAGGCTAAAGGAATTAAGGGAGCTAAATCACCTGCCACTGCCTATGTACATAGTAACAGAAATGCTAGATCCTGTCTCGTGATTTCTTAACAGCTTGTGACAGTCCTTCTTATAAGTTTGTTTTCATGATCATCCTCTAGTGACAGATATCTGTATTAGGTCCTACCATGGACATATATGATATGCTGATAGGATTGGATGACCAATGGGAGTGAAGGTAACAAGTGAGGCTGTGATAAGATGGATAATTAAAAGCAGCAGAGCACATGGTTGCTCAAGCCAGAAGACTCCTGTTGGAATAACAGCCATTATAGACCCTCACTCTCAGTGAAGGGAATGCAGAATTCAGCCCTGCAGGTCTTAATAGCTACTGAAGCAATTAACGCCTATCAAGACAATTGATAAGAAGTCACATGACTCTATTTTTAAATAATCAAGTAGAAGTTTGGCCTAAAGAAAGAGTACTCAATGTTTGGATAAGAACTTCTGCTTAGGGATTCTTCTCTCCACATCCATAGAAGCTGGAATCCACACTCATGACTCATTTGTGGTCCTGGCACATTTGGAGGTGTTCTATGATTTAGGAAAGAGAAACCTGATACTTCCAACTGAAGTACTTTTTTTTTTTCTATTGCCATACACCGGATTAACATGATGAATGGTGTGCCGTTATTAAGGAATGAATAGGAGTGTGGGTATTGTCACACTTCTGCCTGGAATATGGATGAACAAGTATGTTCTTCTGCATCCATGATAAGAAAAGTGCATTAAGCACTTATTTGTGGATACTGCGGGAGACCACTGTGAATTTCATAGGCAGAAGGGGACAGTGATGACTATTTCCTATTACAAAGTAGTCCCAAGGTTATAGTTAAACTGCTTTGGAAGACCTGAAATAAAGCCTTCTCTTGAAGACTTCACAATCTTGTGAATTAATTTAATATGAACAAAACAGAGAGTTTGAGAACAATTGAAAATTAAGAAATACCTTTAATTGAGGGAAATAGATACCACTTTAGTATGACATTATGAGACATTTAGTAAGTCAAAGGAGGAAAACATTCATGAATTACTTGATTTCCTTGCAGGAAGCAGGGCCATATTAGTGAATAAGAAAGGGAAGCTTGGGAAAGTGAACGACGGCTGGATAGCAGGGTCTGATACTGCCGAGGAAGTTTGGTCTTGTGACACAGAACACAAAGTTACCTTCCTCTGACTCATATGTGACAAGACAGCTGACATCAAACCTATATCTATATAAGGGTATATCTAAGTAAATCTTATTGTTCCTATCCCTACAAAGCACATTCTTGGCAGACTGTTTCCCTAGCACACAGAGCCCTGAGTTTCAACTCTAGTAGCACATAAGCTAGGCATTGTGAAACAGATTCGTAACCTCAGTACTTGGAAAGGTAGAAAAAGAAAGATTAGGCATTCATAGCCAGCCTGGGCTACATGAGGTCTTGTCTCCAACAATAAACCTGGATCTCTAGAGACAGCTCTGTGACATGTGTGAGCAGAAAAGATGTGAAAGTCAGTATCATACCACGGTTTAAAAAAAAAAATCTCATTGTTGAAACACTATTGCTTTTGGTAAAGAAATGTATTTAAGCTTCCAATAGTGGAGATAATGAAGGAGGGCCCTTCCATCTATCATTAACACAGAAAGAAATACATTTAAAAATCCAAAACATGTAGTTCCTTAACTTTTTAAAACTTTTTGTTCTGTTTTTCTTTTATAAAAAGAGGGCATTTTCCAACCAAACACCCAACTCATCTATCCTCCCTCCCTCCGTCCCTCCCTTTCTCTCTTCCTCCTTCTCTCTCTCACTTGCTCCATCCCTGTTTCCTTCCTTTTCTCCTCTGTCACTCTTCCTCTTACTTTCTAAGACAAGCTCTCTTATCAAACTTGGAATTAGTTGTTTTGGTTATACTGGCTGGCAATATCAGCCCCTGGATCTGTCTGTCTTGGCACAGGGCTGTGGTTACAGATATGAGCTGTTCTGGCATTTACATGGTATTGGGAATCCTAAGTTAGTTCCTCATTGTTGTGTAGTAAAAGATATACACATCATCTCCCCAACCCCATAAGATATTATATAGAAGAGTACTGCTCAGTGAGATAAATCCAATATAATAACTTCCAATTCATAGAATATGAACGTCTTTGGAATTAATAGCTAATGACAAATAACTCAGTGATATATTGACAAAAATTAATATTGTTTTGTAATTTGTAGATAATAGACATATATAGGTGCATAGAAATAGGGAAAGAAAGGGGAGGTTGAAGGAGAAGAATGTGGTCAAAGCATATGATACACTTGAATAAAAATGTCTTTATTGAGTGCATCACTGTACCAGAAATGCATACTGAAGAAATAGTTTCTAATTTAAAGCCATTTTCACTTATACTTGAGTCATCAAATGTTTCTTTTCCATAATAATAGATGTGACTGGATGACTGAGCAATGTTTCATGGTTTTAGGATTCTTCTGTTTAGTCTTATGAATTTTTGCATTCTTTAAATATCTCCCCTTAAAAATCCTCTATGGTTCTTGCTTGATGCCTATAGACTTTGCTAATTCTAAGCTCCCTCAAATATATGTGGCTTATGAAAATTTTAATGAGCAATTTTTTGTTTGAATAAAAGAAGTTAATAATTTAATATGTTCATACACGTCATTTCTTCTATGGAATTTGATTTTATTTCTTAACAAATTTGCTCTTGCATCAAGGTAACAAGATATTTTCATGTAAAAATTAAAGCGTTCCTACTTAACATGAAGATTTTAATCCATATGGAAGTTATTGTATATCACATTAAGTAGGAATTTCATCTTTCTTCCTACCATCTGGATATCTAATTGTCCAAATATCACATATTGAATAATCCATGTTTTTCACTTTGATATGCAGTGCTAACTCTGTAGCTTACCTAATCCTGTAGCATTGTGGACCACTTTATGAGCTATTGGTTCCAACAAGATAGTTTATCTTTATGTTCCTCTCAGAACAAAATGTCATGTTTCTTCTGTTCTCTAAAAGTTTTAGTATCTTATGTGACTTTCTCTCATTGCTTTTCTTCAAAATTAAGTAATTCTTTACACTCTGTATTTCCATATGAATTTTAGAATCCATTCATGAATTTCAATGAAATATTGTTGGTCTATGGATACAAAGTGATAACCCACATATCCATCACAATTCCTAGAAATTATAAATATTCCCTTACTTAGAAGAAAAGAGACTGTTCAGATGTGTTAGGATAGTACTGTAAAATAGAGATATGAACCCAGAGCATCTGGAAGAGCCCTTAATGAAATCATATATGTATTATAGGAGGTAGGGGAGAGGATATTTGAATACATATGTACATGCATGTGCAGGTATGCACACACACACACACCCAGGGACACACATGAATGTGACATGAAAAGAAGCAGAAATTAGAGTAACACATGCCAAAGGATGAGAGTAGCTAAGAAATAGATTCTTTTTTATAGTTTCAGAAGGAGCATGGCCTTGCCAGCATCATGAGTTTATCTGAGGGATATGGGACTTTTGGCTTCTAGCCCCTAGAACTGTGAAAGAATATTTATTCTGTTTGCTATTACCAAAACCATGGTGACTTCTTACAAATAATATGTATTTTCTCATTACTATAGCAGAATTACTTGACTGAAGCAGCCTAAGGGGAAAGAGGTATGTCTTGGCTCATAGTTTCAATGGGTATAGACTGTCATGGAATGGAAGGTGTGGTGGGAGACTCATCTCTAGGGGTCTAGGGTTGATGCTGTTCACATCATGATTACCTAGAAAGCAGAAAGAAAGATCAGAACTGGAGGTTCACAGATCTTTCCAAACCTTCCCAGCCAGTCTCTTCTACAAGCAGGTCTCCAGTCCCCTCAACAGCACTACCAGCTACAGACAAAATGAAGAACATATTTCAGACTGAAGCCACATCCCTGTTCCCCCACAAACTCATGGACACTCATAGGCAAAATGCATTCAGTTCACCTTCAGGAGTCCCATATAACAGTCACCACCAAGCCCAAATTCTAAAGTCTCTCTGAGACTTAAACTATTAACTGTAAGCTCTTGCACTATAAAAAATATGTTACAATATCCCCATATACAATGTCACAAAACGCACCTTCTCATTTCAAAGGTTAAAGTTAACAATGAAACAAAGCAGGAGAAACATTAAACTCTGTAGCATTTGTGACACATAGGGGCATTGCCTCAGTTACAATGGACTTGGCAGGACACTCAGTGCCTTGTTGGGCCACCTTTCAATGTTTGCAGCTTTTCTCAGCCTGTTTTCCATCATTCACACCCTGAGATAGCCCCTTAAGTTTCTTCACACCTTCCTGCACAGTGCAGCAAGAAGTCCTATTCAGGCAATCTGACCCCTCTAGATATGCATTTCCTACTTCATCGCCATGTTTCTAGAATACTGGTGCAAACCCCATTGCCCCTCATCACTCTTGCATTAGGCATGCTTGCAAAATCAGAAACATGGGGTTCTAATGGCACCAAGTTCTTGTGCCATTGTGGATGGAGCTGGGTCCCGTTAGTACACAGCTGCTGGTCTACTGGTCACCTGAGTGGTTAAACCTGGGAAACTGTGAAATTTATTGTAAGGGAAACCCATGCTAAAAAGATGAAAAGTGTTCTAGATAAACTTTGGATTGTGGTAAAGTGATTGGGCATATAACTCATTGATTATTTAAACATCTCAGAAAAGACTAGAATTTGAGATGGCATAACCTAGGAAAGATCTTGCCTGACTGCAAGTTCGCCATAACAGATGTGAAAGACCCACAAAAATGCTCAGAATGTTGTAGCAAAAGAAGCACTAACAACCTAAAATGAAAAAGACAGAGAGTGTGAAATGGAAGGTAGCTTAAGACTTCCAAAACTCCATATGATGGACACATGCTAATAATAACACAGAGCCACGAACATATATGAACTTCAAAAGAGAATAACTTAAAGGGAAGCACTGAGGTCCAAACACTGATGCTGAAACTACAAGATTTTTATGCCCACATTAACAGCTATGACTTTTGAATTTTATTTACTCAAAAATTAACTTGTGACTGGTGATCATCTTTATTGTATTTTGACATCTTACATGTAAGCATGACTGTATCAATCATTTTAATTAAGCCTCTTTGGACAACTTTTTAATATCTTTTGTAAAGGTCATGTGCACATATTGTAATATCATCATTAAGGGACTTCTAACATCCTCTACTATTAGAAATTGGATCAGTATGCATCATTATTACAATATTTTGTCTGTTGTTCTTGAACTTAACAATTTTAGAGTATTTATATTGTATTTAGTATGCATTTTATATTAGTTTTTAGCACTCTACACACTTGTCTCCATTTTCTGTTTGGACAAGTGTTGTGTTCGCAAATGATAAGACATTTTTCCTTCCTCTTCTTTCTTATTTTCTTCTTCCTTAGAATACTACCAAATGACTTTATTTTAATGATAGTTGGTTTTTGGTAAAAATGATTATTTTGTGAGTTTTTAATAGATAATCTAAAATCATTTTTAAAAATCGCTTTTACTTGTAATGTACTAAAAGATAACATAATTAGGTTGCAATAATCAAATAATTTTCTTTAAATTGATTATATCTTTTCCTAAACTACTGATTTATGTTTATAAAACATCACATGTTTGTTAATTAGCTGTTTGATGTTTCTATCAGGTTGAGAATATTCTCAGTTATTGTATCTTCAAATGTCTTCCCCATTCTTTTCTCGCCCAGAAATGTATACATATACTATTCTTTCTGTGACCCCTATATATGCACAGTATGTTATGGTCCATCCTCTTGCCTCTCCAGTCTTTATTCTTAATATATTCTTTTGATCCAACATCGAATTCGTCATCTGTCTGCTCTACCATTGCACCTACTTAGATTCATCCATTATTCCATAATTATGGTTACTGTTAATATTTCTAAAAATACATTTTTCATTGAAATAAAAGTTACATCCCTTTCCCTCCTCTCTTTCCTTCCTGCAGCTTCTCTCATTCCCTCAGTCAAGTTGATAGCCTTTTTTCTTTTATTATTATATAAATATACATATATGTATGTAGGAATAAATATATATGTATACCATGTATATATGAATACACACACACACACACAAGCACAACCAGAACATCTCTTCTTTGTTGTCTGTGTATATTACGTGGTCTTAGAGTTGACCACTCTGCATTAGACAACCAGTAAGGAAGATGACCCCTGGGAGAGGCTGGTTCTCCTTCTCCTCCCAGTTTTTAATTCCTTGTAATTCTTGTCTGGGAGGGAGTCCTGGGAAGTTCTCCTGCTTCTACATTAACCTGTCCATTGACATTGTTATTGTTCTAATGTTGTTTATGCAGATATTTCCAGTACAGTTGATTTCATAAAAGACTTCCTGGTATCCTGTCTCTTACAGTCTTTCTGTCCCCCTCTTCCTCAATGTTTTCTGAGCCATAGATAAAGGAGCTTTAATTGTAGATGTATCTTATATAGGACTGGCTCCCCATAATCTATTTCTGTGTTGTATCCAGATGTAGTTTTCAATGATGGTTTCCATTTTCTATAAAGAGAGGTTTCTTTGAGGAGGGGTGGTAGCCACATTCATTTGTGGGTACAAGGGTAAGATTTAGGAGGTAGTAAGTAAGGGGTTATGTTGGTCTAATAAAGTTATTGTAGTAGATTCTTTTCTAAGGTTTATGACCTTACTCACTCAGGAAAGTTTGCAGTTCCAGGCACGATTGGTCTGTTATTTCATTAGAGTTTCAAAAGAAAACTTACTGTCTCTTCTCCCTTTCTCTTATATTCCAACATCATTTTTATAAATATTCTGCTGTAAGCATTGTTGCATATGCTCTAGTATCTTGTAAATATGCTACTGTTTGATTCTCTAGGGTTGTTTTATGGATTTATTCTTGAATTTTTTAGTTATCTTTAAGTTATTTAAAATTAAAATATGGGTGTCATATACCTATCCGTTCTTAATTTCTATGCATTACTTTATAGTAATAAAGAACATGTTTGGCATTAAATTCTTTTATATTGTCGAGACTTTACTGTTAATACTGTGAATACACTGGTTGGTTGGTTATCATAAATATTCCTTGAAAATACTATGTATTAAGTTTGTGTAGTGTTTTAAATGAAAATGGCCTCCATACACCTATAGGGAGTGGCACTGTTAAGAGGTATGGCCTTGTTAAAGTGGATAGGGTCTTGTTGGGGGAAGTTTGTCACTAGTATTGAGGTTTCAGATGTTCAAACTAAGCTCAGTGTTATTATCTATTCATGCTGCCTGCCAATCTGGATGTAGAATTCTCAGTTACTTCTCCAACATCTTGACTGCCTGCATGCTGCCAAGCGTCTTACCCTAACCCTTCCTTCCACTACATCAGCTTTCAATGTCCTTAAGTATGTGTTCCACTTCTCTAATTCTCTCTAAAGCTACATCAACTTACATTTTGAGGATTTTTGTTTACTGTCTCTATTTAATGCCTAGTCTTCTGGGTGTGTTCTTTATTTGAATATCTTTTGTTTGTCTGTTTTTCATTAAGTATTCTTTCATGATTTAATATTTCAAATACCTTAGAGCTCTTTTTTGAGTCTCTTTCAGATCTTTGTCTTATCTCAAGTTTTTAAAATAACTTTCTTCTTTTGTTTTCAAACAAGGAAACTTTGTCAGAAAGAGTATCAGTTTCTTTTGAACAATTTCTATAGAGTTATCCCAGAAGAGTGGGTTTATCTTCATTTTTGCTGGCTGACTTGTGTTCTAAGTTAGCTTGAACTAATATGTCACTAGAAATTCAAACCATAGGAATGTGTATGTGTGTGTGTGTGTGTGTGTGTGTGTGTGTGTGTGTGTATTCTATGACTCCCAGAGCTTTCTTCCTCCTTTATCATTATAGCACTAAGATCTTTATCCAATCAAGATTCTTTTTATAGTTCCTGACCTACAAAATTACATTGTATCCAGCTCATTGCTGCGGTAGGCTTAAGTCAACATCTTTTCTTGTGGTTTGAATGAGAAATGTCCCAAAGGCTTATATGTGTGAACACTTAGTCTCTAGTTACTGGCAACTCTTGGGAAGATTATGGAAACCTTAGGAGGTGGAAGCTTACAGGGGAAAGTTAAGTCACCAGGGGAAGCCTTGAGGCTTTATTGCCCAGATCTACTTCTCGATGCTGATGCAATATGACTAGCTACTGTTCTTGCCACTATACCTTCTCAGCCATGCTGGATTGTATCCCTTTTGAACTGTAACCTAGAATATACCCTTTGCCCTTTAAGTTGCTTTTTCTAGGTCCAGATATAACACATAAAATATATCTCTGTTTTGTTATTAAACCTCATGTCCTAATCTCATCAATATCTAAATACAATCTATGAATCACTGAAGATCTCCCAGTATATGAATCTACCAGCCTGATTACCATTTCCCAACTTCTGACATTTGAAAGCACCACATTATTTTTATTGAATAAGATATGTTTTTATTTTATAAAATTTATTATTTTGTACATTTTTATTAATATAATTACACCACTTTTACCTTCATTTTATTTTTCCTAATACTTCTTATTTTATAGAATGGAGCTGCTGTTATTCAGTTTTATTCCATTTCTACGTGCTTAGAAAAAGAGCACAATGGGCATTAGCTCACTTAC
Source organism: Mus musculus (assembly GCF_000001635.26). Lineage (NCBI taxonomy): Eukaryota > Metazoa > Chordata > Mammalia > Rodentia > Muridae > Mus > Mus musculus. The sequence continues at coordinate 12,773,667 of NC_000068.7, forward strand.
TTTCTAATAAACTGTACTGGCTGTGAAAGCAAGAGCACCTGAATTCAAATTTCCACATAAAAGCCAGGCACAGCCATGTGTGCCCAGAATTCCATGATTGGAGACAGAGTCAGGTAGATCCTGCAAGCTGTCTATCAAGCATCATAGATGGAAGGAATGATTCAGATTCCCCGAGAGTCCTTGTTTTAAAAGGTAATATGGAACATGACAAGGAAGATCCCATCATCCTCTAGAGTCCACATAATTGCCTATGGGTACACACACCTGCAGATGCACACACACACACACACACACACACACACACACACACATATATATATACATACCACACCATACACACATCATATTAGGCTTTCAATTTTATCACTACCTTATAATTAGCCTTATCATTATGCTATATCATGACTATAACTTTGTATTTTTAATTGTTCCATAGCATTCCAGTACAACATTTCAGTACAGAGCATTTCATGTAATGAGATATTTTTTCCAACCACATTTTAAACCATAAGTAGTATGGTATGGTTTGTTTGTTTGTTTGTTTGCTTTTAGAAACCAGTGGCATGGTTCAAAGGACATGTCTAACATCCATGAGGACCTGGGTTCAATTCTCTGGTACTATCAACAGAACAGAACAAAAACAAAAATGTGTTTTATTGCATAAAGGATGGAAAAATACATATTTCTTTATGTCTAGTATTTTTTCATCTTCCTATAATGTTGACATATTTGTCACAAAGTGAGATCATAAATGATACCTGCCTACTTTTGCTTTCCATAATTTCCTCTATACTGACCCATATTGTTCAAGGTAGAAATTCTTTAAAGACTGTATGTATGTATGTATGTATTTATGAATCTGTCTGTCTATCTATCTATCTATCTATCTATGTATCTATCTGAAATATTTCCACTATCCATATATTTAGTTTTCCCCTATTTGCTAATTTTAATGAATGCTTAGGTTTATTATTTTAAATAGTGCTTAAATAAATATGGATGTCTCTTATCCATACCAATTTTGATGCCCCTGATTATATATCCAGAAGTAGGATTTTTGAGTATTATAGTAATAGTACTTTTGGGTTATTATTTTTTTTAAAGAGAGGCCTCTGTACTATTTAACTGTTTTATGTGGTTGGGTACTTATGTTGGATTCATAAGTATTTGTGTAAGTAACAACATGACAAATTCTTTTAAACAAATCTTGTAGCTCTTATGTTATTGCTGATTTAGAGTTGACTTACAGAAATGGGACAGTCAATTCAAAGTTGTAAGCAAATGGACGAGGCTTGCTACTTATTGTTAATGACATTGCTTTCTAAACTTATATTACAAATGCCTAAAATTTCTCCCAAAGAGCACAAAGGACCAGCTTTATATCTATCTTTATAAATACCTAAAAAATTTTGTCTTTTTTTCAAGTTTTGCGAAAATGGTGGGCAAAATGTCTGACCTAAGTGCTTAAATTTGCATTTCCTTAATAACAGATTTCATGTTATAGGTTCATTCTCTTGTGGTCTGTATATTCATGCCTCATTACTATTTCACTATTGGGTATTTCTGTTAGATTCTTTATTTGAAAAGAAATTTGGAAAACATGCATGATGGAAAATTAATGATATTCTAAGTTATGAGTGGCTTTTTTTTCCGGTTTTGTTGAGATGAGCTCTCAGGTAGAGAGAATTGGTCTTGAACTAGCTATGTAGCTGACCCTGGCCCTGAACTCCTGGTTCTTCGCACTGCTCAAGTTCTGGGAGTGCTTTATTGATATAGAATCTGTGGTTCCCTTAGAAAAACAGGGCAAATTTATATTGACTGAAGCTTTCCCACATACCAGATAAATAAGTGTGTGCTGACTTCCTTCTGTTCACACTCAACCAACAGGCTGTATGTCGATGGATGAAGCCTGTAATACTGGGAGCTCCGTGAAAAGCAATACAATCCCCACTGGTTTTTCTCCATGATTGTTAGCAAGCAAAATAGGCTGCTATGGCACTCGCTGCCTGGACCTCTGTGGTTTATTTCTTCCACCTGGTTCTTTGGAGAGTTTTATCGCACACAAATGGCATTCTCTGAGCCATCACCATGGAAACCCAAGGATTCCTATACTACTTCTGTAGAATGTAGCCTATCTAAACTAGAGGATGGAATTCACATCTCATAGTTCCTGTCTCACAGTAACTTTGACCATCATGTCAGTGGGAATGGGTATTTGAAGTCCTTTCTTGTATAGGGGAAAATTTCACCTGCCTGTTAAGAAGTCCTCCATGTTCTTATTTGATTGTTTGGGGTTTTACATTGTTGGCACTGCAGACTGAATGCACAGCTTTGGAAATTCCTGGCAAACACTTTCCTACTGAGATATATTACCAATTCGTTCATGTACACACACACACACACACACACACACACACACACACACACACACACACACAGTTTTTATTGTTAATTATGTATCTGCATGTATGTGTGTAGGTACCTGCAGAGGCAAGGAGATAGCACTGGATATCCCTGGAGTTGGAGATAAAGGTGTTCATGATCTTCCTTAAATGAGGCTTAAAACAAAACCTGGGCTCTCTGCAGAGTACTTGCACTCTCCCTGACTGAGTCATTTATCTAGCCCATATATTTTATGTTTTATTAAGTCTCTCAGGCTAGCCTCGAACTTGCAACCCTCATTCCTTTGCTTTTCAAGTAGTGGAGACTGCAGTACTATGTCTAGTGACCTCTAAAGACATTCAGTGTGCACTCAAATTTGAGAATTATGGAGCAGGGTGGGGGAGAGGGTATAGGGGGCTTTGGGGGTAGCATTTGAAATGTAAATGAAGACAATATCTAATTTAAAAATTCAAAAACATGAGAATTATGGAGTGAGACCTCATAATTCAGAGACCTCAGCTTCTAATCTGTGTTCTTACTCTAATTCAGCAACCAGAGGAAAGTTACCCACTCAAAGTTGTTTACTCTCTGTACCTCAACTTCCCTGTTTACAATGTATTAGAGGCCAAAGAATCTTCAAAAGTGATTTAAGGCTCAATCCAAATTATTTTGTAATAGGTTTCAAGTTATTTTTGATTTTGTCATTAAAAATAAACTGTGGGCCATAGGAGAGCCTCGACCTCCAACAAACAGCATGTTCTTCAATAGAAGCAATCAATGGAACTAGGAATAATTGAAAACAAATGCATGAATTCTGGAGACAATCCAGAGATGGCTGACTGCATTTGAAGCCTGCAATATGTCTATGGGCAAAGACTTGAGATTCCTCCTTCTTCTGCGTCTGTCATCTGTCTGTCTGTCTTGCCCTGTTTCAAGATGAAAAAGACTGGCTTCTGCCTGCATGTGGTTCACCCAGCTCCTTTTCTTCATCTGGCTCATTTGATCTTAATTACCGGGCTGCTTCTTGCCTCACAGCCGCTTGTTTAAGGAACATATGGCAGGAGGTGCTGATCACAGGCAGCAGACAATGTGTTACTAAAAGGAGAAGAAATTTTCCTTTACATAAGAAGCCATATGTGGTCCAAATTTATCCATACTGTATTACTGCTCTGTGTATTTAAAAAAAAAAAACTTCTCTGGTATTTCACAGGTATTGGTTTCAAACTCTTGTATATTTGATAAAGACCTGCTAAACATTGGCTGGGATTTTTTTTTTTTTTTAGTTTGTCTTATAATACTCTTGGATCCTTTGTTCACATCAGCAACAGTGGGATACAACATCTACTGCCTCCTCTTGATTCACCCCCTTAGAGTACCCTCAGATCTTTGGTCTCAGTGGGTGTTGTCAAGGTGCTCTTTCCTTGAAAGCAGTCTAACTGCCAAAGTCCCCACACTTCTGCTGCACAAGGTGGGAGAACAGACTATTCCTTCCCCAGGTCCTGACTCTTTGTCCCTCTCAATGAGACAGGGAGTCTCTGGAGCTTTACTCTTCAACACCTCAGAAAACACCTGCATAGCATCAAAGCTATGGATCATGGCCGACTGCCAGCCATCTGGCTGTGGCCCTCTACAAATCTCCTTCAATGCACTTCCCCTTTAAAGTCTTGTCTCGAAATCCTCTTTCACTCTCACCCAGCTTCATTTGCTTTCCACCACCTCTGGCCATTGGGCCTTTCAGAGAAAGCATTAGACACAAGGACTGCTGAGTTTCCTTCTGGCTTACAGCAGCTCTGCCTTGCCATCATCCTCAGAGCTGAGTATTTCCTACTGTGGCACCTACAAGATCTAATTGCTTGGCATGCTGCTTCTGACATCACGGTCTGTTGCCATGGAAAGTGCCTCCAATTCAGTAGGATGACTTATCTGCCAGAAGGAGAGGATGCTTAAGAGGAAGACATTTGTTTAAGCATAAATATCTTTGATATTTAGCAAAGAGGCAAGAGACACTGTAGAGGACAACAGAGGAAGCAAGAATTCCAATTTTCATGCTTCTTGGCTCTCAGGGCTCCTCTTAGGTACAAGCCAGGTGTTCAACTTTCTTTAGGTCTTCACATCATGTAAGAACGTCAAGGTGATTGTTACTTTAGCTCTGGGGTTCACTGGGAATAGTGTCAGTGCTTGGAAGTGCTCAGAGTTCAAAAAGCAGAGCATCATTTAAAATATTACATCAACTTCTTGATGTTTCTATCAAATAATTCTCTGGGTAGAAAGATGAGCAGTCGTCATTCTAAATAGAATTGCTCATCTCAGAGAAGTGATATCAATGAAGGTGGTTTACAGATAATTCAAGCTAGTTTTCCCCTTGTATATTTCTGATAAGACCAGCATCCCCATATTTGCTCCTTCAAATTCCTCTAATAATGTCTACTGTTGAATTGATGGGGTTTCCATGAACAGCCTTGCCAAAACTCCAAATCCATTCTCATTACCTAGATGCAACAATGCCATGGCAGTTGACAACATTGTATCTGGAAAATTGTTAAGAGTTATGGTTTTCTCCATTTGGTAGCTTGTAATTTGGTACTTAGAATTCTAGGCAAGACAGCAAATTTGAATAAATGTGTCTACATATCCTAGACACAACTTTTCTCAAATCATCTTAAAATGGAATGTTTAAAAAGAAGACAAAACTATCTCATATGCTTGGTCCTGGACACTCTAGATCTGCAAAGAAAGTTCGAGAAACTTATGCAAATAGAGCAGTATGGGGGCCTGGGGCCATCTGGTCACAGATTGCTTATGTGCAAAGTTAGAAGCCCTTAAGTTGGTCAGACAGAAGAAACTAAGCAAAGAATTTCTGATCTTTCTCTTGGTGTGTTAGGGTTTCTACTGCTTTGAAGAAACACCATTACTAAAAGCTACCTGGGGAGGAAAGAGTATATTTGCCCTATATATCCAGATTCATGGTATACCAGGAAAGCCAAGGCAAGACCTCAAACTGGGCAGGAATCTGGAGGCAGGAGATGATGCAGGAGCCATGAATGAATGCTTCTTACTGCCTTGCTCTTTGTGTCTTGCTTTATTAAAAGCCCAGGATCACCAGCGCAGGAGTGTCCCCATCCACAATGAGCTAGGTCTTCTCACATCAGTCACGAATTACAGAAATGCTCTCCAAGCTTGCCTATATCCCAATCTTCATTTTCTCATCTGGGCTTCCTTCTGTAGTTTATATGAAGTTGACATAAACTAGCTAGCACACTTAGTCTTATCAGACCTGAGAAACAGGTACCAGGCACCAGAGTGTATGTTCCTTTTAGGGACTGGAAGTAATGAACACTTGATTCTCATTGGCAATATAATATCTCCTACTAGAAGCTTAGAGGCCTGAAAGAGTTGAGCAGAATGGACAAGCACTGTCAGTTACTATGTTTAATGTAGAAAAAAATGCATTGCATGAGAGAGAACTGCTGGTTGAGACCTTATGGTGGTCTTACTCACTTTCCTACAAGTTACTGTTGGAAGCATTTGGAACATGTTAGCATCACAAGATCCAGGCCTCTCTGGTACACTTGGTGAACTATGTCTGGAGTATTTGAACAATAGCCTCTGTATCTGAAAGTAAAGTCAATTTGGTTCACAACATGAACTGTGGTTAAAGTGATTGCTGGGGTTGGGCAGGCCACGGGGAAAGGTATGAATAGTCAAAGAGAGGAAAATATCCAAGGATTCTGTGTGGAGATTTTCACTAGCATCCATTTCTTATATGTGATTGTCATTGCAGGGAACAAGAGGATGATCTAGTCAGTTTTCTTCTCTTCTCTTTTCTTCTCTTTTCTTCCTCCCTCCCCTGGGAAAACCTGAGGTCACTTTTCACCTCTTCCTAGACAACGCAGAGTTAAGGATCTGAGCTTCACTACTTTAAATCACAGCTTCATTTTCTACAAGCTGCTGCTGTCAGCAATAAATTAATAAAACTATGTTGTTATGATTTCTCCATTTGTCAAGTGGATGACACTGGTACTTACCTCATAGGGCTGTTGTGCGTTTTACATTGAGTGTTCACTTCAACATAGGAGAAAATTTGCATGCGCAAATACCCTAAAATAAGGAACAATACAAAATAAGCAAAAACAAAATTGCTGTGGTTTTAAAAATCTCAGAAGTTGAATGTGGTGATACATGCCTGTAATCCCCAGCACTCTAGAGGCTGAGGCAAGAAAATCTCTAAAAGTTCAAGACCCACCCAGGTCTACATAATGAAACCCTGTCTTAAAAAAAAAATCAATCAAATATAATCAGAAAAAGAAAAAGAGCAAGAAACAGAAGACTGGATAATACTGTAACAGCATTGTGAATTAAATAAAATGTGGCAATATTTTTTCAGAAGCCAGAGAAAAATGACAGCAATAGTGAAATGATGTGTATATAAAGTATATCACCATGAGGTAAGTATGTGGGATTCTGATGAGTGATACGAACCAGCTTCCAGCAGAGAGAAAAAGCAACAGAAAAATCACCAAACAATAATAATTTCACTTCTGATAGTGGGTCGTTTTACAGTGGGCATATGACTGTAACAGACCCCTGACCTTAAAACCCATTTCATAGGCCCCAACACCTGACAAGATGGGAACAAAGACCTACTCCATAGTTCCAGGAGAGTTTCTGAGTAAGAAGTCCTGAATGTAGTAACTTTGCATTGGGCTTCTGTGGTTCCACTTGTTGCTAACTCAAGTGTGCCCGTCAGAATTAGGTTTGGTGCATGAAAGACAAAGGGCTTGAAGGCTCAAGGTTCGAGACCTGGGACTGCATGACCTGGACAGGTTTCCCATGCCACCGCTGAGCAGCAGTAAGGCCTTTCTTTTTTTATTTTAAAAGTACATAGTAAGAATTTAGTTTCTTTAAAGTCCTAGTTATGTTATATGAATACATTTTTGTTTTAATCCCACAGGTGGGATAAAAGGCTACTTCATAACAGGCGATTATGATTTGCCTCATGCACTAGCAGGGGCATGGTTTTTGGCAGCTACAGTGTCTTAGTCAGGGTTTCTATTCCTGCACAAACATCATGACCAAGAAGCAAGTTGGGGAGGAAAGGTTTATTCAGCTTACACTTCCACACTGCTGTTCATCACCAAAGGAAGTCAGGACTGGAACTCAAGCAGGTCAGGAAGCAGGAGCTGATGCAGAGGCCATGGAGGGATGTTCTTTACTGGCTTGCTTCCCCTGGCTTGCTCAGCTTGCTTTCTTATAGAACCCAAGACTACCAGCCCAGAGATGGTACCACCCACAAGGGGCCCTTCCCCCTTGATCACTAATTGAGAAAATGCCTTGCAGCTGGATCTCATGGAGGCATTTCCTCAACTGATGCCCCTTTCTCTGTGATAACTCCAGCTGTGTCAAGTTGACACCCAAAACCAACCAGTACGATTGACCCCTTGTCAACTTGACACACAAACACATCACTAGTAAGCCTCAACCCTTAGTTCTTATTCATCCCCAAGATCTTAAATAACTTTAAAAGTCCCACAGTCTTTATATATTAAAAGTTCAATCCTTTAAAAATATCCAATATCTTTTAAAATCCAAAGTCTTTTTATAATTAAAAGTCTCTTAACTGTGGGATCCACTAAAATATTTTCTTCCTTCAAGAGGGAAAAATATCAGGGCACAGTCACAATCAAAAGCAAAAATTAAACTCCAACTGTCCAGTGTCTGGGATCCAATTCATGATCTTCTGGGCTCCCCTAAGGGCTTGGGTCACTTCTCCAGCCATGCCCTTTGGAGCACACACGTTGTCTTCTATGCTCCAGCTGCCTGTAGTCCACTGCTGCTGCTGTTCTTGGTGTTCATCTCTTGGTCCTGGCATCTCCGAAACACTGCTGTCTTTCACTGTAACTTGGCCTCAACAATAGCCTTTAATAGGCTCTCTTCATGGTGCCAAGCCTCAACTCCTTTGCATGACCCCTTCAGTCCTGGGCCATCAATTACAACTGAGGCTGCACCTTCACCAACGGCCTTGCATGGCCTCTCACAGTGCCGATCCTTAGCTGCTCTGCATGACCCCTTCATGCCTTCAAAACCAGTACCACCTGGGTAACTCTTACACATTACCAAGTCCAGCCACAGCACAAGGTACAACCTTGGTTATCTCTGGAACACAGCCTCTGTGCTCTCAGAAAACACTTCCCAGAAGATGTCACCTCAATGATGCTGGTCTCTTCTTAATCACCGCTAATTTCTTAGCTCCAGATAACCAGCATCAATAGTCCCAGTAATGCAAAAGTTTTGCTTTAGTTGTTCTGGTATCTTGTTAATCACAGCTGATTCTTCAGCCCCAGCTAACCAGAACCACAGAATCTTCACAATCCAAAATAACAATGGCCCTGAAAAGAGTCTTTAATTTTCCCTCTGAAATTTCACAAGCCAGGCCTCCATTTTCTGCACTGTTCTCAACATTATCTTCCAAGCTCCTACACAACATCTCACAGAGCTCAACACTGAATGGATCTTCTGGCCCAAGGTTCCAAAGTCCTTCACAGTCGTCCCCAAAACATGGTCAGGTTATCACAGGAATACCCCACTCTGCTGGTACAAATTTGTCTTAGTCAAGGTTTCTTCCTGCACAAACATCATGACAAGAAGCAAGTTGGGGAGGAAAGGGTTTATTCGGCTTACACTTCCATACTGCTGTTCATCACCAAAGGAAGTCAGGACTGGAACTCAAGCAAGTCAGGAAGCAGGAGCTGATGCAGTGGCCATGGAGGGATGTTCTTTACTGGCTTGCTTTCACTGGCTTGCTCAGCTTGCTTTCTTATACAACCCAAGACTGCCAGCCCAGAGATGGTATCACCCACAAGGGGCCCTCTCCCCTTGATCACTAATTGAGAAAATGCCTTGCAGCTGGATCTCATGGAGGCATTTCCCCAACTGTTGCTCCTTTCTCTGTAATAACTCCAGCCTGTGTCAAGTTGACACCCAAAACCAGTCAGTACATACAGATAGTTTAATTCTGGGAACTTTGGAGAGTGTATAAATGAGAGAGCCCTGAGAGGGTCTGAGGTGTCTGCTGCTCATTTGACGGCTGCCTCCACTGCTGCTGATCCCTGTTGCTAGTTTCTGCTGGCTCCTGCTGTATTTGCTGGATTACTGGATATTCTGACAATGAAGATTAGACTTGCCCCTAGGATCCTGTCTTAGTCAGGGTTTCTATTCCTGCACCAACATCATAACCAAGAAGCAGTTGGGGAGGAAATGGTTTATTCAGCTTACATTTCCACATTGCTGTTCATCACTAAAGGAAGTCAGGACTGGAACTCAAGCAGGTCAGAAAGCAGGAGCTGATGCAGAGGCCATGGAGGGATGTTCTTTACTGGCTTGCTCAGCCTGTTCTCTTATAGAACCAAGACTACCAGCCCAGAGATGGCACCACCCACAAGGGAACCTCCCCCCTTGATCACTAATTGAGAAAATGCCTTACAGCTGGATCTCATGGAGGCATTTCCCCAACTGAAGCTCCTTTCTCTGTGATAACTCCAGACTGTGTCAAGTTGACACAAAACTAGCCAGTATAGAACCCTTCACCCCTAATGAGCAGGAAGTATAGTCTAAAAGAGGTCCATACTCTCTTTCACCACTAACCTTCTTTCTTTCCTACCCAGTGTTGGGGGGTTGGAAAGGATTAGAGTAGAATAAAGGTTGGAAGGGTGATAGATATAAGAATCCACTAAAATAGCCAAAAAAAAAAAAAATACCAACAAGAGTGTTCATGTTATGGATTCTGGTGGGCTTACCTAGCAACACACACTACATCTTCAACTGCTAACAGTTGAGAGTGTAACAAAATCCAAGAACTCGTATGTTGCAGAATTCTCCATAGCCAATCACTTTAGAGCAGTGGGAGGCTTGTGACTGGACAAGAGAAGGGAGGTGGAGTGAGGATTTGAGGAGACAAAGAGAGAGGTCTGAGGAGGAGAGGAAGAACCAGAATGGAGTCTGACATGGTGTTATGAAAAGGTTAGTATAATTGAGTTAAAGCTTTATCATTATCATTTGTCTCTGAAATTATTGTGTTGGCATTTTGATTCTACCGGGTAATTAGGTGTTGAGATGGTTAACCAGGTATATGTGGGGCATTGTGTGAAAGTGAAAGAAATCAGGCTCCCCATCTGAGAGATGGCCTGGTGGGAGCCATGTGCCCTAGCAGGGCTAGTGAGCTAACAGGCTGAGAGAACTAGTGAGTGAGATCACCTGGCACAGGGGCTAACTCTAGATATTTCCCACAACACTTGCACATGAAACTGAGTTGATAAACAATTAAGAGGCCTACACATGGACTAGAAATACTGGATGGTAAAGAGCTTCTACATTAGAATCAGGCAGTAGATGCTGAAGAGTAAGAGGAAACAAATTATTCCATCCAACATCAAGGACATTCGCTCCTCGTTCAACTCACATTCATTGAGCTTGGTGGCATTGTAATAATTGGGGATATAGTAAAAATCAGACATATTCCTCTTTTGGAACTCATGATCTTATATTCCTAATAAGCACAAAATGCTTTCTTAGGGTGCTTAGCCCTACATGAGATGTCTATATCATACCCTACTTTCCCAAGGTTCAAGTACCAACATTGAAAAGGCGATAAAATATTGTAAGAGCCAAAAGTTCAGGAAAACTGCTGTAAAAGAGTCCCCCAGACATGACATGGATATTGGGCTCATTATCTCACAGTAGTTGTTTTTTGTTTTTGTTTTTGTTTTTTTTTTGTTTTTGTTTTTTTTTTTTTGAATCTGTTAGATATTTATTTATTTATTTATTTATTTATTTTATTTTTCTACTTCACCTGAATTACAAAGTTCTTAAAACTTGGTTTTATCACAGATAACTTAATGAGGTTTTTCTTTTTTTTCTTTTTTTTTAAATTAGGTATTTAGCTCATTTACATTTCCAATGCTATACCAAAAGTCCCCCATACCCACCCACCCCCACTCCCCTACCCGCCCACTCCCCCTTTTTGGCCCTGGCATTCCCCTGTTCTGGGGCATATAAAGTTTGCGTGTCCAATGGGCCTCTCTTTCCAGTGATGGCCGACTAGGCCATCTTTTGATACATATGCAGCTAGAGTCAAGAGCTCCGGGGTACTGGTTAGTTCATAATGTTGATCCACCTATAGGGTTGCAGATCCCTTTAGCTCCTTGGCTACTTTCTCTAGCTCCTCCATTGGGAGCCCTGTGATCCATCCATTAGCTGACTGTGAGCATCCACTTCTGTGTTTGCTAGGCCCCGGCATAGTCTCACAAGAGACAGCTACATCTGGGTCCTTTCGATAAAATCTTGCTAGTGTATGCAATGGTGTCAGCGTTTGGATGCTGATTATGGGGTGGATCCCTGGATATGGCAGTCTCTACATGGTCCATCCTTTCATCTCAGCTCCAAACTTTGTCTCTGTAACTCCTTCCAAGGGTGTTTTGTTCCCACTTCTAAGGAGGGGCATAGTGTCCACACTTCAGTCTTCATTTTTCTTGAGTTTCATGTGTTTAGGAAATTGTATCTTATATCTTGGGTATCCTAGGTTTTGGGCTAATATCCACTTATCAGTGAGTACATATTGTGTGAGTTCCTTTGTGAATGTGTAACCTCACTCAGGATGATGCCCTCCAGGTCCATCCATTTGGCTAGGAATTTCATAAATTCATTCTTTTTAATAGCTGAGTAGTACTCCATTGTGTAGATGTACCACATTTTCTGTATCCATTCCTCTGTTGAGGGGCATCTGGGTTCTTTCCAGTTTCTGGCTATTATAAATAAGGCTGCTATGAACATAGTGGAGCATGTGTCCTTCTTACCAGTTGGGGCATCTTCTGGATATATGCCCAGGAGAGGTATTGCTGGATCCTCCGGTAGTACTATGTCCAATTTTCTGAGGAACCGCCAGACGGATTTCCAGAGTGGTTGTACAAGCCTGCAATCCCACCAACAATGGAGGAGTGTTCCTCTTTCTCCACATCCTCGCCAGCATCTGCTGTCACCTGAATTTTTGATCTTAGCCATTCTGACTGGTGTATCTCACAGTAGTTGTGACTGTCTACAAAAGACCTGTGCGAGAAAAAAGCATTTAATGCTAACATGGACTGGTGAGGGATTCATGAGGCCCTGGCCCTAGCAGAGCAGCTATTGAAAGTTAATAGTTGGTGTTTTAGTCCCTGGGAGCTCTGGGGGTACTGGTTAGTTCATATTATTGTCCCTCCTATGGGGCTGCAAATCCCTTCAGCTCCTTGGGTACTTTCTTTAGCTCCTTCATTGGGGACCTTGTACTCTGTCTAATGGATGTTTGTGAGTATCCACTTCTGTATTTGTCAGGCACTGGCAGAGCCTCTCAGGAGACAGCAATATCAGGCTCCTGTCAGCAAGAACTTGTTGGCATCCACAATAGTATCTGGGTTTGGTGATTGATGGGACTCATGTTTCCAGCTGCATATGTAGCAGAGGATGGCTTAATTGGACATCAATGGGAGGAGAGGCCCTTGGTCCTGTGAAGGCTCTATGCCCTAGTGTAGGGGAATGCCAGGATTAGGAAGTAGGAGAGGGTGGGTTGGTGAACAGGGAGATGAGCGACAGGATGGGGGAGGGAGTTTTCAGAGGGGAAACCAGGAAAGGGGATAACATTTGAAATATAAAGAAAATATGCAATAAATAAAAAAGAAAAAGAAAAATGCCCATGTTTTGATAGCTAGAATGTGAATGTTTGGATATCTGGAAAAAAACATATATTGTATCAATAAGAGGGTGGAATGACTGCAGGTCTCTCCCTATGAACCTGTATACCAACAAGATTTTGCTAGGAGGACCCTGATAGAGCTATGTCTTGTGAGGCTATGCCAGTGCCTGGCAAATACAGAAGTGGATGCTCACAGTCATCTATTAGATGAAACACAGGGCCCCCAATGAATGAGCTAGAGAAAGTACCCAAGGAGCTGAAGGGGTCTGTAACCCTATAGGAGGAACAGCAATATGAACTAACCAGGACCCCCAGAGCTCATGTCTCTAGCTGCATATGTAACAGAAGATGGCCTAGTTGGCCATCAACAGGAGGAGAGGCCCTTGGTCTTGTGAAGATTATGTGCCCCACAACAGGGAAATGCCAGGGCCAGGAAGCAAGAGTAGGTTGGGGAACAGGGCGGGGAAAGGGTATAGGGAACTTTTGGAGAGGAAACTAGGAAAGGGGATAGCATTTGAAGTGTAAATAAAGAAAATATCTAATAAAAAAAAGGAAAAATAAAACAATCATCTCCTACCTATTTGTGGAGAGCAGCCTAGGGGTTTAGGTTGGAGTGACAAAGGACATTGGAGACCAGGTTCAAATACTCAAAAGAAAGTGTAGCAAAACAGAACACAAAACAAACAACAACAAATAAGAAATAAGGTGTCAATGATGGTTAATGTGGCACTGGACCCTTACAGGCCAGAAACCTGCACCTTAAGTCCCACATGTTGCTGGGCAGCATGAAAGGCTGTTACTTTCAGGAAAAACTGCGTTCATTGTGAAACAAGATCCAAGAAGGAGAAGAAGCTGCTATCACTGCTGTGCTCCAAAGAGTCCATCTTCAGACTTGTACTTCCCAGAAGATCCAGGAATCTCCAAGAAGAACAAAATTAAAATGATACTGGATATTTGAAAATCAATATTTTCCACCATGTTTCCAGATTAAAGAATAAAAAAAAGGACAACTATATCGAAGAGTGCAAGAGGGACATTAAACAAGCTAAAAATCAACAACAGTGCTTTAGTAATGCTAATGACAATAATAATAAATCACCCACAACATAAGAACAGAGATTGCATAACCTGATAAGAAGTTTTTAGGGCAAGGGATGAGAGAAGAGACAAAGATGAAGATACAGAAGGGGAGGAGGAGGGAAGGGAAGGTTGAGGAGAAGTAGTATCAGTCTTAATAGTATGAGTCTATATGTTCCCAGAATATGAGAACAAGTTGGGTATGTTCTGTGTCCTCATGCCTGCCTAATATTGTGTTGAAGTGCTAACCAGAGCAGCAGAGCATGATAAGGATCCTTGGAGAGGAGACAATAAAAATGTCTCCATCTCAGCCTGCAAAAAGCTGCCAGAATTTGTAAATGATTCTGTAAATTCTGGGGATGAAATGTAAGTAGTTTACAAATCCATCATAACACTGTACACTCTTACATGCTTCAGAAAATGTAAAAGTCCTATTTAAATGTCAGAAAAATCCAAGATATAAATACGATAAATTACGTGTGACATATAGATGTTTAGAACTATAAACAGCAAAAGAAATCAAACCCCTAAATAAAGAGTTACAGCTCTTTCTCTTTTTCTTTTTCTTTTTCTTTTCTTTTTCTTTTTCTTTTTCTTTTTCTTTTTCTTTTTCTTTTTCTTTCTTTTTCTTTTTCTGTTTCTTTCTTCCTTTCTCTCTCTCTCTCTCTCTCTCTCTCTCTCTCTCTCTCTCCCTCTCTTTCTTTCTTTCTTTCTAACGAATGGAATCCTGATGTTGTTAAGAAGTGAAATCTCCCTGAATAGATGTATAGATTTGAGATGATCCCCCTAAAAACCAGTAACGATTGTATAGATGAGATAAGATTCCAAAATTTATATTAAAAGAAAAGTAGAAATGTCAAACAGTGGTCTGAAGAGATGACTCAGTGGTTAAGAGCACTGACTGCTCTTCCAGAGGTTCTGAGTTCAATTCCCAGCAAGCACAGGCTGGTTCACAACCATCTTTAATGGGATCCAATACCCTGTTCTGAAGGCAGCTACAGTATACTCCTATACATAAAATAAAATAAACTATTCTTTTTTAAAAAGTCAAACAGTTTGTAACTAAAAGGTGGGAAGTCCCACTATCCGATTTAAGACTTATTAGAAAAGCTCCACATTGCTGCATAAAGCATCACAGACTGACCACTTCGGCACTGCAATATCAGGACTGACAGAGATCCAGGCCAGGACATCAGGTTAGAGCATCCAGAAATGGATGAACCAATACTGTGAACTGCATTTTGGCAGAGAGGTAAAAGAAATTTGATGAAGAGATACTAGTCCGTTGAATACACGAGAACAAAAAAAAGTTAATGTTTAAAATTGCCATGCAGTCATTCATTGCATGATAATTAACTTTAAACTGGCCAATTATAAAGCATAGAGTTAATTCTTCTCCAAGAAAATTTCAGAGAAAATATTTATGCCTTTGAGTTTAGCAAAGGATTTTAAACATAGACATAGAGCTGTCTTTAATAGCAGAGTGAGTAATTTGGACTTTATTATTTTAACCCTTCTTCTAAGGGTTAAAATAATGAATAGATAACCTAAAATCGGAGAAAATACTTGCAGGTTGCAGTTGTGATTAAAGAACTCCATCCAAAATACATAAAGAACTATCAAATCTCAAAAATAAGGATGTAATCTTTTTTTTTTTCTTTTTAAGTTCAGGGGGCACTTCATAGTTCAATCCAAAACGAAATAGTAAAAATCAGTTCTATCTCCCATAGAATATAACAATTGTATTTAAATCAAATAATTCTAGAGGTGCTGGCTATAAGTCAGTTGAGGACAGAGCCCTATACAATCAGAAACAAAGGAAGCAAACCCTTCCACTGCTCCAGCTCCTAGCTCAAGATTTCTAAATAGAACTACAGAGGTACAGCAGCCAACCCCAGTGGAACTGTCAGACACAACACACGATAACTGAAAGTCCAAGGAAACTGAGACAGCCTGAGCTTGCAAGACAGATTAAAAGGGAGGAAAAAGACAGAGGAACAAGGAACTCTGTACAGGGTGCCCCTGGACTGTAAATGTACAGGAAAGGACAATTTTGACATTGTGGTGATCATAAATATTCACAAAGATTAGAAGGAACAATAGCCAGAACTCAGTGGAGACACCATTGGTTCAGTACCAGTTTCTGCCATCCAAACCAGAAATTCACATAGCTGATTAAGCATTGGCCATGGTACTCACAGGAGAACTACATCAGTGGCTAGGGATTAGCACAAGACATCATGGGCTACTGCAATGTCCTCTAAGAAGCCTTTAAAGGAAGACTCAGGTTTCCAAGAGACTGTGTCCCAGATCAATGTCAGAAACTCTTATGCATCAAATTATACATATCACAAAAATACAAGCATCAATGACAGAAAGTTCTTCAAGTTTGGCATCTAATTTAAGATGATCAGGCATGGAAAGGAACAAGGAAATGGGAAACGTGGTCTATGAGAAGAAACGTTAATAAATAGAAAATGACCCAGAACTGACATGAACAATCTAATTATCATATAGGAATGTTAAAATATTCACAATTACCGCTAACCAGTTGCATTCAAAGTGGAGAAATCCACAACACATAATTCAATTATAAAAACAGACATGAATGCAGACACATCAGATGATAAAGCTATTAAGAGAATGCAATGGGAAGCATTATTTGACCAATTAAAAAACTTGGACAAAATAAATAATATAAATAAGTAAAAATAAAAGGGTTCGGGTGTTATGTGCAAGATCTATGGGAGGGAACGCAGCATCTCAACATATCAAGATACAATTTTTCAAATTTAAGGATAATAATATTAGAACTACCCAGATACCTACAAAGAAACACAAACCCTATGGAGCCTTAAGTTCTTTTGTGTACTAAATTGCAAAATTCAAAAGGGTAATGTTCACAGAGTCCTTAGGAGAGATGGAATATAAAAATTTAATGGACATATCAATTGGTAATTGCATGTGAAAACTACATAGATATTTTAGCCATTCAAGAACTTAAGAATTAAGCTTAGCATGAATTTCTCCCTGAATATGTAGACAGATATATTTCAGCTGTCTGAGACCTCAATCCAAATATACTCTGTAAGTCACTGTATCAAAGACAAGGTAGATGATACAATGTTTAAAACTTAAGATTCAAATCCAAAAAATTTTGACTAACAGTACAATGTCACTGCAATTTGACAAGCAGATTCATGTACAAAAAAAAATGTAATACAACAGTGCTAAACTCACAATGTGAATAAATGAAAAAGTAAAAACAGGAGGAATTCAAATTCAGGGAGAGAGAGGGAGAGAGGGAGAGAGGGAGAGAGGGGATGAGGGGATGAGGAGGAGAGGGGGAGAGGGGGAGAGGGGGAGAGGGGGAGAGGGAGAGAGGGAGAGAGGGGGAGAGGAAGAGAGAGAATAAGGAGGAGGAATGGAGAGAGATTTACTTGTAGTGGTTGAGACTTATTTTAATTTTATGTATATGAGTGTTTTGCCTGCATGCACGTCTGTACACCGCATACACTCAATGCCTATGTAAGTCAGAAGAAGGGGGGGGTCTCTGGGACTAGAATGACAGGTGTTTGTCAGCTGCCATGTGAGTGCTGAGAACAGGACTTAGATTCTGTGGAAGGGTAGCCAGTGAGCCAGTGCTCTTAACTGCTGAGCCCTCTCTCCAACCCTCATGTTTTTAATTCTACATGATGAAAAGGGTTTACAAATATAGTCAAGATTCCCACTTTCACCTCTAATATGTATAGAACTGTATTAGGGTCCTTCAGAGAAGTAGCACCACCTGTGTGTGTACATGTGGGCATGCATGTGAGCATGTGTGTGTACATATGCGTGTGTTTATGCCTGTGTGAGGGGAGGTAGGGAGAGAGATTCAGATGAGAGAAAATGATTGATATGTATTATAGAAATTGGCTTATATAGTCATGTATATTAAAAAGTCGATCTGCTGCGTGACTTGTTAAGGTGGGGACCCAGAAGCAGTACTATTTCATGGGCTGAGCCTTGGATTGAGTAAAATGGAGAAAGCAAGCTGGGTACTTGCATGCAGTCATTAATTGTACTCAACTATTGCCAGGAAAAGTGATGTTGTTCACAGGTTCAAGTCCTTGCCACGTTGATTTCCCTGCAATGATGAACTGCAACATCGAACTATGAGCCAAATAAACCCTTCTCTCTTAAGTTGCCTTTGCCAGAAATTTTACCAGAGCACAGAAAACGAAGCTAAGATTGCAGGACAGTCATACAAAGGAGAAGATTTCTCAAATTCTGGAGAAGGTTGGCCTTTTGTATGTTATTGGTACATAAACCAGTGACAGGATGCTCACCTGCTTATCAAGGGCATCTGTTTATCAGTCTGATGATTTATATCATAATATCAACTAAAATTACCTTACCTAGTTTGGCAGATTTCAATTGTCATTGGAACATAAAATAAATCAATTCAACTCTTTTCTTGCTACAAGATAAATAGGAACAAACTGAAAAATTACAACATATTTTTGAACCCATCAGAGAATTTCATTTACTGGACAAATGAATACTTGGAATTCTGAAGAGACCCTGGATCTAAAGATCCAAGATCTTTCTAATGGAAACAGAAGTCATTGGAGCTGAGTTTGTAGAAAGGGTTACATGGTGCTGCTGACAAACTTCCAGAGGCTAAGTAAACTCTTGACAAGAAATTCTGGATTCATGGGAGAAGTCTTAGGGGGACCCACATTTCCACAGTCATCTCTCAAAATCCTTATGAGATGGTGGGAAAGGAGACTTTATTGGTTCTCAATATGCTAGCTACCCTTCTCAATCATGAAAGAAATATACTAGGACTTTGTTAACAGTATTTCCTTCACATAAGTCCCCTGCATCATTCCTGCTACACTGGGAAAGAGAAAGGGCAACTTGTCTCCTGTAGGTTGGACCATGTCCTTTTACACTCTGTACTCCAGTCTCCTAATCCTGCACTTCCGGTGGGACTGCATTTTGAAACAGACACTTTTAATTAGTTAATTAAAAACAAGCTCATTAGATTGAATTCTAACTAAAAACAACTTTTATTTTTTGGAAGAGACTATCACACACACACACACACACACACACACACACACACACACACACACGACACACAGGACAGCTGTAGGGTAAAGAAACAGACTTTACAAGAAACTACCCTTGCAGACACCTCATTCTCAGCTGTCTCTGCTGCACTTTGCTATGTAACCATGCAAAAGTACTACTTGTGGAGACAAAATTAAAGACATTGGTTCATTGTAATAGTGAGATTTAATGAAAATATAATAGAATAACCCCTTCTACCTCATGTTTTCCAACAACAACTAAGTTCAAGTGCAGTACTAGTGTGCTAGAGATGCAAGAGTTACAGGATGCAAATTTTTTTTCATGAGAAGTGGTTAAAGATGCTCAATGCTCAAAAGAAAGAAGAATTCTCTCTCTCTCTCTCTCTCTCTCTCTCTCTCTCTCTCATAATACAGCTATAGAAAGCTTAAAAGAAAGCCAACTTGAAGCCACATGGACAAAAACATCATACTAGAAACTACTCACTACAGTTTCTACTACATGGTACATATCCCACTTTAACTGAAGATAAAAGACATTCTGAAAAGGCAAGAAAAAAGAAACCATTGAGTAGCTCAGATAGGACACATTTGGGGGATTATCAGACAGAAATAGAAGTAGTTATATTTGATATGCTTATTACTCTAATTTGAAAAGCATACATAAGTAAAAAAAACCAGTCAGGTTATGTTAGCAGAGATGAAAATTCTAAGAAAGAAACTAAGAAAAATATTGATGAGAACTTCAGATGAATGGATTTGATAGGATCTACGAAAGCTTTAAAAGGCTGCAAAAACTATTGACCTCAAAGTAGGTCAATAGAAACTTCAAATGCTACAAAGAGACAGGTTAAAAGAAAGAATGAGGAAACAAGAAAGAAGCAGGGCCAGGGAAGTATGAGACAACTCTAGAATTTCCAATATTTTATTTCGAAGAACAATCCACAGATTAAAGAGACAAAAACAAAAGTGAGGCATAATTTTCAAAATTGCAGTACAGTAAAGATGACCTTCATGGAAGAAGCCAGAAGAATATACCCTTCCCTCATACAGGATCAGGCTTTCATCAGACATCATTTAATTTCCCCTCAAGGAAACTAAAGTGATGCTAAACTTTAAGTCTGACAAAATTCAAAATTGAGGGGAGATTGAGATTTCTTTATCAGATGGTGAGAAGCTGAAATAATTCACAAACAGGCATTCCTTGAAAGAAACAGAAAATATTTTGTTGATGGTAGAGGGAAATGAGATGGTGGGCATATAAATATAAATCAGAAGAGAAAAATAAAAAATCTTCCGTTTCATCAATTTGATGTGAAAACTGTTTAATGTAATAATTATAACAATATATTGGGCTATTAGAGACAATTGATACTGGAACTACAGACAGATATATTTTGAAAATTATTAAGGAGAAAATAAGGATGTTCCACTATAAGGCACCTGTATTATTCTTAAGGCAGAAGAGTATAGCTTTAAGGTAAATCTAGGCTAGCAAAGTAACTATTCTAAACTAGGATAAAGCATTTTTTAAAAAAAAAAAAAGCACTATTGAGCCATAGGCAGTAACTCATTCCTAGAACAATTGCCTTGTTTGTACAAAGCCCTCTATTCAAACAAACATAAAACAAACACAGCCATTCACTAATATGAGTGAGTGTATAAAACAAGTTTCCACATAATCTCAGATAATGAAATCAAATAAACATAAAATAATGATGGGTATGACTCTATTCAATAATGTGTTATCACTGTATAGTGTAGTAACACTATAAGTATGAATGTGAAAATATACTAAGTAAAAGATACTAGTGTTTCTTTTTAAAAATAATAAATACAAACTCTACATTATCAATGAGGCATTCATTCTAAACAAAAGATAAGCTAACAGGAAATAGACAAAGAAAAATCACCAGAAATGCTGGCTAATCCTGTAGTTCCAGCATCCAGAAAGATGACATAGGAGTTTTGCTGTGAAAAATGAGGCATTACTATAGAACCCTGAGAAATTAGAAGGAAAACCATGAGAATTTCCTGACCACAAATTTAAGATAGATGCATTGACAAATTCTCAGAGAGACACAAACTACTCAAACTCATAGAAAAAAATATGTTACATATAGAATAGTAATTTAAAACTATTATAAACTAAAGAACTATATATCAATATATATATTATATATGTTATATATATTAATTTACTTTAAGAATCATGTTAATTCAGGAAGTTTTACTCACCATGAAATTTACAGGTAAATGGAAGAATGATCAGTAACCTATTGCAGCAGCATACACAGGGTCTGCACAGGTCCGAGCCAGATGAGATCCTATCACTGAGAGGCCAAGTGGACCACCAACCTCCATGCCTAACCAGAAGCTTTCTCCAACTAGCATCCACTTGTTAAAAAAAAAAAAAGTTTTCTTCAATTAAGTCTCAGTGGATATGCAAACCCTCATTAAAGGGAAGGACACATGCCCATCAGCAGTTGGCCAAAATGGAATGAAGTCCATGTTATTTTTGATAGTTTTTTTGTCTCTAAAACTCTGAGTTTTTTTTTTTTTACCTTAGTGTTCTTTTGCTATTGTATTATGGTTTCTGATTTTGAGTTTTTATAGATTGCATATGTATGTGTCTTCTGTTTCTACTTTTTCCTGTTTATTTTATTCTGGTTTTGTTTTCTTTATTAATTGCCTTTTTATCTTCTAAAGAGAGAGGGGATAAAAGAGCTAAAATTTGTAGGGTTTGGAGGTGGGGAGGGCCTGGGAGAAGTTTGTGAAGGGAAAACCTTGATCGTAATATATGATATGAAATTTTTCAATTAAAACTGGGTTTTAGAGGAAAGAAAACTATGCCCAAATTAGAATATTATCTAAAATACATGAAACCATTTTTTTCCTCTTAAGCACTGTTTCTGTGTTGCTTTAAAGAATGTCTAGTAGCACCCAGTCTTGGCCAGGGAAACATTGTTGGTGGAAATGTAAAGTCACACTACTACTTCATACTGTAGTTCTCATATATATTTTCTGAAGTAACACGAACATGACTAATGTCAAGGGCTTTCTATAAGGATATTCAGGGCACTTTTACTCATATTAACCAGTGGATGAAGACATTCAAATGTCCTTGAGGAAGAAATGAATGAAGTCCATGATATCCTCATATGACAAATCACCTTATACTTTTAAGAGGCGAGCCATTTATACTCTGATGAACATCTCTGAATGCCAGAAATCTGGAAGCAAACTGATACACACACACACACACACACACACACACACACACACACACACACACACACACAACTTATGTTTATAGAATTCCACAGTAGCCAATAGGAACTTGCAGTGAAATGACCCAAAAGCGCCATCTCCAGCAAGGCAGGGGTTAAGTTGGAGGACCACAAAGAAGGTGGTTTGAGTAATGGAATAGGTACATTTTAGAAGGAGCCAGAGTTACATAAATACATTCACCTGTCAAAATTCACTGACTTGTCTATCTGAGATTTGCTCATTTTGCTGGAGCATATTTTACTCTTAGAAGGAATTGCCAACAAAAAAGCAAAGTTAATGTGCTATTCTTGTTAAGCTCTTTCAATAGCTACCCCCCAAATTATATAGATTGCCTCATCGTCATACTCAGAAATGCTTGAAAATGATTTGCAATATTTCAAACCCAGTGGATACTTCCATATTTAACGATTGGAGGGTTTGAACATTTTCTCTGGACCAGCACTACAAACAAACTCTTAGGAAATAAGAATGATTACTCCATTTCACAGACAAGTAGATCTGGGTTCAGAAAGAAAGGAAAAAACTAAAATTCCTACTGGCTTCTAGTGTCTTTGGATTTTGTTCCCAACCAGGTGAGGACTGGTGAGAATGAAAGCCAAAGACAATAATGAAAGCAAGTAGAGAGTTCAGTTTTTAAGCTTTTAGAGATCCAAGACAGAGGGGCAATAAAATGAGCTAGAGCTATATTTTTGACAGGTATAAAGAATTATAGCAGCTCACAGGAGAGCCAAGTAGTTTTCTGACACAAAATTGTAAGAAGAATGTTGAACATGGCCAGTGAATGCTGTGTATGAATCTCAGAAATATACCCTGTACAAAGTATTAGGTAGAAAACAGTTTTACAAGAATATGTACATGGGGGGTGGATATTAGAAGGTGTTTTGTGTATGTTTGCACGTATGTGGGCAAATGGATATGTGTGTGGAGGTCTAGGGTTGGCATCATTGTCTTTCTCCATTGCTTTCCACCTTTATTCATTGATGTGGAGTCTCTCAGAGAACCCAGAACTCTCAGACTAGACTAGACTAGACTAGACTAGACTAGACTAGACTAGACTAGACTAGACTAGGTTGCAAGGTTGCAGAGGACTTCCCCATATTTCACTTTCTACCCACTGACATAGGGAAGCTTCCATGCCCATTAGGCAATATTCTAAACATCTATGTGGATTCTGGATACCATGTCAGTTCTGGAAATCTAAACTCCAGTCCTCACAACTGTAAGGCAAGTGATTTGTCCACTGGGCCATCTCCTCAGCTCCAAACATGTTTTATTTGTTTGCTTGCTTATATCTTACTTTCTCACTCTTATGTTCTCTAAACTGAGAGCTCATGGCACTGCCTAGCTCAACTTCTGATCTGATACCATTTCCTATTAGCTCAGTTCGCCCACACCCTCTTTTATTTGTTATCATCCAAATTAATTAGCCTATTAGTACTCATGGTAATTGAACTATTTGTTGTGAGTTCAATCAGATCTGCTATTGATGAAAATAAGCATCTTGGTTTACCCATGGCATGTGTTCTCAAGACATGCCTTGCTTAGCACACAGCTGTAGATCTGAGAAAAATTGAGAAGAGAAAGCTCCATAGACAAATGTTTTGGCTAACTGTCTCCTTTGGCATTTCAACTGAAATCTTCTCTTTGAAAAATATAGCTGCCATTTGAACCAAGATTTCTTTAGTTTATTCCACTTCCAATTAGTGCCTCAGCTTCACATTGGCATGTATGATGTAGCAGCTGCAGTGAAATCATTGAGCCAAATGCTGCCTCCTCCATTTGCCTCATTGATATAAACCAGTGCCAGGGGCTGAGCCTGACCCCAGAGTATCTGCTTTCCTGTTCATGAATGCTTCAATGGGTCAACAAGCCAGCTCAAAATGCTTTGAAAAGCATGATCTGTCTATTGCTCAATTGAAGACCTCACAAGCAAAGGGGAATCGAGCCATCAGAAGGGAAAGCATTCTTTCTCTCTTAAAAGCACTGGAATTCATGTTTTCTAGCAAATGTGACCATGTTTCAAGGGTATTTGAAGATCCCCTTCCAGAACATACAAGAAGCCTGCTTAATAAAGCATCTTAAGTAGAGTCTCTGCTGGGTACAGTTCTAGATGCTAGTCAAAGAAGCAGAAATATTTGCATTGATTGTAAAAAATAAGAAAAAGGAATAGCATAAAATCATGAGTAGCACAGGTCATGACTTTAGCCCAAGGATGCGAGATACTGTGGTCTTCCTCTGATGTTGTTTTCTGAGACCTTGTGAGTTCGGAGTTCACTGAACAGAATTAAGTTAGTAAGAAGTATGTTTCTATCTCTTAGGAACCTTGTATTTTATGTCTTGGGGTGTAATACTACATCAATAATGACAGAGGGCAGAGGTGCTGTCAAATGAAAACCAAGAGCCAAATGGAACTTAAATAATTACACTTTAGAACTCTAGTTGCAGTAGCCATACTCGCTATGCATGAGTGGCAGAGCACAGAATGTCTCCATAACTATGAGGGAGGCTATTGATCACTCTTGCTCCAGATAAAGGCTCTCCTGAAAACATGAGACCAACATTCTAGTGATGTGGTGTTGTTGAATCTATGATGCCTTCATATAGAATATACCATCAGTACACGATGGGGGTGTTATGTCTAACTTCAAATCCTATAACTCTCACCTCTGAATGAGGACTGGTTCCCAGTTGTCATGGTATCAACAAGACAATTTGTACCATCCCACTTAAAACACGATCCACACTGAAACCTGAAACTTACCCACGAAACCTTCCCATTAAAGCTCATCCTTCCCTTTTTCTCACCCTTTTGTCTGAGTAGCTCTCTTTGCCACCCTCACTTTTTAGTTGTATCTCTTTTTTTCTGCTCACTAATGAAAGAATTCTGTTCTCATTTAAGACCTCTAAGCAAATGACCTGATATGAGAAAACTTGTTGCTAGGATTGAAAACAAAAGTTTTGATATTGTAAGCCTGCTCCTGAATAGCTTCTTTAAATATTGCTTTAATAACATCTCTCTTCCCCCTTCTGGGAACTCATGGTTTCTACCAAGGTACAGAGAATTCTTTGACTGTGCAGCAATGTTTTGCCAGACTTTGGAGCTGGTTACTGTCCAAGCTTATCAAAATGCTATTGTGATGTCAAGACAGCAGCAAGATGTTTTTGGAAAGCCTAATTACAGAGGCTAGGAGATGAGTTTGAAAGGAGAAAATGCTGTCCCTAAGTAAGATAAATAATGGAACTTTACAAATGTATATTCCCATCTTCCTATTCTCCTCTGTTGCCAACAGGCAGCCAAGAAATCAGCAGGGTTCTCTCAAAGGCTGTCTTTCCATTAGGACAGCAATGGCATTGGCAATGAAAGGTGAGACAGAAGGGCAAGCAAAATGGAGCCCAGTGCTTCCCTGGAACCAAGTTTATTATGCGAAGAACATACTTGTTGCTATGCTAATGGTACAGGATTATTTTTCTCTATTTAAAAATTTCCAGCACAAATGAGGCGGTGTAGAGTGGCTGTTACATCATGTCGCTTTCTGAAAATGCTGGTGGCTGCTCTCCATCGACACCTCCTCCTCTTCCACATGGTGACAGGCTGCTTTTGCTTTTTACAAAGTGGTCCCATTTGCTTGGAAAACATCATGGCACTCAATCAGGATTTATAATAGCCAAACTTCATCAGGACTCAATAAAGATAAAGATGTCTGGGTCTGGACTGTGCTCCAGTCATGTTCTTTAGCTTCTCATCTCTCCACGTGTCACAGTTCCAGAGATGCTCTACCAGCACCTGGGGGAGAAAATGGACCGTTTAAATGGAAGGAATCTTTATAATTGGAATATTTTGTTTAAGCTATTTTCCTCAAGTTGAGTTCTACTGTATAGCAAAACATAATAAAGATAAAGAAAATGAAAAAGAAAGGAGGAATCTTGTTTGAGAAAAATTTTAGTCAAGGATAAGGTTACATATAAGTGCTAGATATAATGAGCCTAAAACATAATATTCAATACCAACACACATGTTCTCAAATCTACCCCCTGTTTTCCTTTGTTTTCTTTTTGTTTTGTTTTGATAGTGTTTTACTATCATTATAAATCCCAAGCTACTATGTAGCCCAGACTGGCCACAAACTCATAACTTTATTGTTTCTGCCCCACAAGTCAGCACTTTCTCTTATCACCACTACCCTAATAGATGCAGCATCTTCTTGCAACTTCTATAGCCCTTGCCTATCTGATCAAGCTAGATATTCTTGCCCTCACTCAGTACAAACAATTTGTGCTGCCTAGTTTTATGTCAGGTTGATATTACCTAGAGTCATTTTGAAAGAGGGAGTCTCAGTCAATTGAGCAAGGTTGTGGTGTATTGATTGATTGTTGATGTTGATTGGTGAAGGATGACAAGAGGAGCCTGCTCACCATCGGCAGTGACACACTGGGTTGGTAGTCCAGAGTGCTATAAGAAAGCAGGCTGAGCAAATCATAAGGAACAAGCCAGTAAGCAGCAGTCCTCCATGGCCTCTGCATAAGCTCCTGCCTCCAGGTTCCTGTCCTGCCTGAGTTCCTGCTCTGACTTCCCTCAGTGATGTTAACTGGCAGTATAAATTAAAATAAACCCTTTCCTCCTCAAATTGCTTTGGGTCATATTATTTTACCACAGCAATAGAAACCCTAACTAATATGCCTCTGCAGATGAGAATGAATTTTGCTTCTTTGCACCACTAACATTAAAACAAAATTTCTTTCAAAAATTCTATGAACATTACCCACCCTCTGGACCTGTTCTCAGAATCTTCAGTTTGCCCCTTAGGCTTCTGTTGACCTGACCAGCTGTGCAGATCCATGTCTTCTACCCTAAACTACCTCCTCCCCCTCCTCCTCCTCCTCCTCCTCCTCCTCCTCCTCCTCCTCCTCCTCCTCCTTCTACTTCTCCTTCTCCTTCTCCTCTTCCTCCTCCTCCTCCTTTTCTTCTTCTTCTTCTTCTTCTTCTTCTTCTTCTTCTTCTTCTTCTTCTTCTTCTTCTTCTTCTTCTTCTTCTTCTTCTTCTTCTTCTTCTTCTTCTTCTTGTCTTCCTTCATTTTTAACTCCAATTCAACCTTAAATATCCATCCAAGAGATAAGTGGTCCAAGAGCCATTTCCATCACAAATGTACAAGTGTTCCATGTGTTCTGTCTTCTTCCCATCT
The DNA here is from genome assembly GCF_000001635.26 of Mus musculus. Classification (NCBI taxonomy): domain Eukaryota; kingdom Metazoa; phylum Chordata; class Mammalia; order Rodentia; family Muridae; genus Mus; species Mus musculus. The sequence continues at coordinate 12,801,395 of NC_000068.7, forward strand.
TGACCAGAATCTTATAAAAATTTTTATTTTTCACCTTCATTGTGTAAATTTTGATTGTGCTTATCCCCCAACAGACAACTTCAGGTGAGATAAACTTTCAGTTTCTGATTACCTTCTTGGGACCTAGTTAACACTTGGTTCCATCTCAAAACTATTTAAGAAAGACAAAGCTCTTCTTGATAAGAAGTTGCTGCTTCATTCACAGATCATGGAAAGAAAGCGGTAATAGTGGCATGATGGAGGAACACGGTGACCACAGTTAGAAAAGGCACGTTGGAAAGATAAAGGGGCAGGTATATGACACAGCAGTAAACATTAAAACTGATTGTGGCTTTTCTGGTTTGGTAGGTTTAGCTGACATCTTCCAAACTCAATGTGTTCTAAGATACATGGCCAGAGGCCACTGTTTGAACCTCCCTTTGAGGAAACAGACCATGTTGGGCTTATATTCATATGTTGGAAGTAAAAGAATAAACTAGTTGGCTTCTGATAAGCCCTCTGGTCCCCAATTAAATTATGCCAATATTTCCAGTGAGCTCACAGAAGGACCACTTGTAAAGCATCAATAGGAATATCTTCCGAGATTAAACAAAATGATAAGATAGTTGTTCTGCAATTATCACCTCAAATTCGGCAAATTCTAGTTCTCCAAATAAGGAGTCTATGAGAACACTAAAGCTCACCTGCTATGCTAATCCATAAAAATGACCCAATCAATGCTCAAGCTACCTCATGTCAGTTAATGATATTTTGTTTGATATTTGCTGAGCTGAAACACTATCTCCTGGGACATTGATGTAAGCTCTGTCCAGCTCTGCATCTAAAACAATGTTCACTTTGTAACGCTCCACTTGTACTGTGTTCCTCTTTGTAACTTCGTGGCAGTTTTAGTGACATCAGCATCCTAATAAGATGGATGATAGCTTGTTGTACCTAAAGACTTTGCTGGGCATTACATCTCTACACTGTCAACTTGCCATTCCTAAATTGTATAAGCACTGCAAAGATCAATAAGTTTTTAACTCACAGTATTAAAAAAATATTAATCTTCCTTATTATACCTTATGGCTATGAAAAAAATATCCAGGAATTTTTATTTAAAAAATTTGTCTGAATGTTCCAATTGAATGCCCACATTCAAATGAAGCATGAACTTGGATTAAATGAACAATTTTATGAGCAATCTTATCTCAGCTAAGAATTCTAATTTATTATGTGATTACTTTTCAGTTAGCAATTTTATTTAAAACATTTAAAAACAAAGAGACACCCTATTCATTTCTATGAATCTTAAATGGTTAATTATAGTATAAATTCTATATAATTTTGTATACTAAAATAGAAAAAATCCTTAGAGACATGTTTAATCATTGGAATTTAGTAGTACTGTGTTTATTCATTCATTTTTAGTCCATTAGAGTGTAAATTAGATTTGATTTGCTTGCTCTGATTGGCTTAATTGCCCCAGTTACAGCTGAAGTACAAATAAAATTGTAATAAATTGAGCAGATGTTTAACCTACTCTACCAAGATCTTTAATAGTCAATTCCAATTGCAATTTACATTCAACAATTTAACAAGACCCTTAGGAGACATATTTGATTATTAAAACAAGCTGTTTGTTTCTGTGTATAATGGAAACAAGACCGTTGTGTCACATTCTCTGGCCTGGTGCAAATTTTTTCTAGTATTTAATTTTATTTCCTGTTAGAACACAAACATTTTAATATATATATACATATATATATATACTTAATTTGGCCCCTTAAAATGTATCATTTTCAAAGAGAAGCCAGACAGGAAATAACAAAATCAGAAATATTTTTTAAAAGAAAGCAACAAATCCTATTACATTTTTCCATGAGAATATTCATTAACAGTCATCTTTTTGGCTATGTTAGTGTCTGTTCTATAGCTGTGAAGGGATTCCATGACTAAGGAAACATAAAAGAAACCAGTTAGTTGTGAGCTTGCTTAAGGTTTCAGGGGATAAGTTCATGACCGTCATAGCACAGAGCAAGTCAGCAAACAAGCGGACATGGTACTGGAGCAGTAGCTGAGAGCTTACGCCATGATCCTTAAGTTGGAGGCAGAGAGATTGGACCTAGTGTAGGCTTTTTAAACCCCCAATTCCATCCACAATGACACACCTCCTCTAACAAGACCACACCTAATCCTTTCTAAATTGTCCACCAAATGAGAACCAAATATTCAGATATGTGAGCCCACGGGGGGGGGGGGGGCATTCTCATTCAATCCATCACAATGGCCAATGAGAGAAACAAGTACAGCATCAGCTGGAAAACAACTTCTCCCATCATGCAGAGTTTGCATGTGATTTTACCCCTTGCCTATGTAGAAATCTAAGCATTGCTGTTATAAGAAAGGATGTGTCAGTGCTCTAATGCCTTCTGCAGTCTCTTCACTTCCACTTCAGCAACTGAGAAAGAAGACCCAGTCTTACTAAGAAGCACTCTTAAAACATGGCAGAAACCACACGCAATCACGCTCACATTTTCTCTGTGGAATAAAGGGTGGATTTTATGTCTAGGTCGATTGTGTAAACTTCCACAGAGACTACCAGTCATTTCACATTAAAGTCTGAATTTAGGGAATAGGAATGTTAATTTACAAATAAATTAATATTGTATCATGTGTAGATATGGAATCATTGGAATAAAAAACAAATTCATTAGGAAGCTAAAAATAAAATGTACAGGAATCAAACAAACTCTTAAGTGAAACTCCTAGGAGATAAAAGTGGTGAACTGTGGATACCCCAGTGGTCTTAAATGAGACACTTAGCTGCCATAATTTCCCTGTGAGGGAATAGGGGCAGAGAATGACTCAAGTTCTGAATTTTAAGTGAATAGCCAGGAATCCGTGTGTGTGTGTGTGTGTGTGTGTGTGTGTCTGTGTCTGTTTGTCTGTGTGCCTGCGTTTGTGCATGTGTCTGTGTGTGTGTGTGAAAACTCTTGATTTAAACACTTTCCAGAAACATTTTTAAAGTAATACATTGTATGTGATATAACAAAAACAAAAATCTATGAGCCAAGCATATCCCCAGGCTGCACAATGCTGTTTATTCCCCTACCCAATCTCATCATTGTACTGTGGATGACAACACAAGTTGAAATTATTCAAGGCAGTGTCATACCTTAGTGGTAAAGCCAAAAACCGGGACCTCTGTTACTAGATTGTTAAGCCTGTCAGATTTTGGGTAGAAACACAGTTATGACCCAACATAGTCATACGACTTCGAGTGAGTTACTTATCTCTCTGAGCCTCTGGGTCTCAATCTGTAAAAACAGATAGGCATCATCTTTAAGTCCTGAGCTTGCTGATAGGATAATATGTAGAGAGCATTTAGCCAAATATCAGAAAGCATTCGAGGAATGGAAATGTTGGTTGTCATCAGTGGAATCTTTCCAGAGCTTTCTGAGAGAGAAGAACTTTCTCATTAAAAGATTTCCAATATACTGCTGTGTACACTTTTCTATTGCCCTGATAGTTTGAATGCAAAAATTATCACCATTTAGAGTGAGAGATGAACAAGAGTAATACAAACAGAGATAAAGGAAAAACTGGACTACCATGGAGATGTCCCTAAGGGGTGCTGAGGCCTTACAAGACTATCTTATAAATCTCATCTCCAGCATATTCAGGATCTTGATTCAACAGTATCTCTCCCTGCTCCCATTGAAAGAGATGATGGGGAAAAAGCTATTAATTTAGGAAGAAAACGTTATTTTATCTTGCTCGATGTTTGTGGTCATAATAGACAACCATTCTTGGGTACACAATGAAAAAGTAAGAGAAAAATAGAAATGTGGCAAAAATATTTAAGCCAACTGTTCATTTGGAAACAGTTTCATTCCATCATGTTCTCTATTCTATCAGCATCCATGGTGACATAACCCTCAGCAACCCACAATTAGTGGAAAAGACTCTTTTGATATTCATTATGCAAGCATGACACACTATCACCCTGTGGATAATCTATACAAGGCTCCAAATTCACTTTGCAGTTATGCCATGCAGCTAGAAGACAAGAAGGAAAAAAGAAATGTTTATTATTGGAATATCAACATGTTTTGTGATGTTTAAAATGACCATAGCCAACACAATGTTGACTAGATGTGAACAACGCTTGCAAAAAGAAACATAAGTAAAATGTCAACACACTAGGCAAGAAAACTCATCATTAGATGATCACTCGGCGCAAGTCATGTTCATGATAGTTAAGGTGAAAAAAAAAAAACCCTGAACACAGGAAGTTTCATAATTTAAAATTAGCAAATGAATATGGTGTTTACTACTTTAAAAATAAGTTTTTTATTCTGGGAAACTTTATGTGTGTCTGTAACCTCCCTTCACACAAGAGGATGAAGTAGGAGGATTCATAGAATTCAGGACATAGAGGCCAGTCTGGGCAATGCAGGAGACTGCCTGGAAACTAAAAAGTATGTCATTCTAAGGCATCAGAACCTTCTGCAAGTGATTTCATATAATTTTATTAAAAATAGTTTCTACAATTCTGCGAGTAATTTTTCTTTGAGTTTATGGCATAGCCAAGGGAACAGAAAACATCATATAGTGACATCTAAGATTGTGGTGTTGGTGCTGTGTGTGATGGGCAATGTGAAGAAGGTCCTGTTGACTTCCATTGGAGGAAGAGTCTGCTCTTCCAAGTACCCACAAGGAAGTGTCTGACTGTAGTGCAAGGGATGAACTATGTCACATCCTGGGTAAACGTATGGAAAGCTCGTAAGACTTCTTATCCCTCACATACAAGTTTCCTTCAGGTATCATTGTGAATACCACAGCTATTTTACAATACCAGGAAGAAATATTGTAGTGGAGTGATTGTATTGGGTCCCTTTCAGATAAATAAATTCTCAACTCATTTCCTGACAGTGAAAGTTTGCTAAGCACAGTCTAATTGTGCTTTATATTTTATGCAGGTTTTGCTTATAAAATACCTTACACAGGGCAGATTGGAAAGAAGTGAGGACCTTCTTGTTCCTGTTAATGGGGATCCTGGGCATATTGTCTTCAGACTCAGCACATCTCGTAACCTTCCCCTGCTTCCTAACTGGAGTTCATGACAATCAGATTCTTGCCAAGACTCTGTTAGTTATCTGTATCCAGAACCACTGTTAAGTCCTTTCGAGGTAGTCTAGTATTTTCCTAAAGGACCTCTCATCCAGTCTATTTTTATTCCTTCCCCTTTGACATCTTTCTTCTATTTCTGGAAATATGAGCAAAAAATAAAATATTTTGCTTCTGCTACTATGGAATCCATCTGATGATTCACAAGTTTCCCCCACTTCTCCACCTGGAGAAATACTACTTTTCTTCCTCCTGAGCCCCACCCTGAGAGTCACAAGAATATTGTATGATGCAGATATCATTATGTAAAGCCTTTGGGAGTTAAAATTCAACAGAAAGACCAATGCAACTGGAGGGAGCATTGTGAAGGCTTAGCAGTATAGTTACTTTCACATCCCATAAGCAACCTAAACTTTTAATTTCTCACAAGTTACCTGCTATCTATAAATTCCTCCCAACCTAGAAGAACATCCCACATATAAAGTATATGGTGACTTGCAAGAATCCAGGAATTACTTTAATCTGCAAAATCAGCAGAGATGAGCATGTGTGTGTACATGTGTGCATGTGCATATGTATCCCAGAGAAGGAGGGCCTCCTGGACACACAGCAATTTTTAGTCAAATTTAACCTTTATAAGCCTCTTACAGCTAATAAAGATGTTCTACTGACTCCTCCAGAAACTGAATTACCACCAATCTAGTGGCTTATAATAATATACACTTATTGTTATGAATTTATAAAAGTGTAGTTTTTGAAGATTTATTCATTTTATTTATGTGTATAAGGGCTTTGCCTGAGTGTTTGTATGTGTACCATATGTGTTCTTGTTGCCCATGAAGGTCAAAAGAAGTCAAACTCTCCTGAAAGTGGAGTTGTGGATGGTTGTAAGCCACCACATGGGTATTCTTAACCACTGATCCACCTCCTCATTCTTCTTAATGTATTATTTTTATTAACTATATCCAGAAATTCCTGAACTACAACAAAGTATATTTTCTTCACCCATTCTTTAATAGCTAAACATTTAAATTGTTTTTTTTATTTAGGATATCAGTAATGGTACATATGGGAATATTATTTATGTACATTTTTTAAAAATTGGACACATGTCTTTATTTCCAGTAGGTACACAATAATCATCACATAAATTTACTTTTAACCTTTTGAGAAATTGTCAAAATGTTTGCCAAAGTGAATACATTATCTTATATTCCCCTTAGCAGTGTATAAGGATTGTAGTATTTTGCCAGAATTTATTATTATCTGCACTTTTATCATATTTATCCCAATTGGCATGAGTGATGTCTCACTGTGGTTTGGATTTACACTTACCTCATGAGTAATGGTGTGTATTTCATAGCTATTTTTTGAAAATGTATATTTGCCTTCCATTTGTTTTCAAGTCCAATCCATTCCAATCCAACTCTTTACTGAACCTCATCTCTCTAAATCAGACCTTGGCCAAAATAAAATTATAGAGCATCATTGGACTTGTCACAGTGTTCTGGCCATTTGTTCTACATTCCATAGGATGTATATGGATAGTTCTTGCCTTTAGCTCTGTGAGTCAAAGTTTATTTTTAGGCTTTAATTTCATAAGTACAAAACTTAACATATTAATGAAGTTTTATGTCTTCTAGGAAGTCTTACTTTCAATAATTACTATAGTAAGACACACACATTATCACACACACACACAGAGAAACACACTCTATGCTATATATCTAAGCAATAGAACTTTGTTTTGAACCAATGTAAAATACTACCAAAGGCAGTTTATGCAATATATTTGTCATTCCATAAACACTCAAGAAAACCCTAAATTCTCAATCTTGTTTCTTTTACTTCTCTTATGAACAAAACTTCTGAGTTAAATTATTTCTTAATCATTTCTTATTCCAGGTGGGCTTATTTAAAGCAGTTCTCTTTTATATCAAAGTCATAGAACAGCAGACCTAAAGCTAGCTAGAAATTGGCATGTTTGGTTGCCTTTTCAAATTTTTCCAGTTTATTCTAAAATCTTCTGGGTAGAACATAATGAGTCTTTAAAAGAAGCCAACATTTTATTAAAGTGAGATTCCTGCACGGGGGTAAGAGCATGAAAAGCTGTGATCAGAGGCGACAGTTGGTTTACTCTTAACCATTTGATCATGCAACACATCTACCATCTGTGGGAAGCCACACAGGCAAACGTGTCATCCCATCTAATAATGAAAAGAAAAAACAGACAGAACGTGCTGGAGAAACAGACTGCTTTAATTACCCTCTCACGATGCTCCTGGAGAATTCTGAGGAAAACTTAGTATATGTGAGTTGTTTATACTGAGGTAGCCAGAGATGGGGTTTGCCTAAAACCAAAACAACAACCAAACAACAGCCAAAATAATGTTGGAATTTTACCATGTCCAGTTGGGAGTGGATAGAGTCGGATGGACAGGTTGTGGGAGACATTTTAAAAATAGATTTGAAATTGCCTAAGCAAATAAATGATCAGTCTGTAGTAAGCTAGAATCTGAAATTTTATTTTCAAATTGATCTATAGTTTTGCTGAGACAGGAGAAGATGTGGTTGCAAGAGCGTGAAAAGAATGAGGATAGACCCATAGTCTCCTGATAAAAATGACAGTCTCCTGATGAAACTGTCATTGATTTCTGACTCTCATCCTTTCTACTTTCAGTTCTTCAGTGGAAACCAGGTTGAAATTGATTACAACCTTCCAGTTCAGGTATTCTCACGAGGCCTTTCCCCTTCCCTGAGAGCATTATAGATTATGTTCTGGACATCTTAGAACAGATAACAAGAACACGGTGATATCTAACATCATCCTTATCAGTATTAAGGTCTGTGACACAAGATGAGTATCAACTTCCTCCCCTCATCCTGGAATCTCTTGACACCTGTATGTGCCTCTATGTGCATGCACCGTGTACATTCCCCTATGCAAATGACACTATACACATGTTACCTTGCACATGCCCTTATATAATGTCCCTATGTATATCCCTAGTGAGAGAGTTATGTTATATGCATATGTTTTTGTTTTAATCCCGGAGGTGAGATATGGGGATTCTTCAGTTTGTTCATGGCTATTAACTATGGATATCTCATGTTCTAAGATGGGCCTGATTTTTGCCAGCTGCTGATAGTTTAATTCTGGGGACCATGGAGAGGTAATAATTGCCAAAGCCCAGAGAGGGACAGAATCTCCAAAGAAGAAGAAGGTGGCTGCTCCCCCTGTTGCTCCTGGTTGCTGCGGTTGTGGTTTGCCAAGTGGTCCTGAGTAAAGAGACAAGAAAAAGTTGGAGATGTCCTGGAGAAGATTGGACTTGCCCCAAGGAACCTGATGTCCCTAATCAACAGAAAGTAGTCTAAAGAAGTCCATATCCCCTTTCACCTCTAATCTTCTTTCTTTTCTAACTAGTGTTGGAGGGTGTTGGGGGGGTGGTTAAGGTAGAATAAGAGATGGAAGGAGGTAGAGGTATAAGGACCCAATGAACTAGTAAAAATTATATGCTAACACATGCCCTTGTATACATATGCCTATGCGCATCTTTCTATTCATAAGCGCATGTGTACATGTCCCTAGGCTCATGCCCCAGTAGACAAGGAGCTATTTCATGTCCTCTCATTTTTCATTTCAAGTTCTTCTGTTTGTATTTATGCTTGCTTGTGTGTCATTTATACTTTCAGTAATATGGCTACCTCCAAGAAGTCCCACAGCTTCTACTATCTACAGTGGGCAAATGTTTCTGTCTCTAATCAACATTAGGATTATCATGCCAAAATGAATGAGGACAGACAGGAATACTGAGGGAGTGAAAGATTGATGGAGGCTACTTGTAGCAACATGAAAGTACTCCACAAATATATTTTGAAATTTTTAATAAGTATAAAAATTGCCACTTTAATTAAGATCTATGTCTCTTTTAATGTCTCTTCTCTTACTAGTTACTTTGGACAGAGTATATTTATAGTGAAGGAGTCTGTGCCCTGAGAGTTTATTCTCATACTATCTATGTCAGCTGCCCTCTGGGTTGTTTCATTTATTCATTCAATAATGATTTTGAGCTGTGGACTAGCTTCACAAGGATAGGACAGAGAACAAGGAAAATGTAAATGTATAATAATAAAAACACAGTGCTACTATTCTCCCTAATTCATATACTATGAAAATAATGCCTCATTTCTCAGTGTGCATAATGTTACAAGGTAAGAAGAATGTAAACTATTCAGGATGGTAGGTATGGTGTGTGAATACATGAATGTATATGAGTATAAAATGTCTTCTCCTAGGACAAAACAATTGAAATATTTATTATAAGATTATCTTATTGTTGTTCAGAAATATTTTAGTGAACCTCTCTCTGACAAGGTTTAGAGACTATTCCAAATAAGTTATTATAATAGCCCTTAAGACAGACAATACTTCTGTTCTCATCATGATAATGAATACAGTTTGTAAAAGTACAATCCAGTGTGTGCAAAAAGGAGAAAAGTACTAAGAAACTAAATCATGAAAAGAGGATAAATTGGAATGATGCTAGAACTTTTCTTGGTTTTTTTTGTTTGTTTGTTTTTTTAACATTAGTTGACCAGTAAGTTTCTTGCTGAGAATATTACTTTTGGATGAGGACCAAAAGCAAATAATTCTATGAATCATGAAGATATCTAGAAGAGCATTAATAATATTCATAATAAGTACAAATTTATTTTGACTTGTTTTTTTCAAATGCAAGTCATAGGTGACTCATTTTACTTTCAAACCTCAAAAGAGAAATATGAGCTATCCACGTAGAAAATTAAGCATGGGATGTTTGGTTTAAAGAGTAAGTATATATTAAAATGCACATCAAATTTTAACAACACATTAAACACTATTTGACAAGATAATATTTCATGATCTGATATTTGGTATGTTTGCATTTGGGGGCTTCAAATTATCAACAGGTTTCAAACTCCTATTTCCAGGTACATTTCAGTAAGTAACATATTGTGAGGGGGACACAGTTTTCAATAAGTAAAAAAAAAACTAAATTGGAAATAGTCATCAGTGTTATTTCTTTGCAATATTGGAGTTTAAAGTGATTTTATACTAAATTTTGACATAAGGTACATAATCATGAGCGTGACTAACAGCTTTTATGAGTTTCTGTAGAGATGAGCTAATAGACTTAGCATCCATATCTCACTATTAATGGACTGAATTTCAGAACCATGTTTTCTTGTATTTATAAAAATTCATCAAGGCCTAGTATGGATTAAAAATCAAGCAATATGTAGCATATAATAAATATAAATACACAGAAGCTACAGAGTGGTCACTGACTGTCCACAGTAGGTCACGGGGCTTAACAAATAACTCTGGGTCACGGTTACCAGTCTTCAATAACTCCCTCGCATGATCATCAGCCCACACTTGGAAACTCTCCAGTGACTCTATTTTAAAGGGAAGAAAATGGTTTGGTGAATGATTTTTCTCTTCGACAGTGTAGAATAGATAATGAAGGCGTTGCTGAGCAAACACCATTGCTGTCTTCAATGCTGGGAGCCACCTTTTGGAAAACTCAAGTTAGGAAGTAGAGCAGTTTTATTTGACTTCAAGGCCAACTCTTTAGTAGAAAAATATGGGGATTGTGTGGTTTTTAAAACATCAGAATTACAGTGTAACTTGATCATAGTTTTGATCTCTTCAAACACTTGTGTTATAATTGGGTGAGAACGTAGGCAGAGAAAACCCCATGGTGAAGAGGCAGAAAGATTCTCGAGAAGAAATAGTGAAGGCTCTTGAGCTCCTTATATTTAGTTTATTTCTCAGAGGATCTAGAACTAAGGTTTGTGTCTTGGTGTAATTTTTTTTAAAGCTCATGGATTCTTGATAATGCATTAGCTCTAACGTATGTAGAATACAAAACCAGGAATGTTTTTAAAAGCATTTGCAAGTGTTTGTACTAATTGCTCATTAAAGTGGAAAGCTTGGGAGAGTAGAGATAGCCTAGTGGAAAACCTGTAAAATGTGCTGGTGACTATACCCTTCACCCTGTCCATCATGAGCATTAACCCTACACAGAGATGCAAGCACCATGTATGAGTTGTGGATAATGCGAGACATGCACTTTGAAGAAATGAAAAGGTTTATAGTTATTTAGAAGTTAGCCATTTGGAAACTTTATTGTGAAATAAAATATATAGGAGTTTTTGAAGTGGAAACTTAAGGGTTCTTTGGAAAGTTGGTTGGATGATGTTTGGCTGGGGCAAACACGTGAAAGAACGAGGTTAGTGAAAGTGGACACAGCTGTGAAAGGCTAAGGCAGACTCATGTAGGAATGATTTGCTGAAGTTGACACAGGAGAGAGGATGTTCTGCTAAGGAAAGCACATGAAAGAAGATGTGATGAAAGATACTTTGCTAATGATATACATGTATTGGTCTGTCTTACATTGTGGATTTGAGCTGAATTTGTCAGGATTCTATAGAGAGAAACACACCAAAAATCTTCTGGTGGTGTGCTGCAGTTTGTTGCCGCTTCCAAGGTCTCAGGCTGATTGGATGCATGTGCTGAGGAAGGCACATGGAGGACATGTGATGCTTGGAGGGTATAAATAGGATTCCACAGAGTGACAGAGACAGAGCTTGGCATTGCTTTGCAATGCTTGTGGGTCTTGAGTCTTTCTTGATATTCTCTTCCCTGAGAGAGACACAGCTATGAACTTCTCCTGGTGTTCCTGTTCATCCCTCCCGCTGATTCAATCCAGGGCTATCTCTCTAGGTCAGATCACCACTGTTGCTAACCCAACTCTACCAAACTGGACAGCTGACTGTGAGTGGATCGAACTTTCACTGCCTGCTAAACTGTGAATGGAACTGTTGATTTCCAGACAACACAGAGGAGAGTTACACCAAAGAACCATTTCTAAACAGGTCAACTTTCCCCGTATCCTTTCTTTTCCACTACCTCTGTTGGGTGGTGGGCTACAAGGAAGGATAAGGCATTTAAGAACCATCATTAAAAACAAGGTTTGAAAAAAATTAAAGTTACAAGTTTTAGTAAAGGTATAAGAATGCCAGGCACATAGGATAGCAGTTTGTTCACACTCTGAGATGTAAAGTAAAACGGGTGTCACTGCTTTCCATCCTGATAGGCAAACTGTTACGAAGGTTGAGGTAGGATGACTGGAAGTCATATCACTTTGCCCCTTACTGACTTTCTGACTATGGCTTGGCCTCATATTGGATGTGCAAATTAAATGTTATATGAGTCAAGGATTTAGGCCATCTCTTAGAATGTAGAGAAAATTTTGAGTGGAACTTTGCTCTCTTAATCATATTTTTTATTTATAGTGTTTTAACACTCGCACTATCATAGTCAGTGTGGGGCATACATGCTCGTGATCGGCAGGTTGTAAGATTCCCATAAGTCTTTAGGCTAAGCATTGGTATCAATTAGACTGGGCATATTGTGTTGTTGTTCACTTATCAAATCAGTTCCTTGTCTTATGAGTCTGAACAACATCTTAAGAATAAACTGCAACATAGATAGAAGGAAAGGCCATCCAGAGACTGCCCCAAGTGGGGATCCATCCCATATACAGTCACCAAAGCTAGTCACTATTGTGGAGGCCAAGAAGTGCATGCTGACAGGAGCCTGATATAGCTGTCTCCTGAGACACTTTGCCAGAGACTGACAAATACAGAAGCGAATGCTCACAGCCAACCAGTGGACTGAGCAGAGGGTCCCCAATGAAAGAGTTAGAGAAAGGAGTGAAGGAGCTGAAGGGGTTTGCAACCTCATAAGAAGACCAACAATATCAACCAACCAGACTCCCCAGAACTCCCAGGGACTAAACCACTAACCAAGCAGTACACATGGAGGGACCCACAGCTCCAGCTGCATATGTAGCAGAGGATGGCCTTGTAGGGTATTAATGGGAAAAGAGGCTCTTGGTCCTGTGAAGGCTTGATTCCCCAGTGTAGGGTAATGTAAGGGCAGGGAGGTGGGAGGTGGTGGGTGGGGGAATACCCTCATAGAAGCAGGGGGAGGGGGAATGGGATAGGGGGCTTCCAGGAGAAACTGAGAAAGCAGATAACATTTGAAATGTAAATAAAGAAAATATCCAGTAAAAAATTGAAAATCAGTATACTGATTTACAAACTGTCTCTTGTGAATGACTAGAATTTGGGTGGTGATTCTTTTGAGAGAAGGAGAAAGAAAGCATTAACAGGGAGATAGTGTCATTTAGTATGTTTGTCTTTTCAAAGAATAGCAATTATCAAGTAAGCTGTTGGGCAAACAGGTTGCTAATGCCATCTGTGACTCTGTGAACTGCTTAGAAAAATGAGAATCTTCGGTGGGTTGAGGATGCTCCATTCGTTCTTGTGATTGGATTACTTAATGAACAGAAAAAAAAAGTCAAATTTAATTGTCTCTATAGTTTGTCTGGAGGTCACATTGACGAATATTGATCCAACAGCAGTGGTTCCTGAAAGCCCTGTTCTAAGAAACAGGTGGTGAGATCCTTCCAGAAACCCAAGTCATGGATGATTCACAGAAAGAAAAAAGATGTGAGTGATTTGTGTGCAGAATTCTTCCATTTAACCTTTACTTGAGTAAATTGTCTTCAGGGTTTGGTGTATATTATCAATAGTCTCATATCAGTGGTCCATGAAGTCAAGAGTGAGGTGAATGAAAGCTCACAAGAACCCTGGACCGTGGCCAGACTCAGCTTGTTTATGTTCATGGACATGTGGGCTGCGATTTTCAAGAGCTCACATGTTATATCTGTCTATTTTTGTAACTAGTCCATTTAGCAGTATTTTTCATGCCAGCATTGGATAGGATTCTACCTCCTTCACTTTCAGAAAGCCAACATACACTAACAATTCTGAAACCTGCTCGGCATAGGACCTTAGAGCTTTAAGATGATTTAACAGGCAGCCTATGCTTCCATGCCCAAGAGTTTGCTTGCCAACTTTGCAGGCTGTCTCAGAAGCTGCAGGGCAGTAAGCAACTGTTAGCATCGGTTGTGCTATTTGTGATCTTTGGAGACTCATCCACTGGGAGCAGAACGGAGAACACTGTCTCCCAGCACATTACATCCGTAGTCTCAAAATGAGCAGCAGCTTGATTTGATTGCAAGGCACAGTGGGGAAATTATGAAAAGCATATTGGAGCTCTGGTTCCACGGGACCTGTCCACCTTCTCAACACCCCTTCCATTATGAGAAGGGCTTACCAAAGTTGTGGGAGTGATCCCACAGTGCAGGGCAATGCAAGTAGCACAGTTTGCCTTCTGCATCACAGTGACCTTGGGGGAAACTCTGAGGCTATAGTCAGTGAAAGGCAAGAGGGTTTTGATAACACCACATGTATTGCAGGGACATTTAGAGAAAGAGAAAGAAGTAAGAGGCATGTTTAAACCATCCGTTGACTCAAGAGACAGTGACAGGGAAAACAACCAAAGCAAACAAACAAACAAAATCTAACAAGGTTAGACTTCTCATTTTAGTGAAATTTGTGCTCCTCAGAGCAGCTTCTTTTTTTTAGGATTTCTCAAAAACTCTTCACCTCTGCTTGGTTCAGGAAATACGCCAGACAAACTTTTGTTTTTATTTTGTTGTTGTTATTTGTTTGTTTGTTTGTTTGTTTTGTTTTGTTTGAGACATGGTCTCTTTAGAGACTGTGTTTGAAACATGGCTATCCTGAAAGTCACAATGTAGAGCAGACTGGCCTCAAACTAACAGAGACCTGCAAGCCTCTGACCCTAGAGGACTAGAATTAATGAGCATGTGCCACCTCACTGCTAAGACAAACATCTGTGTGCTGGTGGCTCTGACACTGCTGGCCTGAGAGGTACTGTTGGCTCACTGCAACATGGCGGGTTGCTGGGAACCACACCCAGGCTCAGACTCCAGTAAGATTTAAGAGTGTTCAAAGTATCTCAAGAGCTCTGCAGGAGCCATCTGCTGAAGATGCAGGGGTCCACTGGACCCAAGTGCTGCTGGGACTTCACCCTGGATTCATATGCTTCCTTAGTTCCCCTCTTTTTTATTATTATTACTTTCCTTAGCTGCGCATTAGTTAGGTTCCCATGTCTACCTTACTTTCAGAGGTTCCAGAGTCCTGAGGCTATGGAAATATAGACTGAGAAAGACAAAATAAGAAGGATGCTATTCATGAATGCACTGGGAAGCATATGTGTATGCACATGTGCACACAAATGTACAGGATTACAGGTCTGTGCCTGTGTATGAACAGCATCCTAGTTATGGTGCATTTTTGCACTTAAGCCCCTGGGCTGCTTAGATTTCATATCAGTTTCTGATCTTGAAGAGTTTTTCAGAGGCCATGGCTATTTAAAGGTCAATTCTGCAGTCTCAAGGTGGTTTTGCTTTTTGACTCTCAAATCCAAGGCCGATTTCCTCTTTGATTAAGGAAGACATGGCGATAAGAATGGATTCCTAATGCATTCCTTCCATCGGTAGCACTTTGTCATGGTTTCATTTTCCACCTTTTCCTGTCTGTCTCATTCATAGTGACCTAAAAAATTCAGGGAGATGGAAAATATAACTAGTTTGCTTATTACATTGTTCCCAGAAAATGAGCCTAATGTATAGTTAAAATTAAAGGATGCTCAATTGATAGGGGAGCTTGCATTGAGACCTGATAGCCTGAATTAGATCTCCAGACCCGCAATGTGGCAGAAGAGAACTAAATCCTAAGAGTAGTTTTTTGACCTCTACATGCATGGCCTGGCACGTGTATATCCAAACACACACACACACACACACACACACACACGCATGCATGAGTAAATAAATATTTAATAGGTGATATTGGAGAGACTTGCTAAAAGTTGTGAGAAGAGTGAAATGCACACACACACACACACACACACACACACACACACACACACCTAGAGAATAAAGAGATGGATAAACCAGTTGATTCCTTAGTGATTGGCCTTCCAGACCTCTCCTGACTCAAGAAGAGGTACCATTCCTTCCCTGCCCAAAACACAAATTCAAAGACAAGCACAGATTCACATTGGTATTGGAGGGTTTGCAGAAAGGAAGGTGAGATAAAGTTCTGGGCTTTGGAAAGAACAACTGTGCTCAGTAGATCCTGTGGCAGCTGAGGAGAGTGGGAGGCTTGTAATGAGGCCACAGAGAGAGAAGGAGGGGGCAAGATGTGGCGAAGATGGCTTCTAATGCTCAGTAGACTAGCTGTGAGACATGGGTCCCCCACCAGCCTTTAAACAAATGTTCTTTGGCACTGTGGGCATTGGCTTCAGTGCCCCGTTGGCAGGTTAGGGATATCTTTGCCTTCTTTCCTGGCTGAAGGGCTTCTCTTGTCACTTACTGAAAGTGTAAAGCAAGCATCCTTTCAAACTCGAGGGCCCAAGCCTTCCCATTTTTACCTTTTTATTTTCAAAAGTGAAGCGATGTTTCCAGCATAGAAGGGAAAGCAACACCAACACAAACAAGCACCTAACTACACTGGCCTGAGGGTCACCCTACTAACCTAACCCTGAGATTCCAAGCTTCCCCTGTCTGGCAGTTGGTCAGCTTTGTGCCATGGCAGTGGCTTTTGGCAACTATACTTACTCTGAGGGCACACACAAGCTCCTTTGTGTACATGACCATGTGTTTTTTGTAAACCGTGCCATTTTGATTTTTGACAGCATCTTGGGTTTATCTGACATCATTCCTCAGGGAAAGCTCAGAGCACCCCTCACAAATGTCTTTCTGTCACCCCTTTAGAATTTTCATTGAGAAAGGTATTACTGGTTGGTGTCAAGTACAAAATCCACTTTTTCTTCCAAAGTGTTTACAATTTCAATTTAAATTGTTTTGGTTTACACATTCTCCTGACCCTTCCTATTGCTTACATTCCTTTCTCTCTCATTTATCCTACTATTTCAAGCTTATTTGCTCTCTTGGCTCCTGGGATCTCATGTCATCATCTTGCCATGGTTTTGTATGGTCACCTTTTCTGAACAATACCAAATGGGAAAAAAAATGTCAAATATTCTTCTGTGAATTTTGTCTTCTTTTCACCCTCTGAGAACCAAAGCATGAAGTGTACTGCCGAGTGCAATTTAGGTTTAACTTTTAGAATAAGTTTCTTAGGGTCAGCTGGCTCAATGTTAAAACAAACAAACAGACAAAAAAAAAACAATAACAAAAACATAATAACTTCGATGGTGTCCGCCATAGTTGCCTGGCCTGATTTTTAAAATTGTGATTTAAAATTATTTGATGGGAAATATTGTTCCACACAGATTTGTCACTCTCTCATTTCTTCCTATACATTACAAATAGCCAGCAATGATTCATGTATTTTATAGCTAATAATTTCCTTCACAATTTTGTTTCAATCTCATTAGTAAGCTACATTTAACCTTTGAATGAGCCCCATTTCTTTTTCCTAATACACTGGTCATATATATTATTTGCATCCATTAAAAATACCCTGACATCTTATATCTGAGAAGAGTGTTTAAGTCTGGAGATACAATGGCTGTCAAAACCATTTCGCTTTCTGTTACCACATGGGAGACTGATCTATGAGTCATATTTTCAAACCTAACACCACAGACAAGGAAAAGGAAGAATTCTCTGTGTTTAATTACAGGACGAAGGGAGAGTGACTAACACTGAGGAGACAGAAATCAGAAAACATTTCACCAGAGACTAGCAGGTCATCAAAAATATATATTAAAAGCAGGCTTTGGACACAGCAGTGCTGGGCAAGAGTCTCTAACAGAAAGACCTGCATGCATGAAGATTGATGTATGAAACCCTGGCCTCTCTAATACAGCAAAGAAGGTCACTGAGACTAGACAGGAGGACAGTGTTCAAGCCATAAAGGCGGTCTGCAAAGGTACATGGAAGGGCATTTTTTAATTGGCAGGAATAGAGATTCAAGTGTTTTTACTGATGGTATCAGAGCTTACATAGATAGGATCAAGTCACACTTTTTTTATATTCTCATAAAATACCTCCCAATTGCTGCTTCCCTTCCATCCCATCCTCCCCACCTTCCCCCTTTTGAAACAGTCTGACTGCAAACTGGAGAAAAAAGGTGTTTTGAGATCCATTTGAAATCTACAAGGAATCCAGGAGCATGGGGAAAGAAACATGGAAAGGATGGTTCCAGTTGACAGAAGAATAAGTGGACACATTTAATAATATTTAAGGCACAAGACAGCAATGGTTATGGTTTAAAAATAAAGGAAAAAAATTATCAAAGATGGCAGGTTTAGCTTTCACAATTAAACAGTGATGCCTTGTATAGAAAATGGAAACCCACATGATTTGGGACTGAACAGTCTTAATATTTTGTGTTCTTGAGTTAGTAGATGAATAAAACCCAGAGTTCAAAGAAGTCTGGTGCAGTGTAGTTAATAAATTGCCATCTTTACTCCATGAGATAAAGGAACAGAGTCTGTTTCTCTTTGCTGTTGAGACATTTAAAACTGTGCAGCACTTTAAATACCCTTCATGTAACATAATAGCCACTCAATAGATTTATCAGGGCTTTCTGGAACAGAACTTATAGAACACATACATATTAGGCAGAAGATAGATGATTAGATAGATAGATAGATAGATAGATAGATAGATAGATAGATAGATAGATGGAGTCTTAGGGTTTTACTGCTGTGAATTAATATTATCATCAAGGTGGGAGCATGGCAGCATCTAGGCAGGCATGGTGCAAGAGGAACTGAGAGTTCTACATCTCCATCTAAGGCTGCTAGTAGAAGACTGACTTCCAGGCAGCTAGGGTGAGGGTTTTAAACCCACGCCGACAGTGCCACACCTACTCCTACAAGGTCATTCCTCTTAATAGTGCCACCCCCTGGGCCAAGCATATACAAACCATCATAGATAGATAGATAGATAGATAGATAGATAGATAGATAGATAGATAGATAATAGACGGGGAGATAAATAGATAGTTGAGGGGAGAGAGAAAAAGAGAGGGAGAGAGAGAAAGATAGAATGACTTACAGGTGGAGATCCAGCTAGTCCAACAATGACTGCCTACCAATGGAAAGTCAAAGAGTCCAGTAGTTGTTTAGTTCAAAGGGCTGGATGTCTCAGCTGCTCTTCAATATACTCTGAAATTCCTAAGAAGCAGGCTCTCGTGCCAATGGAAAAATGAACTTGTTAGTGAAGTGAGAGCAAGCAGGCAAAGGGAGCAAGCTTTATTCTTTCGTCCTTTATAAAGGCTGCCAGAAGAAAGTGCCTTCCAGTTTAAAGGTGTATCTTCCCACTTCAGGAGATCTGAATGAGAAGTTGGTCTTCCCACTTCAAATGATTTAATTAAGAAAAACTCCTCACAGGTGTGCGCAGCCATTTGGGTCTTAGTTCACTACATATATAATCAAACTGACAACCAAGAATTACAATGTGCTTTGTTGAATTATGAAACAAATAAATAAACGAATGGCGTCAGTTATGATAAGAATAACACATGAGCTATATGTATGACATTAACTAGCAAAGGATGAAATAATAAATTCAAAGACAAATACCTCTAAGATGAGAATCATATCCAGTTTTCTGATCATATTAATATAATTGGTAAACTGACAAAAAGTCATTTTTAAAACTTCTTTTAAAACTTCTTTAAAAGAACATAAGAAAATACTAGTAATAATTGTGTCTTCAGAAATTATATTATCAATAATATCATATACTATGTAGTATACAAAGTAAACATGTTGATATATACTCTTTACTTATATTCATTGACTAATAATTGTATATAGTTACAAAGTAATATCTTTATATGTCTTACATTATGATTGATTAAATCCAAACAATCTTACAATCTCACATATTTATTTTTGCAAATGGTAAGAACAAAGAAATTCTGAGACTTAGCAGATTTCTGACAGATTCAATTCATTTCTATTAACCGTATTCTATATCTGTGAGACAGAGTTCTAAAACTTATGCCTACTATTTACTTGAAACGTTTAAAGCTTTTATGGGTATCTAATTTTCCTTCACTTTTCCTCCTCCTAAATATTCTAGGAAGCATAACTCTATTGTATTTATTTATGTTTGGCCTTTTAATATTAGTGAGATAATGCAATGAAACAAGCATCTTAAAACTATGAACACATATCAAAAGAGAGAAGACTTATGTAAATAAAGAGGAATGTTGATCCTGTGCCACAGAGCTACATAAACAAATACCACCAGGAGACTGCTGGTCTCCCAGGAGTGCAGACAAATCTGTAAGAGAGAAGACAGCTAAACAGGTAGAAGACCTTAAAGAGGAAACATAAATCCCTTAAAGAAATACAGGAAAACAAAACCAAACAGGTGAAGGAACTGAACAAACCATCCAGGATCTAAAAATGAATATAGAAACAATAAAGAAATCACAAAGGGATACAACCCTGGAGGTAGAAAACCTAGGAAAGAGATCAGGAGTCATAGACACACACATCACCAACAGAATAGAAGAGATAGAAGAATCTCAGGTACAGAAGATACCATAGAACTAACAGAAGTTATGGACCAAATGGATCTAACAGATATTTATAGAATATTTCATCCTAAAACAAAAGAATATAACTTTTTCTCAGCACCTCATGGTACTGTCTCCAAAATTGACCATATAATTGGTCACAAAACAGACCTCAACAGATATAACAAGAGTGAAATAATCCCATGCCTCCTGTTAGGTCACTATGGATTAAGGCTTGCCTTCAATAGAAATAAACAAACAAAAAACAGAAAGCCCACATAACATGGAAGCTGAACAATGCTCTACTCAGTGATAATGGCCAAGGAAGAAATAAAAAAATTAAAGACTTTTTAGAATTTAATGAAAATGAAGGTACAATATACCCAAACTTATGGGACACAATGAAAGCAGTGCTAAGAGGCAAATTCATACCTCTGAGTGCCTCCAAAAAGAAACGGGAGAGAGCATATACTTGCAGCTTAACAGCACACCTGAAAGCTCTAGAACAAAAAGAAGCAAATAGACCCAAGAGGAGTAAAAGGCAGGAAATAATCAAACTCAGGGTTGAAATCAACCAAGTAGAAACAAACAAACAAACAAAATACAACTAATCAACAAAACCAGGAGCTGATTCTTTGAGAAAATCAAGAACAAGATAAACTCTTAGCTAGACTAACCAGAAGGCATAGAGACAATATCCAAATTTTTAAAATCAGAAATAAAAAGGGAGACATAACAACAGAAACTGAAGAAATTCAAGAAATCATCAGATCCTACTACTGGAAAAATTGCATGAAATGAACAATACCAAACACCAAAGTTAAATCACAATCAGATAAACCATCTAAACAGAAATAGAAGCAGTCATCAACCCCCCCACCCCCCAAAAAAAGCCCTGGGCAAGATGGGTTTAGTTCAGAATTCTATCATACCTTCAAAGAATGCCTAATACCAATACTCTTTAAACTATTCCACAAAATAGAAATAGAAGGAACACTACCCAATTCATTCTATGAAGCCACAATTATGCTGATACCAAAACCACACAAAGACACAACAAAGAAAGAATACTTCAGACTAATTTCCCTTATGAATATCAGTGCAAAAATATTCACTAAAATTCCTGCCAACTGAATCCAAGAACACATCAAAATGATCATTCACCACAATCAAGTAGGCTTCATCCCAGGATGCCGGAATGATTCAATATGTGGAAATCCATCAATGTAATCCACTACATAAACAAACTCAAAACAAACAAAAAACAAACCACATGATCATTTCATTAGATGCTGAAAAAGCATTTGACAAAATTCAGCATCCCTTGATGTTAAAAGTCTTGGAAAGATCAGGAATTCAAGGCCCATACCTAAAAATAGTAAAAGCCATATACAGCAAACCAGTAGCCAACATCAAACTAAATGGAGAAAAATATGAAGCAATCCCACTAAAATCAGGGACTAGACAAGGCTGCCCACTCTCTCCCTACCTATTCAGTATAGTACTTGAAGTTCTAGCTAGAGCAATTCGTTAACAAAAGGAGGTCAAAGGAATACAAATTGGAAAGGAAGAAGTCAAAATATCACTATTTGTAGATGATATGATAGTATACTTAAAAGACCCCAAAAACTCCAGCAGAGAACTCCTACAGCTGATAAACAATTTTAGTAAAGTGGCTGGATATAAAATTAACTCAAACAAATCAGTAGCCTTCCTTTACTCAAAGGATAAACAGGCTGAGAAAGAAATTGGGAAACAGCACCCTTCACAATAATCACAAACAGTATAAAGTATCTTGGTGTGACTCTAACCAAATAAGTGAAAGATCTGTAGGACAAGAACTTCAAGTCTCTGAAGAAAGAAATAGAAGACCTGAGAAGATAGAAAGATCTCCCATGCTCGTGGACTGGCAGTATTAATATAGTAAAAATGATCATCTTGCCGAAAGCAATATACAGATTCAGTGCAATCCTTTGTCCAAGATCAAGTGACAGTAGGTGTGTGGGTTCATTCCTTGGTCTTCAATTCTATTCCATTGATCTGCCCGCCTTTCTCTGTACCAATACCACACAGTTTTATCACAATTGCTCTGTAAGACAGCTTGAGGTCAGGGATGGTGATTCCCCCAGAATTTCTTTTATTTTTTTATTAGGTATTTTCTTCATTTACATTTCAAATGCTATCCCAAAAGTCCCCCAGACCCTTCCCCCCAACTCCCCTACCCCCTCCCACTTCTTGGCCCTGTCGTTCCCCCGTACTGAGGCATATAAAGTTTGCAAGACCAAGGGGCCTCTCTTCCCAATGATGGCCAACTACGCCATCTTCTGATACATATGCAGCTAGAGACATGAGCTCTGGTGGTACTGGTTAGTTCATATTGTTGTTCCACCTATAGGGTTGCAGACCCCTTTAGCTCCTTGGTTACTTTCTCTAGCTCCTCCATTGGGGGCCCTGTGTTCCATTCAATAGCTGACTGTGAGCACCCACTTCTGTGTTTGCCAGGCCCCAGCATAGCCTCACAAGAGACAGCTATATCAGGGTTGAGAATAGTTTTCACTATCCTGGGTTGTTTGTTATTTCAGATGAATTTGGAAATTGCTCTTTCTAAATCTATGAAGAATTGATTTGGAATTTTGATGCATTGAATCATGCAAAATGGAGAAGATTCTAAAACAGGAAATTTCAAACAAATGCATAGCTCTAGTTCTGCTAAAGAAGCTGTAATAATGTTTGCCAAGAAATTTAAGCAGAAACTCAATAATATTAAGGATGTTTTAAGGCCCAACATACATTGTCATGATGTATTCAAGATAATGGTATTAATATGCATGGGAATTACTACATAATGATGTTATTGAAATGTGGAATCCTGCATGCAACTTCATGGAGAGCAAATACTAATGGCAAAAAGAATAATTACACACACACACACACATATATATATATATATATATATATGTGTGTGTGTGTGTGTGTGTGTATGTAATATACACATATATGTGCGTGTTTATGTGTATATATATATACAATTTTTACATATATATGTAAAATATGCTACCTACAATCTTAGACATTCTGAAAATAACATCATAAAATTGAACATGCGCATACATACATGTTCATACTTATACATACACATGCAAGCATACTCACACACACCTGCGCAGAAACACATATACACACACATACAACATGCAATCTATCTTAATGAGAAGAATATAATTCAAAATAGAGCCATCTTTAAATTTTGTAGTACTGAGGGAAATTTTGCTGCTCTTGGCCAGGCAACCATATTGTTGAGCTTTCATGCATGCGTTCTCCATGTTCTATCTAAGAGACACTTTCTAACAGGCATCCTGGATCTCTGGCTCATAAAATCTTTCTGCCCCATCTTTCATTATTTTGCTCAACTTGGCTGTAAGGATTGCTTTATAGATGTGTTACTTGGGGTTTGGTAGACCACAGTTCATGCTGTGGTTTGAATATGCATGGCCAAGACAGTAGCACTATGAGGACTAATGGCCTTGTTGGAGTAGGTGTGTACCACCAAGCCTGGATTTGGCACTTTCTCTGTTCCAGGCTGGCCTTGAACTCAGAGATCTTCATGCCTCAGTCTGGACCTAAACTTTTCATGCCCCATGTGCCTCAAGATCTGAATCAAGAGCATGTGTTATTGCATGTCAAGACCTGGTTCAGAAGCCTATGTCTTCCCTCATCTGGATCACAGGTGTGCTCTCCTTTTCTGGTTGTAGCTCATTCCAGATGTGGTCACGTTGACAACCAGGAATAGCCACCACAGTTTTTTTGTCTCTGCATTTGACCACTTGTGGATCTCTGTAATAGTCTCCTTCAGCTATTGCATAAAAAGAAGCCTCTGTAATGTGGAGTTCAAGCTACCCTTATCTGTGGATATAAAGATTAGTATTTAAAATACAGTCAAAAATTATATTGGTTTAGAAACTGGTAGTTGTAGATTCTCTATTCCAGTCCATGATCTCACTAGCCACAGGTAGTTGGCTAGTATTACAGTACTGGGCATGAATTCCCTCCTGCTGAGCAGCTCTTAAGTCCAAACAGACAGCTGCTGGTTATCCCCAGGATGAAAGTGCTGCTACTGTACCACTAGGGATATCCCCTCATTGTTGTGGTTTGTGGCTTTGAAACTAGGTAGAGCTACCAACTACTCTTCCCTTGGAAGCTTACATATTGCCTTCTGGTACTATGAGATCCAGTTCTAAGGAACGGCACCTGCTTCAGGAGCCTGTGTTTGGCAGATAAACTGTCACATACTTTTAATTGGATATCATAGAAAGTGGCTAAAACAATAGATGCAACAGAAAAACATTATGAAGGTAACTTTCTAGAGGTCAAACCTCTATTATATATATATTATTTACTTCACTGATTTGCGTATAGGATTCTAAATTAATTAATGTTTGCTGCTTGCTCATAGTAAGCGATCGATAAGTTTTTGTCAGATGAATGAATGAAGCTAGAATGCATATGAGAAATTGGCTCTGTATGAGAAGCCTTCACAGCCCCCATCGAGAGTTGCTCTTATTCCTGATTTGCACATAAGGAAAGGTGGTTTGACAAACTGTCAAGAAACACAGATGAATCTAGAATCTCATCCTCATCTCAAAGTTCATGTTCTTTCTACCTCATTCCTACCAAACTGTGTACTTGCTTTCTATAATAAATATTTCATATCCCTCATCTGTCCTGAAATCAATCCACTGAGAATGTATATATTTATAACTGAAAAAATCAATACAAGCCTCCTAGCTGTAAAATAATTAAGAGATAAAAGAAAATCAACTCATTATAATATAATACACAGAATACTCAGATCTGATTACAACAGAAGATATAATAAAACTATTGCCTTTACAAACAGACTTGCCACAACTCTAACCTTCATAGTGCTTCAGGAAACATGTTCTGGTGGCTCAGATACATGACTCCCACTGTCATGGACTACAGGCTATTCTCAAAAAGCCAATATTCAATCATATCTTAATTGGACCTCCAGAAAATCATTATACATTAAACAAAATCGTGTAAATATGCTGTAAACAAAATACAATTGACTAACACTTTCTTCTCCCCATTAAATACCTGCAGTGCCTGTTACCATTTTAACAGATTATATCAGGTATTTCCAAAGTTGTCCTAGAAGGGACAACTGTCTTTTGTCCTCTGGTCCTTGGGAGCTTTAAGGGAAGGGAGAAGGATTTTAAAGTGTCATGACACATCTGCAGATCAGAGTTAGCAAAGTTTACCCAGCGAAGGACATGTAAGCTGAGACTTCTGAATCCAACACTTTTCCATCTCTCATGCTTGGGATACTTTCAGACAAGCCTCATCGAAATCCTAACCTTGTCAATGTGGAACTTAAGTACAGAAGAAGATCCAACAATACTGCCCAATTTATATGAGAAAGGTATGGTTGTTGACTTGAGCATACTGCAGTAAGGAGTATCTTATCCCAGAACTTTGTATGTCCCACACCAACTGACTGCTGTCTCCAGCAATGTAGATTCTCATATTGAGCACCAAATCTATTAAGCCACAGATTCAGAACAGAAGCATCTTTGGCTGTCAGTGCTAGCTGAGATGAGTGCCCCTCATATTTCTGAAACGTAGTTGGCTCTCGTGTACCTTAAGTGTATCTTAATTGTGATAGTGCACTTAATAAACATCACATTTGATCTGAAGTTCCATCAACTCTATTGAGTCAGCAGAGTCCTGCATTTGCATCAGCCTGTGTTGGAGATGCTATTTAAGCAGCTGTCCAAATTAGTGCACTTAGCCTCATTTCCTTCCTTAGGGGAATCCTATAATTTTTCTTGCTATGAAATTGTTTTAAGATCCTAATTGTTCATCATCCCTGTTGTGAACGAGTCCCTTGGAGCTGTTAACAAATGACTCATCATGAGCTAGCCTAGATGGTCTCTAAAATCCCTTCTCAGCTCCAACACTCTGTGATCTTAACAATGGAATGTTAATTGTCTTAATTTCTACACAGCTAAAATGTCACAGGCAGATAGTGAGAAGAAAGTGGAACTCACTGGACTGTCAAACACATATATGCACAACAGAAGGAAAATGGAAAAGGGCATCTGGGGGCAAAGTGTCATTCCACTGCTCATAGTGATGAGATTGGGGAGTATCTTCTAGATTTCTCAGAATACTGTTTTTTTTTATAAACAGTTGGAGCAAGGAAGAAAATTATTCATTAGAAAAGATGCTTTGAGAAAACTCTTCTGGAAAGGTAGGGTTACTAAAAACAAGAAAGGGGGTACAAAAGAAACATGGATGAGAGATGAAGTTGTAAGTTTAGATAGTAGATGTGAGTGTTTACCTTTGAAAATATTTTTCTAAAGAGAATCAATTACTACCACTTTGCTAGACCATCATAATTCCTAACTACATCCTAAATCTTATCACTATACCTGCTGATAAATGTGGCTTCCAACCCTATTCAAAGAAGTCTTTGCAGAGAATGGAGACTTCACAGAAAATCACAAACTGGACTCAGCACAGAGATCAAGAGACTGTAGGGATCCCAGTCTCCACTGATAGATCTATATCACAGCTTCTGCATCTATGGCTCACAGAAGTGGGTATGAAAAGATTATAAGAGCCAGCTTACCAGGAGGTCTACCGTGAAAACATCTCTCTAAGAAATGGCTACTCAAAACCAGAATAATGTCTGTATCATTGGACCTGTTAGCACCAAAGAGAGAGAATTTTGTCTGCACAAAGAACTACAGATAACTCATTACTGCTGGGAGGAGAGATAGCTTCTCTCGGAGATGAGCCTTCTTATTGGCTTTCCAATGCAACGTGGTCAACCCTGGAACCATATATATGCAAATGAAAAAACAACTCAACAAGTTATGCCTATATAAACATATATATGCATAAACACACACACACACACACACACACACACACACACATGCATGTATACATATATCAATGACAATTCAAAGGAGACCATGAGCTTGAGAGTGAGGTGTATGGGAAGGGTGGAGGAAGAAATGGGGTGAAATTCTATTTCAGTGTAAAACTAAGATACACACAAGATTTTTTCTGATCTAGATACTCTTTTTTCTCCTCTGATACTAGAAATTGAAGCCAGCCAAGTACTCTCACACTGAGCCTTATCCCTCTGCAGTGTCTACATAGTCCTAAAGAAAAACCTTTGGTTGCTCTCCAAGGCCCTGGCAATGGGTTAGCTGCCAAAAGACTCTGTCAGACTCTGAGAAAGATGTGGCAGATCCGTGAAAGCTTTGGCTGGACTCTAGATGCATGTTTCTCATTAACTGTTGTTATATGCATATGTACATGTGCACATATATACATACACACACACACACACACACACACACACACACACCCATATGTTTCTAAATGTAACCTGCATATCCAGTATTGTTATTTGTGTGTACATCTTCATTAATGAACACTGGCCAATTCTCTTTTGTACTTTGTACTTTACCTAAGACATTCTCTTTTCCATTCCTTGGTTATCTCTCTATGTATATGTGTGGAAAAGTCTCTCTCTCTCTCTCTCTCTCTCTCTCTCTCTCTCTGTGTGTGTGTGTGTGTGTGTGTGTGTGTGTGTGTGTGAACTATGTGCACAGGTGCCTATGCATACATACTGGCTAAAGGAGTATGTCTGATGTCACCTCATTCTCTACCTCATTCCTTTGAGGCAGGGTCTCTCACTTAACCTGGAGGTAGACTAATAACCCACCTTCTCTCCCCTCTCACATGCAAATAAGTCTGTCTTTTACAATGCTGATGAGATTAAACTCAGATCCTCATCCTGGTGCAGAAAGTCATCTTACTCACCTGGCCATCTCCACCGTCCTGGTCTCTTAGTTTCCCTTGTAAGTATTTACATCAAGTCTTTGTCCTGTTGCCTATGCCACAGATTTCTACTGCAACATGATCTCTATCTCCTTGACACTCTTCATGTCACAAACCTTTCTCATATCTTGGGTGTGTTGTGTCTTCTTCAGATTCCACTAACCATTTCATTTCAATACCCACTTTTTGCCCTTGTATTTCTGTCCCCATTCCTGCCCCACACATGTGGCTGCTACCATGTTTTTCAGTGTCCTTTCCTCTGTCAAAAAGTTATGTTTGATATTCTACCATGGAGTCTTATAGGTCCTTTATTCCTGCTCAGATTTAGCTCTCTACTGACATCCTACGTTCTCAGGCATCCCTATCCCATTATGCGTCCACTTTCTCTCCTTTTCCTGCCAACACATAATTTCACTAGTGTTTCTGAGAACAAATTGTTCATTTATCATCTCAGGAAAATAGAACTCCAAGGCTATAGTTCAAATATTATTACACATAATAGGCTGGAACATTCTTGTTTATTTAATAGCAGGTTCTGATCACAGAAGTAGCTCCAACTTTGGGAACAGGAGTTATCAGACATGACATTAACCCTCAAGGAACTGTCTGCTTCTTTAGAAATCATAAAGTTACTGACCAATTGCAATTTCTCTGAAAGGTTTGATATTGAAGATCTGACCAGACAAGTATCCTGATATTTTTTTGTTCACTGTGTCTTTATGTACTTTAAAATATTTAAAATCACAAACCTTTCTCATATGTTGGGTGTGTTGTATCTTACTTAGATTCCACTAACCATTTCATTTCAATGTCTGCTTTTTGTCCTTGTATTTCTGTCCCCATTCCTGCCCCACACATGTGGGGGGAGGAGGAGACTTGTTGTGGCAAATGGACTTTCACTAATAATGTGAACATGTATTGTGAGTCTTTATCTAAAATTGCTAAAAATTAAAAAGGAATGAAGTGTATCCAAATGGGATGCTATGGAGAAGACATGAGGGGTAAAGGAAATGCCCTTAACTCCAGTTGCAAAGAAAATGGGTCAGCATATACAAAGCCCATAGTAAGACTCCTAGGGCCTTAGACAGAATGGAAGATTCTGTAATCACAGTGACAGGCTTCTGAGACTCCCATTTGCAGACTACAGACGAGATGTATCCTTTCAGCGTTCCTCTCCAAATCCTTCAGAGGTTTTCCAAGCAGGAATTTTGATCACTATTAACTTCTAGGAGTCACTGTGCTCACAGTCCCTCAAAATTGCCATCAACCTTCATTCTTCCTTTGTGATGATTCCACATGTGCAAATCGCCCTTAGTAAGGGGTTTCTGGGAATGGGAGAGATGTGATTATTCAAATGGATAATCGTGGGAAAATTATTTGAAAGGTTGACTTTGGCTTCCTGCAACTATGTAAGTGGAACTTAAGTACCAGAAAACTGAGAATTCTGATTCGCAGCAGCTCGTGGATGAATGTCATGTCACAGAAGATAAAAACACACCCTGCCAGTGGGAAGCTTTGCATGAAACTGAAAAGACCACCAGAATCACGTTAAAGAAATTTGGGCCGTGCCAAAATCAAAGGACTTCAATGACAATGTTTGTAATTACAGTCTTGTCATGGAATAGTCACCTCTGAGTTCACAGGTTGACTCTTGGTATGTTCAGATGTTAGATGCCCACTCTCTTGGCTGCTTGAAAATTCATTTTCCATGGCTGTAGAGTAGGAGAATGTGGTCCTCTTACTGCTGCTATAGAAACCAAAGAGAAGATGCTTACTTAATGGAGAGCCATCCCTCACCTCTTATCAGTAACTGTGACTTGGTAAGTAAGATGACTCTCTGGGTAAAAACACTTGCTATGGAAGACTGAAAATCTGAGTTCTAGTCCTGAAACCCACAATGAAGAGGAAATTAACTCCCAAAAGTTGTCTTCTGACCTCTATGTGAGCTATGGCACACATATTTGTACACATACGAACATGCACATGCCTATGAACATTGTTCACAAATGTGCAGCACAATAATAATAAATTTTAAAAATGAAAAATAATAATTAAAAATTAAATGGAATTTTTAGTAAAAATAGGGGTTAGAGAGAGTTCTGTGACTAGGAGTTCTTGCAGAGGACCTCATTTTATTTCTTAGCTCCTATTCTAAGTAGCACACAACTGCCAGTAACTCCAGGGCAATCTGACTCCTTTGACCTTTGTGAGCATGTGCATTCATATGCGCGTCCACACACACACACACACACACACACACACACACACACTTAAAACAAATAGACAAAATTCTTTAAAACTAGAAAATGCAATAATTGTTAGCTAATATTTCCTGGTATTATGCATTAATAATCATATTTGTCTTTGAAAACTAAAATTAGATTACAGGGAAGATAAATTCTCTCAGTGATTCAACAGTACACAGCCGGCCATATTTCATACCTGGTTGGCTAAGAAGAGCAGATTTCTAGTAATCAACAGAGCAAACCCTCCAGGTTCTATCCTCCCAAAGAAGTCTCATGGTTCTGAGTTTGCACCCTGGCTTTTCTTTTGCCACTGAAATTTGTCTCAATAAATCATCAAGTTTCCAGTGTTGTGGGAAGAGCCAGAAGTGAGACATAATTTGAACAGATTCACTGTGACGCTCACATTCTTCCACTGAAGTTTCTCAAACAGGAGACAGTTTATAAAGGGAAAACCTCAGCCCCACCACAGCATTGGAACACTGTACTGAAATAAAAAGGGAAAAACATTCCTAAAATCAAGATTCATGCTATGGAATAGAAGCAGATAATGTTTTATGTGTGCCTTTAAGAAAAAGGATGACAGAAGATAAAATGTGCATGATGAGATACCTCAGTGGTGGGGAGGAAGAATAGAAAGGGCTGGGAAATGGGAGGGACAGAAAGCAAGCAGGAAACGCAAGGGAATGAGATAAAGCACAAGCTCGGGCCACTAGACGAGAATTTAACAAGAACCGTGGACTGGGCTTGAATTAATATCACACTTTAATTATCACAACCTCAGAGAAAACTTTAATATCTGATTGAATTACACTCTTTCCATTCATCTTTTCTCTGAACACTTAAAATAATTCTACACTTTATTTTTTTGAGATCTGACAAGCTAAAGTAACACTGTAATTTATCTAAACAAAATACATATTAATTTGAAGACAATGTCTATTTTCATTTGCAAGGTGTCAATCAAGTAGTGGTTCCATTTATTTAAGTCTGATTAGCATCCTTTGACTATGAAACTACACATTTTTATTAAAATTTTATTAAACTTATCCCAATACACTGTAATTATTAAATTATTACATAGTACCTTAAGATGGCAAATTCTTAAAGGTTAGACACCAGTGGTATTAGGATAATAAAAAGTCAAGTGAGCCTATAACCTTTGTATTCTTGGTTCAACTTAAATTTTTTATATATTATATTGAAATTTCTTAGTGTGTGAGTGTTTCCTCTCTCTCTCTCACTCTCTCTCTCTCTCTCTCTCTCTCTCTCTCTCTCTCTCTCTCTCTCTCTCATCCTTCCGTGTATGTGTGTGTGTGTGTAAAATAAGACAGCAAACTCCTAATGCAAATGCTAGAAATTTACCAAGAGAAAATCAGCTCAAATGTCTGGCAGCCAACTTGTGAGTTTTCCAAGATAGTTAGTATCATGTTAGATAGGTTTTCAACCCAAAAGTCACTAAAATAAATAGCAATGCTCAATATATTTGATCTCAAAGGCCTTTTATTTGACTATTAGTAAAGCAGCTTTACCTGTTCAACTAGTGCACAAAGACACATGAAGGCATTTGTGTAGCCTCAGCATGCATTGGTGAGTTACAGGCCACGCACATCTCCAAACAGCTGGCCAGTCGAAGCTGCCATTTTGTATTCGGTGTGCTTTAAAGAAGTCATTTTGCATACTCAGTTTCAAAATGAGATCACTACAGAGAGAAAGGCACATCTTAATGTTCTGTCAGCAACAGAAACACACTTTAATAAAGTTTTCTATTTAAATATAATTTAAGCAGAAGAAGTCATATCACCCACTTTTTTTCTGTCAGAGTTGAAAATATATCAATATTGGTGTTGAGCAAAACCAGATGAACAGGAATAACTGATCCACATAGAAAGTTACACATCTTGTTAAGTCTCTCACAATTCATTAATTTTAGAACTTATAAAGCCCTACATTATGGATGAAGTTCTATATATGTATACAAGTATACATGTTCGTCTAGTTCTACATATGTATTAAGTTGTACAGTATTAATATATAGTTTCCTTCTGTCTGATGTACTTTGATAATAAGATCAATGAAAAACCAAAAATAGATATTCATGACCCCCCCTAACAGTTTTTTAGTATATTTATATGAACAAAAGAGCTTATGCCATCAATATTTCAGTACCGAAACCAAAGAGTCATAAAACAACACAGAAGTATGTCATGGAACACCCAATCCATCAGTGGATGGAAAACTAGAAGCAACAAATCCGAGCTTTGTATACAATCTAAGTGATTCCCTAGTCAGCTGGAAGCTCAGCCGGTTGTAATGGTTTATTATCTTTAAATATCACAGAGAACTTGTCATTTCTTTCGTAGAGACTTTGCGTTTTACTATGCAGTATGTTTGGATTCAAAATGATTACCATTGAAAATGAGGCTGTGGCTTGTACTGAGAATACAGTGTCGAGTGTAGGCACTGCCCACACTAGAATCTCATTCCCCTCTGTGTTATGAGAATGTTCTGGCTTATGTGGAGGGGTGGGTAGCCAGGGGCAGAGGACAGAGTCTAGGAACCTATGACCAAGACAAAATGAAAACAAGGAAGTGATTATATCAAGTTGGACTCCCACATAGAACCCTAGTCAGTTAGAAGTGAAGGCTAAATTGAAACATCTGGTCCAATATCTTTGCTGATGTTCTTTTCATCGCACACTTGAAGCCATATTTAGTGAATGACCAGATAGATGTGAGTCTGGAAAAAAAGAGAATCAAAGGTGACTCTGAGATTTGAGACTAGAAGAACAGCAGTCCTCCTGGTATAAACAGGAACATCAGAAGGTAGACACTTCTACTATGATTTGGTGATAAGGCTTAGCTCCACTGGGGAACAGGCAGGCACAGATCTTAGAGAGGAATTTGTCTGTGACTAGGGCAAGCTACTTTTAGAAAATGAAGCTGGCTTCAATATCTACAAAACAGAGTGAAAGGATTGTTAATATGCTGTCTAGTAAGTCTAGTACTGATAATATACATAAGAATGATTGATTAGCCTCTACTATTAAGAGCAAAGTCTGAAAAGGGAACAGAACAAGAGAACATTATGGTGTGGTGTGGTGTGGTGTGGTGTGTGTGTGGGGGGGGGGTGAGAGAGAGAGAGAGGGAGAGAGAGAGAGAGAGAGAGAGAGAGAGAGAGAGAGAATACATAGTTTTGTATAATTTCTGAACATATAGAAATTATATAACAACTTGGCAATAATAAAGTCACTGTTATTAAAATATGCTATTGTCTCATTAGCATATTACAAGTTGTGACCAAGAAGCTGGGTGAGAACAAGTTGAAACTGACAGGTAGGATGTGATCCTGGAAGGGCAAACAAATGAGATTTGGCATTGCTTGAACCTCCACAAGGCCCTTTCTTATACTGTGCAGTTTCTGCCTAATGGATTGAAATTCCACTGATCAATAAAAATAAAGTAAATGGCTCAGTGAAAAATGTATATAAAAAATTAGATGGGGAGAGAACAAGTTAGCCATAAGAGAGCCATTAGAAGGAAGCATGAAGAATTGACTTTTGGGACATAGTCAAGGTGGCTGCTTTAGACTCTGTTTAAGATCCAATCCGTCCTTGAGAGCTCTCTGGACAATTCTAGGACTTGTATGCAAGAGTCTCCTAGACTGAGGGAATCCAGTACAGATGTCGGCAGCAGCAAGAAACCTGTGAAGTATACAAGGAGGACTCATCTGCAGCTGTCTTGGCTCCTAGGTAGGGACTTTGCTAAAATATCTCAGCTGCCCTCCAAACAGCATTTGCCCTATTGACAGAGATATGCTAACCCCTTCTGTAAGGCAACACACAGGAGCAGGAAACAATGTGCTCACTTGAGAGTAAGAACTGGAGTGGAAGAGGGACTACTTAAAAAGAATTTTTAATCTATCAGAAGAGGACCAGACTCATGAGTAGCTTAAAACAAACAGGAATGCAGTTATCTCTGAGGAATCCAAAAGTGAAATTGAATGTAATACTGTTTGGTAGTCTAAAAACTAAACTAGATAAAAAGCTTGGTAAAAATAAATCTTGGGCTTCTTGATATAAAATAAACATAATAAAGTTGATTTCTCCTGAAATTTAATACACAGATCAGACACGTTAGAAAAATATCATCAATAATTTCAAAAGAAAACAGAAGCTCAAGGAAGAAGTGTGAAAACAAATTGACTCTTAACATCTCAGTGCGTTTTATTCATTGATGTTTTCAGTCCATCAAGGTTGGGCATCGAGAAGTATGTTACAATGACAGAGGAAGAAAAATGGAGGAATCTCTGCCTCAAGCCTGCACAGATGTAGTTGGATACTGTTATAAATAATACTGTAAATATCTGATATGCAGAATATCTGTTATGTAACCCCCCAAATGGGTCACAAACCACAGGTTGAGACTTGCTGGTCTAGAGCAACATTCCAGGACATTTTACTTTTTAAACATCACAGCTCTTAGCCATAAAGTACAAACATCAAGAACTACTGTGTCAAACTGCTCTGAATCTCTTTAAATGAACATAGTTCAGACATATTTCATGGAGCAGAAAGCCTTGCTAATAATACTGATGACAAGATTCTAAAAATTATCACCCCCTTTTTTCTGACACTTAATAAGTACACATTCCATCAGCAGGCATACCTCTGCATCTGAGTCCAGTGTTTGACGACTGTGACAAAAAAAAAAATCATATAAATTACAGCAAAAAGCCCACACTGAATCAACTAACTAAACTTCAATATAATGTTTTCCTTAAGCTTTGAGATTAACCAGTCCTTTACTATGAATAATGTGCTTTGTTTACATAGAAATAAAAACTCCTAATACTTTGCAGAAGGCATTTTAATGATAGAAACCTATATAAGAACCTCTACTTAGAGATATGAGAAAAAAATTATTTCTAGTGACAAACCTTTCTAAATCACCCTGAACATAGCTGCTCACTGAAGAGAACCTCCACATTTATTTATTTGTTTATTTGTGTATTTATTTATTTATTTATTTTTGGAAAAGCCAAAGCACTGGGTCATCTCTGTGACTGATATTCAGAATACTAATAAAGAAGAGAATTTAAAAGATTGAGTTTTTGGAAAGTTACAGTAAAAGTGAATGATTCATATAAGAGAGTATGACAGACAACTTCTGTGGGATCAACCATTAAGGTGGTGATAACAAAATGTAAAGTCAAATCGGCTCGATTCAGCAAACATTTATATGTCAGGTTGTGGAGATGTTTGAAGTTGGAGAAATATGAAATTGAACAAAACATGCTTCTTATTCTCAAAATCCTCGCAGACGCCTCCAAGTGAAGCCAGGGATACAAACTCTATAACATAGTGCAGATCACGGAAATCACAGTGTGAGACACTTTCAACACTCACAGGAAAGGTGTTATTGGCTGAGGGATCAGAGGACTCCAAAGAAGGCTGAACCCTTCAGAGGGAAGATATGGAGAAAAAGCAAAGAGAAGGGGAAGAAATGGACATCCCCAGGGCTGGGAAACTGGTTATTTCAGCACAGTGCCTACCATGCATGCATGAAGATCTGAGTTTGGATTTCCAGCAACCATGTGACATGTGTCTTTAACTCTAGCAATGGGTGGATAAAGACAGACAGTCAGATAGCCTTGGCCAAATAGTCTGTCCAGATTGAAGAGTTCCAAGTTGGGAGAGAAACTGTTTCCAAACATAAAGCATGGAGTGACTGAAGAGAATAGCCACCTCTGATCTACCCACATACATATGTGAACACAAACATGCATACAACACACACACACACACACACACACACACACACACACACACACACATACACACGGGGAGTAAGGGGGATGAATCCATAGGAACAGGTCTAGCAAGCCTGTTTGGGGAAGGTTATGTGTAGCTGTTAAATCTCAGGCTGAAAATGGCTGTAGCATCAAGGGGACAAACCAGGCTTCTGAGCTGTCCTTCAGGCCAAGCAGTCAAGCCATGTGTGGTGACAGCACCCAGCTGTAACTGCCTCAAGAGTGGTTACAAAATTCTAGATAAGTGATGAGAGCAAGGGATCCAAAAACCCAGGAAATGGAAATGAGATGATGGGGTAGATGGCAAACCTTAAGCAAGAGATGGAGAACCAGTTGACTGTAGAAATGAGAAGGTTGGCGGAAGTGATGGAGCCTGGGGTTGTTGTCTTGCCTTTTTCATCTAGGAATAATTTGAGGTTTACACAGTATTGTGAATTGTAGTATAAAGAAGCTCCATAGCTCCTCATACAGTTTCCCAAATGCATTTTATTGCATCTGCTTCACTGTTCTATGACTCTCCTCCCTCTATCTCTATCAAACACTATTATATCTCATGGAAAATGCTTTTACCTCCAGATTTGAAGGGTGACTGCAATTATGAGATGTTAGTTATTCTGGAGAATATTTTAAGAAGTGGTCAGGATGTGACATTGAAGGGAAGAGAGATAGGGTCATATGATGCAGACAAGCTAGGAAGAGTCATAGACATGTGTAGACCTTTCCCTCATGTACTCCTTGCCTGTGGGTCTCTCTCTTATGACCATTAAGTTACTTACTTCTAGGAACTGTGCAACTGTGGTCTTGATAGTAATAGCAGCAACAGCAATGGATCCTCTTACCCACCCCCACCTAAGTCAGTCAGATGCATTCTCATGGAAAGATACCACAGTGGATCAACCCAGATATGCATCCTTCTCCCAAATCTGAATCTCTGACCAGCTCATTATACATTATGTACATTATACATTATGTACATTATACATTATGTACTCCATAAATGTTTAATATCTCGGGCAGTCTTACTGTACATTCAGTAGTCAGCTTCAAAAGTCTCTTAGTTTCATGACACTTGCATGCTAGTAGGGAGAAACAGTAAACACATATGTGTCACAAGGTGATAGAGGCTGTGAAAGACAACTGAGCTCAGCAAAAGGGCAAGACTGAAAGACCCTCAGGCATGGTAGTACTCACCTGTTATCGCAACACTTGGGAGAATGGAGAAGGAAGACCGTGAGTTCAAAGCCAGAATAAGATTTAGAGCAAAACCATTCTTCCAACAATAATAAAATAAAATAAAATAAAATAAAAGATGAGGTGGAGAGGCTCCATGGATGACAAGCCTGATGTGCAAGTAAAAGAAAGGACCTGAGTTTGGGCACTCTGTTCTCTTCTGACCTCTGCATGCACAGGTGTATGTGTTTCATGCAAACACATGCATATGAATCTCTCTCTCTCTCTCTCTCTCTCTGTCATCCATTTATCCCTCTCTTACACACACATGCACACACACACACACACACACACACACACACACTTTATAAAAAGGAAACACAGAGATTGGAGAGACGTCTCAATAGTTAACAGCACACACTGCTCTTGCAGAGGACCTGGGTTTGTTTCCCAGCATTGATGTTGGGTAGCTCAACAACTGTCTGTAACCTCAGCTCTGAGGGATCTGGTATCTTTTTCTAACCTCCATGGGCACCTGCACTCACATGTATATAGCCACACGCAAGCACACAGGTTTACACAGTTTTTAAAAAGATACATACATACATGCATGCATATGTATATGTGTGTGTGTTCAAATTTTGCAGTGTCTAAATAGAGTGCGACGTTCAAAAGCAATGGATCTCAAATAAATAAGTGTATAAAAGAAATGGCAAAAGATACAGAACCAGTGTGAGTAGTGTGTAATGATGTCCGTCGGGTACCAGGAAGTGGCTGCTGAGTACAAGGATGAGTGTCAGCGCAATTAGAACACAGCTCTTGATGCCTAATGTTCCACTGCTGTATTTGTCTTGAGTCTTTCTTGGGTTTCTTCATGATGTAATTAAAATAACGCTGCTATTGCTGTTTTTATGGCAGTATATTGCTCTGACTTTCAAAATGAAAGCTTAATCTATAATCACAAACCAAAGCTCTTAAGCAAAGGATACAATCTTTATTCACAAAATCACTCCCTTGAGTATCCGTTCTATATGGGTTATAATAAGTAAGGAGGGGGAAGACAGAGCAGGGGATGAGTGAGTGAATATGCATAAAATTGGTCTTGCCAATAATGAACTTGTATGTACAAGAGGCAGAGAAAATGGATATGCTTTAAGAATTCCTCAGGGGAAAAGCACTAGTTATTTTCACATTGCCAAACTCTAATAGGAGACAGTTCTTATAAAAAGAATAAAGACTTTCAACTTAGAAGAGCAGTGGGCTCATATAGCATCCAGCATCTATAGTGACTACAGCAATGAATATTACTAAGATGAAGACATCAAAGCATCAATTTCTCTACTATCATCAGACAGGACCATTCCTACATCTCCTAGGCCAAGAAAAAATGGATGCTCATGTGAGAGAAGACACAAGAAAAACTGCTAGAGAAGTAACATACATCTTCACTAAACTATTTTAGCAATTCCAGTCAAGATGAGCAGATTTTGTCTCATAACTCAATCCAGGCACTCTGATCATACCACAGGTAGACATCCTTCGAGATGTACTAATGTATTCCATGGAGAGAGTGACCAGCTAGCTATTATTGTGTGGGTAATGCCCATTCCCACACTAAGAAGTCCTGACTACATAATTCCATCTGCTTCTCTCATATTTAATAATTTCAGATCGTATATCTTTGTTAATAAGTCCAATTTTCAAGTCTTTGTTCGTTTTGATAATTAGTGACACCATCACAAAAAGATTTCTGTCTGAACCTTCCTTTAGAGAAAGAGGAAAACCTAGATAATTCATTCCAGCAAATGAGCTGCTGATGCTGTTGCTACGTAGCAACGCTGGGTTCATTAGATGTCTTTGGCTGGCATAGCACCTGCAGATCTCCTTTAATTCTTCCATCTTTCGAATGTTTCATAGGATAAATGAGTCATAACTTATTTACTTTAGACAAATACTGAGTTGCACCTCTGTTTTTTATAAGGCAAACAAAACCTGTCACACAGGGACTAATAGTTCTTAACGAGGATTGTGTTCCCTGTGATCATTTTTTTAACAGTCTAAGAGACACATTTTCAGTCTTAGTAATTGTTTAATTAATAACTACAATGCAATCTGATGATGGAAAACACAAATAACATTTAGCACTAATTCTGAATACTCATGACTGAGCCAAATGGGCTGAATTTTCATTCTGCAAGGCATTTTAATGAAACAATTTCTTATGAGCTTTGATAACTCTGAGTAAATTTGTGAAATGAAGCAACTGAGAAAGCTTGTCATTTCAAAGTTGATACTCATCTATGTCTTCTCTCCTAGCCTCCAGAAATGTGCCCCCCAACCTATAGTAGGAGCAAAAAGCACCCCTTTTCCTTGTGGTTGTCTTAACTGTCCCCCAATATGCCAACTCCACAAACTCTCTTTACACTCGATACTATCCATCATGAATATATTGCTCTTCAGAACAGAAGTGACTCGGATAACTTGCCTAGCTCTGCCTTATTCTCCAATGGCCTTTCTCTCTTGGATGTTGAATATATAGTCCAATAAATTCACCTGTGATAGTGACCTGTGATATATCATCTGTAATAGATCACCTGTGATAGATCACCTGTGATAGATTTTCTATCAGAAAATGATCAAATAGTTCTACCAGAACTATGATCTGAGAGAAAAATATTAATTGAGAAGAGATTCTCTAATAGTTAACAGGTATATGTATGTATATATATATATAGCTAAGGTTATTTTTTTAACCCCTCACAAAACCACAAACTCAGCCACACTTCCATTTTACCTTTATTCCATTGCATGCTGTAGATACTATTTTAGCATTTTTCAGAGCAGTTTCACATGAAAATAGAGAAGTTTTCTCTTTTCTTTTCTTTTCTTTTCTGATTGTAGCATATTGTTGATTCATTAATATTGAACTCAGGTCCATCTGTCATCAACTCACGTGAGAATGAATGTTTATCTAGCACACACTATCCTTTTTACTTTCAGAAACTCCATACAGCATTTCAGCACCATGCTGAGGATCATTCTGGATAGCCGAAAATCCCAGAAAGCACAAAAATAGTGTAATGTGACACTCAAATGACTCTTAAAAGAATAATTAAGTTACGAGAGCTGAAACAATAAGGTAGAATGTCACCTCCTTCAAACCCTGGCAACATACATACACAGAGAGAGAGAAGAGAGGGGAGAGGGGAGAG
Organism: Mus musculus; assembly: GCF_000001635.26. Taxonomy (NCBI): domain Eukaryota; kingdom Metazoa; phylum Chordata; class Mammalia; order Rodentia; family Muridae; genus Mus; species Mus musculus. The sequence goes on from NC_000068.7 coordinate 12,842,313, forward strand.
GGGAGAGGGGAGAGGGAGAGGGAGAGGGAGAGGGAGAGGGAGAGGGAGAGGGAGAGGGAGAGGGAGAGGGAGAGGGAGAGGGAGAGAGAAGCATGCTTATAAGCACTGATATTTGGAAACACGAATAAATTTTAGCTGTCATCCAAATTTATCAATATGGAATTGGCAAACAATGAGAACTGACTGATTTATCCTCATTTTGTGGATGAGGGAACATAGGTAAATAATTCATTTAAATTAGCACAGCTTGGGACATATGCAGAAGCAAATCCTCAAGTCTTTCTAGATCCAAATCCTCTATAGATTTTATACCTTCATCCCATCATCACTACTGTCATTCAAGACTATGACACTATCTGTCATTCCTGTCTGCACTTGCTGTATCATGGAACATTGTTCAACTTACTAAAGAAGTAGAGATTAGATTGTTCCTTCTCTGCTCAATGGGACAGGGTAAATCTGTGTTTGGGCTAATCTAAACTCTCAATAGTGGGTGCCAATGAAGTGGATTGGGAGCTTTGGACCCACAAACTTAGTTATTAAAGGATCTGCTGCCTATTCTGATTGCAGAGTTCTGATACCATTAATACAGTCTGCTTTGTAGTAGTTGCTTTTGTGACTTCAAGGGCCATCCTGAAGAGTTCATAAAATGGCAAAACAATGACTGATCCTTCAAAATGAACACTTGGAAATGAACATGACTTCCTCTCCTCAGCTTGGTTCCCAGGGACTTCCCAGAACCTAACCTGTTCTGCAAAAAAGGCTTTTCTATCACTTGGTGTCTGCACACAGGCTCTTAAAAACCCAAGCAAAATAAACATAATTACAGTTATAATGATAATTACAGCCACATTCTCCTGCAAACCTCCACAGCTCTGCCTGAACCACTCTGTCTTCTGTGTCAGGAGCCATAGCCACATGAAGTACATTTATAGTAGTTCAAGAGTAGAGGCTCCAATATTCCACAGTTGAACACAGCTGAAACCCACCCAAGACTGCTCAGAATTAAAGTTAAGTCTGCTGTGAACAGTTGCTTCTAAACTTCAACCTCTTTAAAAAGCATTTGTGTTTTGATTTTCAATTCTGGTTCAGAAATCACTCCATCTGGTCCGGCCAATCAGAATGCGCAAGAAGCACTGAATTTATTTTATTTTATATAGATATATATTACCAGAGGATGTGTTAATGTAAAAATGAAATGAAGTTCAAAATAATGCTGTGGAAAAGAGGGGAAGATTTTTGTGAGCACAGCTCTAAATCCAAAGTCATCGGATAAAACAGGAGACTTAAGCACTTTCCAAAGAAAGGTCACACTCAGTTCTGAAGATGATGCTGAAGAAATGTCTGCCTCATGGAAGGCTGGGTTAAAAATAAGAATAATTATACTATTTTAGAATATGAACCTACTAGGCTAGGATGATGTCATTTGCTTTCTCCATACCCTGGTAATGGAAAGATTGTGACCAAATTCTCTATTTCTTTATTGATAGTGTGACCTGGAAAAATTACGAACTTCTCGTAGATCCTTAGGTTTTTTTCTTCAAAACTGAAGGAAATAAAATCAGATGTGCAGCTTTATTATAAGCATGAAAATTTAAAGAGCTGTGCTACAGAAATCTCAGTGAATCTTCATATATTCCTCCCAACATGCACTGTTGATCAGTAAAGCATATTTGAGAAGAGTTTTCATTGGTAAATCCAAGTCATTTATTCAGTGTTGTATGCCCAACTTCTTGGTGATACCATGGTGTTTTCAGTCCTCAACATCAGAAACCCTGGCTAATAAAGAGCAGATTGAACTTTCTGTCCTCTAGTTCTGTTCCCATTGAGTGTAGACATAAGATATACACTCATAGAAATATTCTTGCTGCATAAAAAGGATAAATGGTGTCATACAGATACACATAAAAGAAAAGACTGTTAGGAGACGGTTAAGGGTTCTTGGGAGATGGTCTTTACAAAGTGAATGAGATATAAACAGTAGCACAAAATAAGAGACAGTCAATGCAAGATCTTTGGTTCTCAGCAGACTCTTTTTAAGTATTATCTTGTGTTGTTTGCCATCTACCAATGTTCATATCTCATGTCCTCATCCATCTCCTCACTTCCTTGGCAGCCACAGGCACTGTGTATTATTGCCCCATTACTATAATATCATTAGCTTAGTGTACATATGGCAAACAACCAGTTCTCTGGTGTGAACTGTGTATAACCAATGGCCTTCAATAATTTGCACAGTTTTCGATTCAACTCTACAAATGAAATCCAATCTTCTCCATATGCCTTCCCATTGAGATTATCCTACTTCAAAGAATATGTGCAGATAATTTTTGATATTTTTTTCAGATAGAGAAAAATAACTCTGTAATATGCTCAGAGTGTTCACATTGGAGTCATGCAGCTGTCCCCAAATTCTAATGCATTTAGTCATCAGTCATGACTCATTTGCATATGATTATATACTAAGATGTGTCCATGTTGTAGAGGAGTGCCACCACTTGCCTTCTGTGATCTCCATGGCCTCCTCCTTCTTTTGAGTTTGATTGGGTGTGCTTCAAAGGGATCTTATCCATCTCTTACTCAGAGCTGGATCCCTGTCCTTTAATGGGCAATACGACTTATCTTCCCAGTTAAGTTTTGTTCCGAGGGTCATTTTCAAATTATGTTTCAGTGCTGCTTTTATATCTAAGGCAATATTGAGTCATGAAGTTACTATAGCCCTGGATCAACATATGCTCTTGTAATTTGTTGGCAGAAATGCAGTTTTCATGTAGTTAGAAAAGGTTATTACTATGGTTATTGGAAGAAAAAAATAAATGGTTAGAGAAATAGGTCTGATATCATCTTTTCTTAAAAATGCATGTGTTCCAGACTCACACAAGTTATCTTACTGCATATAACATGATTATGAATATCAATGCACTATAAAAATGGTCCTAACTTGCTGTATATCTGCAGTCTTATGATCACTTTCTCCAATGCACATGTACCTGTTGAACTAGAAAATTCTCTAGTCTCTTCTTTAGCCTCAGAATTATTTTGGTTTGTGTTGTCTTATCACTTTCCTATTGCTTTTTTATTCCCATTTGGGAAGGTAGAGAGAAAAGCTGAATCCTAAACTTTTGTGAACTTGGATGACTGTACAGTATATTGTAATATAGTAAGCCCAACCCTTACTGTAAATAGTATGACTGTTTTTTTTTAATGTTTTTAATTAGGTATTTTCCTCACTAACATTTCCAATGCTATCCCAAAAGTCCCCCATATCCTCCCCCCCACTCCCCTACCCACCCACTCCCACTTTTTGGCCCTGGCGTTCCCCTGTACTGGGGCATATAAAGTTTGCAAGTCCAATGGGTTCAGGGGGAAAATTCCTGAATAGAACAGCAATGGCTTGTGCTGTAAGATCGAGAATCAATCAATGGGATCTCATAAAGTTGCAAAGCTTCTGCAAGCCAAAAGACACCGTCAATAAGACAAAAAGACCACCAACAGATTGGGAAAGGATCTTTACCTATCCTAAATCAGATAGGGGACTAATATCCAATATATATATAAAGAACTCAAGAAGGTGGACTGGTTTTTAAGTAATGGCAGTGATCTCATTGTTTGACTAAAGATCAAGTTTCTAACAAAGCCAATGAGGGAAAACAAAAGGGTTATAAAAAATTACTCATAAGCCAAAGCCAATCTTCCTGTTATTTTGGTCCCATGATGCTTTAATTTATGTGTAGGAAGTGTATTGATATACAAAATCATGGGTCTAGAATTTACTACTGAGCTTATAGGTGAGTAACACATTCTACCCTTAGAAATTAGTACTTAGTGTAAGAGTAACAAATTCTACCCTTAGAATTTAGTACTTAGAAAGCTAAGTACTAAACTTTAAAATACATTGCCTTTTCTATTAAGATAACCCCTATCTGTTGGAACAGAGGGCAGTTTAGTTTGCCAGTTGTAAGATTTGCTCCCTAATATCTTATGACTAGTTGATAATGAAGATGTTCTTAAAGCTCATCCCATCTAGTTTTAGTCTTAAATCTTCAGCTAATATACTATACTCATGTTCTCATTTATCGAATCATATATTCCTTTATATTGTCAAGTTTTCTCTGGTATGTAGAATGACACCCTTCCCAATACCTAAAGGTGTCAAAATCTTAGTGCCCAGAATCTGCAAATATACCATATTCCATGGTAAGAAAAACTAAGTTCTCAGAATGGCTAAGATCAAAAATTCAGGTGACAGCAGATGCTGGCAAGGATGAGGAGAAAGAGGAACACTCCTCCATTGTTGGTGGGATTGCAAAATGGTACAACAATTATGGAAATCAGTCTGGCAGTTCCTCAGAAAATTGGACATAGTACTACCAGAAGATCCAGAAATTCCTCTCCTAGGCATATACCCAGAAGATGTTCCAACTTGTAGTAAGGACACATGCTCCACTATGTTCATAGCAGCCTTATTTATAATAGCCAGGAGCTGGAAAGAACCCAGATGTCCTTCAACAGAGGAATGGATACAGAAAATGTAGTACATTTACACAATGGAGTACTACTCAGCTATTGAAAACAATGAATTCATGAAATTCTTAGGCAAATGGATGCATCTGGAAGATATCATCCTGAGTGAGGTAACCCAATCACAAAAGAACACACAGGATATGCACTGACTGATAAGCGGATATTAGCCCAGAAACTTAGAATACCCAAAATACAATTTGCAGAACACATGAAACTCAAGAAGAAGGAAGACCAAAGTGTGGATACTTCGTTCCTCCTTAGGAGGGGGAACAAAACACCCATGGAAGGAGTTACAGAGACAAAGTTTGGAGCTAAGACAGAAGGAGGGACCATGCAGAGACTGCCCCACTCAGGGATCCATCCCATATACAACCACCAAACCCAGACACTATTGCATATGCCAGAAAGATTTTGCTGACAGAACCCTGACATAGCTCTCTCTTGTGAGGCTATGCCAGTGCCTGGCAAATACAGAAGTGGATGCTCACAGTCATCTATTGAATGGAACACAGAGCCCCTAATGAAGGAGCTAAAGAAAGTACCCAAGGAGCTAAAGGGGTCTGCAACCCTATAGGAGGAACAACAATATGAACCAACCAGTACCCCCCAGAGCTGTGTCTCTAGTTGCATATGTAGCAGAGGATGACCTAGTTGGCCATTAATGAGAGGCCATTACAAAGATCACATGCCCCAGTACAGGGGAATGCTAGGGCCAGGAAGCAGGAGTGGGTGGGTTGGGGAGCCTGGTGGGGGAAGGGTATGGGGGTTTTGGGGATAGCATATGAAATGTAAAGGATGAAAATATCTAATTTTAAAAAAGAAAAACTAAGGTAGTAGATATTATTGAGGTTGTTAATCATCTGACCTTAAATTTTAAGGACTTCCTGAGTTATACAGGAAAGTTATACACTGTCATCATGGATTCATACTCCGGAAATGAGATGAACATTAGTATTGGTGGTTTGATATGAGGAAGACTCAACACTTCCTTTGATGATGGAAGGGAACGGGATCCAGACCAAGTTCCAGAACTCTTCTCCTCAAAATGCCTTTCAACAGAATACAGTCATGGTGACATCTTATCTTTAGCTCAATGAGACTTATTTTGCAAATTTGAAAAAGGAATGAACATGTATTGATATAAAGTACTTCATTTTGTAGTTTATTAGGATATAAATATACTCTTTAGGTGTATATTCATTCAAGAGTGTTTGGAGTAGCCGGGCATAGGGGCACAAGCCTTTAATCCCAGCACTCGGGAGGCAGAGGCAGGCAGATTTCTGAGTTTGAGACCAGCCAGGTCTTCAAAGTGAGTTCTAGGACAGCCAGGGCTATACAGAGAAACCCTGTCTTGAAAAACCAAAAAAAAAAAAAAAAAAAAGTGTTTGGATCACATGAGATGGGTCTATGTAGGCTTCTTACTCTTTATGTTAAGATTCAAGTAGCACATAAGATTTGTAGGACATAATTGTTTCAACCAGTTTAGTTGCTCAGTGAAGGTACTTTAGAACTCTTATAAATTATCCTACAATGTTTCTCTTATCCTTGAACTTGAAGGTGTGAAGTGGAAATTTCTGGATTCTTTGGAGACTCAGTTGTGTCATGTGATAGTTTTCCAGAAGCTGTGAGAGGATGTCTTGCTGAAGCTGACATATGAGAGAATGTTTTTCTGGGAACAGACACATTTTTCTGGAAGCTGTCTTGTGAAAGGGTATGTGATGTTTTGATATAACAGACATTTGAGAGGGCATGTGATGGTTTGAGCAAATACAAATATAACCCCACAGACAATGAGGAGATGGTCTTGCATTGGTTTGCCTTGCAATGCTTTGCTGGTCTTCACTGATCTTCACTCGTCATGACTTTGTAGAGAGAAATGCACCAGAGAACTTCTCATCCTATTTCGGCTGCTTCTTGGCACTTCTGTGTACTCATGCTGATTTTGGAGGAGCCTGGATGTTTCCTCTGGACCAAGTCACTGCTACTGATTCATGTTTGGTATTTTGTACTGCATGGCTGATATCCTGAAATTGAATCTTAGAGTCACTCCCAAAGAACTACTTCTAAACAGGTACACTGCCCCCTGTTTCCTATTAAGCTTTCTTTTTTCTACCTCTGGTAGGTGAGCTAGAAGGGAGGTTGGAGTGTTTAAAAACCCTTATTAAAATAGGTTTTTAAAAACTTAAGCCTACAGAGATGAACTGAAGAGATGTTGATATATAATAACAAAGGACCTGGTTCTGAGGGTGAGAATTATTTATGGATGGTTAAAGATAATTTGGCTAAAACACAGCTAATGAATCACATTTACCCTTCATTCAAGTCCCTGATTTGCTTCTTCTTCTTTTCTCTCTCTCTCTCTCTCTCTCTCTCTCTCTCTCTCTCTCTCTCTCTCTCTCTCTCTCTCTCTCTCTCTCTCTCTCTCTCTCTCTTTGTGCCATGACTCTGTAGGCTTCATTTGCCCTTACATAGAAGAACCTCACCATGTAAATGCTTCTAATATTACTAAATTTTCATTAAACCATTAAGTTGGCAATAACTTCACCAGTGCTTGCCCATGAGTTTGTAGAATGCCTCTGTTTCCCATTGCCAGGATGTTTAGAGATAATGCTTGATATCCAAATATACAATGAAGTAAATGAGCCAGAAAGGGTGTTTTCATAATTAACACATAAAGTGATATTAACATTAATATGTTCTGAAGGCATCTAGACCTCCTCTCCCCCCACCCCACAAACTGGCATGAATTCAGACATTAGAACTTTTGATATTTAATTTACTTAGCCAAAAATTATTTTCCCCACTAATGTACTGGGAGTCATTTGTGTTCTTTTTGCCTATCTTTAGTTCAGTACATCCAGAGTACATGGAAAGCTAAATGCCCTCATTTGAATTTAGTTTTTAAAAAACAAAACAGCAACAACAAAACCCACTGATTTTCTTTAGCTGCTGAAGGGTAAAGAGAAAGAATGTGTCTTTGTTTTTCATCAAAGCCTTAGTGTAATGCATGACCCTCTCCTCTCTTCTGTCATCAGCCATGGTTATCAAGTGTGATAGTCATGTTAACTGTCAACTTGACAGACTCTAGAAACATCTGGGAAAGGCCTCTGAGCATGCCTGTGATGGGTTATCTTGATTATGTAACGGTTACGGGAAGACATATCTTAATTGTGGGCAAGACTATTCCTGAGCTTTGTGAAGTAGAACATTCGAGCTGAACACTAAAATGGATGCCTTCATCAGTCAGTGATTCTCTTCGCTGGAAATGAAACGTCAAGATTCTGTTACTTTGACTTACTGGGCTATGATGGAATGTAACTTGTAACTGGGAGCCAAATTAAGCCCCTTGCCCCTTAAGGTGCTTGTATCATGGTATTTTATCACAGCAACAGGAAAAGAAACCAAGGTCCACAGGAATACCCCCGTGGTTGAGGGTCTCAGAACGAGAACTACGTGAATCAAGCCTCACTGATTCAGGACAAACAATTAGTTGGGTTTAATCTGCTCTTGTATTCTTCTTTTTATGGAAAATAAACTAACCTCACAAAATTTAAACTACTTTCACAATATTTTGTATTTCCTTGTTTGTATTGGGATGAAAGGCACCTTTTATGACTTGACTTAATACCACAGCCAATCCACCTCCAGACTGATAACAAACTACTGAAGGTGATACTTGACACTGTTTGCATCTCTCAAATCAAAGCATCAGTTGACATTGAAGTCTAGATAATATTTTTAATGTGAGCTTTCTAATCACTTCAATCTCATTTAAGTTAAGAGGAATCATCTTTACTGCATATGTAATATTTTCACACTACTTAGATAATTTTAGTGTCATCTTTCTCTTCTGCCAAGTTGACTAATGTTAAACATTTACCCTGTAGATGCTCCTGATTCTTGATGTAAAAAATAAATAAAATAATGTCAGGTGACTAGCCCAGTCCACATAGTAATTAGCAATACATATTCTTTCTCAGATGCTAGATCCTTTATGATAATTAAATATTGCAAGAACTGACTAATGCTGTGGTGGAAAGGTTATAGCACATGGGCCAAACTTGTATTGCATAAATACATTATATATAAAATGTAAATGCTATATGTGATTCAAATATAGTTTTATCAGAACATTGCATGTTCATGTCTATGCATTGGTCATAGATTTTATACATACATATACATGTAAATGTAATTATATGTAATGTAATACATAGTACATTATTATGTATATATTATATGTAATATTGTGTGTGTGCATATGTGTGTGTGTGACTTTATAGAAAACTATGACAGCCTTTGAATAAATTTGTTCACAGCATGGACAAGTCAGTTTCTTGTGTTAATCAAATGATTTGTGCTGTGTACTAGCTGTAGGTCATATTTCCTTCAAAAAGTGCTAGTGGGAGTCTTGAAGTCCAGCAATCACTGTCTGAGTGTGCTGCTGCCCAGAATTTTATAATAAACTGATAAGTGTGCAGTACCGGCAACTAAAAGATTGCTATAGGTCTGGCTCCCTGAATATCGTAAAGAAGTATGGTACTTTCACTTCGCAACTCATTTCAAAACATTTATTTAAAATAACAATAAATTTTGTTTCACAGTAAAGATTTATGTTTATCCATGAATTACTAGAGTTGGAAACATGTAAATAAATACCAGTGTTGCATAGTTGGTTGTCTGGTTGGTGGTGGCTGTGATGTCCTGACTGTCAACTTGATAGATTTAGAATCACCTAGAAAATCCTTGTACATGTGTTGAGAGGGCATTTCCAAAGATGGACCAAGAGGGCCAATGCCATCCACAGAGTAAGTGGCATTGCCCAGATAGTGTCTCAGAGAGTTTCAGGAGAAAAGCTGAGCACACCTGTATAGCTTTGTTTCTAGTGTAACTGTGGTTGCTACTGTATCTATTAACCCCTACTGACATCAGACACGGCTTCGGAGCTTTCAAGATAGACTCCATATCAAAGAATCTCCAGGAGACCTGGACAGATAACATATGCCATCTTTGGGAAATAGAAATTTCTGTAATCTCAGTTTTTCCACCATGCAATTGGTAGGCTCCTGACATGTAAGCCAATCTAATAAGTCCTCTCTCCTAATATGCATACATTTTATTGGTTCTATTTCTCTAGAGAACCCTATCTGATACAGTATCCAATTGTCTGTTCTGCCTTCTACTGAGTCACCCTGTAGAAACAGGTCCAATCACTTATTCATTTTTCTCTGCCGCCATGCTCCTGTTCTACCCCAACAACCTCTTGCTTTGAACTCATTCTAACTGGTGACAAGGGAGTCAGGAAAAGGAAATTCCAAACAGAGGAGACAGCAAATGCAAAGAGCAGAAGACAAGGAATTGGTCAAAGAACCATGGGAGTCTGAAGTAGGCAAACCAAGTGAGCAAGCAACCCTGTAGGTGCAACAACATTCTGAACTAACCAGTACCCCGGAGCTCTTGACTCTAGCTGCATATGTATCAAAAGATGGCCTAGTAAGCCATCACTGGAAAGAGAGGCCCATTGGACTTGCAAACTTTATATGCCCCAGTACAGGGGAACGCCAGGGCCAAAAAGTGGGAATGGGTGGGTAGGGGAGTGGGGGGGAGAGGGTATGGGGGACTTTTGGGATAGCATTGGAAATGTAATTGAGGAAAATACGTAATTATATATATATACATATATATATATATTAAAAAAAAGATTGGAGAAAGTAAGAGCAAGATATCCACTGAGAGCAGCAAAGGGGGCACAGAGTGCTCTAGGCTCCTATTTTGAACAAAATGGAAATCCCCTGAAGAGTTTCACAGAACACTATCATGATTTGTCAGTTTTCTAAGGGATTGCTCCAGAGATTATGTTGAGGACATCTTATGGGGAAAAGTCAGGAATTATTTGACAGTAGTGGAGATGAAGATGATTGGATTCTGAATGCATTTGAAATAAAGCCAACAGGTGCTCTTTTTATCTTTTATTTATTTTTTATGCTCCAGATTTTATTCCCTTCCTGGTCCACCGTCCAACTGTTCTGCATCCCATACCTCCTCCCCACCCCCTGGCTCCACAAGGATGTCCCCACCACACCCCACCCACCCCACCAGACATCTAAACTCTGTGGGCCCTCCAGTCTCTTGAGGGTTAGGTGCATCTTCTCTGACTGAACCCAGACCCGGCAGTCCTCTGCTGTATATGTGTTGGGGACCTCATATCAGCTGGTGTACACTGCCTGTTTGCTCGTCCAGTGTCTGAGAGATCTCGGGGATCCAGGTTAATTGAGACTGCTGGTCCTCCTTATAGGGTCTCTCTCCTCCTCAGCTTCTTCCAGCTTTTCCCTAATTCATCCACAGGGGTCAGCAGCTTCTACCTATTGGTTGGGTGCAAGTATCTGCATCTGACTCTTTCAGCAGCTTGTTGGGTCTTTTGGAGGGCACTCAGGATAGGTCCCTTTTTGTGAGCGCTCCATAGCCTCAGTAATAGTGTCAGGCCTTGAGACCTCCCCTTGACTTGGATCTCACTTTGGGCTTTTCATTGGACCTTCTTTTCCTCAGGTTCATTTCCATCCCTGTAATTCTTTCAGACAGGAATAATTATGGGTCAGAGTTTTGACTGTAGGATGGCAACCCCATCCCTCACTTGATGCCCTGTCTTTCTGCTGGAGGTGGGCTCTAAGTTCCCTCTCCCCTCTGTAGAACATTTCATCTAAGGTCCCTCCCTTTGAGTCCTGAGAGTCACTCATCTCCCAGGTATCTGGTATATTCTGGATGGTCCTCCCAACCTCCTACCTCCTGAAGTTGCCTGTTTTTCCATTCTTTCTGATGGCCCTCAGGACTTCAGTACTTCCCCCCAACCCAATACCAGATCATGTTCCCTGTGTGAATTCCAGTATGAGAGAGAAAGGGGGTGGGGCAGGTGATGGATGTCAAGGTTTAGTTTTGAGTACTGATGAAGATACTGTCAGCTTAATAGGAACGGATATGCATAAAGAAGTTTATGGAAAAGATCATTTTCACACTTTCCCAGTCCATGTTTGTGTCCATTGTTACCCCAGTGCTAAGCACCTCCCTCCTGCCAGGCAGTAAGTATGTGTGAAATGGAAACTAAGAGGATGAATTATCAACAACAACCATGTGAGAAGAGCAACTTGAAGTCTCATGGCGCTCCTGAGCTCTTTAAAGCATGGGGCTAAACTTCTCTCTGATTTCAGAATTTCAGTCAGAATCTCTTCCACCACATTTATAGCCATTTAGGCATTTTCAGCCTGGCTTGAGGATGGAACACTGGGTCAGTTTGCAAAGATCCAGAGGTTACTTTACTTTGTGTCCTCTCCAGGTATCCTTTCCCACGTCCTATTCCATACTAACTTTGTTTGCAGACCAGTTGCACAGTCTTCCAAATCATGAGAGCTAATACATGCTTTTCAACTTTCAAAGCACCAAAGTTAAGAATATCATACCCGATTATACGCACTGAGCCAATTGTGAATAGATAATATTTGGTATGATATTTGCCTGACTCAGTAGGGAAGGGAAGGTGAGAGACACCAGAGAACACAAGTGACATAAAACATAACAAACCCCGTGTTGTTCCATCTTGATAATTTGGGGTGAAATAGATTTGGCTAGGGCTACATTAATGATTTTTTGATTGTCACTAGCCTGCTCATTGGTCCAGAGTATATTAGTCTGATGATATTTAAGTAAAACAGCTTCTGCCCGTGAAATTATATGAGACACAACGAGGTCCTCACTGGTCCTGTGGTGCAAGCTAATAATTAGACACCATCTCTGTTGTTTGCAGGGAGATTATTAAACAGCAAGAGGTCTGTTGGCAGGACAATTCCAGGGGAAGATGGCTGGTGGGGGAATTAGAGACAGAAACAAGAGTATACAGTGATGGAAGTAAGATGTGCAAGGCCCTTCTGGGAAAAGAAGGAACAGAGACATCAACACTAGGAATGTAGCATTTTCCACAAATCCTGCCAATGTTTTTATTCTACATAATTAACTCTTTTTATAGGTTAATCTCAGTCTCCTGTTTGTAAAGATGCCAACTCCCTATTAGCTCATTAAAGAACAATGGATTTGGTTTTTTAACTCCAGGAGGAACATTTTTGAAACTCTTGAAAAAATTACCAACTTCACAGAGATCATTTCAGCTTCCTTATACAATAGTGTAATATAACATATATATATATGTATATATATATATGTAAATTATTCAACTCTCACTTGGTAATAGTTCTGTCCTGGAAGAAACACTCACTAAACCCATTTAAAAATGTTTGCTTTTAAAAATTTACATAAAGAACATATGGCTGGCCTGTTATAGCATAGAATGTAACATTTTACTCTTTATCCAAAAGGTCTATTTTCCTGCTAAGAACTAATGGTTTTTTAATTTTATTTTCTTTGTGGCAACATCAGCACCTGATGCTGACTTCATTTAAGACATGGTTTTCTGAAAGAACAAAGTTTTTTCATATGCACAGGAGATCATATGGTGAGCCCCAGCTCACACTCAAAGGTACACACCTGAGTACACATGTGGCTTCATGCCATGCTAATCACCAACAGATTCAGCTCTCTTCACCCACAGCCTTCAAATTCGTCCCAACTAAATTGCTGATTATTTTACACCATGACCTTCCTCATCACTTGCGAAGAGATGACCGCAGATGTTAAATTCTTAAGACAAGGGTTATTTTCTAGTTTTCTTTGAAAACAGAGCAATTAATTTGAAGATACATGAAAAAATATTAGCAGAGACTAAATTTGAAGAACTCTTTACTTCATTTAACAAATATTCAAGATTACCATAGAGTACTACAACTCATGAAGGGATGATTTTCTTATGACCTCAAACTTAAAAGAACTTAATATAAGCATTGGTTAAGCAATCATTGTGTACCACCCACTCCCATAAGTACTAGCCTTATTGTAGTGAATGAGATAGATAAAACAGTTTGCTATATTGCAGAAAGATAATCATGTATGAACAAGCAAAATATTAGTAGTGGAGTGTGACATATTACCAATAACAACAACAAAACCACAAAATACTGTGGCAGAGTATTGTATAAAGAATGACCTGGGAGCATGCTGTTATCTATAATCTAACAGGCATGACCTCTATAGATCTGTAAATCTATCAGGTGTGTACGCTGTTGAAATACATGACTAACACAACTAGTTTGTAGAGAATTTTCACCATGATATGTTGTCAACTTTTGCCAAAAATTTTCTGCATCTGGTAATATAACCATGTATTTTCCATTCTTCATGGGTATTGATTTGTGTGTATTGAGCCATCCTTGCATGTTGGGGATGGATCCCTATTGCTTATGACACGTGATCCACTTAATGTACTGCAAATTTAGTTTGTTTGTACTTTCTTGGGACTTTTTGCCTCCATTTTATGAGGCCTTGATTGTCTTTCTGTCTAACAGATTCCTCCACATTTGGTATAATGGGGGATAATGAAAGTCATGTAGAACAAGCTTGGAATACTCTCTGTTCTTCATTCTCTGGAAGAGTTTGAGGTGATTAGAGTCAACTCTTCAAATATTTATTATAATTTTTCTGCTTTATATGGTGGCTATTGAAAACAATTCGTGGTGGTGCATAGTTCTAATCTAACCTCAATGCCTATCAGTGAGTAAGTGGATATTGAATTTAAGGTGTGTATGTATTGATAGCATTATTCAGTATTTAAAATAAATGGAGATCTAAGGACTAGGGATATGGCTCAGTAGTCAATAATCATTCACCTAGCATGCAAGTGGCCCTGGAGTCAGTTCCAAGCCTACACAAAAGAGAGAAAGAAAAGAAAGAAAGAAAGAGAGAGAGAGAGAGAGAGAGAGAGAGAAGAGAAGAGAAGAGAAGAGAAGAGAAGAGAAGAGAAGAGAAGAGAAGAGAAGAGAAGAGAAGAGAAGAGAAGAGAAGAGAAGGAAAGGAAAGGAAAGGAAAGGAAAGGAAAGGAAAGGAAAGGAAAGGAAAGGAAAGGAAAGGAAAGGAAAGGAAAGGAAAGGAAAGGAAAGGAAAGGAAAGGAAAGGAAGGGAGGGAGAGAAAGAGAGAGAGAAAGAAAAGAAAGGAAGGAAGGGAGGGAGAGAGAGAGAGGGGAATAGACAAAGTAAAACGATGAGAAAGAAATCCTGCTATTACAACAGCATGAATGGACAATTGTGAACATTGTTCTAAATAAAATAAGCCAAGCACCAAAAGATAAAAACTGTAGTATCCTTTTCATTTTTTAAAAAGACATACTCACTGCTAAGAGTATAACTCTTGTTGTTAGTGAAGGGAGAGGAAATAAGAAGATGTGGACCAATGGGTATGAGTTTGCAGTTACCTAACATAATAACCCCATATAATTATAGCATGCAGCAGGAGACCCATGCTTTAGGATGTTGTCTCATAGGTGGAAAGCAGCTGAGAAGAGATTTCGGGCTCACTTCCCACATACATAACAGGGAGGTTCTATGGAAGATAATGGATGTGTAGAATTGCTCTCCTGTAACACTCATCTCACTGTGCATGTCACAACACTGTAAGCTACACTTCATGCTGACACACTGAAGGAGGTTAGTGTGCCAAAGAGAATGAAAATCACTTATCAGATTAAATCGAGTGAATGTGTTAGGGCTGGGAATCTATGCCCATTGTGGGATGCTCGCCCGGCCTGAGGGAGGTCCTGGCTTTGATTCCCAGCATTCTAACATCAAGAAAAAATAGAAGCTCTCAATCATATTTTCATCTATTACTTCCAGGTTTGTTTCTTCACACACTTTTTAAAATTATGTCTTTGCTTTCGAGGTTAGAATGTGCTTTCTAATGTATGTGTAAGCTCATGACCCTCTGCTGACTCGCAAGCTTCTTTGCTTTACATCGTGTTAAATGTCTGCAAATGGTTGTGCTTGTTGAAAACATGATTTTAATGATGGAGTAATGTTCCCTTGTACCATAAATTATTTAGCCAGTTTTCAATTGTTGGGCATTTATGCTGTTTCCAATTTGTCACCATTTTAAATAATGCTAAAATGGCTAACATTAACATGGTACATAAAGATGTAAACACAACTCTGATTATTCTGTAACATTTCTGCATTCCTGCAAGGTTACCTCACGTAGATTTAAAAAAAAAATACAGATTTCAGAGATTTTATGGCCTAAGTTATGAGCTGAGCCTCAGTACTAGCTACAGCTGTGGTATCCTTTTAAGTAGTTGCATGACATTTCTACAGCCTTAAGATGTATAAAATGCCAAGTGATGGATACAAGCTTACAATTGTGTGATGTCATTCAATATAATTAAAATAGCAATGAACAAAAGCACTATCTGCAAGCTGTGTTGCTCCTGGCTTTAAACATCACTCAATCCAATTGCTAATGCAGTTGAATCCACTCTCAGAGCAGTAGACATAATCTTGAGCGTTATGATTGCTCATGTGTTCAAACAAGAGGAAAGGTGAGAATCAAGCCATGCATGTCACCCAGCTCTGTTAATTGAAGGATTTTCCTAATGAATGTGCCCCAGCCTAACAGTGAAGATCAAAGAGACGATGCTCTTTTTTTCTCAGCCGCAACGATGGGATTCATACATAGGGTTAGAGACAAACTCAACTCAACCCTGTGAACCTGGATGAAGAGGAAGGTGAGTGTGTGCTTTGCATCGTACAGATCAGATGCTTCTCAGGACCTGAATCAATAGTCACTCTTTACAGCTTTGAATCATGATTCCAATTAGTAAATCTCCTGGTCCCAGTTTGCCAAAGCAAACTATAACTCAAGTTGTCTTTGTAAATCCCAACAAGCTTCATGGGCCAATATAAAATTGTCTAAATGCTATCTGTCTATTAAAAATCCTTTACCTCGTGCCAAAAGATTTATATTATCAAATTGAAATTCTGTTTGAGAAGACTGAGAGCTTTAAAGAAAGGAATATAGGACATTGTGCTGTTATAAATAATGGGGCATATGACAGACAAGCTCACACATAAACAGGGGAAATATAATTTGTACATATTAACATCTTTAAAATAAAAATTAATAGGACAGTGCTGTTAATAAAAGGACAGCGTAGGTGGCATGGCTAATCCAGGAAAATATGTTCAGAAGAACAATCACCCACAGAAATCCCTTGCTTTGCCAATGTACAGGAACCAAAACATCGCCAAGTGATCCTGGCCCTGAATTTTGCCCAAACATTTAGCACATCCAGACAAAGTTAAAGATAACTTTTTCTTCAGCATCCAAGAGTCATTTTTATGAAATAGAAGCAATAAAGTTAGCTAGGAATCCTTTAGCTGGGGCATGCAAGTGAAATGCCAGGCTATAGCATAGCAGCTCAGTCTGATTGCTAGCTCCCTGTTCAGAGTAGAGCCACTATGCCTACTCAGTGAATACCACCTGGATGAGTTATGCACACTATCCAATCCGCAATTCATTCAATTGACACAATAGTGGTTGTATAAACGGGAGCTGACTCCTGCCTCACCACTGTAGCTTCAGTTTCCAGGGGAGAGTAGGTATGTAAGTTGCATGAATGAAAGAATGAATGAATGAATGATTTGGTTTGTGTCTCTTCCACCCTCCCTTCTGTCTTAACATTCTGCTGTTGATTTAGATTTGCTTTTTGTAATAGTCTCCTGAACTTGTTCTAGAATGCTTCCATTCCATGATGTCCCCTTCTCTTCCCTAGCTTTTAGTAGAAATCCCAAAGTGATAAAAAAAGTCTGATCAGTATTTGCAATTATATTGTTTCTGCTGCTGTTGTTTGAATAGTAAGATTCATGTGGCACACCCTCTCTATAGTGGTTGACGTTATATAACAGTTGCATATACAATTGAGCTCACCAGAGCTAAAAGTTAATTGTTTAAAAAACAAACAAACAAACAAACAAACAAACAAGCCCACCCTCCTAAAGTCAGACATGGTGATTCATTACCAAGTGAATGTGTGCGGCCTCAGCTAGACTCAGCTGATGGAGGCAGGAAGACCCCTGAGCCCCAGAGTTTGAAGCATAGGAGATTCTGGCAGAGAGAAATGGTGGGGTGGCGGGAAGAAA
This sequence comes from Mus musculus, assembly GCF_000001635.26. Lineage (NCBI taxonomy): Eukaryota > Metazoa > Chordata > Mammalia > Rodentia > Muridae > Mus > Mus musculus. Next base: position 12,859,899 of record NC_000068.7, read on the forward strand.
AGAAAAATAAAAGGAAGCATGGCTTTTAGATTTTTTTGTTGGGAAGATATGCTCTTGCACTCCTATACTTCCATGGAATCCCAAAGAAACGAAGAATACTGAGCTGAGCCCCATCTTCTTGTTGAACAGTCTCCTCGGGATTGAGTAGTACTGCATCCTCTTGTGCTTGATCTGAGGCTTTGAATCCCCAAGAGGCTTGAATTACTTGAACGTTTAAAGCATGAAGATTGAGGGGGTGGAGTCAGAGAAATCCTCAGTGCTGCAGAAGAAGACAGACCTCAGCTCTTTTAGAAAATTATCAAATTTTATTTTTCTTTTGTGTTTGCCTCCATACATGTCTGTGCTCCATCTATATAACTGATGCCATTAGAAGCCAGAAGATCTCCTGTGACTGGAGTTACAGGCATTTGTGAGCACCTTGTGGGTGCTAGAGAATGAACTAGAACCCTCTAGAGGAGCAGTCAGTGCGCTTAACCACTGAGCCATCTCTTCAGCCAATCTTCTTTTGAAGAAATTGCTGCCATTTTAACAGCAACGTATTTGTCCTGCATCTTCACAATCTTTTAACATTTTGTCTCAAATAAGCATAATAGCATGAGCTCAAATACACAAAAAGTCTCTGATGTAATCATAAACATTTCATTACCATCGTTCCTTTGTCAAAAACCCATTACTGCAGTATCATAGAAGTTTGAAAAACCTACAGATATCTTTTCCTTCAAGATGTGGCCAGAATGGTAGTATGTGTGGTGCAAGTGGTGGGGGTTTGGGGTTGCTCTTGTTTCTCTACTTTATGGTTCACCTTAAATTACATGTTACACAATCATTGAACTCCATTGGAGATCTGTCTCATTAACTTTCAACCAACAATGGGATGAGCCCATTTATTTTGTAAGAGTAAGATGGAATTAGGGAAAACTTGCAATAGAGCCTTCAGGAAGGTTCTTAACCGCTGATCTATGGGTATTCGACTACCCATGTTGACTTCCATGACGTAGCAACTGAAGGACCAAATGTAACAGCAAATTCAAGTGTACATTTCTCAGCTGTGACTACTTCTCACATATCCTCCTGCCAGTGCAGAAACCTCTGGACCTGTAGTCTCTGTTTGGTTTTAACTTCTGCACTTTATTCCATATTTTCCCCCTATTCCATAGGATTCCTGAAGCTCTGTGTAATGTGTGCTGTGCGTCTCTACATCTGTTTCCATCAATTGCTGGGTGAAGCTTCTTAGATGACAGTGACACTATGTGCCTGTCCACAAGTACAGAAGAATATCATCAGTAGTGTCAGGGTAGGCTCCCCCTCATGGCATGGGTCTCAAGCTCTTTGTTAATCTGTTGACTTTAGTGTGACACAGTTCATGTTCAACTCCTCTTCCTTCTTCATCACTTACTCAGGTGGATTTAAATAACCACCCATAGCTACTTTGTCTTCTGCTCATTGAAGCAGCCAAAGGAATGTAACACTTGATACATGAAAATATTGCATCCTTTAGATCACTGACACAGTGATCTCAATGCTTTTAGAATCATTAACCTTCTTATTCCCCCCTACACCTTTTTGACAGAATATACAAGATGCTTCAAATTCTGAGGCTCAAGGGATTTTCCTCCCTTGGCTTCATCTTCAGAGGAGTCAGTATGCATTCAGCTCTGCCATCTTCTTATTTGATTACTTTAAAGTACCCACCTTTGCTTACAAACTGATTTCCATCCTGAAGCATACTATCTGACATAGCACACTAACTTTATCAGAGTCACTATTTGCAGAGCATATGGCTTTTATCCTTATTCCATTTCATATATCACCATCTTTATATTAGAGGATATTTCTTGTCTGTCTACCTTAGAAAGGTGGTGCCTTCTCTGGAACGTGGTGTCTTAAACACCAGCATCTTTCCACAGTTTGCCATGGCAGGAACAATGGACTGCCATGAATTTTTCATCCTACCTAGCAGATACTATTGTGACCCAAATCTTGATTAACACCTTCCCATTATCTCTTAATGTCCTTCTTGTAACTGGAAAACAGAAACACTTTTACAGCTCCTTCTTTCCAATTCCAAATGCCTAGAGAAGCACTAGTCATGAATATTGCATTTTCTATATATTGTGAAAGTACTTGATGACCCAAATCCCTGGCTTTACAATTTTTCCCTAAACATAGACACTAGTTCCAAAAGAATTTAGTTAATTCCTTCTCTACAAATAGATAGATTTATAATGCAATAGTGCTGCTGAAAAGAAGTAATTTGACTATCAAAAGCCCATGCTATTTTTCTTTTTCTTTTTTTTAATTTCTTTTACATCTTGATCCCCTCCTCCACCGAATTCCCTTCATCCATCTACCATTGATATCCATTCTATTTTGCTTTCTCAGTGAGATTCAAGCATGAGCCCTGATTCTCTTGATTCTCTTCTTTTCCCAGGGTCTCTTCCCCAAAGATAAATGTTGCCAGCCAATATGGTAAAGTTCACACACCTAATCCACCTTAGATCAGATTATATATTCCAAATCATAGAACTCTGATGACCTAATGTGGGATGCTCTCATCAAGTGGCAGGACCAGAATTAATATACAACCCTCCACTATCTAACACTGCCAGATTTACAACAGTCAGGTACCATATGTAGATGTTTCAGCCAGTGACAAGGCACATACATGATCATGACCTCGAAGCTACCTTAGTTCAAGAATACTCTGAGCATGTGGCTACAAGAGGAAAACAAATACAAATGATGAATTTATGAAGACTTCGGGAAACTGAAACTAGTTTTTCCTTTGTTACTCCAATTCCACCTTTTTTGTACTTTCCTAAGACAAAAAATATTTAAAACTCCAACTGTAGTGACAGATGCTCAAAATAAAATCACAGCGGATTAGGCTTATCCCTAATTCCTAATTCCTATGATTATCATCTTTAGAAGGTATATGAGATTAGCATATACACAGAAACACAGATGAATCACAGAGGAATAAGGTCGTTTAAAGATGAGGCCAGAGGGCTGGGTAGATGATGGCTTTGTTGTTAAAGTATTTGCCTTGCAACCATGGGGAGCTGAGTTCAATGTGCAGCTCCTATAAAGAAAGAATCTGGGTGGGACGGTTGTGTTTATAACCCAGTGTCAACATGATAGAGACAAGCAGATGCGTGAGGCTCCCTGGCCACACAGTGCAGCTATGCAAACTAGCAAGCTCCAGAGCCTGTCGGAAAAGCAAGGGAGGTGGCTTCCAGAGAACAATATCCAAAGAAGTCCTCTGATCTCTAAATGCACACACATTATACCCACCTAACACACATACAATAACATGCACATGCATACACACACACCATAAAATACTAAATTTAAAATAAAATTTAAAATTGGGGTAAAGATTAGAATGATGTTTCTATAGCTAATGGACATCAAAGATAACTGCAATCACCAGACTGAGATGGGACAGTCTCCCAGAAGGCACCGATGGGAACATGTCCATTTCAAATTTCTCTATTCTATACTGTGACAGTATAGATTTCTGCTGTTTTAGGACACCTAGGTTTTTGGAGGGTGTTGCAATTTTTATAGCAACTCCAGGAAACCAACATAAGAGCTTATCCTTTCTCTTAAAAATAACCAATGTGAAGGAAGGAAGAATTTCCAATGGCTTTTCTTTCTTTAAATTTCTAATATTGACATTGACAGAGACTTACTGTGTGGGCAAAAGATTCCTTGTTTGCATTTTTTTATCCCAGACTTTTTTTTTAAGAGTATCACTTCCAAGTACAGAAACAAAGCTGAATAAGTAAATAAATAATAGCGACTTGAGGTGATAACAGAATACTTTGCCTGGAAATCTGCGACAATAAGAAAATGTTTAATGATAACAAGTAGAGGTCTGTAGAGATGGCTTAGTGGTTAAGAGCAGGAGCTGCTTCTGTTAAGGACCTTGTTTCAGTTCCCAGCACCCACATGGTGGCTTACCATCTTTTGTAATTCCAGTTACTCGAGATCTGATGCTGTTTTCTGGCTTTGACAGGCACTAAATATATACAGTATACATGTAAAACACTCACACACATAAAATACTAAGCAAAGAAAGCTTTGCGACAAGGATATTAGCAGGACAAAGAATGTCTGAGCTCATGAGAACAATGTATACTTAGGCACAAATAACACAAGTATAAATTACTGCTAATTATTATGATGTGAATTATTAACTCCTCTGATCTTTCATTATCTAAATTATTCTTCCACATTTAGTCTTTATATTTGATTGTAGGAGGGGTGCGTGCCAGAGCCTACATATGAATGTCAGAGAAATACCTGAAAGAGTTGGTTCTCTCCGTTTTGAGCCTAAGACTGTCAGGCTTAGTGGTAAGCACTTTTACCCACTGAGCCATCCCATCCCACCACCAGCATACCATCTAATTTAAACTTGTGTGGATGATAGTCTGAAAGCCTATGCAAAAACTGAAGGTTTGAGTATTTAAGCAATTTGATATGTGTCATACCAGCAAGTGGCAAGATGAGAATTTGAATTCAAATACTACACAATCTTGACTCTTGTACTCTAATATTATACTATGAGACACAGAGAAAAATTAGATATCATTCCTATTTATTTTAAGGTATATTTTGCTTTGCTTTATGTGTATGTATGTGTGTCTGTTTGAGGTTTGTGCACATAAGTGTAGTGCTCTTGTAAGCCAGAAGGGGACATCAAGTTACAGGCTGTTGTGAAATGCCTGACTTGGTTGCTGAGATCTGAACTAGCGTCCTCTGGAAAAGCAGTTCATGATTTTAACTACTGAGTCAGCTCCCCGACTCTTATAAAAGGAGACTAGCATTCCTCTTCTTTGGAGGCTATTATAAATGACTTATGCTATCTTCAAGAATCTTTCTAAATTGACATTTAAATTGAAATTTGATTCTTAAATTTCATTGTCTTACAGAGATATAAAACAGCTTATTATGGGGTAGATGCTTGATCTAGTCCATTCTTAAGGATAATTGCAGATTTGGAAGTACAAGGTGACGTTTCTTTGGAAAAATGAAATGAATTAACAAATGGATATAACTAAAGTTTGTAACCATATCTTTTTACCCCCCCAAAAAAAAGCAAGAAAAAAAAAACCCACCATACTTGAAGACAGAAAAACTTGTGAATCTGTACAAAGTAATTTGTACAAGGTACAAATCAGTAACATGTTTTAAATATATATACAATGTGGAAGATGGAAAATGGGGAATGGATGCCCTGCTAAGCGTTCTGGTTAATCCTGACGATAAATGTCACACTATCTAGATTCATCTGCAGAAAAGCCTCAACTGTCGAATTATACTGTGGATCACATTGGTCTGTGAGGGATTGTCTTGATTATTAATCAATGCAGGAGGACCCCACTGACAATGAACAGCACCATCTACAGGCAGGTAGACCCTTGCTTATTTAAAAAAATAAAAATAAAAGGAAAAACAGAGCAACAACAACAACAAAAGCCCTAGGTGTGAGCCTGGGATGGAGCCAGCAAAGAGAGTTCCTCCATGTTTTCCACTTCATTGCTCGTTCAGTTACTCCCCTGACTTCTATCACTAAGAGACTGTGACCTGGATATGTAAGCCTTCTAAGAAATTTTGCTCCTTAAGTTGGTTTGATCAGAATGTCTTTTCATAGCAACAGAAAGAAAACCGGAACACTAAGTTTCTTGTTTGGCTTATTTGGCCTGAGAATTAGAAAATATGGAGCTAGACAAAGGCTTGGCGGTGATCCCTTTCAAAACTCTTTCCTCTTTCTAGAGAAAGAGAGAACTGTGCAGTAACATTGTGAAACTTACATAGTGCAATTATAGATTCTCCCACCAATCACAAGATCTTCCATCTACTGAAGTTATTCTCCAGCTGAGCATCATGAATGACCACCAGCACTATCCCACTGGTTCCATTTGGTTCATCACCTCCGTTGAAACTTACTGCCACCCAGGTCTGACCTGGGAAGAAAAGACAGTGTGGTACCCTCAGCGTGTAAGCAATGCTAACGCCAACATTGCTTTGTAACCTAAGGGTTTCTCCTGTATATCCTGCATCACTTTCCACCATTTCCTCTGAGGCAGGATAGCTTCTTGAACCCATAATTTGAATCTCAGATAGGATAACCCAGTAAACCACAGAAATCCTGATGTTTGCTCTCAGTCTACCTCTACACCAGAGCTACAGGCGTTTGGGGGACCACATCACTATTTGTATGGGTCCTGGAATCCAAACTTCCATCCTTATGGCTACATCACAAGAGCTATTAACCTTTGAACTCTTTTACCTACCCTCAACTAAGTGATGCTTTTGGTGTAAAGTTACGCTGTTCTCTTAGTGTTCAGAGAGTATAGTCATGTGGCAGAGTAGTACTCAGTCCACTAAGGCCCAGTGGTATTTGTGATAGAGTTAAGAACGGAGCGAGTTGAAGAACTCTGTCTTCAACCTTGAGACAGACCTCCAAAACAACCTTGGTCCAGGAAGCACAGAATGGGTGCTCCATCTTCAGACAGTTGAAACTTTCCCAGCACTAAACTATTTAGGCTTCATTATATTTCCCATCTTTTCACCTGCACACTTGGCACTCAGTGAGGTAAAAAGATGCTTCCCAGCTAGCAAGTGCTTGATCTGGATCTATGTTTGGGCCACCACTAGTTCTTTGGGAATTCAGTATAAAATAGAAAGGGCTCAAAATTGTATGCTTGATAAAGAATGATTGTTCATTTCTAGTAAAGTACTTTTAATAAGTGTCTAGTTAGTTAATGAGTATAAGAGAAAGTGGGGGGATGACTCTGGTCCAAGTATTGGTCACTTATGCAACAAGATCAGAGTTCAGATGACAGAAGCCCAGGTGGTCCTGGCAGCCTGCCTATAATTCCAGCCTCAAAAGGTGGAGATACTTTCTTCATGAAGTTAGCTGACTAGCCTGACAAGACATATCATTGAGCTCTGGGCTTGACTATATGACTCTGCTTCAAAGGATGAGGTGAAAAAGTAACACAGGGATAGTCCTGACAACATCCTCAGACTCCCACCTGTCTGTGTGTGCCCACACAAATGCCAACACACATATGCATGTGCATGTAGACTGCACACATACAACACAAAGGAGAAAGGAGGAAGGGTATTTGGGGGAGGTTGAATCTTCTTATAAAAGCACCTCTCATTTTGTTGAATTTCACTTAAAATAGGATTTTTTTCCATATTGGTCATCAAGGATACTTTAAACTTTATGAAACAAAGCATATCTTCAAGTGGAATAGATTTTGGTGGCATCTATCATGTAGACTGGAGTCCAAGGGTTGAGCTTTACAGAATTTCTTAATTTCCCTTCTAAAAGGGTGGTTATACGGCCCAACAGTCCACTCTCTCTTCTGAAGTGACCCACTGAGACTTTCTTAGTTTTGATACTCAAACTGTGAGGCCCTGGGAACCCCTCCATAGCAGACAAAACTGAATGGATGGCTATGAACATGAGCCCTTTCATCCTTTGGATGCCTTATACTTTCATCCCCAAACCTGTCTTTCTGATGCTAAAAAATGACCTCATGCAAATGTATTTGGAAACAGAAAAGGACATTTCTCTTTGTGTGCCTCTATTTAAAAGCCATAAGATGTCCTAGATAGTGTTCAGTATGCTTCCAAATATGCCTCATTGGCTAGAACACTATTATTTCTTCTGTTTCAACTAGCCACTGGCATAGAAACGGAAGTGGACATAAGCAGTTCATCCTAATGAAGATCCGGCCACCTGAGACACTCACCTTCCTCTAGCCCAGTACAGTAAGGAACCAACAATGAAGAAAGGTGGGTGTTGCTGGCCTCAGGAGTCTCTGCAGAGCAGACAGCATCGGGTGCCCATCACTGAGCTGCTGTGTTTTATGTTTACATCCCTGTTTCCTTGGAAATAGGAAAAATTCCTTGGAGAAGGAAGGTCCTTCCCTGTCCCCATTTTAGGGTTCCTAGGGAAAAGAAGGAATTAGACGTTGGTTAACTTAAAAAGAACTCCCAGGTGATTCTGAGATCCTTTACCCTTCACATTGTGATAAGAAAAGCCTTGGATACAGTGGGTCTGTTGTGCCTGCAGACATGAAGAGATAGCATTTCTAGAGTTTCAACTCCTAATGAAAAGCACACTGCAGCTTGACCCAAGGGTTATAAATGAAAGCCCTTTGGTTTCTTCACATTGCAGTCTTCACATTTCCTTAGTCTATGCACCACCTGCCGAGACCTGTCTACCACTGAACATCACCACTTAACATGGCACCAAAGGCTATGTGGAGCAGTGTGCGGCAGAAGTCATTCGTATGATCTGGTGCTTATGGCATGAGGGGCCTTAGTGTTCATGTCATGGAAAGTGACACTGAAAGAATTGCTAGTGGAATCTCCAATTTATCTATGAAACAGCCCTTGTAGGATGAAATGCTCTATTTTGTCCTGCAAAGCCAGCAAGACTCATTTGGAATTCATTCTCAATTTTTTTCCCAGATTTACAAAAGCCAAAACATTGAATTTAAGCCTGGGTGCTCTTTAGCTCAAGCATCTCAAAGATAGGCTGAAGTAGCATTTGAGTTCTAGGCTAAAAAAAAAAAAAATAAAGTGTCAAACATTAAAGCAGGTCATTTTTCTGCTTGAACTGATGGTGTTGTGCGATTCAGAAATGACTAAAGTAACACCTTCAATATTTTCAATGGACAGTGACCCTATTAGTTGTTTTCGGTAGGTTTGTGCTGAGGATTTTAATCTGCACTGACTCCCCTCTACAGAAGACTCCACATGCCATTTTTCATCAACAGATCTGAAGGTTCTCTATAAAGGCAAACATTTGTTGAATATTCTCCAAACGGGTAGGGACAGAGATCTCTGATGGTTTAAAATAATTTAAAAGAGCCCTGTGTGCAAATGTCAAAATAGGAAAAAAATAATAGCAAAGAATGGGTCAAAGTGACAATACAAATGGCCAGAGCTACCTATTATCACTTGCTGTACGTCTCACAAGACAGCTGATTCCCACTATGTACGGGTTCCAACATCCAGTGATTTATTGGGTAATTCAGCATTTGCCAGTATGTCTTGTGCTAATTAAATGCATCGCACTCTATTCAGAAATGTCACAATTGATTTGTCTTCTGCAAGCACTGACTTTATTTCAATCTCTGGAAAAGATTTTATGAGCCTCAGATAACTTATCCTGGCACATTCATCTCCCCAGATAGCTCCTGCAAGTGAGGGCAGTAAGAGAGGGAACCCTTCATGAACATTCAACGCAGATACCTTTTCAGACATCTTATTTATCCACTATATGCTATATATCTGAGCAGTGTGTAGGTTTAGTGAAATTACAAACTGCTCCATTAGCCTGTAAATGCATTTACACATGACAGAAGTTAACTTGAAATGATATTGGCAGGACTTATGGGATAATGTTAGATCAATCCAAAGAAAATGTGCTTTGAAAGTGTACTGTTTATTAGGGGTCTTTATTCATTCAAATTGATTTTGACAGAATTTAGCTATTAACTAAGTTGCATATAAGAGGAAATCTCATAATGTCATTTCAGGGCCAAGAAGAGAAGGCGGTGAAGCAGGATGGGGTCTTGAGGGTTTGGAACTCATCACTGTTATTTAATCCCAATGGATTCCCCACTGCACATAACCCTCTGTATTCAAATGTCTCAGTAAATAGGATGCTCCTTAAGGAGGAGCCATGGGGGAGGAGGAGGATTCATGAGAAGTTAGGTTCTGTCTGATGTAGGGAAAGGCAACTCTGCATAGACTAGTTTGGATATCCAGAAGTACTTCACATCAGGCAGTCATTTTTTTTTTTTTTTTTTTTAGTGTTTCTCTAGGATTTAGCTTCAAGGTATCTAAGATAAATAACCTGTATATTTGGAAAACTCTTCAGCAACACTACAGAATGCATGAGCTAAAGTCTGTTCTACATGGTAAACTTGAAGATATGATTTTTTTTTCTTTTTAGTTAATAGACTAAAAAGTCAGGATGAAGAACCCTTAAGGATTGTATGCACAAGTGTACAGAGTGACAAATGCACAGAACTGAAGCCATAAAACACCGTTGGATGTCCAAATTCTAACTATTCTTGTTACCATCGACATGGTGTTTTTATCTAGAGACAAAGTCCAAACACTGTCAAGAAAGATGGAACTAACCACAACTAAATTCTTTGGCTTAAAGTAACCGCTTGTTTGTTGTTGTTGTTGTTTTGTTTTGTTTTGTTTTTTTGGCTCTTGTAATGCTGGGGATAAACCAAAGCATCCTGTGCAAGTTCTCTATGACTAAGTCACACCCTGCACACCTATCTTCTTAAACACTGGGTATGATGGGCAGTGTAGTGTGCTACCCAGATCTTCTGTTTGTTTAATTTAGGTGAGTTTCATTCCTAAACTGCTGGAAATGTTAGTAGCTTGTTCCCTAACACAGTCCAATTGCAGGGAAGGTTTTCCAGAGGGTAGCCATATCTTATGGCTGGCCTAAGGAAGAGTTAAGTCTTTACACCTTGCAACAACTGGGTTATTTTAGAAGAGCAGCTTGGTTTGAAAGTCTCTGTGAGAATCCTAAGGCTTTAAGAAAGTCACCTTTATCTTTCTCCATCAAGTAGGCTTGGCTTCCCTCACTTCCTCACATGTGACTCCTGACACATCTCCTGCTACCTAATCTCCAACTACTGACTGTTCTCTAAACAGTGTAACCTCTGATTATACACATGAACTTGATCCTAGAAGTCAGAAAGAATATCATACTCTGAATGTCTTAGTCCTGGTTTCTATTCCTGCACAAACATCATGACCAGGAAGCAAGTTGGGGAGGAAAGAGTTTATTCAGCTTACACTTCCATACTGCTGTTCATCACCAAAGGAAAGCAGGGCTGGAATTCAAACAGGTCAGGAAGCAGGAGCTGATGCAGAGGCCATGGAGGGATGTTCTTTACTGGCTTGCTTAGCCTGCTGTCTTATAGAACCAAGACTACCAGTCCAGATATGGCTCCACCCACAAGGGGCTTTTCCCCTTGATCACTAATTGAGAAAATGCCTTACAGTTGTATCTCATGGAGGCATTTCCTCAACTGAAGTTCCTTTCTCTGTGATAACTCCAGCTGTGTCAAGTTGACACAAAACTAGCCAGTACAATTGACCCCTTGTCAACTTGACACACAAGCACATCACTAGTAAGCCTCAACCCTTACATTCTTATTCATCCCCAAGGTCTAAATAACTTTAAACATCCCACAGTCTTTACATATTCTTAAATTTTCAATCTCTTTATAAATCCATTTCTTTTAAAGTCCAACGTCTTTTTACAATTAAAAGTCTCTTAACTGTGGGTTCCACGAAAATAGTTTCTTCCTTCAAGAGGAAAATATCAGGGCACAGTCACAATCAAAAGCAAATTCAATCTCCAACCATCCAATGTATGGGATCCAACTCACAATCTTCTGAGCTCCTCCAAGGGCTTGGGTCACTTCTCAAGCCATGCCGTTTGTAGCACACGTGTTGTCCTCTAGGCTCCAGATGCCTGTACTCCACTGCTGCTGCTCTTGGTGGTCATCTCATGGTACTGGCATCTCCAAAACACTGCATGACCCCTTCAATCCAGGGCCATCAATTGCAACTGAGGCTGTACCTTTACCAACAGCCTTCCATGGCCTCTCACAGTGCTGAGCCTCAGCTGCTCTGCATGACCCCTTCATGCCTTCAACCAGTACCACCTGAGTGACCCTTACACATTACCAAGTCCCGCTGCAGCAGGAGTACAACCTTGGCTATCTCTGGAACACAGCCTATTTGTACTTTCAGAGAACACTTCCCAGAAGATGTCACCTCAACAATGCTGGTCTCTTCTTAATCACCGCTAATTTCTTAGCTCCAGCTAACCAACATCAATAGTCCCAGTAATGCAAAGTTTTTGCTTTGGTAGTTCTGGTATCTTGTTAACCACAGCTGATTCTTCAGCCCCAGCTAACCATAACTACAGAATCTTCACAATCAAAACCACAATGACCCTAAAAAGAGTCTTTAATTTTCCCTCTGAAATTTCACAAGCCAGACCTCCATCTTCTGCAGTGTTCTCAACATTATCTTCCAAGCTCCTACACTACATCTGACAGAGCTCTTAACGAATGGTTCTTCAAGCCCAAAATTCCAAAGTCCTTCCACAGTCCTTCCCAAAACATGGTCAGGTTGTCACAGGAATACCCCACTATGCTGGTACCAATTTGTCTTAGTAGGGGTTTCTATTCCTGCACAAACATCATGACCAGGAAGCAAGTTGGGGAGGAAAGGGTTTATTCAGCTTACACTTCCATACTGCTGTTCATCACCAAAAGAAGGCAGGACTGGAACTCAAGCAGGTCAGGAAGCAGGAGCTGATGCAGAGGCCATGGAAGGATGTTCTTTACTGGCTTGCTTAGCCTGCTGTCTTATAAAACCAAGACTACCAGTCCAGATATGGTCCCACCCACAAGGGGCTTTCCCCCTTGATCACTAATTGAGAAAATGCCTTACAGTTGTATCTCATGGAGGCATTTCCTCAACTGAAGTTCCTTTCTCTGTGATAACTCCAGCTGTGTCAAGTTGACACAAAACTAGTCAATACACTGAGCATATAATAAATAAGAGCCTAACAAATATCCATGTGCATGCAGTTTTCTAAACATTTTTACCAATCATATATCACTGAGCTGAATCATATATATTTCAAATAATTATATTTTTAGTTTTATTTGTTCTAGAATTAGGTGTAAAATATTCATGTTATAGTTTCACCAGAAATGAAGCAACTCTTAGGTATTGTAACAGACTGAAAAACAATGAGTAGATTTAAGTTTAAAACACATGTGTGACCATGGGCTTTTTTACCAGAACCCAAGTTCCCAGAAATAATGACTCTGAAACTTGATTTTTCATGAATAGATGTCTAGGCCAAAAGCTTTGACTTGTTCACCAACTAGCTCGTAACTTAGATACTTGTTTCTTTGATTCTAAATCCCACCACATGGCTAGTTACCTCGCCTCAGGCTCATGTGTCTGTCTTCATCAGTGTTTGGGGCCAATCTTTCATTCTGTTTCCCAGAATCCTCTCTGTGTCTGCCTATGATCCTGCCTTAAGCAAATTGACCATAGGCTTTTTATTGACAGGTGTGGTTTCCACACAGTGCATAAAGATTCTCTCTATACCATGTTTGAAGGTATTCATAAATAGCACATGAAATGAAACTATTTTAAGCAAATTTCATAAAGAAACATTAAATGTGAATTGAATAACCATTCAATCTATTTTAATTCAGTGATGTAACAAAGTTTCTCCAAACTTTGGGAAATATGCAAATAAGTATGACATTATGAAGTTATCCAGTAAATTCTCTGTGGGAATAATTATTCAAATAAAAGGTTAAAACATAAAATAAAGTTTTTTGTGTGTATATATGAGCATGTGTGTGTGTGTGTGTGTGTGTGTACATACATGTTAATGAATGTTTGCATGTAAATGTCAAATGCAGATGTACGAATGTGGCTTGGTGTGGATGGCATAGGTTGATGTTGGCTGTCCGTTACAGTTCAATTTTTTGAGACAGAATCTTTCACTGAACCTGGAGCTCAGTGATGCTCTGGATCAGCTGCCAGCAAGTTCCAGGGATCCTCCTATTTCCATCTTCTTAGTACTTGGAGTACAGGTGAGCAACACTGGACCCTGGGTTTTGTTATTACAGGGAGCTAAGGATTAAAGCCAGTTCTCTTACTTGTGGAATAAGTATGTTACCAACTGAGCTATCTCCCCAGATCACAATTGTGGATTTCTTAAAAATTAAATTAACTTGCAGTGACCAATCTCCTAAGAAATTGTGAGGTAACATTTAAATAAATCCACCAGAGTGTGTTTATGGCAACTTACTGTTCATTCATGTTAACAAAGAAAAGACAAAATTTAATAGATGGTATATTACCAATCTTACAGCTCACTGAAATTAAACATTTAATTGTAAAATGCTCAAACTTTCCCCAAATTGGGAAAAAACAAAGGTATCATTAGAAATTATATTAAATGTCATACAGTTATAGTCATGGATAAGAGAACAGGATCAAGAATTAAAGAACAAAACTAAGCTGTTTTGCAATAAAAATTAGAAACAATTATATAATTATTAAGGTCATTAGTTCTAAGGTCAGATATAAAAATCTATTATGGTTCTAAAGATCGGCATCAAGGAAGAAAATGAGAGTTTTAAAAATTACTGCATGTAGGTGGCTGACAATCTTCTGAACTCAGAGATCCAGGGATCCAAACCCCCTCTTCAGTGGTACACAGATGCACACACAGGAAAAACACCCATACACATAAGGTAAGTAATAAAAACTGAAGCTATAAAATTGGCAAATAATGTGAGGCAGAATGGGAAAATCATGAAAAGTGGAGGGGTGTGGGCATAGAAAGTGCCTTCCCCATGCCCTCACCCAGGACCTGCCATTTCAGAAACCTCGGCACAGTTGCAAAGTCAGCAGAAAAAGCTTTTGTCCTCAAGACATTGCAGATGATGAACTCTGCTTAGGTAATATCAGAGTGTTTGTAGCCTTGCACTCAACTTATTAGCAACTTAGAGCTTATAACTCTAGCATCCTAAATTGAAACAGGGTGCCTCATAAAACCACCTCATTGTTTTGTTTACAAATAAAAATTCTTTAAGCTTCTGGAGAGATGATTCAATGGTTAAGAACATTTGCTGTTCTTGCAGAGGACCTGGGTTCCAGGCACCTACATAAAAGATCACAATTGCCTCTAATTCAGTAAATCTTGGGGAATCTAACATTCTCTTCTGACTCGAGTAAGTACTAGGCAGGCACATGGTATGTGTGTATGGGTAAATATATATATATATACATACATACATATACACATATACATACATGCAGGCAAAATACTCATATACTTAAAATAAAAATTATTTCTCTTTAATTTTGAAGAAAATTCTTTAAAGGTAAATCATCTCAGATTTTTCTAAATTTTAAATTTTATTGATTTCTATGCTTAGTTTATAAATTTTGTTTGACATTATATGCTGTCGCTAACCTAATTATGTAATTTAAAGAGCCACAGAATCATACACATGCACACACAGAGACACAAAAGCCACCGTGAAGATAGCTGAGTGTCTTTGTCTCTCTAAAACTCTGTAGCTCATTCTAAAGTGTGTACTATCTCAACTTAATAAACTAAAAAAAACTTTGTTACAATAATCATTCCATGTAAAATATCATCAAGAAATATGTCAGAGATAAATTTAAGGACAGCTATATAAAATTTATACACTAAAACCTATAAAACTTTATTAAGTAGAATTAAGGCATAGATAATTTAATGAATATATTAGTGGCTTATGTCTTAGTTAATGTTCTACTGCTGTGAAGAGACACCGTGACCATAGCAACATGTAATAAGGAAGGCATTTAACTGGGGCTGGCTTACAGTTCCAGAGCCTTAGTCCATTATCAGCGTGTTGGGAAATATGATGGCAAACAGGCTGACATAAACCTGGAGAAGCTGAGAGTTCTAAATCTGGATCAGCAGGCAGCAAGAAGAAAGAGTCAGTGTACCTGACCTGAGTTTCTTCTTGCTCTTTTTAAACTGCCCTTTAAAAGAAAAAGATTCATTTATTTTATGTATACGAATACACTGTAGCTAACTTCAGACATACCAGATGAGGGCATCAGATCCCGTTACAGGTGATTGGGAGCCACCATACGGTTGCTGGGAATTGAACTCAAGACCCCTGGAAGATTAGTCAGTGCTCTTAACCACTGAGCCATCTCTCCATCCCCCTGGCTTGGGTTTCTGAAACCCCAAAGCCCACCCCCAGTGATACACTCCCTCCAACAAAGTCACAGCACCTAAAAGGGCCACGCCACGGTGACCAGGCATACAAATCTATGCCCTTTGGGGGTCATCCTTATTCAAACTACCACAGCTTACAAGTTCAATAGTATAATGATTTTAGTTAATGAAACTGAGCATACATATTCCTTACCCAACAATTCTACTCTCAGATTAATTACCAAGAAAAAAATGAATATATATACATATTTATATGAAGACCATCATTAACATTCATAACATCTTTTTTTCATAATAACAAAAATATGGAACTAACTCAAATGTCCGTTTTCATATAAATGGATAAGAAAACAGTGTTCATTTATATGTACACTGGCATACTGATGATCAGTAAGAATGATAGATAAAAGATAAAATCCGGGCTGGTGAGATGGCTCAGTGGGTAAGAGCACCCGACTGCTCTTCCGAAAGTCCGGAGTTCAAATCCCAGCAACCACATGGTGGCTCACAACCACCTGTAATGAGATCTGACTCTCTCTTCTGGAGTGTCGGAAGACAGCTACAGTGTACTTACATA
The DNA here is from genome assembly GCF_000001635.26 of Mus musculus. NCBI lineage: Eukaryota > Metazoa > Chordata > Mammalia > Rodentia > Muridae > Mus > Mus musculus. Next base: position 12,876,332 of record NC_000068.7, read on the forward strand.
TAATAAAAAAAAAAAAAAAGATAAAATCCTGTCTTAGAAATACTACAGTCAGAGTGAAAGCAAGTGTATGAGTATATACTACACTCCATTGTTATAAAATTCTAGAATAGAAATTGGTGGTGGCTAAAGATCGCATGGAGCTGGTCCAGGGCAGAGCTTAGAACAGAAGAAATTTGAGGTGTCATGACCCATTGAAAACCTTTTCTCATGTGAATATCATAGTAAGTAGGTGGATGCATCTTTAATGGAAATCTTATAAAAAGATAAACATAATAGTAAGTAAAACATCTTTAAAATGGTTATCATTTTCCCAAAACCTGACATTTTAACAAAGATTATTACTAATTTCACTTTTAATTCATTTTTATATATCAGTATTTGATACAGTTTTTCCAAAAGAGTCATGCCTCAGTAAACAAGGACTGTGAGCAATACAGAGGGAGGCTCTTGAATCAAGGAGTCCTGAGTGTGAGGGGAGGATTATTTGTAAAAGCATGGCTCAGTTCTCAACTCTTCTAGACTCACTAGGGCTGCGAAATTTCTTACAGTTGCCCATTCCACCACTGACTTGGCCTCAAGTTTACAAATATAGGTGAGTAAAATTCACATAAGCACTTCCGCAAAAAAAGCCAGTTGCCTCCTGTGAGCTAAATTGTTTCTCATCTTGATGTGTATCTCTTTTAAAAATAAAAACATAAACGTCTATAAAAGTAATACCTGTCAAGTAAGTACAAATCACTAAACTCAATATGTGGGTGAATTTAATTATTACTGACATATATATCAAATTGTGTAGATACATTAGTGGTATTTAAGCAAGCAATAGAATTATGATCATATGTAATTTTTAAAGTTAACTTTTATTTCCTTCCCATAAAAAGAGTAATTGTGTTGTAATGGAGATAGATATGAAATTTTGTCATTATTGATTAGAATACTCAACTCATTTAAGGGAATTTTTTACTTAGTCATTACTAGATTTTCCACTAAAACTTAATGTTTTCATCCAAGGTGTAAATGTAAAATTTTAAATATTTCTATGTACTTTAAAATATTTTTCAAATAGAATCATTAATTAAAATAAAGATAAGTTACATAATTAATGTATATCCAAATTTTTAATTAATTAAATTTTAAGCAAAATCATTTAACAACTATTTAATTTTTGAAAAATTTTAAATATTTGAGTCTGAAAAATGCAATTAAAACTTAAACATATTTATAAAATAAGTGACTGAGTTCCTCAGCCAGCACTGTAAAGGATTAGCTCTCGTGCTCAGTTCACACTTACCAGCAGATCAAGCATCGGGCAGATTTGGGGACTAAGTGAAGGATCTCACAAAAGAAAATGGTGGACAGAAAGTAAAGGCCAAACGCACGTGGAGGCAGGTGAATCTCTAAGAAGCTGTAAACACTGTGGGAACCTACCAGGCACAGTGTTCAAGGCAAATCAAACCATTGCCACTGTCCACTGTCTTTTGAGACTGTAACTAGCCCGTTCTGCAACCCATCTGACCATCACAGCCCTCTGGCTACTGGGAAATACTCAGAAAATAGCGAACAGTGTCTGTGCCAACCTAAAAACACATTAAAATCAAACCCTGAAACTGGGTCTTGAAAAAGTGTTCTCTTATTATTTAACAAGTCTCTCTTTTAGAAAACCCTGCTAGAATTGGATTTTCTAGAATATTTCTGCAGATGCTGTTATCCTTTCATAGATGCTGTCTCTGAAATTCAAGATCATTGTCACCAGCTAAGAAATAGTGCGCCATTTATGAGGCCATGATTCAAACAACTGTCTGACTAACATGAATAACTTCTTTTTTTTTTCCTTTTACCATTTGTAGACTGTCACTTCATTTATTATAGAGTATAATTGGAGCTCCAAAAATTTTAATTTGGTATGTCCAGTTTGTCTTGTGATTTAATTTGGTTACTATCTCTCATCAGACCTATCCCCACATGTCAAGGATCTCAAACAGCCATGTTGTTTTCTATGAGTTCAATATTTTAGCTCATTTATTTGTCTGTTTTCTAGACAGAATATCTTTTTTACATTTCAGCATCTTACATTTAAATTTATCTAGTACAAGATAGTATTTAACAGTATTTATTATCATAGGCTAAGAGTCAAATAAAAACTAATATATCTCTTTGAACTGTTATTGATTTTTGCTAATATTGACCTTGGTGACATTTCTTGACTTGAGAAAGACAAACTTTTCTAATTTACTCTACAGTGTCTCCATATAGTCCTAACTAAGACTTGACTTAAGGTTCACTTAAGCTAGGTAAAATATTGCTTCCTTTATAGCTCAGTCCTGCTTTGTGCTGTCTTAATTTTCCATGAATAGGAACACCGTAAGGTGCACACTAGTGCATTCTGAGCAATCAAATACCATTTATCTAGTTGTTAAACATAAACAGGAGCAGAAAATGAATAATAGCCCATCAAAGCACAGAAATACTTAACACACATTATAAGCTGAGCATGTGATAATCACATTCTATTTGTTTATTCTACAGAATTCATTGAAGACTAGAACACATTTCCACATCCTTGGATTTAACAAAGAACAACTCTAAGCCCTTAACTCACCTGTCCAGGGTCACACAGCTTGGCACTAATGTGGTCAACCCATCTGGCTATTCTGTTGGACATCAAGGCTCAGTTCCTCCACCTTCCCCCTTTTTTTGATTGCTGTAAACATCTGTATCTCTTAAGCTGCCATCTCTTCTATTAGCTCCATTTCTACCTCAACTCTATATTTCAACTTATTCTTTTCATAGTACTTTTTATTTTACGTACAATGTTTAAACCCATTGAAACCTAATATGGTCTTGACATTAATATACTTTTTAAAAAGAAAATTAGATATGTTTCAATGTTATAACATTTAAGCACATTTCATTAGAAGTTACTAAGGAGTTTAAACAGATAGAAATGTATTTCTTCACAGAGAACTATAATATTAGTTCATATCTCCTATGAAGATCAAGGGATGACTTGGAAGATTAATGGGATTAACTTTAAAAAGTGATGAAATTTTCATAAGGTAGAAACTCATAAGATGTAAAACAGACTTAAATGCACTTTAATGAAAATTCCAGTGTCATTTGAAACCACATTGCAGAATTCTTTGGGAAGGAAATAGGAAAAAAGCTATACAAAAAGAACAAAATCTGACCAAATAATACTGAGGCCTAGAACCACCATAAACTATTTTTTACAAGATTGATTAACCATTTGATCTGTGAAGTTACTCTGTGGACTTTGACTGAACAGTGGTTTAACATAAACCCAGTGGTTAACCTTTATTTGAAAAGTAAATAATGATCCACAGAAGTTCCTCATTTAGAGATGAGTCATTGGTGACCACTGTCCACATCATTGCCCTGGACAAATGGATATCTGTCTCATGATTACTTGCTTCAGGTCCAATCGATGTACATATCAAGCAAAAGATTAATGAGTCAAGAATTTCTGTCCTTGGTTACTTCGTTTCTGCACCAAAAGAGGATGTCATGGCAACCAGGATGTAGAGAAGTGATTGAGGGATGCTGCTGAATTTTGGGATGGGGAAAACTCTTTTCAGGAAGTACTGAAGCTAAGGAGAAAAAAACATGAAACAGAAATTCTGTCTAGAAAAGGAAAAGGGGGGGGGGACTGAAGAAAGTTTGACCTTTAAGAAGAATAAGACCTTATGTGTCACGCACTCTGGTCGAGTCAGCTTGACAAGCCGAGAGGCTTGGAAGCTACTCACTGAGGCAAAAGAGTTTCACAGAAACTCGCTCCTGGAGTCTGGCATTCTCTCTAACCCATACATTAATTTTCCATTCCCGCGTTAGTCTAGTGTATGGATCCACGTGCTCTCTTCCAGTATTATCCTATTATAAGTGCCTTTTAAGAATGAATTCTGACATAGCCAAAGCCTTCCGCCAGTGTTCCAACAGTCCTAGAACGTCCTTGAGCAAGACCATGGGCTTAAAATTCAGTAAGAATGTTGCTAATCAGAATAGCCTCTGGTACTACACTATCACTCTGAATAAAAGCTAAGTCACTCCCTTACACAGGAATTTACCATCACTAAGGAAGAAAGAAGTTTCAGACCGAAGGAGAAACCAGAATAGATACTTAGAACTATAGTGGAGTTACACCCATACACACATATTTACAATGGCCTAAGGGGAAGGTGGACTATACAATAGACTAAAATAAGAACTATGGCAAGGGCGCGAAGCCCTTGACCCTGGCTTCTAAGATTAAGTGAATCTTAAGTGGAGCCCTTGATGATCCCAGTTGTTAACAATGAATTCTATCCCAGGTGGTTCCCGTTAGACCTTTTGTGTTTGCATTCCTCTGTTTTATGTAAGATTCCAGTTACCTCATTTGTACCTTGCAAATATGTCACCCAACTTCCTTATTGTCTTCTGCATAAAAATTCTGATGCTCGATTTGACAAATACATTCAGATCCAACACAACCTCTCCTGTGTGCATCTATCTGTCAATTCATCCGACGCTTTGTCCACCCGCGACTAGAGACGCGTTCCACACAGACAAAAGGGCCCAGAAGGTCTGCGGCACTTATGGATATAATATAAAATACAAAGTTCCTATATGATGTGGAAGTAACAGTAATCCAATGGTTCAAAGGATTTTGAAGACATCAAAGTAGGTAGTTTCTCAAGCACATTTCAGGCAGGTGTGATGTGTTAACCAGTTGTCAGAAACCATCACCTTCCAGAAGCATTCAGGAAATTCTGAACTCACAGAAATGTCATTTTCTGCCTGTTTGCCTTCCAGAAGCACCCAGGAAGTGTTAAGCTCACATTTCTGGTATGTTCTGCCTGTTTCTGTCATTACGGATTTTGCATTGTGCAATAATTTCATACTTCTGCTTTCTCCCTACCACATCATTCCCTTACAGACAGGGTGTACAAGTTTTGTTAGGAAGACAAAGAGCATCAAGTATAGGAATATGAATGGGGACAATAATCAGAAATGGCCTTTAGTGTATCATTTAGTAGCTATCCAAAGAGTACTTTTGGGCAAATAAACTGAGATGTTTATATTCAAAGTAGCATAAAGGAAAGTAGCTACAGAGTTTAACTGAATTATGATAAGGAAAACTTCGCTCTCATCTCCAGAAAGGCACATAAGGAGCAAGAGAAGATATTAGTATACTGCTAGAGGTGGGTAGGAAATAGGCAAAGATAGAGGGATCTGAGCTGGACAGCCACTAGCTCCATAACATTCTTGGTATATACTGGAGATAAGTGGAATCATGGAAGAGCTTATGGGAAGATGTTGACCAATAAAAAAGAGTCCTAAATATTTCCAGAGAAAGAAAATTGAGTTGACTCTGAAAAACCTGCATTCGAAAGAGATCAAAGAAGGGTTTGTAGCTTTTAGATTGGAATATTCCAGAATGTGATGGAGTTCCCATTCTCTAGGCATAGAAATCATGGAAATTTAGATAGCATTTGAATGTAGGAGTTAGCATAGATGATCTGTGGAAGATTATCTCAGTGTACACTGAAGTCAGTATCCAAACAGAAAGAAACAGCAGGTGAAAGAAATCCAAGAAGCCTGTACCCATAATATGTGTTTGATCTAAAAAAGGATTATAACATTAGTCTTAGCCCCTCTTCTAATGACCTCAGGGTTAGATACCTTAACCACTTTTGTTTCGAGGTTTATAAATACAGCATAGCATTGCCCAAGCTTCAAGAAAAATTAACCAACTGGACAAACCTATAGAATCACATACATTTCCATTAATGGTTTGAGTATTCAACCACAGCCAGCATTAACAACCAAAAGAGGGGCCTACAAAGCTTGAACCCAACAAAGACGTCCTGGTTCCAAACAGTGCTGATTAGAAAATGCCAGCACAAATGGATGGACCTGGAGGGTATCATCCTGAGTGAGGTAACCCAATCTCAAAAGAACTCACACGCTATGTACTCACTGATAAGTGGATAGTAGCCCAGAAACTTAGAATACCCAAGGTACAAGATACAATTTGCAAAACACATGAAACTCAAGAAGAACAAAGACCTAAGTGTGGAATTAGAATTTAGAATTGGGAACAAAACACCCATGGAAGGAGTTACTGAGACAAAGTTTGGAGCTGAGACGAAAGGATGGACCATCTAGAGACTGCCATACCCGGGGATCCATCCCATAATCAGCCTCCAAACGCTGACACCATTGCATACACAAGCAAGATTTTGCTGAAAGGACCCTGATATAGCTATCCCTTGTGAGACTAGGCCGGGGCCTAGCAAACACAGAAGTGGATGCTCACAGTCAGCTATTGGATGGATCACAGGGCCCCCAATGGAGGAGCTAGAGAAAGTACCCAAGGAGCTAAAGGGATCTGCAACCCTATAGGTGGAACAACAATATGAACTAACCAGTACCCCGCCCCCCCCCCCCCCAGAGCTCGTGTCTCTAGCTGCATATGTATCAGAAGATGGCCTAGTCAGCCATCATTAGAAAGAGAGGCCCATTGGTCTTGCAAACTTTATATGCCTCAGTACAGGGGAACGACAGGGCCAAGAAGTGGGAGGGGGAAGGGGAGTGGGGGTGTTGGGGGACTTTTGGGATAGCATTGGAAATGTAAATGAAGAAAATACCTAATAATAAAAAAAGAAAATGCCAGCAAACATAAGACTGGGGCTCCTAAGGTTCACAAAGGATCCCAAGAATGGTTAGTTTGCCTATGCCAAAATCTCAGCCAAAACTGGGAAAGGAGAAAGCGTGGATGTGTTCTCCACCTGGGCAGATGCCTAGTAATTGGTCTCTAAGAAGCAGCAGTTACGTTTCAGGTATCTGGCAATAAAGACCTAAATGCATCCTGCACTGTAAATCTTTCCCAACTATTTGTTATGTGCAAACTCATTACTTAAAAGCAGCCTATAGTTTCTGGCCCCAAAATACAGAGATTCATCTCCTTCCTGCTAAATACCTAAAAAGGGAAGAAAGGAGCAATGGAAGAAATATACCTAACCCATCACTCAGTTCACTTGGGTGACTATTTCCCTAGGCCCGTTGTTGCCTCTCCATCAAGAATTAACTACACAGGCCAATTAAGCCCAGCTCTGGTCATCCATGGGGATTCTTTTCATACAAAAATGCAGTCCTTTCCAGGAGTCTCAGTATCACCTAATGGCCTGCATAGAATCAGTGTGATGGTCTCTGGCTACTTCCCAGGAGACAAATTGATCACCATGGTAATGATCAGAGGCTCTGGTTCTATAGAGGGACACGTAAAATCCACAGAATCTTGCAAGAAGCATATCTGATTATCTCAAGAGCTGCCTCCTCGGCGTAGGCTGCTGCCGCCGATTAGGCGGTTCCCACACACACTGTAGGGTCCGTGCCAAAATGTGGAGAGAGACATATGGTTGGAAACTGAGCGGGGAAAACATGCCAACTTCTGAGGCTGCCCAGCTGCCTCTGCTGCAGTGGTCTGGGTCAGCACTGAGTAGGATGCACGCTGCCCCAGGAAAGGCTCCTGATGAATATTACCAGAAATACAACTGGATAGCAACCAGTCAGCAACTCCACTGACAATATAGTAGGAGGAAAATCCAGGCAAGCTGATCCTACAACATCAACAACAAAAATTTTTTTAAAGTCAACAAGACTCCAAATCTTAACCTCTCGTTATGATGTTACATTTTAAGATATTTTTGTGGACCTCTTAACTACTAAAGAGCAAACTATATTAATTTAAATATTTTTCTGCTATACTGACCCCCAAATAGATTGTTGACTTTTATTTGAAGCATCCCTTTGCAAGAAGAAAGAAAAAAGAAAAATCACTAACTAAAAAATATATACAAATAGAATAAATGTATAAGAAAACATGTTTCTGGTTTTTAATCACTATAATAAAACCTACATTTGTGCCACATAGGACAAAGCATCCTTTTTACTACTGTGCTGTGAGGTCAGACTCAATGAACAGCACTGGACCAGACACTGTGAATGTGTGCATCCTCATTATTATCACAGGAGGTGAAATAATACACTTCCTTGAATGACTTTATGAGTACAAAGGCCTTTGGGACAAACTCACGGATTTCCTTTCCTTTGTCACTGAAAATAATCTAGGAATACTTTTCTAAAGATCATCCAGGGAGCGAAATACTTTCTAATTCCTCAATTGAAACTTCTTATTCTTGTAGGGTCAGAGGTTGACATGCAGTGCCATAAGGCAGGAAAGATGTGGGCTAACAGTCAAACTACTTCTCAGGGGGGCACATGCAATCAGCTCTGGGTAGAAGGATGATCCCTTGCAGGACTTTAATGAGCTTGCTAGAAACTGCTGCACTGAACCTAAACACAAAACGACTCCACAATTAGGAGCTGCAATTGTCTGTTCTCCTAATGTTCTGTCACATTTTTTTTTTTTTTTTTGTATTGGATGATAACAGGTCCTTCCAACTCCTAACTAACACCTTAAATAGACGGCAATTAAATAATTCCGTGATGCTGTGTAGGATAGATCATACTTTATATTTTCAAAACTAAACCCCACCCATCTTCCTTTGTGTTATGTTGGGTTAACTTGTACTCAGTTAGGGTAGAATTGGCAGGATGTTTTACATAGTTGTGATTTGCTTAAAACTGACTCTATCTAAAATGCATAGCTTCTTTATCAGGAGAGTTGAATGAACCTAATCTACACACTTGATCTGTGAACCTCGGCTTCCTCGATGCTCAAAGAATTTGAGATGTGTGTGTGTCTATTTCAAAGGTTTCCGATAGGAATTACATGTTTGCGACATAATACTCTCTCAAAACAAAATCAATGGCATTTTCCCCTTCCTTTCCATTCACTAAAAATCTTACTCTCAAATCTTTGTGTTAAATATGCTGAAATCACAGAGTTCTATTTGCTAGGTTATTTTTAAAGTGTAGAAGAAGTAGTTTGTAGACCTTTGGGCTTGTGTTTTACTGAGTCCTGGAGAAATTGAGGAAGAATGAAACTGCGTACATATCTCCACACAGATCTGCATGTCTTTACATCAACCAAAAGCATCTTGTAGCCAAACTCAGACTTGTGGCTTTTGAAGGAACTCCTTACAGGTGTTGTGGTCCCAGATCTAGCATACTCATCGTGTGGTCTCTACAAAGTGTTGAAACTTATGGGAGTCTATCCCTTTTCAACATGTCACAGATTAAATCACAGTTGTCTTGTAAAAATTTCAAAGAGCGGCCTTGCCAAGATAAGGAAGCTCAATCCCTTGGATGGCTCAATTTCGTGAATCTCTTCCAAGGCCCTGTATCTAATACCTCTTTGTACTTTTTATTAAACTAATCTCAATTTTGTATACAAAATTTAGTTTGCAGTTAAATACTGCATATGCCCTTGTTTGGTGATTAAAAAGAAGGGTAATTCTTCCATAAATAGTATTATTGCCAGGAAACTAAGCTAATAGGTTACATGTTTGAATCTGCACATTAACTACAGAAAAGGTTACCACATAATATTGCTTACAGTTTGTTTAATGTTTAAACTATCCTAAAACATGCCATACATCCAGGCAGAAACACAGGTATCAATCTCGGGAAATGTGTGCATTTAAATTTTAGACTTAAATCTAGGACCACATTTAGGCATGTTGCAAGTTAGAATTAGGTGAGTTAGGTCATAGGATGAATTAAAAAGGGTTCTCAAAGGAAAGAGGAAATCTCAAGACAGCGGGAGAAACATTCACCAACACGGATTTTACTTCAATAAACAATGAGACACCATGAATTTCATACTCTTTTTTTCTTACCTGAACATTTTTCCCTTAGTTTTTCAAAGGAAAGAATCCTACAATATTCTTTTTTTATGTTTTTTTTTAAACAGATTCATTTCTGAGCATAACAATTTAGGAAGCCATATCCTCAAATTACCAGTGATACAAAATCGATTTATAAGGAAGATATCTTGAAACCACCTCACTTAGTTTGGAGGGGGAAAAAATGTCTTTCTTCCATAATGGATCGTTTGGAGACTTGCTCTGGGTGGCTTGGTAAGACTATTGGCCTAAAAAGGTTCTAATGAGTATTAAGTTAAATATAAGGATAGATGGTTGAAAGAACACTTAAGTCACTCCAGAAATACAACTGAGAATCCTGGATGTAAACAAGTTCCTGTGGGAGGGAGAGCTGGGAAAGGGTTATCAAGCAGGAATTAAATAGAGATGCAGCCAATCCTTCTACTAGATGAAATCTTTCTTCTGAGAGTATAGGATAGATAGATCCAAGATGCTTTCAGCGCCATAGAAGCTCCTGCACCTTTTTAAATCCAGCCAGCTCAGGATTCAGGCAATAAGTTAAAGCAAGAGAATAAGCAGAAAGCAACTAGGAGCGGGAAGAAAACTGAAGAGGGTCGTGTAGACACTCCACAGATACGTGTAAGAGCAAACAGGCAGATTCTACTGTTGCCATTGGAGGTACAGGGCCTGAGGTACTCCACCCAAATCGTCATCTTCAAAATGTATGTCCTAGAAGAGAGCCATTATGAGATGTCATAATATCTTGCGGCATGAACAGAGCATAAAGGGGAAAAGTGGACAGTAAAAAGAAAGCATAATTTTGTCAGGAAGAACTTTGTAGAATGAATGTAACTCAGCCTAAATATATCCCAAGACTGCTTATCAGTGAAATTTATTCCACATTAAGATTTCGCTGGCTTTCTCTGAAGCTCTGCAGTCTATTCATTCAGAGGGCAGCACCTTTCTGCCCCATCCCCCTCTTTAAGTGTCCCCAAATGACCATCTAACTCCATCAATATTGATTGCTTTCCAGGGTCACCACTAACCAGATGTTACATCCATCAAGGCAAACAAGTACCCCTTGACATATTGATTATTTCATCTTTCTTGTCTTGTGGCCAGAATCTCCCTTCTAATTAATGTATTGCTCATTCTATCAGTGTAGACACAAGACCATACTGTCCACCCAATTACAAATTCAGCTGCCTGATTCTTGCAGCTGCTCATTCCAGTGCCTGCTTCAATGGTCTCATGCATCCTGTTTCTGATGCTCTCGTTTAGGGGAAATGTGAATCCTTTGTGCAGTCCCAGTTGAGGTTTCTTCAGCTTGTATTTACATTTTCAAAGCCATTTTGGCTTCACTGCAAATAAAAATCTTTGGCAGTGAAAGGCTCTACCTCGAAGGGCCTTCAGTTATCAGATAACCCCTCACGTTCTCTGTGCTTTTATGCTTAGTTTCTGCTTAGTTCTGCTCACCTCCAGGAATATAGTTGCTGAGCTCTGGAGGGCAACTCTATGTTTATGCTGATAACCTCAGCAAGCCACCACTCATTGATCTCTGGTTCCCTAGAACACTCATATTTTTCTCCCTGGGATTCGATGCTCAGCTCTCTGTCAGGGGACCTCTTCCCAGATTTGTTCTGATTTGACCTAGCTGAGGATTCTTCGTCATGCTGTTAGAGAAGACTAAAACCTCAAGAGCTCACGGTGTTTCCATGCTGGTGAAGGTTACTGCATTCTGGCCATCCAGTCAAACCAGTAGCTCTGCTACAGTTTAATACCACCTTGCATATATTCTTGAAGGGAAAAAATGTTGCTGTAATTCTCTCCTTCATAAAGGCTTCAATTCGGTAAGTGGTTGGAATTAAATTATGCAATCACTTATCTATCTGTTTGAAAGCCTGCCATTTCTGGGCTGAATTTGCCAATTTGTCCCAATTGAGGGTCTCAGTACTGTGAGATGTGGAGAAGGGAGCGAGATGATGCTGGGTAATATAATTCAAAATACCATGAAGCCCATAAAACAGGAAGTCAGTGATAAATAATTTATATTTATAAGAACGACTGAATCTTATTACAAGTTCTGCAATATGATAGCCTCTTTCAAAGTGGGCTTGGGTGGGCAAAGGGATAAGAATTTCAATACTTTACCAGAGCCGTGTTGAATTCCTAGTGAGAGACCTCCCAACTTGCTATGATCCAGAGGGGCTTTTACTTCTCCAATCCCTGGGATAAAATGGAGGGTGCCTCTCTCACAAAATAGGGGTTGATAAAAGAAATCTAATGCAATTTGGAAAAAGTGCAAAGTATAGCAATAAGTAACAGGGTTAAAAATAGCATTGATATTTCTATTCCTGCCTCTATTCCAAGTCTCCCTATATAAAGCAGGCAAACTATTTGTCCCTTTGGTCTTAATCTACCTCTTCATCATTCACTATCTTATATCCCAGACTATGTACTGAGCAAAGAACTGTAGGAAAGGCAACAATGACTACTAGGTGTGTTTTCTATCTTCAAATAGCTTCTACTCAACTCTAGCAGTGATTCTGGACCACTCCTTGGGAAACTGCCATCCAATTTCACAAAGAAAAAGTGAGTCTAACACCAGTCTAAAACACTGATTGAAACATTATCCCTGATCACATCCTTCCATTTTGATGTGTCTGACTAAATCAGAACTGATCCCAATGGAGCCAAGTCCCCAATTTGAAGAACATTTTAGAAACAATATAACCAGAGTGAAGTCTTTTCTCAAATAAAAGTTACACTTTGCTTTTGATCAAGTTTTGTCAAAAATAGAAATGACCAGTGACATACCTGTCGGAAAATAGATCTCTATATATGACCCCCCCAAAAAAAAATCCAGAATCCTTTTCTTGGGTATGATGTACTTAGAACAGGAAATGGTACTTTAAGAAATAGTTGAAGCTCTGCCTGGTAGTGTACTCAAGAGCCTGAGACAGGATGATTGCAATGAACTTTCAGTCAGTGGCTGCAGAGAAAATCCCTCTCTCAAAAAGTGTATTGGGACTAGCAAGGTAACAGAGTCTTAAGGTTCTTGTTGCACAGATCTGAGGGCTTTTGTTCTGTTGCCCAGGACCCCCAAAGAAGTCAAGCATAGCAATTCACAACTGCCTTTCCAGTGCTTGGCCTGCTAACATAGGAGGCTCACTGGGCCTTCCTGGTCAGTTGACTTAGCTGAAATGGTGAGCTGTAAATCCAAAGACCTGGGCTCGAAGCACAAGGTGACAAGCAATAGAGGAAGGCACCTGATGTCAACCTCAAGTGGTGAGCTCAATTAAAAGTAATCTTTATTTTTGTCTCTTCTGTGTAAAGGGCAGGTAGGTCGACTCTGTAAGCACTGTGTAGGCATGTGACTATTCCCACTTTGGGTGAGTGGTTTAGTGCTTGGTCCAAAACAGATTATTAAATCAGTCATCGTCCAGGCCATGACTGCACAGCTTGTGGCATTTCTTTCCATTCCTGCTGCAAGCTCCAGTAAAGAGATGGTCAAAGTGGAAGACTGGGGGACATCTGTGCCCTATATGTGCATGCTCGAGCCACTCCCGGTGAGGAAGCAGAGGTACTGTGCTGGCCCCTGTGATATTTGAGCACTTGGAAAACATGTCATATTGTCTCTATGAATAATAATGATCAACCCACACAGTGATTTACAATGTAATCCCTTCTCCTTTTCAATCTTGTCAGAATTTCTCAGCATAGCCCAGATTAATAAAAGCCATAACATAATACATTTCTCTAAATTTCCCCCAAATCACCAAGTTTTCGTACCTATCAAGAAAAAAAGATCAAGGAACATTTAATTATATGTTACTATTTTTAAAAATATATATGATGAATAAAAGTTTGTATCTACATTTATAATTAAACAAATTTATTTGAAAATGCAATCTAATTGGCCTTTGGGGGATTATGTTTCACATATCATCATAAAGCAATGAAATCCAACCCATCCAGATGAGAAGTCGGCTCAAACCTTCCTGGTTTTAGAGAGGTAAACATTTATTAAGGACAGCTTTCTCTGTTCAGTGTGTCTCCATTCAGACTGCGGCTGCCATTGAGTTATATAATAGAGTTGAACTGTTGCAACAGAGACTAAAGCCTGATCAAGTTCATAACCTGGCCCATTATTAAAATGGCCTCCCTATCTTTGGTCTAGATGGTCAAGATGATTATCTTTTGTTAAAGGTGGTAGGCTTAACTGTTCTGAAAGCTGGATGTAGAGTTGGCTCTTGTGGCTGTGCAGGATGTCCAGTTGGTGACCTTTCACATGCCATTTCAGTTAATGGGCTGATCAGTGTTTTAATAGTGAAATTATATTGCTATCATATAAGTCGTGAAATTATATTGCTGTTCATTGGTTTGCTTTATATATCCTTGTAGCCCAGATAGCACAATGGTACGGCAATTTCTTTGGCTATGATCAAGCTTCCTGTTTCCCAACTCCTTCATTACAAATATGGACAAGATTGTCTTGTCAGTACAGAGTGGCAACACCTTTAGAAATTTATTTAAGCACTCATTGTGCATCACATCTGCTTCCCACTTGCCTTGTCTGAAGTATTTATAGGCATTAGAGAGAAAATAGTCACTTAGGTCTCCCTGATAGACATTAATGATTTGTAAGAGGAAATACAATGAAGAGAAAACTCAGGAAGCATACTTTGCTGATAAAAATTGCACTCTGACAAGGATGACTGTGTCACGTGGGAGTCTTTTATTGGCTAACTGGTTATTTTGGTTTTGTGTGATGGTTCAAGCCTGGCTTGTAACTCATAATTCTCCTGCCTTAGTTCCTCAAGTACTTCAATTATAGGCATACACTCTGATGCCAGCTACAAGTGTTTTTATTATGTTCTTTCGGTTTAATTGGATAGATAGGTTTGGGCTGATTGGTTACCTGACCCACCCCCTTGCTTAATTGTCTACCAGTTTCACTTTTGTCAAGGGGCAGGGTCTCTCTGTGTAACCCTATCTATGCTGGTACTCACTGTAGAGAGCATGTTAATTAACACTGACCTCACAGAGATCAGTGACCTCCGCCTCCTGAGAACTAGAACTAAAAGTGAGTACCACCCTATCAAGCTGTGTAAATACACCCAGGTAATGAATTTTAGCCATGTTCACTTCATCCCCTTTCCTCAACCCCTGCCCCTGGCTCCCTCCTCACCAAGTCCTCCTCCTCTTTTCACACGTTTGGCTGTGGGCAGCCCACCTGCTAAGTTTGATTAGAATTACTTGCCAGAGCAAGGCGAGAAAATGATCTGGCAAAGAAAGGGCAATTAATGCATGCCTCTATCCCTGAAGGATATGATGCTCCACCCCAGTAAGTGCTGACTTTGAGGATCAATGATATTGGAGTGCACTGTTCCAATTTGAACATCCCTAGCAGCTCCTCTAAGCCTCAAAAGCGGTGGGGGAACAAATGTAAGCGTACGAACAGCAAGGTCTACACCAACTTGACTTCTGGACGTGAAATAGCTGTTGCTCTCAGGAAGTCACTGTAGCTATAGTTATCTGCCCACAACCTGCACAAGATTGGGCCTGTCTCCCCCTCTCAGTAGAACAATTAGCTTACTATTTTTCTCGTCACTATTTTGTGCTATTCAAATAAAGCTGGAGGTTTTAGCATGTTTGACCAGACAGCAAATATCTATTGCTCGTCACTTTTCAAATAACTACTATTTGTTCTTTGATAATTGCACATATGCATCTAATGCGTTCTGGCCATATTCAGTCTCTATTCCCTTCTCTTCCGCCACCCCCCCCCACCTCAGTAATTTTACCTCCTACTTTGTCTTTTGCAAAATCTTTTATCTAAGAGCCATTTCACATTTTTAAAAAAATGGATTATTGAACGTACTTTTCTAACCCTGGTGACATTTACCATGGCTTCTGAGTCACAGAAACTGGAGTGAGTGTATTGTGCCCCTACCCGTGTTACTCGCTAACTTGTCCCATAAACTCAAGTAGTGTATTTCCATGTTTTCAGTTTCCCCATATGTAAAATAATTATGTCAATGTCTTCTCCATTCAGCTCACAGTGTGATGCCATGAGGAGATGAGGTACGGCTTTGACTTTGCTGGGGGTGTGATCCAGTAAAAGATAATGTTATTGTATGATTTTGATCTTGGCATCTTTCCTAACTGTGGACAATGTTAAAAATGTGACGGTTATGAACATCTACAGTCATGCCCCATGTTTGATTATGAAAGTATCCTTGCACATTTCAGATTTTGGATTTTATTTTGATGTAATGAATGAGTACAATTAACTTTTATTGTGTCCATTATTTGTGAAAATGTTTCACTACCTTAAGTAAGAGCATATTTCTCAGCCATACACAAGGATTATCAAGCTGAAAAAAAGCTGTCTTAAAAAAAAAGATGATTTCATTTGGAGATTCGAGTTTGCTTTTTATTGCTGAGATTAATAAAATGTTGCTGTTCAAAATGAAATTGTTTTCCTTCCAGTACTCCGTATTTTTGCCTGGTTAAAGAAACAGCAGTAACATGATTAGATGTCAGTAATTAAATATCTCTGCAGAACGGTTTCTTAATAGCATATATTTAGAACACAGCCATACCCCAAACATTCAATTACATGGATACAGCTTTAATATTTAACAGCTTGCTTCTTAACTACCAACCTTCTGGTGAGCTGATGTTGACTGTGGATGAAGGAAAGCAAGCAGTTTAGTGTCAAATTAAGGAAAGTAGAATATATTATGATGGTACTTTTTATGTTTTGCTTTTCTCATATTCAGCTTAGCATAATGTTTTTATTTAATATATCCAACTATCAATTTATCTTTCTTGTTTTTAGCAATAGAAGCCTTCAATTTTCTCTAAACAAAAGGAAGGTCTACCCAAGGACTGAGACATAAATAAAATAAAATATAAGTCATTTCATAAAAGCATGATGAAAACCAAACAAATGTCAAAAAAGCAAGAGGTGATAAGTAGGAGAAGCTAGTCCAGTGATCCATAAATTATTAATTTGAAGATAGGGATGGAAAACTCACAAAGCAAAGACCGTTGTTACATACAATGAATGAACTAAAGACCCTGGAGAGCTAAAACAAGTCTGGTTCCATTGTGTTGATGGCTTGAGGATACCCCCCCCCCCCACACACACACACACACACACACACTGGAAATCTCCAATCTTTGAAAAACTCAGAAGCAAATAGTGTGAAACATGTTGAATGGGACTGAGAGAGTGAGTGAATGAGGTTTGACAATATACCACACTGGAAATCTTGTCATGGCCAACAATAGTAGCACTGTCAGTGAGCTAAGCAAGCACCAACTGTAGAAAGCCATAATGTCAGCCATCTTGGAAAAGACAGACGGTTGATTTTTTTTTTTTTTTAAAGAAAATCTGTCTTTTCCACGAGAAGCTAGAACTATCATTCCTGTCTTGGCCAGTGTCGAATGGGATGTCTGGTTTGGAATTGGAGAACCTGAGTGCAGCTACTGGGCAGTGTTGTAAAAGGGAGTCTAGCCTTTGCTACTGAGGAGAAAGATGGAGCCAGGGCCTTGAGTCCCCTTCCCTGTTGGACTAGGTACTGTATATATGCACAGAAGGCACACGGGGATTTCACAGTTAGAGAATGTGTGTGAGCAAGGTAGTACTCACATTCTCAACTTCAATTCATTGCAGTTTCTCTTTGTTTCCCAGAAAACAAAGAAGTTTGATGTTGCTACACTTCCTAAACAAACTGAAGTTCCAGATACTGATGCAAGACAAGAGACATGGTAATAATAGTAGTAGTAATAATAGTAAAAACAAAAGCAGCAACAATAATAATACTAACAATAATAATGGATGAGCACTATTTAGGTTTGGGTTGGTTTCCATTTTAATTATTCTAGAGAAAACACTAGTGAATGCTCAGAGCTCCCACTCTGATTTTTTTATCAAGGTGCCTCTTCTGATAAAACAATTCCATGTATGAGTGGAGCTGTGGGGGAGAAGAGAAGACAAAGACTGGGGAGTTCGAGAATATAGAACAATAAAAGTATGGTTGTTACAAGTAAAAAACTATAGGCTTCAAATCCAGAATGAGCCATGACCCAAGCCAAAATTTAAATGCATGAGAATTGGCATCATCATAGAAGAAAAGCTCTCATGTGAGTTGCACTGAGACAGGATGAATGTCCCCCAAAATACTGTATCAAAGAGCTCAGAAGACAAGTGTGCAGTAAAAGCACATACCCACCCTAAACTGCAAACTTCAGGTAACTACTTTAAGTTACAAATGAAGAAAATGCAATATTTAGATGACCTGATAAAATGGATATTTAGAAATGTGGGAAAAGGTGAATATAAGTGTCATGAAAGGGCTGGTGAGCTGGCTCAGTGGTTAAGAGTGCCTACTGCTCTTCCAAAGGTCCTGAGTTCAAATCCCAGCAACCACATGGTGGCTCATAACCATCCATAACGAAATCTGATGCTCTCTTCTGGGGTGTCTGAAGACACACTACAGTGTACTTACATATAATAAATAAATAAATATTTAAAAAGATGTGTGTTCTTCTGAAATTAATGTACAATATAATGTACAATATTAAAAAAAGTGTCATAAAAACAAACTAGGAGCCCAGTAATGATCTACGAAATAAAATGTTTAGGTCACTTGGAAGAATACATGTTATCTTAGAAAGAACACAACAAAGCCAACTCAAGCTTCTCTTGGTAATGGAAGGATTAAAGAATCCAGAATCAAATCAGGATTCCATGTCCCAATTATATAAAGATACATATGAATGAATAAATAAATGCAATTATCCCTAATTTATACATGTTTACTTTTCTTTTTAAAAGATTTATACTTTTCCAATTTAAAAAAATTTTGATGCTAATTTTCATGACTGCTTCCTATATTCTTTAGTCCCTGCCTGAGAAATTCAATATTTAGATCTTTTTGCTAACAAATCAAAGAGAGAGAAGAGAACTTTCAAATATCCATGAAGGCAGAAACTATTTCTGGATCCCCATGGTAATCATGATGGGAACTGTTCAAAGAGCAAGATGTGCACCAGATCCTGATTCACTGCTGTGGTGCAAAGCGATAAGTCAGACTGTCAGATCCAGCACATAACACTGAGTCCAAATCAAATCATTAGACTGAGAAAGGCACTGGTCATCTGTTTCCTGGGTGACACTGGGTGGTGGAGCATGTGCCCAACATTTAGCCCGTTAGCCATGAGATGAGAACTAATCACAGTTTCCTCTTCTTGGAAACGACTCAGTATTTAAGTCTAAAGGGTATTTGGTGTTCAATCAATATCAGAACAAAGTTGAAACATTGCTGAAGAAGAATCAAGCAAGACTCAAGTGATAGCTCAGTCAATAAAGTGCTTGCCTTGCAAGCCCAAGGACCCAGGTTCACTCTACACGTCCCACATTTTAAAAGTCAGGCATAAGCCGGGCAGTGATGGCACGTGCCTTTAATCCCATCACTTGGTGGATTTCTGAGATCGAGGCCAGCCTGGTCTACAAAGTGAGTTCCAGAACAGCCAGGGCTATACAGAGAAACCCTGTCTCGAAAAAAAACAAAAACAAAAACAAAACAAAACAAACAAACAAAAAAGCCAGGCATCATGCTGGGGAAGTGGAGACAGCCAGGTCCCTGGGGCCACTGGCTACTTAGCACAATCTAGTTGAAGAGTTCCAGGTCAAGGAGAGCCCCTAATCTTGGGAGGGGGGAATAAAAGCTGTACGGTCCCAGAGGAATGAAGAACAACCTCATGGTTGTTCTCTTACACCCATGCATGCATACCTCACCTGCAAACATGCTTGTGCACACAAGCACCTGCACACACATATGAAAGAAAGTCAAATGAGGAGGAGGCTGCATAAGTAGAGGGGAGAGTGTGCCTTGTTTGGACTGCTACAGATATCATGAGGAGGTAAGGAAACAGAACCATAGTATGAAGGCTTTTATCAGGGTTGAGTGGATGAGCCAAATAAGCTACCACATGGCTGACAGATTTGAGCTCTTTATATCCATTACAGTAGTAGGGTGTGCCAGAAATGAGAGGGACAGTCTAATTCCATTTGACCTTTCATCTTTCAAATATCATTCGTGGCGGCTGGCTTGGAACTTATTGGTAGTGTTGATGGTGACAGGAATAGGCGCTGATCAGCAGCAGTCAGTGTACAGTAAATGAGAAAATTTATATTTAGACCTCAATATACCGGATATTTATCGGTGTTTGATATTCTGGTGATCCTGTAGCCGCTCCACCATTCTCCACAGAACATTCAGTTCCTTGCATGTAGGATAAGAGAGGGGAAGCGCTTACTTAATCTTCCCGGCACGTGAGGACTCTGTGGCCCCCAGTGAAATGGTACTGAATGACTCTGTTTTGTGTAAGCTTCAGTTCATCTGAGTTAAAATGAGCAATGTAGCAAGGGACTGGCTGCTCCCTTCTCCTCAGCAGCATTCTCCAACCAAGATTGCAATCAATATTCCTTATCGCCAAATGGCCTATCAATAACTGAAATGGAAAAAAAATAGTTTATTTCTGACTTGTCTTTCAAGCACCATCCCAGAACTGGGGATCACGATAAAGAAAAGGGGTAAAGCATTCTTGCTGTGGTGCAGCTGCAAGAAGACAATCACTGCTCTTTTTCTGTTAGGAGGGAAAACAAAAGCCTGTTGTAGAAGCAATATTTCTGTGCAATCCTTTCTGATCATTTCCACCAGGGTCTGCTCAGCTTAAAAGGCATGCCACTTAAAAAGAAAGAAGGAGAGACAGAGAGCAGTCCTGCGGATAATGCGAACATGCAAAGGGAAGGGCACAGGAGAATAAGTCGGAGAGATAGTGTGAAAGCCCCTTTCACACCCAACACAGAAGAAGCCTTATCTTCCAAAGCAGAAAAAAAAATGCCTGATGAATATATGAGCTGCTAATGCTACAACAGAGCTGAGATTCCATCTTGGAGGCAAAAGGAATGATCTCATTGCGATGCTTTGAAAAGAAGCCTCCAGAGAGTAGAGAGCAACTGTCCTCACTCTGAGATGAGCCAGAGTGATACCTCACTCTGAGCTGTCTCCGTTAGCAGCTCTCATAGCATCCAAGATTGTTATGGGGTCTGACAGAAACAGAAGCTTCTAGAGATTGCAAGGTGCTTGTTCTTTTCATAAACCCCCTGTTGGAATTTTTAAAAATGTGAACATGTTACCTCTCAGAAAGTTGTTAGCTATTTTGTGTGTGTAGTTATAACCAAGTCATGATGATCTAGGGAAGAGAGACTCCTGAGAAGTCTGGATCTATTGTTTAATTAGCTGTCATCGACCCATCATAAATGATTAAGCTGGAAACTGTTCCATTTGCATCAAACTAACTTAAATGTAACTCTTTAAAAAATAGCTTGGATCGGACCTGGGTGAAGGCTCAGCGAAACATGTTTGGCTCAAGCCTACTGTAAGATGGAAAGTGAGAACTAACTCTACAGAATTGTCCTGTGAACTCCACACACTCACTTGAGCACTCTAGTATATGTACACTTCTCTCTCTCTCTCTCTCTCTCTCTCTCTCTCTCTCTCTCTCTCTCACACACACACACACACACACACACATATACAGAAGCCCACACGTTAAGAATTTATACAAAATAGAGATTCTACAAAGAAGTATCAATGCAGTGAAATGGGCCCACTATCTCTCACTTAGATACCTTACTGTCTTTTCTGCTGAGTTTCTGAACCATAGCACTATTGATGGTTGGGATTTGATGATTCCTTGTTGTTGAGAAGAGGGACTATCTTGCACATAATGGAGTATTCACAGCCATTTCCAAAGACTTAACCACTAGCAATTTGATGACACTACCCACACACCTTATGATAAAGATGTCACAAAGATGTCTCTAGAATTGTCAATAGTTTCCAGAGACAGGGATATGAAAACTGAACCTCAGTACAGAACCACTAAGCACCCCCCCACACACACACACACACTTTCCACTGAGCAGAAAACTGCTCTCTCCACTGATGGCAACACCACCAATTTTTCTAGTATCTCAGGACTTACTTTCAGTGGGCCAACTCACCTTCTCCCTAGCTAGTGACTCTAGTCATTATGTCCCCTTAGATGACCCTTCTACAAACCATTTCTGTTTTCTTAAGCATATGGTTAACAACTCCAATACCATCCTCTGAGCTTTGCTGTCTCTCCCAGAATTCACACATTGAAGCCTAACTCAATGGCATGAATGTGTGTGCCAGGAAATGCTAAATGGTATGTGCACATGTTTGTGCAGGTGCCAACAGAGGACAGAAGAAAGGGTTTGATCCCCTGAAACTGGAGGAAAAGGTGGCTGTATACTCTCAGGCATGCATACTAGGGATCAAATTCAGGTCCCCTAGGAGTGGCAAGTGCTATTACCTACTAATCCATCTCTCCAGTCTTACCCTCTCTCATATTTTTTAAATCTGAAAAATGTTTTAGATGAAATAATCACAATACCCTATGGCAATATTGCTGATTAATTGAGGTCAAGAGATACTAATCTCATGAGAAATTGAAGCACATTGCTTACAATTTAAGGTTTAAATGAAGGTCCATTTTGAGAGTATTTGATGAACTAGGATGAGAATCAAAATCATCACTGCTGAGAAGTGAAGAGTGGTCAGGAAAAGTAAACAGACTCCGACTACCTGGGTGTCTGCAGGCAGCTTAGTGATTACAATGAGGGCTGGAGATAGGGCTCTAAGATTAAGAGAATATATTGCTCTTACAAAGGACAGTAGTTTGGATCCCAGAACCCAAGTTAGATGGTTTAAAACAGTTTATAACTCCAGGCCCTAAAGATGAGCTGCCCTCTTTTGGTCTCCATATATACCTGCATTCACAGACATACATGTACATGTATATGTGCACATATATGTACACATGCATGTACACGTACATGTACACAAGAACATACACATAAGTAATCATATATATACATACAAATAATTCAAAAATTAATTTAAGGATAATAAGGGTCTGGCCCAGAAAATATAAAATTATCAATGTCCAAGGATAAAAATCTAAGTGGGCACATTGAAAGTAAACAGTCATGAGCCCCAAGTCCACTCGAATTAATCACAATCACGCAGGAGATTGATGACCAACCCTTCTCAGTTTCATTGTGTTTCCCTGGCCAAGTATTTTCACCTCATTGATTTTCTTGCTAGTTTTTTAATTGTTTGTGAGTTTGTAAAAGAACTCTCCGTTTCCAGTAAATGCCACCTGCTTGTTGTCTCTCTGATTGGCTTGCCATTTCAGAATCAAAGCACACTATTGATGAAATCTCACCTTCCCATTGCATCTGTCATTGCAACACACGGAAAAGAAAAGGCATGAAATGCCTGTATCATCAAAGGAGAATAAGTCTTTAAAACTAGTTTAAAGAATTAGATTTCCCAAAATATGCATCTTGCGTTGTTAATCTCATTTACAAAGTACAATACTTGTTGTTCACAATAGCAAACACTTAAAGTAAGAAGGTAAAATGTGGTAAACACCCTAGCCTGTGTGCCCCTTCAACACTGTATAAGTATAAAATTTGTTATTTAACTGGGGCTTGAGGTAGTAGGCCAATATATGCTTTTACCTTAACAATGGGCATGAAAAGTATTATTATATGGCATCAGAATTGTAAAAAATTAGCTGACAAGTGAGTTTCTCTCTCTCATGCATTCCTAATAGCTTATACAAGCACTATTAGACCAGGCTTCCATGAGGAATGTTGAGAAAATTAAAGCAGACAGGCCTCTCTTTAAGGCACTTGGTACAATTTAGTTTGACTTAATAGGATCTTTCTCTGGGAGTCTGCGTGGCCGCAGAAACCGTTTCACTGAGCTTCAGAACAGGTTAGCATGAGAAATGTTGGCTTCTCTGGACCATGCTGGCTGCTGGGCTGCTGGATTTGTCTTGGCATGAGGCTGCACTCTTACCTGGCAGTGTTGCGTTTCTCTATTCATAAGGGCTCCCTCGATCTTGTCCCGATTTCAACAAATCGGTATCTAGCAGTGACTCCTCTGTTGGTGCTTCTCTGCTCAGTTCTCTTCCATGGCTCTTCATCTCCCATGCACCTCTGTATGTGTCCCACAATATGCACTGTTAGGTGTCACTCTGTTTCCAAACCCCTACAGAAGAGATCTTATCCCTATCAAATACGGCAATGTGCTCAACTCCTTGACATTGCGGCAGAAGAGAAATCCTGTGCTTTCTGTTTCAAAGGCCACCATTGCTTGAAATGATAGGAATTAGAACAATTTTCATTTTTGCTGGATTGTCTATTCCATTTTTGAAAACAGATTAGAGCATATATACAAACTGTAGAATGCTCCAAGGCAATGGATATAAGGGAGGATCTGGCTTCTCTTGCATTTTCTGGGATGAGATACTTTGATGCTTGTGTTTTGAATGCATTTCTGTAACACTCAGAAGACACACCACAAAGTTCCTAGTGCCCTTCTCAAACCAGTTAGATGATTTCCATGTTAGTATTGTATTTTTAATTATCAGTGTTAGCTATTAAATTTTAGGAAGGCAAATGTCTTTTTTTTAAATGTGTAAGCCTGAGACATGGAATTCATTTATTTTTACAAAATCTTAGAGATGGACATAGAAAAGATATATGGATAATGAAGGAACTTGGTCACATGTGCAGAGTTGTGTGACTCCAGGCTGTCAACCATAGAAGAGCTTTGGTGAAGAGGAAAGTAAATATGTCTGTATATACATAAACATGGTACCATTGCTGGTATTCCTTAGAGTAAGAAAGATTTTCAACTTCAAAAGCCCCAGGGATCATTGCTGTGCTGTTGTTATTGGTGATAATGATGTTATTGATAATGACGACGACGACGATGATGATGATATTGATGAAGATGAAGATGATGATGTCTCCACATCCCTGGACATTCTTTCTTCCATGAACATAACTGACTGGCTAGCTTCAGTAAAGTGATCACTTTATAAAACCTCAAAACTGCCAAGCTACTGGTAGGAGGAGATTGCTAGTTTCAACATTTTAACCATAAAAGCCAGGGTCTTTTTATCTTTGGGAAGTTGTTTGTTTGTTTGCATTAAAGTTTTGGCAAAGCGGCTTATAGATAATGATTTCTTTATTTTTCAACACAAAAGGTTGAAATCAAGGCCATATACATATCAAACAGGTGCTCTGTCTGCCACTGAACTACATCTCAGTCTTTGGACTTTTGAAATAAAGTCATGTTATAAAATTCAACATGCCTGAACTTGAACTTCCAATCAACCTAGCCTACACTAGCCTAAGATTTGCATAATTTTGTCTCATTCTCTTGAATGTTGGGATTGCAGGCATACACTACTATGCCCCACCCCAGAAAATACTGTTAAATGAACAGTTACATTCATGATCCAGGCAAGGAGAATAAACATGCCATTGTTTCTAATATTATAAAGAAAAAGAAATTGTGTCATTTGAATATAAGAACTAATAAAAATTCTTGAACTTAGTTCTGTGGCAAATTATCATTAACTCTCATTGTTTGCATAAATGCATACCTTCCAGAACCATTGTTTATGGTTCTGGCTTGCTTTAGGATAGATGCCCATTATGTATTTGATGATATTCTCTTACCTTGTGCTATATTTTGTTTTGTAAAGGAAGAACCACTAAAGTAGGACTTTCTCTTCATGTTTCTTGTGAAGCATCTATTAAAGATTGACTGAGGCTCTGGAGAGATAGCTGTCTTAGTAAGGTGCTTGCTATGCAAGCATGAAGACCTGAGCCTGAAGATCCAGAAACCTTGAAAAAAATCTGGGCATGGCTGTATGTGCCTGCAATGGTAGTGCTAGAAAAGGAGGCACAAAAGGGCGTCTTAAGCTCATTGGCCAAGCAGCTTAGATGAACCGATTAGCTTTGTATTCACAAGATACCCTGCCTCCAAACTAAAGGTTCTGAGCACCAGACCTATAACACCAACATTTGGAAGACTGAGCAAGAGGACCTGGATTTCAAGACCAAGTTCAGCTGGAGGCTAGCCTGGGCTATATATGAGATTATGTCTCAAAAAAACAAACTACAATGAAATAAATGTGGATGGCAACTGAAGAAAACCCCCTCTCATGTCAACCTCTGGTCTCCACATACCCACATGCACATGTGTGCACACCATTGGTAAGAGTGTGCATACACACTCAAACTGAATGAAAGCAAAAATATGTATAACATGTCTAAGGTATAGTAAGTTACAAAATTGAAAACTTGTGTCCACCATCCAGGGTAAGAAAGTGTTTCGGGTACCACTGAAAATAGCTAAGGCATCTTCTGATGTATACGGTAATAGGATATCAATTGCGTCTGCATGGTGGCATACCTTTACTCCACAGAAGAAAGCACTGCCCTGAATTTTGATCTGTTGTTCTTTTACTTTTCCTTGTAGCTTGGTGCCAATGTTGGCTGATTTCAGTTGATATAAATGGAACCACTGTTTGAATTCTTCTACAACTTGATTTGTTTTCACACAACACTGTCTCCTGTTTCCTGACATTCATCCATGCATGCACTATGATGAGTGTAGCTTTTTTTCTTTATCACTGTTATGTAGTAGTTTTGCTGTCTTAAACATTTTAGTGTGTGTGTGTGTGTGTCTTTGTGCATGCGTGCATGCATGCCTGCATGTGTGCATGGACACATGTGTAAGTGTGGTGTCTGTGCATGTGTGTGCATGTGTGTGTGTGTGTGTGTGTGTGTGTGTGTGTGTGTGTGTGTGTGATGAGTTGGTCCCTCCTTGAACCTTTACATGAGTTCTAGGTGTAGAATTCAGGTCACTGGACCTCGTAGCCAGTGCTTTCACATGGGGTCATTTTTCCAGCCCTTATTCTTACATTTCTATTTTAAGAAAAGACATTTAATTAAAATCAGTGCAATGTATAAAAAGAAAACATATGAAGTCAGAAGGGGATGAGGACTGAGTAGTTTATCTGAGAGGAGTCAAGGGGAGGAGCAGAGGATGAGTATGATCAAAATAACATTGTATGTATTATGAAATTCTCAAAATAATAAAAATGGTGCATTTTATTTTTAAAGATAAATTGATAAAACAAAAGAAAGAATATTTTGGAGAAAAGAGATCAGCTGTCTCTTTATTGCTGTTTTAGGAAATCCCCAACTTCACTTGTTTTCACTTTAGCTTCTGATTTCATTTTACACTTTCCCTAGAAAATCCGAATGGTGTGTTGATTAGCCTTGATAGGGAATCTTGACATAGTTTTGCTCACTCATTTCCAGTGTATGTGAGCAAATGACTGTTCTGATCCCCAAAGGGATCCACAGAGTTTTCCAGAGCAAACAAACCTTGGAACATCTACACACCCCCACTTCACATGGCCTCAAAAGGAAGAAGAGGTCACACTCTGCCACTCTCTGGAACCATCTTTATTTCTCAGAAACATCTCAGAAAGGAAGCATGTATAGGCTCACATCAATGTTGCTTTGGTCCCAAGTCTTAGAGTGGAAATGAAACCCACAATAATCTTCATTGCATGATGAATTTTTATGTCTTTGATTAGTTACTTTGTCTTCACTGTTGTGGATTTCCAATATTTGCTTTTCCCCATTTGCTCTGAAAGAAACAAGGTGCAAAACCATAAGTTAAAGAAAGAAAAATAGAATCTCTCTAGCCTAGGTTTGTACAAGAATCTCCTAGAAATCCTGAGTTGGAAATCAGACCTCCTAAGAGAGTGACTTAGAAGGTTCCAGAAGGAATCGGGCATGCACATCTTTAAACAACTTCATGATAGAGGGGAACCAGTCATTCAGCCATCTCCTTGGAGGAAATATACAAAGAAAATAAAATTACCATGTACATTGTGTGGGAAACTGAAGTCCAAAATGGTCTTAGAAGCTGTGAGTAGGACTTTAAAAAAAAAAAAGCCAAAGTATTTTTTTACATGCTTGTAATCTGGACACTTATGAGGCTGAGGAGGGAATATTGAGAACTTTGGACCACACTGGTCTACAGAATAAATTCAAAGCCATACCAAATAATATGACTAGGTCACCTCTCAACTAATAAAGAAGGGGGAGATGGTGAGGTCTAGAGTAAGTGAGTAGGGGGGAGTGATGGTGAAGAGCAAAGGAGAAATCAAGAGAGAAAGAAGGGGAAAGAAAATAAAAGAATGTATAAGGAAGCCATTAAGGAGATAGCTCAGTGGCTAAGAATAATTATAATTCTTCCATAAGACCCAAATTTGGTTCCTAGAATCTACATCTGGTAGCTCATAACCACCAGCTCCAGGGACCCAACCCTTCTGTCCTCCATGGAGACCTATACTTAAATGCACATACTTAATATTAACACACACATAGTAATAAAATACAAACTTTTAATCAAAGAGTAAGAAAATTTACTCTCAAAGCAAAACGGATATTACCAGCAAGCATACTGATAATAGAAAATAGCAAAACGTCATGAAATGTAAAATATCATGTTTATGATGGTAACAAACTTCTGATAAGAGTGGTAAAAGAAAGTTATTCAATACCCAAGTACAAACCAGTAGCTCACATTAACTCATAATTCTATTTTTAAAATTGTAAATGACTACCAGAAAGTTCTCTTGTTACCTGGCTTTGACTTGGTTTTGGCTACCCAGTATCTCGACCGCTTCTTGTATATGGGCAGTATTCAGCCTTTAGGGATTGGTGTGACTCCAAGTCTACTTCTTACTACTGAGCTTAAGATGACAAATACTTGACTTTACAGCCTCCCTTGCAACGAGGTACTGGTTATATGCATATTTCATCTGCCAGTACATAAAATCTTGATTAGAATTGGAAAGAACAACAATATTCTGTTTCTAGAAACAATAATGACTGAGTAGAACAACCCATATAAAAATGCAAAATCAATGAATTCATAAGACATTTTTTCCCAAACTTTCATGTGTAATTGTAGTACATATCACATGAAACCACAAGTACACTATCTTTAGGAATACAAGTCAGAATACAAAGCTAAGCAGCAAAAGGGATGCCCCGCACTGATAAGGAGTGTGATTTCTCAATGAAAGAATCCTTTGATGGATCAAGAAGTCAATTTCCTCTGTATTTAACTAATTGTTGCTAAAATTCTGTCTGTCTTTGGAAGCCCTGCCCATCCCTTGGTTTGTTAAGGTTGCTTCCCATAGGTATTCACAGCATCAGCTCTTGTCTTTTTTTTTTTCTTTCAAAGACACAGTGCAAGAGAGATGGAGAGGTGTTTTCCTGGAGCTTGGATATGTTTGTCCCTGAAACAGATGCTTTGGATTATATCGAGCTATGCCAGCACTAGGTGCAAGATCCTAAATATCAAACATGTCCCAGTGTTTATGAATGTGGGTCCTTTTAAAGAGCAGGATCCAGGGACCCTGGCCTAGATTTAAGGGTATCAAAGTTAGGAAGGCAACTTGTCTCAGAAGCAACCATGGCAAGGATGCTCCAAACTAGTGATGAATTCCAGCCTACTCTGTGGTCTTCCTTCTGTTTCTCGATCATCTTCCTCCTCCTGTTCTCCTGATTACTGGAGGTTTATCCATGTTCATGGATTTTTTTTTTTTTGCTTAGATTCATTAAAGTTTTACACAGACAAATTCCTTAACAATTCTTGCAAAACACAGGTCCTACTAACATGACTAATCTACTAAATTGTAAAGCTTAAATTATCTGGAATTTTCAGTGTTTCTGTACAAACACTTCATCCCATGGCTATTTCTGTCCCATTTTGCAATCCATCAAAAGCTCATGTCTAGATGACAGAGAATAACCTAGTTAGTTAAAGAGTACTGTGTATTTTGCATTCTAGAAGCAAAGGTTTGGAAACTTGGCACCCTCTTTGTAAAGGACATTATTCCACCGGGTAAACCTCTGCCAGTAGGTACAAAGTTCTTTAGGACATCCTTGTTAATTTGTTAACAATAAACTTTCTCTTTTTTAGAGATAAAACCTAATTTTTATTTCAATTATTATTGATGAAAACCTTTGTGAAATGCATAGACTTTGTTTTTGTTTTTTGTTGTTGTTGGTGGTGGTGGTTTGTTTTATTTTTGTAGTTTTCATATGAAATGCCCCTTACAGGTTCATATGTTTGGTCCCCAGCTGTAGGGATGCTCAATGTTCGTGGATGGCATTGGTTGTGTCTTCACACTATGGGAGGGCTGAGCTAGCATTCTGTGGTTTCTTTTGTAAAAGCACTAAATCTCCTTAAAAGTAGTCCTTGTGACCTAATCACATCCAAAAGTCCCACCAATGTATGTGATTGATCACGTTGTGAAGAAATGCTCAGTGATTGAATTTTTGTGGTACACAAATATTGACAGCATAAAAATTTGCAAATATCTTGGTGTAAGCATGTGTGTGATCACGGGAGGAGGTGGTATGCATTTGCAAATATCACAGAATGGGTTGTGAGTCCATGATTGCACATGAGCACTTGGGTGTGGATTTCCTTCCTTCCTTCCTTCCTTCCTTCCTTCCTTCCTTCCTTCCTTCCTTCCTCCCTCCCTCCCTCCCTCCCTCCCTCCCTCCCTTCCTTCCTTCCTTCCTTCCTTCTTTCCTTCCTTCCTTCCCTCCCTCCGTCCCTCTTTCCTGCCTTCCTCTTTTTTTTCTTTTATCAAAATAACTTTTATTGAAAGGACCCAGATGTAGCTGTCTCTTGTGAGACTATGCCGGGGCCTAGCAAACACAGAAGTGGATGCCCACAGTCAGCTAATGGATGGATCACAGGGCTCCCAATGGAGGAGCTAGAGAAAGTACCCAAGGAGCTAAAGGGATCTGCAACCCTATAGGTGGAACAACATTATGAACTAACCAGCACCCCGGAGCTCTTGACTCTAGCTGCATATATATCAAAAGATGGCCTAGTTGGCCATCACTGGAAAGAGAGGCCCATTGGACTTGCAAACTTTATATGCCCCAGTACAGGGGAACGCCAGGGCCAAAAAGGGGGAGTGGGTGGGCAGGGGAGTGGGGGTGGGTGGGTATGGGGGACTTTTGGTATAGCATTGGAAATGTAAATGAGCTAAATACCTAATAAAAAATGGAAAAAAAAGAAGTTATAACCATATGCAATAGTTTCCAAAAAGATTTCATGTTCTGATTGTAAATAATCAATTAAAAATAGACTTACTAATAAAAAAAATAACTTGCTTCAAAGTACATATACTTGAAGCAACAAGGATTTTTGTTTTGGCTTGAGCTTGGTGCATATGTGTGTAGAGGGCAGGCAAGGAATACTGTTGGACAACTGAGCTCAAGAGCAGCACTATTCAGTAAGTTACAAGATATCTCACAGAGGGGCTGAAGTGATGGCTTAGCAGCTAAGAGCATCAGGAGCCTCATGGTGGCTCACAACCATCTTCAACTACAGTTGCGAGGAATCTAACACTCGTGCAGTACACACACACAAATATGTATGCAAACCACCCATATACATAAACTAATTTAAAGATTTTTAAATAGTTTTTACCTTGAGGGAAGAATACATAATAGAGATTCCCAGTATGTGCATGTAAATCACCAAAAGACTAAAATTGAAGAAGCATGAACGGGAATCAGTAAAAGCAATTTTTATTCATAAAAATCTTTTCTCTGGGAACAGCCTAGCCAGGGGAAAAATACTATTTCTTATTTCAGTGAGTCATTAAAGCCCTCACTAATTCATGGAGAGTTCCATAAAAATATTTTTAATAAGTCAAATGTAAGTGAGCATAATTGCAAGGAGTAAAATAGAAGAGATG
Source organism: Mus musculus (assembly GCF_000001635.26). Classification (NCBI taxonomy): domain Eukaryota; kingdom Metazoa; phylum Chordata; class Mammalia; order Rodentia; family Muridae; genus Mus; species Mus musculus. Next base: position 12,907,909 of record NC_000068.7, read on the forward strand.
TTGAAGAATACCGTCTAACACCTGACACACTATGACTCTCCAGATGTATTTACTTGGTGTGTGTGTGTGTGTGTGTGTGTGTGTGTGTGTGTGTGTGCACGTTGCATGAGCATACATGTGCAGGTGTGCACCCCCTTGCACGCACAGGTGGAAGCTGGAACAGGGTGATCAGTATCTTCTGTTAAGTGCTCTACATTTATGACCTTGAGACGGAGTCTCTTGGTGGACTGAAAGCTCCATATGATGGCTGTCCTGGCAGACCTCTTGTCCTCTCCCATCCTCATGCTGGGGTTGCAGGCACACACAGCCAGGCCTGATTTTTAAGCGGCTGCTTGGGGACCAGAACTCATGCATGCTGATCTTACACACTGAGCTACTTCTTCAGCCCCAGCATCAAACACTAACTTTCCCCTTCTTGCCAGAAAACATATTTAAGTTTTGTGGTTTTCAAAACCACTGCTCAAATGCACACAAGCTTAATGATTTTACTCTTATAATGAGTGTTTGAAGATTTTTTTCCCTTTGAGTAGCTTCCAAAGCAGCTCCCACCTCACCCTGCCACAGAGTATTAATTTGTTCTGTTAAGTAGAGCTTCAGTCTAGACTGGATATATATGTACAAATGTGCTGGTTTTAAGCATTTGGGGTTCCCTTGATGCTAAGAACACGTTCAGCACCCGCTCTCACTATTATGGGAGCAGTGATGGTTTTGCTTGGGTGGGCAGAACATCATGTTAGCGCTGTGATTCAACAAAGCCTCCTTATGTAGCTGTGTTTTTAAATCACATCCCTTTCTGACTGAAGGGGCAATAGGTCCTGCTTAAATCAGATTTTTTTTTTTGCGTTAGTTTTCTTCTTCCCACCTACAGTCATGTTTTCCACTCTAACACTCACATTCAAGGAAATATTTCACAAGAAGTTTCTACTACCTGTCAAAAGGAGCAATCTGCCCCTTAGATTATGCGTTAAAATATTTGTACCTTATCAAGTATTAATTAACATGACAGCTTGCAACTTCATTTCTAAAAATTTACTTAAGCTACTGGTTTCTGGGCTTAGGTTAAAAGCACGGGCTGACCCGGTCATTATCCTTTCACACTTACCCCGTGTTCTCTGGATGCTGACAGAAATCTTATTCATACTGATAAGTCATGCTGTCCTGTTATCTGAAAAAGGAAACAAGGCAAGTAAAAAGTTGGAGAAATGAACATTTCCAGGAGTCTAACCATGCTGAAAGAAAATAATAATCCTATTACTGAGGAGTCTTTGCGAAATGTTATTGTTGTAAAATACTGAACTTTGTCCAGTGTTCAGAAAGAAATGTCTTGATGACTCTAATTAATGACATGGGCGGAAGAAGCTGGTTTTTTCTAATAAGCTCTGTTTCATCTCAAACTGCATGTTTTCAACCTTTCTCTTTCCTTTCTTTCTTTCTTTTTTTTTTGAGGATTTTTTTTAAAGATTTATTTAAGATCTATTTATTATATGTGAGTACACTGTAGCTGTCTTCAGACACTCCAGAAGAGGATGTCCGATCTCATTACAGATGATTGTGAGCCACCATGTGGTTGCTGGGATTTGAATTCAGGACCTTCAGAAGGGCAGTCAGTGCTCTTAACCGCTGAGCCATCTCTCCAACCACCTCTCTTTGCTTTTCTATCTGCATCCTCCCACCTCAAACTGCTGAGGAAGGCATATTTAAAGAATGCCTTCTGAGGATCCTGAATCTGAACAAGAATCCCTCAGTTCATGTGTGACCACAGGTCATGAACAATAAACAGACACGTATGGTCTCCATGAAGCTCTAAGCAAATCCTATGCTTAAGCAAGTCAAGAGACTTCTAGCCATCCTGCCAGGCTGGTAAAAGAATGCAGTGTCTACTCTTTGACTAGCACGTGGCTGTTTAAAGCACAGTGTACCTTATTGGGGCAGACATAGAACAGCCACTGGGATCTTCACTCTGAGAACTCTACCAGTGTTGTTCCTGGGATTCTGAATCGAGAACAGAGTCAGAGGCAGAGAAAGGTGTGTCAAACTCAGCTGCAAAACCAGAGTCAACATTACATTCAGACCCTGGATTTTAAAACCCTTGTCCACTCAAAAGAGAAAATAGGTTATTTAACAGTGTTGTCTTTATTGAGTTAATTAGGAGAGGGATAGGCAAAGGCAGCACTTTCTTACGTCATCCCTTTATCAACTCCATCCTTTTCACTGCCTGACAGCATCACACACCTTCTTACCCTGAAATGCAATGGCTCTATCAGGTCTCTAGTGCCTATGACTAAAACCAAGAACTCAAGCCCTATGCAGATGGAGGACCTGATATCCACAGGTTTTCTTGCATTCCTTAGGGGTAACAGATGTCATAAAGGCCATGTAACAATGTCATTTCTGTCATATTTCCCACATAATGAAAATTGCTAATAGATGATGTGTATGTGTATGTCTGTATATGTGTGTGAGTGTGTGTGTGTATGTGTGTGTCTGTGTGTGTCAGTAACACACCACTGCACTTAGAAGAATAGATGAGGGTGATTGGTATCCTGCCTGATGACTCTTGTACTTGCTTCCTGGAGACAGAGTCTCTTTTTAAACCTGGAGTTGGGCTGATGTGTTGTTTAGGGGTTTGGGGGTGAGGGGTTATTGTTTGGTTGCTTGGTTGGTTGGATTTTTGTCATCTTAACTCAAAATAGAGTCATTTGAGAAGAAGGAGCATCAACTGAGAAAATCCCAAATCAGATTAGCCTGTGGAGTAATTTCTTGATTGATGTGGAAAGGCCCTTCCTGCTGTCCATGGTGCTACCCCTAGGCAGGCAGCCCTGGGATGTATAAGAAAGCAAACTGAGCAAACCAGGAGGAACAAGTCAGTTAACAGTGTTTCTCCATGTCTCTGCTTCCATTCCTGCCTTCAGGTTCCTGCTTTGAATTCCTGCCCTGACTTCCTTCCACGGTGGACTGTAGGTTGTAAGGTAAAGTAAACCCTTCCCACCACAAGTTAATTTCAGTCATGTTTTTTAGCACAGTGATAGAAACTAGACTGTGACAGCTAGTGATTAGGGGGCCCCAGTTCCTTCTGTCTCTGGCCCCTAGAGTCCTGAGCTTACAAATCAAGTTTAGTGGCCATACCTGTGAATTTCAACCCAGGTCCTTATGCTGACAGAACACGTGCTCTCACCCACTGAAGTTAAGTATGAGCAAGATGATACAAAAGAATATACATTTGCTATCATTCTGCTGGTTTGCTTTCTACTAGCAATACTTTTCTCCTCCATGGGACTATACATGCACAAGGTGAGGGGAGTAGAGGTGCCTGAAGTACAGAGATGTCTCCAAGCATTATAAAAGAACAATTAACACTAAATTCAGAAGACTTATCACCTCCCGTGGCAGGTGGGGTAGAATGTGGAATGAGAGCAGAATGAGGCAGGTCACAGATATCAATGGTATTAGTGAAATTGGCAGATGATTCATTTCACTGCTGAACTTTGTAACACACTTACCATGCATTTGATACATTCTTCTGTATAATTTCAAACATAGGATTGTCCAATATTTGTATATGACTATCAAAGTATTCATATACCTACATATCTTATATTAAAAAAACAGTACTTTATGAAAATTTCCAAACTATCCTCACATTAAATTACTATCTAAATAACACAATAGCAAAACAAAATGAAACAAACAAACAACAACAACAACAACAAAAAAACAACCAAACAAACAAAACACACACACATACACACACACACATCTGTTTAGGTGATCTAAAGAATCTTCAGAAAATTAACATTCAAATCCTCCAGTTATCATAGCACTCTGCTTACTAATGACAAACAAGTTGTTCACTGTTGATTGCAAGGTCCCTTCTGGCTCATCCTGCTTCTCCAAGATCAAAACCTTTTGCTGAGACTCCAAACTCCTTGAGCTAAAAGTCCTGTAGAGTCTGCTTTGTTTGCTTGTTTGTTTGTTTTGTTTGTTTTTTGTTTTAAATCCCAAAGATGGCTTCTGGTAGGCATCAACCCCGGGCCTCCTTGGGCGCAAACTCCGTGGACTGTCCCACAGACCCCAGAGGACTCTCCATGCCACAGGCGCCCTAGCATACCCAGGATCTTAGGATCACTAGTGACTGGAATGCAACATCTGTCCCAAAACTATCTTGAGGGGCCTGTGACAGCAGGAGCAAGGACACAGACGCCCCGCCTGACCTGCAGCTCGAGTTCCTTCTGGTTGGTGCTGGTCTACCTTGGTTTTGAACACAGTGAACAGCCCCACGATCCCCAGAGGAGGTACCACTTCCAGATGCTGTAACACACCCAGGATCTTAGGAATCCAGGATCCCAGGATCCCAGGAGCTTGGTCACACCAGGATCTCAGGGTCTCAGAGGAAGCTTGTTTTCCAAGAATTCTGACACACCCAGAATCTCAGGTTCACAGAATCCCCGAATGACAGGATCACAGAGAAAGCTGGACACTAAAGAGTTCTGAATCAATCGGGATTACAGGAAGGACAGGCTCCAATCACATATGTTGAGGGCAGCAAGCACTTGAGATAATCAAATGGCAGGAGGCAAGCATAACAACAGAAACAACAGAAACCCGGGTTACTTGGCATCATCAAAACCAAACTCTCCCGCTATAGCAAGTCCTGGATATACCACCACATCAGAAAAGCAAGATATGTATCTTAAGTCATTTCTTATGATGATGATGGAGGACGATAAGAAGGAAATAAATAACTCCCTTAAAGAAACACAAGAGAACACATCCAATCAGGTGAAAAAATTGAACAAAACCATCCAGAATCTAAAAATGGAAGTAGAAACAATAAAGAAATCACAAAGGGAGACCACTCTGGAAATAGAAAACCTAGGAAAGAAGTCAGTCAGGAGCCATTGATGCAAGCATAACCAACAGAATACAAGGGATAGAAGAGAGAATCTTAGAGGCAGAAGCTACCATAGAAAACACTGACACAACCATCAAAGAAGATGCAAAATGCAAAAAGATCCTAACCTAAAACATTCAGGAAATCCAGGAAACACTGAGAAGACCAAGTCTAAGGATAATAGGTATAGATAAGAAGGAAGATTTCCAACTTAAAAGGCCAGTAAATATCTTCAACAAAATTATAGAAGAAAACTTCCCCCAACCTAAAGAAAGAGATGCCCATGAATATACAAGAAACCTATAGAACTCCAAAAAGTTTGGACAAGAAAAGATATTCCTCTTGACACATAATAATCAAAACACCAAATGCACAAAACAAAGAAAGAATATTAAAAGCAATAAAGGAAAAGGTCAAGTAGCATATAAAGGCAGACTTATCAGAATTAAACCTGACTTCTCCTCAAAGACTATGAAAGCCAGAAGATCCTGGGCAGATTTCATACAGACCCTAAGAGAACAGAAATGCTAGCCCAGGCTACTATACCCAGCAAAACTCTCAATTACCATAGATGGAGAAACCAAGGTATTTCATGACAAAACCAATTTTATACAATATCTTACCACAAATCCAACCCTTCAAAGGATAATAAAGGGAAAACTTCAACACAATGAGGGAAGCTAAGCTCAAGGAAAAGAAAGAATGTAATCTTTCAACAAACCTATAGAAGATAGTCACATGAACAGAATTCCAGCTCTAACAACAAAAATAAGAGGAAGCAACAATGACTTTTCCTTAACATATATTATATCAATGGACTCAATTCCCCAATAACATATATCTGTCTAATAGATATCTATAAAACATTTCATCCTAAAACAAAATGATATATACCTTCTTTTCAGCACCTCATGGTACCGACTTCAAAAATGACCATATAATTGGTCACAAACAGGCCTCAGCAAATACAAAAATATTGAAATAATCCCATACACCCTTTCAGATCACCACAGACTAAGGCTGATCTTCAATAACAACATAAATAATAGAAAACCCACATACACGTGGAAGCTGAACAATGCTCTACTCAATGATAACTTGGTCAAGGAAGAAATAAGGAAAGAAATTAAAGACTTTTTAGAGTTTAATGAAAATGAAGCCACAACATACCCAAACTTATGGGGCACAATGGAAACAGTCCTAAGAGGAAAACTCATAGCTCAGAGTGCCTCCAAAAAGAAGCTGTAGCTAGCGTACACTAGCTTGACAGCACACCTAAAAGCTCTAGAAAATAAGGAAGCAAATTCAGCAAAGAGGAGTGGACAGCAGTAAATAGTCAAACTCAGGGCTGAAATCAACCAAGTGGAAACAAAAAGAACTATACAAAGAATCAACCAAACCAGGATCTGGTTCTTTGAGAAAATCAACAAGATAAATAAACCCCTAGCCAGACTAACTAGAGGGCACAGGGACAGTATCCTAATTAACAGAATCAGAAATGAAAAGGGAGCTATAACAACAGAATCTGAGGAAATCCAAAAAATCATCAGATCCTACTACAAAAGTCTATACTCAACTAAATAGGAAAATCTAGATGAAATGGACAATTTTCTAGACAGATATCAGGTAATAAAGTTAAATCGATCCATACCTATCTCTTTGTACTAAGCTCGGGATCAGATAAATGATCTAAACAGTCCCATATCCCCTATAGAATTAGAAATAGTCATTAATAGTCTCACAACCAAAAAAAAAAAAAAAGCTCAAGACCAGAGGGGTTTAGAGTTCTATCAGATCTTCAAAGAAGACCTAATTCCAATACTCCTCAAACAATTCCACAAAATAGAAACAGAAGGTACTCTACCCAATTCATTCTATGAAGCCATAATTACTCTGGCTAAAGTAAACTACACAAAGACCCAACAAAGGAAAAAGAACTTCAGACCAATTTCCCTTGTGAATATTGATACAAAAATACTCAATTAAGTTCTCACAAACCAAATCCAAGAACACATCAGAACAATCATCCATCATGATGAAGTAGGCTTCATCCTAGGGATGCAAGGATGGTTCAATATAAAAAAAAATCCATCAATGTAATCCACTATATAAACAAACTCAAAGAAAAAAACGACATGATCATTTCATTAGATTTTGAAAAAGCATTTGACAAAATTCAGCATCCCTTCATGTTAAAAGTCTTAGAAACATCAGGAATTCAAGGCCCATACCTAAACATAGTAAAATACAGCAAACCAGTAGCCAACATCAAACTAAATGGAGAGAAACTTGAAGCAATCCCACTAAAATCAGGGACTAGACAAGGCTGCCCACTCTCTCCCTACCTATTCAATATAGTACTTGAAGTTCTAGCTAGAGCAATTAGACAACAAAAGGAAGTCAAAGGGATACAATTTGGAAAGGAAGAAGTCAAAATATCACTATTTTCAGGTGATATGATAGTATACTTAAGTGACCCCAAAAATTCTACCAGAGAGCTCCTACTGCTGATAAACAACTTCATCAAAGTGGCTGGATATAAAATTAACTCAAACAAATAAGTAACTTTTCTCTATTGAAAGGATAAATGGGCTGAGAAAGAAAGAATTTAGGGAAACGACACTCTTCATAATAGTCACAAACAATATAAAATATCTTGGTGTGACTCTAACTAAACAAGTGAAAGATTTGTATGGCAAGAACTTCAAGTCTCTGAAGAAAGAAATTGAAGAAGATCTCAGCTCCTTAGGTACTTTCTCTAGTTATGTCTTTGGGGACCTTGAACTCCATCCAATGATGATTGTGAGCATCCACTTCTGTATTTGCCAGGCACTGTCAGAGCCCATGAGGAGACCGCTATATATCAGGCTCTTGTCATCAGGCTCTTGTTGGCATCTGCCATAGTGTCTGGATTTGGTGGTTGTTTCTGGAATGGATCCCAAAGGGGGGCAGTCTCAGGATGGTCATGCCTTCATCTCTGCTCCGAACTTTGTCTCTGTAACTCTTTCCATGGGTATTTTGTTCCCCCTTCTGAGAAGGATTCTGAGCTTCTGGGCTAATTAATATCCACTTATCAGAGTGTGTTCTTTTCTAATTGGGTTACGTCACTCAGGAAGATATCCTCCAGGTCCATCCATTTGTATAAGAACGGCATAAATTCATTGTTTTTAATAGCTATGTAGTACTCCATTGTGTAATTGTACCACGTTTTTTGTATCCATTCCTCTGTTGAGGGACATCTGGGTTCTTTCCAGCTTCTAACTATTATAAATAAAGCTGCTATGAATATAGTGGAGCATGTGTTCTTATTACATATTGAAGCATTTTCTGAGTATATGCCCAGGAGTGGTATTGCTGGATCTTCTGGTAGAAGTATGTCCAATTTTCTGAGGAACCACTAAACTGATTTCCAGAGTGGTTGTACCAGCTTGCATTCCCACCAACAATAGAGGAGTGTTTCTATTTCTCCACATCCTCGCCAGCATCTGCTGTTACCTGAGTTTTCGATCTTAGCCATTATGACTGGTGTGAGGTGGAATCTCAGGGTTGTTTTGATTTGCATTTCCCTGATGATTAAGAATGTTGAACTTTTTTTAGGTGCTTCTCAGCCATTCGGTATACCTCAGGTGAGAATTCTTTGTTAAGCTCTGTACCCCACTTTTTAATAGGGTTGTTTGGTTTTCTGGAGTCCAACTTCTTGAGTTCTTTATATATATATTAGATATTAGCCCCCTATTGGATTTAGGATTGGTAAAGATCCTTTCCCAATCTCTTAGTTGCCTTTTGGTCTTATTGACAGTGTCCTTTGACTCACAGAAGCTTTGAAATTGTATGAGGTACCATTTGTTGATTCTTGATCTTACAGCACAAGCCATTGCTGTTCTGTTCAAGAATTTTTTCCCCGGTGCCCATATCTTTGAGGCTCTTCCCCACTTTCTCCTCTATAAGTTTTGGTGTCTCTGGTTTTATGTGGAGTTCTTTGATCCACTTAGACTTGAGCTTTGTACAAGGAGATAAAAATGGATCAATTTGAATTCTTCTACATGATTACCGCCAGTTGACCCAGCACCATTTGTTGAAGATGCTGTCTTTTTTCCACTGGATGGTTTTAGCTCCTTTGTCAAAGATCAAATGACCATAGGTGTGTGAGTTCGTTTCTGGGTCTTCAATTCTATTCCATTGATCTACCTGTCTGTCACTGTACCAGTACCGTGCAGCTTTTATCCCTATTGCTCTGTAGTAAAGCTTTAGGTCAGGGATGGTGATTCCCCCAGAAGTGCTTTTATTTTTGAGATTAGTTTTTGCTATCCTGGTTTTATTTTTAATTTTTCCAATGAATTTCAGAATTGCTCTTTCTAACTCTATGAAGAACTAAGTTTGAATTTTGATGGGGATTGCATTGAATCTGTGGATTGCTTTTGGCAAGATGGACATTTTTACTATATTAATCCTGCCAATCTATGAGCATGGGAGATCTTTCCATCTTCTGAAGCCCCATAGGAGGAACATCAATATGAACTAACCAGTACCCCCAGAGCTCCTTGGAAATAAACCACCAATCAAAGAAAACACATGGTAGAACTTGTGGCTCTAGCTATATATGTAGCAGAGGATGGCCTAGTTGGTTATCAATGGGAGGAGAGGTCCTAGGTCCTGTGAAGATTCTATTCCCCAGTATAGGGGAATGCCAGGACCAGGAATGGGAGTGGGTGGGTTGGGGAGCAGGGAGAATGAGGGGACAGGGGATTTTCAGAGGGAAAACTAGGACAGAGGATAACATTTGAAATGTAAATAGAGAAAATATCTAATAAAAAAAAAATCCCAAAGATGTTCTTTGTTTACTGCCATGAGGAAATGACCAGACACTAGTTTTTTGTTTTGTTTTGGTTTTGGTTTTGGTTTTTAATCTTCTGGCTCTAAAAGTGACCAATTCTGAGACAATCAAGGAAAGTGTTAGCTTGATTTTCTAACATCCTTGTTATCAAAATCTCAAGATTCTTCTCTACAGTATAGAAGAGAAAGAATACTTGCTTGGCTATGTGACTCCTTGCTTCTTTAATGTGAGCCAACCTTCCTTACTGACGGAGCTGTCCCAACTCCTACCCCTCATCATCCTTCTTCCTCTACACACCCCATACCTCACACACTGGGTATTAGGAGCCTGACCTCACTGTGTCTCCAGGTTAACTCTTACCTTGCTTCTGGCCTTCTCTACCAGATATTCAACCCCCTGTCTAAATAATAACACACTTTTATTGAACCCTCTGCTGTGCACTGTACTGAACACATTACTAGAATTTCTGACTAGCTCTTGGGGTTTTAACTATAGCTTCAGCAAATCCTACATTGGAACCTCAATTTAATTACAAGATTTTTAGGCAAAAAAAATTTCTACATCTCTGATAATTTATAAAAGACAAGTCTTAATAGTATTTGTAAGACACCCTCCAAGGCTATCATTTTTAGAATATGGAGTGGGATACAGACAGCCAATAAATGATATTTTTATTACTCTTATTGTCATTATGCAAATGCCACTGTACTGAAAACATGTTGGCCGGTATTCCTAAACCCTTACTCCTATATTCTTAGTCCAGAATCTGTAATTTCTCTGTGGCCAGTCTAGGTGTCAGGTACCTTCTCATGGTCCTTGGACCCTGGGATTCTGCCTGCCACTCCTTGCATTGTGTTTTCTTGGAATTCTCTATCTCAAGGATTGCCCAGTTGTTCCTCTCAAACCACATGGCTTATGAAATTCTGCTTGATCTTTTCAACTTCTTTAAATTTAAACTGTAATTGCTCTTCCCATCTACAAAACATCAGATACAGCCCTGATGATTCCAGACAAGTTGCTTGCACATAGTTTATCAGTTAATTTATACACCAGTCTCGAATGGTATAAGCTCTTGTCCAGCTTCAACATGTAAAGTTTCTCTGTTGCCCCAGGGCAGCTTCTTAGATTCTCATCATCCCTCATAAGCTGGAGCACATATAAAATTTTCCTCATTGTGTGGCATGGCCAGGCCTAACTGGACAAAGGCTGGGAAATAGAATCTTTAATGGAGCAGCCATGAACTCCACTATATTACCATTATGATAGAAAAGAAGAATGAAACTTAAAGGCAACCAGAAATTATCCCAAATAGTACTTCCATTTTATAATGTTATCAGGAATTTTGGGGAGTCCCAGAAGAGTTAAAACACATTATTGGGAAAATGAGGGACCCTTCTTTGGGTCCCTAATTTCATTAATAATGGACTTTACAAAAAAATTCAAAAGAAAGTTCTAAGACAATTTCATTAGAATTTAAAAGGAAAACCCCATTGGCAGACAGTGATAAATCTCTGCAGCTGCCTAGAGAAGAAAGATGGAAAAGAGAAAGAAAAAAAGGTCCAGCTATTTGAGTTAAGCCAACATGGAGTTTGGCCACATGGCAGACAAATAGCTGAATGATGGGTGGAAAGCATTAGCAAAAGGATGGAAAAGTCCAAACATGGAGGCTCTGGACAGCACATAAGACAAAAAGACAGAAGAGAAGAAGGTAAATTTACACCTTTCTGTGTCAGGATTCAGGAAGGAAGCAACTTCACTGAGGGTGCAGATTTCCCAATACAAACATTAAGGGATAATTATTCATCCCAGGTGGACCTGCTTTCCTGAGGAGTGGCCCCTTTGCCATGTGACTGACTGGTTCAGATCCAACTCCATTAACTTTAAGGAGGAAAACAGTAATATGTCTTCTCCCAGAGGTGAATTCCATTCTTAATTGTAACATTATGAGGGTACTATAGTAAGAAAAGTAAAGTCCTACAGCAAGCAAATAGAGGAGCTAGGCATTAAAGCCAAGTTCAGCCAGAGGCGGGACCATCTGTAAGTGTTCCACATAAACTTCCACATTTGCTGTTCACCACTGAAGGAAATCAGGATAAGAACTCAAAGAGAATAGGATTTTGGAGGCAGCCGTTGATGCAAAGGCCACAGAGGGGTGCTGCTTACTTGCTTGCTCCCTATGTGTTGCTCAGTCTGCTTTCTTAGAGAACTCACGATCATCAGCCCTGAGACAGAACCACCCAACATGAGATGGGTCCTCTCCTACTGATCACCAATGGAGAAAATGTCTTATACCTGGACTTCATGGAGGCATTTCCTCAACTGAGACCTGTTCCTCTCTGATGACTCTCGCTTGTGCCAACTTGACACACAAGACTAGCCAGTACAGCTATATACCAAGAAGAGAACTTGCTGAATTATGTGGTAACATTGCTTCCTTTCTTTCTTTTCTTAAGGAACTTTTTCACAAGAGGGTGTGGTTTGGTTTTCCAAGGCAGCCCTGGCTTACCTCAAAATCACTTGTGATTCTCTCTGCCTTGGCCTTTTGGGTGCTGGGATTAGAGGCATGATTGATGTTCCTGGCTGTGCCAAAATATCTTTTAATACAAACTGGCCAATGATCCCTAAGAAAGATTGTCTAATTACCTACAGACATTCTACTCAGTAAAAGTTTCACTCAACTGGAAGATTATGTGTTTTCAACTTAATTTTAATACCCAAAATGATTTTTAATTTATTTTTCCATTATTTCATTGTTATGATGATTATTATTTGAAGTACTGGTGATTGAATTCAGGATCCTGAACACACAAGCCTTACTTCATTATTGAACAGGAAGATAAAAATACATTAAATACTTACTCTGGGGAAGATTATATGATGAATAGAAATTGAACATAAAAATTACATGCTGAGCGTTTGGTTCTGCTCCTTTTATGCATTGGTCGCCACTACGTTTCCTAGAAATGATAGGAATGGTTCACGAGGTTCACTACACTATGATCAAAGTTGAAACTAAGAACATCTCAAGCTGCCATAGACGATAATGCCTAATTAACAACTATGCTCTACAGTGGCAGCATTTACAGCAGATGCGCTTTACCTCGTCTGTGCTCCCCATCTCGTCTCCTGATGCTTTTCTGGATTACTCTAGGTTTTGTCTTCCTGAGTGTTTCTAGAAACTGTGTACATAATTAAAACAATTCACCCGGATTATGAAAAACCTGAGTATTTCTTGCATGTTAACCCAGACAGCAAGGGGCTATGAAGGTCTGGGTTTGATCTCATCCTCTCTCTGCCAATTTAGCATGGCTGAGTACAGGCACGGTTGAAAGTCAAAGACCCAGTGAAAGTGGAAAGCAAACACTGTAGAAATGAGAATGCGTTTGAACTGAATCCTTAACTGTGAGGGTGATTTAAAAACCTTTGGTTCCTTAATGATGTGAGTTTTTAAACTTCAGTATTTCATCATGGGCATTGTTACCCCAGGATTCAAACATATGTCCAAGGGAAGTTTCCCCAGAAAGAAAGACTAAACACTGAAGAGGAGCCCAAGCTGATGTTAGGTTACCATTGAGAGTTAAACAGCACAGCATTTCACGGCTGTTATTCTTGTTTCATTATATACAAAGCTAATAGATTCTGAGGTCAGCAAAAGGGTTTGGTTTTTTTTTTTTTATTTTATATTTTTAAACAGATGCAGGATATCTGCTGTGACATAGCATATTCTACATGTGACAGGGAAGTTGTGCCCACCCATAAAATGTCAACAGCGTGGCTGCCTAAACAAGGCTCAATAATGACAATACCAAGTGACATGCCCACATGAGTGTGAGAAATCTCACATGGTCTTACTCATAGATGAAGTGTTAAAATGAATGACTATTGAGAGAGGAAGAACCAATCTTTTCCAGGAAAGAGCTCCCAAACAACTGGTGCAACCCAAGTGGTCTACACACATATAACATATGAGTGTAACATATAACATATGAGTGAAACTAAGCTAACTCAGCAGATTATACTTATAATGTATGTGGATATATGAAAATAATCATCAAAAATTCAGAAGCCGTGTATTTGAGAAGGAAATGAGAGTAGTACATGGGAGAAGTTGTAGGGAGAACAAGACAGGGGAAATAATGCCAATATAATACTTATATATGAAATCACAGTAAATAAATATCTTATTATTTTTATATATATGTGTGTCTGTGTATGGGTCTGTACGTGTCAGTAAAGGTGCCTAAGGAAGTCAGAGAATGATGTTGGAGCCTCTGGAACTGGAGTTACATGAAGCTGTGAGATGCCCAGCCTGGGTTCTGGAAACTGAACTGGGGTCCTCTATAAGAGTAAGAGATGAGCATCTCTCCAGCCACTATTTAATTTATTTTTAAACTTCGACGTTATTCGTTATTCAACTTGCAGCAGCATACAAATAACATACAATATACATCAAGACAACAATATACAGTTAGACCCAACATGCTAGAGTGTTTCACAGTTGTCTATGGTCGCACTTTACTGAGGGGAGGGGTGTTTAAATATAAATAAATGGTTTACATATTAATTTGCGATTTCATGATTCCCTTAATGATAATGAAAGCTTATGGTCATTCTCCTTTCCTGCGATCTTTTTAAGGTGTAAAATGCCACAGAAGAAAGAGTCCGCATGTGAAATCTGAATGCTGCTCGGTGGGTTTAATGTGGGCGGTAGAGAACTTTATCATTTCCCTAAAGGAAAAAAACTGAAGTCCGTTTTTAACATGAACCTTGTGCATAATTTCATCCCTGGGAGAGTGGACTGCTAAAATACAGAACATAATAAGTAATGGACTCTTAGGCCTCTCCGTAACAACCATTGCCAGGCACACTTTTATACGGCTTCATGGTTACCGTGTGAGCAATGAACAGTGGTAGCCAGCCCTGAAATCACGCCAGAAGCCTCCCTCGACCCATCTATTCATTATATCATCCCAGTGTGAGCCCCACTCATGGGAACAATATTCAAGTCTCCCAGGACGCAAAGGCAAGACTTACTCATGGGAGGGCATTCTGCTCTTCCTAACTTCCACATTTATTCTCCCCCTCTCTTAGTTTGAGACCCTATGTTTATTCTAGGATTTACCTAGCTAAATTTTTCTCAATATCTGCCCCTTACTAACCCCCTTATCAAGGGCTTCTCCTACTGTAGCATTGCTTAAAAAGAGAAGTAATCGAGGAAAGAAAGAGAAGGGAACTGTGTAACTTTCCTTCTTTCTTTCCTTCTGACTTAAATAAAAGTATTTTCTGCCTTCCAATCAAAGCTCCCTAAGAAGATATGGTACCATGGTTGATATAAACTAAACTGCAGTTTAGTCCTGGCCTAGAACTTGAAGAGCCTTCTCTAAGTCTGTTTCCTTGTCTGTAATCAGAGAAAAACTGCCTGCAGACTGGCTTCGCAGATAAAGGTGATTTGCCCATCTGAATTCCATCCCAGAACCCATATAGTGAAAGAAATTCCGAGGAAAACCGTTTTCACCTACACACAATACAATGTAACAACCTTTAAACAAGTAAAACTCTATTTTTAAACGTTAAGCAGAAACAGGTTGGTTTCCAAGTGTAACAGAACTGCCTTCATAAGCCATTGATTCTTAGCTCTAAACCTGTCTTCCTTAGAAATGACTGCTCTAAGTTCTTCCTCTTCCTCGGATTTCAGATTAAAATGAAATGGGAGTTCAATGCAGACAGGTAAGACTTTGTATGGTGACAGCGGCTCCTAAGACCATGATTTGCAGACTAGTGCATATTGACTGAGCTTGGTTCAGTGATGCCAAGTAGTAGGGCTGCTTCATGTGGTCTAGTACAGCACTCAAGTTTTAAATGCAGCAAGCAGGTCCAGGAAAACGAAAAAAAAAAACCAAAACAAAACAATCAACAAAAGAGAGAAAGCCAGAATTCCCTGTGTTAATCATAGGGATACAAAACGCAGCATGACATCAAATTGGCAGTGCTTGTCTTGGAGGACACAGGAAAAAAAAATTACTCAAGGAGTCTGTAATTGAGACCTGGGCAAAATCCAGTAGCTTACTTTCTCCTTGGGGATTTCACATCAGCTGAGCCAAAGAGAAATGGGATAATTAGGATGTAGACTGGGTGGGCTCTTAACTCAGCCTCTGAGAGCAGTTTAGCTGCAAACTTCAGGCTTGCTCCTGAGTAGGGCCTCCAGCTGGTGGGAGTTCAGCCTGGACTTAAAATCCTCCCTGTCAGAGCAGAAACCTAATGGGCGGGGTTTCAGAGCTGGCGCGGGCTCACAGGGAGTGGTTTTAAATCTGAGTGGGAGTGACTTAGGGTCAGTGGGCGGGGAAAAGGCTAGTGGACATGCAAAGTGGGAGGATCGGAGGGAGGGGACGGCGGCAGGGTGAGGCGATGATGCGGTGGGGGTGGGGGTGGAAGAGAGAGACAACTTCCCAAAGGGAGGGGAAGCCGACCTAGCTCAAGTCAAGTTCCCAGGGGGAGAAGGCGGCGCACAGCGCGGAATGAAGGAAGCCCCGGAGCTGGTTAAGTAGCTGTGGACCTGGTAGGAAAGGTGAGGACTTAGGCCTGGAACTCAGGGCTTGTCCTGCAAGCAGCCACGTGGAGCGGCACCCTGGGAAAGGGGAAGCGGCCCTGCCACCTTTCTCTGGAGGTCCCGGAGTTGCAAAGACCATGGGGCCTGGCTTCAGGAGCCTTGGAGAACTGACTTGGGCTCAGAGGGCGCTGACCTTCCCCCAACCTCAGGTCTCCCAAAGTCTGATTTGAAAGCTCGAGGCCCTGAGCAGGTCCCGTGCTGTACTTGCTCGGTTCTGTCTGACTGCTGAACTCTAGGGACCTGTTGCAGTAGCTTTGCTCTCCCTACATGGGCTGAAATGGAAGGTGGAGGCATCTGTTCCCTGCTCCGGTTTCTTTAACAAACTTCAACAGCAGAATCCACTTTCTCCTGGATTGTTTACCTTCTTGTAGCTGTATTGCAACACTTAAATGTGACTCCTTAGATATCTGAGCAAAGTTTATACGCCCTGATTCTGAGTGGTGGCTGTAAAGATGCCTTAGATATAGTGATACCTGCCAGGGCAGACATCTTCAAATCTCCTCCGACATGGAGTGACTAACAAGCGTTTACTTTTTGTACTCAAGGATACTGCTTTCGTTGCGACAAAGAAAGAATGAGTGGTCCCGGGGACTAGACAACCACTTGGACCATTCCATTTTAGTTTACATAGACAGAAGGGATGGATGGATGTCCAACAGTATCCTTGAGGCCTGGTGCCATTCTATAAATAATGAATTCACGCCAAAAAAAAAAAAAAAAGAAAGAAAAGAAAAAGGAAAGGGAAGAAGAGAGGAGACAAGGAGGGAGAGGGGGAAAGAGAGAGAGAAAGAGAGAGAATCGCAGTGCGCACCGAAAAGAAAAAGATCAGACTATTTCTGACTATCAATCAGTCAGATGACAATTTTCAAAAGGATAATTTGAACACCAGATTCTGCTAGTGTGTCTTTATGAAATTATGATTTTATTTATGGAGGCTGGATGTTACTTTAAAATTATCAAAGTAACTGAAACATAGTATATGTAGTTTTGGAGTCAAAGAGGAAACAGATTTTATTTCTGTTCCTGGTTCCTGAATCCTAGGGATGTCCAAGTACTTATTTTTTGAAATTTACCTAAACTCTAAAGTCTAATTAATTACACAGCCTTGCCAGATAGCTTCATGGTATGGATGAGCAAAATCCTATACAGAATGTTCAAGCAATACAGCTGGAAGGTGTTAGGAGGAGTGGTTTTTGTTTTGTTTTGTTTTGTTTTTCCTGACTCCAAAGCCTGTCCTCTTATCTCTTAGACTATCTCCACCTTGAATATTATTGGCAGGTCCTCCCTCCAATGTATATATCATGAATTGGGCTACAATATAAGAATCATCTCTGGCTTGGTACACCAATGCCAGCTACTCAGGAGGCTAAGGAGGGAGAATTTCAAGTCCCAAGCCAGATTGGGCTACAGAGTAAGACCCTGTGCTGTACTGGCCTAGCATGCATAAAGCCCAGTGTGCAACCCCAACAATAAAAGAATAAAATAATCTTATTTTAAAGAGAAAGGAAATGGCTGCTGATTGGAAGAACTTGGACCTATGAGGCCTCTCTCTGGTTCCAGTTCTGTAGTCACAGAGCTCTGTACACATTGCTTATCTTTCCTAGGTACATAGACGTTCATTGATCTCCAAGTTGTTACTCAACCTAATACTCTATGGATTTATGAAAATAAGATACTGCTTTTAGTTAATGGTGTTTTGGTCACATCTGGTGTTGAAATTACAAGGTGGCCAGAAAGGGTTACTTTATTCAATCAATAAATATGTATTCTGTGCCTGAGTGCTCCTGGGGATTGTAATGAGAGCAAGAGAAATAAAGGCAGCAGACTCTTGAGTTTATATTCTGTTTGGGAGTGAAGGAGCCACCAAATAAATGTACATATTAATATCAGATTAAATTAGTGTGCAGCTCCAACCTGTAAGTCAGGGGCTGTGATGGGTAAGAGCAGAGTGTGCGCTTTAGGTTTGGTGATGGAATGGTCTCACCAATTCAGATTCAGATGTAGGAAGATCAGAAGGACTTAGAGATGTCCCTTTTACTGGGACCGACTAGGGCAGGAAAAGCATGAGCAAATCTGAGGGATTCTAGGAACTTCTGGAAGGTTTCAGCGTCTGACTCAAAATGAAGTTGGAGATTCGAGTGGGAGCAGGTTAGGTAGGGATTTGTGCCATTCGGAAAGGACTGTATATTTCAGTGTTCATCATGGCACAGAGGAGTGACATGAAGGTGGGTATGTTGAAGAAAAAGCAGAAGCTGAGGGTGGCTCAGGTGATGTCAGTGGTGGTGGAGGTGAAGTGTCACATGATTGCTAGAGCATCGCCATGTTTACTTTAACCCCACTGTGCCCTCTTGTGAGTTGGCATTCGCTGTCTTCCCGATGACCTCCTTCTCCCCCCCCCCATATTGCTAACTCCCCCACCGCACACTGCATCTATAACCTTGTTATTTATTTATTCCCTCTTATAAGAACGTCTTGTTTTGAGGACTGTAGTAGGCATGAGAGAGATGGGATCTCTCTATGTAGACCCTGATGTTTGATACTTTACTATGGAGCCCAAGCTGGCCGAAGGCTCAAGTCTCCTTGTGTTTTCTGTGACCTGGGACTATTTTCTCCTGACTGATGTTGTGTCATATGTAAATGAGGCTCTTAAGGATTTACTGAATGAGCGCATCTGTTGAGTAGTTTAGATCTTGATTCCATTGAACTTACTGTTGAGTGTGGTTGGGAAAGAAAATGGGGAAAATCAAAGATTAGTCTTAGTTTGCCACTTCAAAAACCATGATATTCAGGCTAATAATGATTAAAAAGATGGACCAATAGGGGAAAAGATAGAAGACATGTGGTTCATAGTAAGACCTGTAATGTGTAGGTTTCATTTTTTTCTGTCTCTTTGACCAAATACCAGACAAGAAGCAAGTAAAAGAAAGATTTTGCAGGAAATATTACAAATCGCGACAAGTTCCCACACTAGGTAGAGCTACTTTCTGCTCCAGCTGGGTGATCTCAACTTGGCGGTCTCTCTGGACCAGAGCTCCTGAGCCGATGCCGCCAGCCCCACACAATGACTGTCCACCCTACAGTCAGCCATAACAACACCCATTTACCTGGTAGAATGAAAACTCTTAAAGCTTATAATTAACTCTTAAAGTGTATAATTAACCAATCAGATTTATGTATCAATAAATTCTCAATTACAGGATGCCAATACAATAATTTCAGAACCAATTAATGATGATAAAAGCTTTATCCAAATTATTCTAATCTTAATGATATCATAACTACCTGTGACTGATTAAAGCCACACTGGCTCACATCCACCTCTATCTTGGCCTTCTTTTCTCTCCAAAGACACTCTCTGACTCTGCAACTCTTAACTCTGTTTCCCTTTTCCCTGTCCAATCACAGGCCTCCTGCTGCCCTAATATAGTTGGACAGGAAAAATCCTGCTGCAGGAGGAGGCTTTTCTTTTTCCTTTCTGGCTCATAGTTTGAGGGTACAGTTCATTGAGACAGAGAAGGCATGGCAATAGAAACATGTGATAACTGGTTATGTTGTGGTCACAGTCAGGAAGTAGAGAGATGAATGTTGCTGCTCAACTGGCTTTTCCCTTTCTTCCTTTTATTCAGTCTACGACCCTAGCCAGTGAAAATCTGCTTGCCTGCACTCAGGGAAGGCTCCCCCATCAGTTTCTCTTCTCTGGAAACACCCTCACAGAGCAAGATTAAGATGAAAGAGATTCATTGAGCCACATGTTACTCTCTGGGAATTGCTTAGTTTTATTGTTGAGGCACCCTGGAAAAAGCAACTGAAGGAAAGCTGGGTTCCTTTTGGCTCAGAGTTTAGGATACTTCATATCACAGTGAGGAAGGCAGGGCAGAAAGATCCCAGGTTGTGTTGCAACTATGGTCAGCATGCAGAACACGGATCATGGATGCTGGTGCTCAGTCAGCATCTTAGCCAAAGAAATGATAGCACTTCTAGGAGGGGTCATCAAAAGAATCCCAGACAGGCATGGCCCACAACTAATCGAATCAAACTAATTCCTCACAAATGTGCCTGGAGCCTTGTCTTCTAAGCAGTCCTAGGTTCTTATCAAGTTGACAACTTGTGCTGTCACATAGCATTAGATATATGAAGTGGCTTGCAAATACACTTTTGTTGTCTTTGACCTCTGGGGTTGAAGAATGTGTTCCTGCACCCTCACCCAGAGAGCCTTGCCTTTAAGACTGCAGGAGGTCCGAGCCCCATGCATCCAGGAATTTCTGTACCCAATTTACCAGATACCCAGAGAGCCTCATGGAAGGTGCTGTACAAGACTTTTCTTGTGACAGTTGTTCATTTCAGCGTTGGGAGAATAATGGGTGCACTGGATCCCACAGTTCCCTAGTCACCTTTATGATTGTAAACAAAGGGAGAATGAACAACATTTAGGTGCTTAGTTATATTCTTCAAACATAACCAGGTTGAAGTAAAAATACATACAGACTCAATACCTAGTAAGGGTAGAAATCAAGGCTCCCATTTTTATTTAAACACACACACACACATATATATATATACACATATATACATATATACACACACATATATATATACACACACACAACACACATTATTTATTTAGCATGCTGCCACATTTTCCAATAGGGAGTAATAATCATGGATGAATTGTGAAGAGCAAGTCCTTCCCAAATGTAGTTACCAGTTGATGCATTTCCAAAACTGATTCGTCACCAAAGGACATTTGAAATGAATCATGTGTACTCACCGTTGACTAATATTATTTTTCCAATGCAGTTTAAACGACATTTAAAATATGATTTCCTGACTACCTTTACTTGGATATGAGAGTATCCGATCTGGGCTTTGCTCCTTGAATCCTGTAGGCATTGTGCTCTCTTTGACTGGAACTTAAACCAAAGTGAAGCAAGAACAGTTTGCTTTGGGCAGAGCCTGGCTGCATTCTGAGGGTTGCCAGCTATAAATCCATCCTCCCTAGGGGTCAAAAATCAACACTCCCCCTTCTTGTATTCAAACGAGTGATAAGATGGTGATAAATCGCTTGGACGTGAGTGCCCCCGAGCACTGTTTTGATGAATTATGTTGTTCAGGGAATGACCAAAGATTCTCTATTGTCAGTCTGTGATATCCAGTATTGACAATATTCATAAACAGCCTTCTGCCAACTTTGATCTCAGCTTTGCATATTAAATTCTCTGTTACAGGCCATGGCTCTTGGTTCTTAAGCAACTCTTTATTTATTTATTTATTTATTTACTTATTTATTTATTTATTTATTTTACTGAGTTCATGTAGATAATCAGCCTTTTGTTTCTTCTGCTCCCTCCTCATTAAGATGGTGTGAGGTGAGCTTAGTTCTATACAGTAAACACTGTCCTACTTCACAGAAACTGTTAAAATAATAATTATTAATCTTTTTCACTAAATCTGCAGTAGTAACAGTTTATCCTACAGTGGCTTAATTGGGTAATTATTTAGTGTTTGAAAAGCATTTTGAACAGAACATTGGTAAATATTGTTGTTAATTTAATGCTCTTTTGTGTATTTAAACCATGCCTCCACAAAATCTTCAATATTATTGAGAATCAACTAAAATTTCTATCCTGATGTTGCTTACTATTAACTCTGTATACAAACTATATATGTACTGACCTTTAAAACATTCTAAGTATTTTCCTGAACTCTTAAATCTATTTCTCACTCACGCCATCACACTGCTAGCATCTCCTTTTTTTTAGTAGCTTACACATCTGGGAAGTTAAATGCTTTCAGTCTTATCTCTAATAGCCTATAGTCCTCACCCCAGTTCTGTCCAGTTCCCATCATACCATTGATACTTACATTATGTGATAGCTGTTTAACTTTCTACTTAGCTTCCTGGTTTATTTTGTCTAAGGCCATGCCTTCAACTCCCACCTGATGCCATCAAAATCTGTCACATTGTGTTCCATTGAATGACACAGTCTGGCCTGCCTTTCCTACAACATCAACACTCCATTTATAGAACTCTAGACATCCAGGAGTAGCTAAAGGGCTTTTCTGTAGTTTAGATTAGATGGCCCCCAGTATTGGACTACATTTGTTTGTTCACTCTCCCATAACAAAATACCACAAACTGGGTGGCTTAAAAAACAGAACTGGATTTTCTCACAATCAAGTGACTGGAAGTTCAAGCTCCACTCAGATGGATTGTCTTCTCCTGGGGCCCTTCTCTTTGGCTGGCAGACTTCTTCCTGTGTCTGTGCATCGCCCCCTCCCCCCTGCATGTCTGTGTTCTGATATCTTCTTATGAAAACACCCAGTCCTGTTGGGTTAGTGCTACCTTGGCAACATTGTTCAGCAAAGTTCCTCTGAAAGACCCTTTCAACAAGTACTCTTGTTCTGAGGCACTGCAGGTCAGAAATTCAAATGCGTGGATACTGGGGGACAGGGTAATTCCAGTGTACTATGGTTTGCAAGCTGCTAAGTGATGAATGCAAATCTCTGGAGTGTACTTTATTCAGGAACTTCTCTTGAATGTTATTTGAAAGGAAACTTTATGCTTGTGACTTAACATTGAAGTAATTAGATAAAAATGAAGCAATATCACTCAGTGAATTAGGCAGAATTTATTAGACAGTCTCTCTCTCTCTACATATATATATAGTATACTATATATAGTCAACTTTATGCCTTAGCAACGGTTATTTATTTATTTATTTATTTATTTTTTAGTAATTTGCAAGCATTTTTTATCCAAGTTTTTTCTCTAAATCAAATGTTCTCCTGGGCACATAGTAAATTCTAAGCTAGGTTGGGCCTAAGTAAGTAAAAAGAAAACAAAAGGAGAGAAAAAGAAAGGGATGATATGTGTAGCCCTCAGTGATACAAGATATGACACTTACGAGCCTGAATGAGATGAAGTTTACATGCATAAGTCAAATAATTCTTACATAAGAACAATGGCTTTAGTTCTGTGATTGTCAATTTTCATTTTTAACCATATTGAACCTGGGATCACCTAGTAGGCATACAAGCATTTTTTTTACTGAGGGAATTTCTGAAGAAGCTTAAGTGCAGAAGACTCACCCTGAATGTGGGCAGCACCATCTCCTGGCCTGGGGTCACAGACTGAATAAAAAGAGGTAAAGGCAAACACAGAAGTGGATGCTCACAGTCATCTATAGCATGGAACACAGGGCCCCCAATGGAGGAGCTAGAGAAAGTACCCAAGGAGCTGAAGGGGTCTGCAACCCTATAAGTGGAACAATAATATGAACTAACCAGTACCCCCAGAGCTCAAATCTCTAGCTGCATATGTAGCAGAAGATGGCCTACTTGGCTATCATTGGGAAGAGAGGCCCCTTGGTCAAACAAACTTTATATGCCTCAGTAGAGGGGAACGCCAGAGCCAAGAAGTGGGAGTGGGTGGATAGGGGAGAAGGGCGGGGGAAGGGTATAGTGAACTTTCAGGATAACATTTGAAATGTAAATGAAGAAAATATCTTTAAAAAAAAGAGGGAGAGAGAGAGAGAAAGGAGAAAGTAAGCTGAGCACCAGCATTCATCACTCTCTGCTTCCTGATTGTGCCACGATGCCACCAGCTGCCTCACGATTCTCCTGGCATGCTTTCTCCACTATGAAGGGATGCACTCTCAAACCATGAGCCAGAATAGTTTCTTCCCTTTTTTTATTGCTTCTGGTCAGGTCACAACAATGAAGAGTGTGTAACCAGTACACATTAACAGCTGCTCCACCTAGAAAGCACTGCTGGAACCCTTATGTAAGGAGGCTCTGATAATGCCTTTCATAGCTAAATGTGATGTCCATGACTTCCACAACTCAGTACTCTTCTGCTATCTTTTCAGAGTCTTGGGATGCGGTTTCTTGAATTCAGTCTTTGACTTAGCAGCCTGTTCATTCACCACCATCTCAACCATTGAGCTTTCTGCCCAGGGCTGTCTAGAAACTACTCTCTGCTGTAGGAAGAGCAGTCTTAGAGGTTGACATTAGGCAAGAGTGTGTTCCTCAGAGGGGCGATTTTTCTGAGGCCCAGTCCGCTTCTGTCGTTTGCAGTGTATTCCAAGGTCTTCGAGGGAAACTCCCACTGGACCTCACTGGTCTCCTGTTTCTCATGCCTGATGTAGGGTTCCATTGATTTCTATGCTGCTTTGAACTTGATTTATTAGCACTCAGTCAAGCACGTTTTCAAGAGTTGTCCTCTTTCTCCTCTCAACTAGATATCTTGTAGCAACTCAGTTCCTTAGTAAGGTAGGATCTTCTACTTCAACTTCTGGCATTACTGAGCCTTTGTTACGCTATTGATGAGGCAGAAGGGGACGGCTCTTGTGCTCAGTATTGCAGTGTCACTCGACTGGCTTAGTCACCCTTCATTCTCCTCAGCAGGATCTTTTCCCTCTTTCTTTATGAGTCTATGGGGCAGACAGAGGGAAACAGTTCAAAGTTACAGTTCCAGGCTTAAATTACTTTTCTTGAAGGGTCTGTAGATTTCTCTTCTATTAAATTTCAATTAACCATTAGGCTTGTGCCATATCAATTTTGGTACAGTGAGGATCTTCACAAGCCTGTGCTACTATTTGTCTTCTCTATAGTATGGTTTAAAAAAATGGAATTTTGCAATATGTTATTGAAAATACAATATAATGGCATTGTAGGGTGTGTGTGTGTGTGTGTGTGTGTGTGTGTGTGTGTGGTTGTGTGTAAGAATGTTTCCATTTTATTAAATTTTTGTTTGTAACACCCTATCCAAAATAAGTTTATATTATTTACTACTTTCAATGCAATAGTTTCACAGCATTTTTATATTTTGCTTGATATTTTTGTCTTTGATTTTATTTTTGGTGCTGGAGATCAAGACCAGAACTATGCTTACCACAGTGTTAAACTCTCACCCTCAGACACTATAGCAAATTCTTGTATGTAGTTTCTGTATAGAGAATGATGGACAAAACTTTGGAGTTTTAGTCTATACATATTACAAAGCTTAATAAGTAACTCTATTCTGTCTGACAATAATACCTTAATCCATATTTGTTAAATCATATATCATATTTATGTCTTTAAACAAACATCATTTAAAATAATGTCCACAATTATAGGATCAATAAACAGGTCTGAGAGTTGAAATTGGATAATAGCTTTCTCTGCCCAGATAGAAGTCAGGATTATATTTCTGATGAGTTGGGAGCAGTGTTGGTAGTTACTTCTGTAACAGGCTTGAAAATGAACCTTATAAAATGCTGTAGACATGTTGTCAGTCTGAATTTTCACAAACAATGCAAGTTTTACCCATTCCAATGAAACTGGGTTCATTGTCCTATCACCTTCAAGAGACTATTATTTCTATATGCTGTTTGTCAGCCAATACACTATTTAACTATGGCTTTACCTTAATATATATGAAATTGCCACACAATTGCGCTTATTATATTTTCCTGGAGTAGAATGAAATAAATACTCGATTAAACCATTTTAAAATGCTCATGCATCACCTAATGTCAATTCAAAACAGCAATGAGAAAAATATGAAACATTTTTTTCAAACATTCATAAAACATTAACAAAACCCAAGTGGATTATTGTATTGTATTGACTTTTTAAAACTATACATCACTGTCCACTTAGTAATAAAACATTTATTTGTTGTTTGAAGCTAAACCTTCAGAATAGCTTCTGTGTTTCTACTATAATGACCAGAAATTGCTGTTAAACTGTGCGTCCATACACACGTACATAGGTAGACCATGGATCACTTTCACAGTACTTAGGAAATGATAGTTCTGACTTGCTTCCCTGGAAGGTCTTAGTTGAGGGCTAATGGAGCTGTCATTATGTGAACCTGACTTCTGCTTTATTCTTATGAGCAGTGTAAAGGGGAACAGATACTTAACAGCCTGGAAGTTCTGGGTTGTAAAGTCACTTGATTTCATTCATCTCTTAGTAGTAATGTGTGATTTCCATACTGTAAAAGAAGAATTTTAGGAAAAGGCATCAGTAGGCTTCATATTTCTTGTAGAGAAGATATATAGTTGCCTATTACATATATATTCTCTGTCTCTGTCTCTTCTCACTCTGTCTATGTCTTGCTCTCTGTCTGTGTGTGTCTCTCTCTCTCCCAATCTTATCTCATTCTCTCTCTTCCTCTGTCTCTCCATCTCTCTGTCTCTGTCTCTCTCTCATCATTTAATATGTGTTATATACTATAACTTTTTGGATGGGGGAATTCACCTAATAAATCAAGAATTATTTCCATTGCTTTCAGAATTCTGAGAGGACAAAATCGAATACTTTTCTAAATGGCAAGATATGTATAATAAATACGATTTCTCTTCTTATATCAAGTATACATGGTTTTAAACATGATTTGAAAATTTACAGTTATTTATTTATTATGTGTCTATATCTCTGTGTGTGAGCATGACATGACTTGCAGTAGACATCAGAGAGCAGCATCAGTAGTCATTTCTGTCTTACCATGCAGATCTTGGGATTTGAACTCATGTCCTAAGGCTTGGTGGCAAGGACCCTGACTCACTGAGCCATCTTACTAGCCCCCCAACATTCATTTTTTTTTAAACCTTCAGTCATATCTAGTAGTAGAGCAAATGATAAAAACTGATAACCAAATATAATAAAGGCACATTTTATACCAGTACATCATGGAAAATTCATGAGATAAATTTACTGGAAAGAATAAGCCAGGAAATGAAATTTAATTTCATAGGAGGCCTAAACAAGACCCAAAGCAGTCTGGGGTGGTGAGGGCTGTAAAGATTTTACCTATGAAGTTAAAAATAACTTCAAAGGAAGGACAGCTAATTCTGTTTATGTAATCGGTTTATATTGCTCCACAGCTTGTTGGTAAAAGTAGCTTTGAGTACTTAGAGAATATATCTTTATCCTTTCTGTGTTCCAATTAAAAAAGTGTTATTGCTTCTTTTTGGAAAGTAGAGCCTTGGAGTAATTTTGAGGTCTTTTGGGTGTCCACAGTCCCAGAAAGGGAAGACTAAACACCACTGTCGGTCAGAATGGTACACTGCTCCATGACCAAGAAGACACACAATAATCTGAGGCACTGACAGTTGGTAACTCCTCTACTGTTAATGTCATCAGAGAATACATATCTCAAATCTGTTCCCTGTGTTTTCAGACCCACAGTGGCTCTGAAACCCAGCACATCCTTTCCAGTCAAGTTAATTTATTCACCCATCCATAAACATTTATAGAATGCCTGCTTTGGGCCAGGCATGGTGCTAAGTGCTGCAATGACGTTGTTCTCACTTCAACATTGAGCAGGGAAGATTCTTCATGAGTTATGAGAATCTGTTTGCAATTCTCCTGTGGGATCCCCCGAGAATACTAGGAGATTAGAGGCCCCTCCAATGAACACAATATTCTGCCAGTCCCTGCCATGTGTGCCATTTGTCATTGACACTATGACAGTCATTTTACACAGTGGTATCAACTATGGAAACCAAGGAGACTTCTGGGGGGATGGGCAGCATTTTTCTCCATGATACTTTATTTTTCCTGGTATTTGATCTGATGCTACATGAGAAAAGCTGTTTCTTCTTCCCCTAACAATCCAGAACACTGCCGTTTCCATTCCCTGCATGGAAAACACTAGAGGAGGAAAAGATGAGTTTATTTGGCCTGTGACACTGGTCACGAGAAAACCCACTGTTACACCATCTGAAGAGGGAACTCATCCAGGCTGTAGCCAGGTGTGTGTGTGTGCGTGTGTGCATGTCTGTCTGTCTGTCTGTCTGTCTCTGTATGTGTATAAAATAAAAGTAAAGAATAAGGTAGAATATAGTTTACTTCATTCGTTCATTCATTCATTCAATGTGTTTGTGTGTCACTATCTTTCACTCCTTTGTGTGTTCATTCTCCCACCCTTCTCTACCCCTTTTTCTACTCTTTTAACCCCCTAACACTAGATAGGTGATAAAAATGATAGAGGAGGAAGGGGGTGGCACTATCATTAGACTACTCCTGCTGATTAGGAGCATCAAGTTCCTTGAGGCAAGTTTGATCTTCGCAGCCAGAATATCTAATTTTTTCTTCTTTCTTCTTTGTGCATGACTACTTAACCAGTCCACTACCAACGGCAACCAACCAACAACACACACTGTCTCTGGAGCCATAGCACTGATATACCCTAGGAAAAGTCCCATGAATGCTAAACATCACACAAACTATCTACAGGTGGTAGAACCATGCCTCTGCTAGAGCACGAGGCAAATCATAGTCAGGTACTGCAGACTATCTGAAGCAGCCTTATTTTCCAACATCTGGGATAAAAAAAGAAAATATAATACTATTATAATTATAATATAAAATATAATATAGAACATATTATTGTGTTTTTTTAAAGAAACCAAAATTCTCACTGCATATGTGTGCGACCCAGACTGTTGAATACAGTAGCAGGAAATAGGAGTTACTGTCAATTATGAGCTTCTGTGGAGAACCAAACCTAGGCCCTCAGTAAGAGCAGTACATCTTCTTCACCACTGAGTCATCTCTCCAGCCCTGGCTCACCTCTTTTAAACACCCCATCCTCTTAGAAACTAACCTACTCCTCTAAGCTCAGCCATCATTAGTTCCTTCATAGGATTGTCCTGATCCAGGCATTCCAACAAAAGCCCCACTCTTCAAGGTCTCAAGCCCCCTTACATACTGTTAAATGTGGGGGTATGCCCACAACACTCCTTAGATGCCCTGGGGTATGTATTCTGCTAGAGTTCTTTTCTCTTCCTGGAATTAGTGAATACAAAAAGACCATCCAGGGGCTCATAACAAGTACTCCATTTCCTGCCATGATGCTTGTACTCACCACACTCAACTCTTTTCCTAGTTATTAGCCATTTCTTCTAGTTGGGGAATGTACTTTAGTGATGGAGCAGTTGCCTAGCATGCCGAAGGGCTTGGGCTCCATCAACACTACAAACAACAGCAATGAGTTCTTCATTGAATCTCAGCCAGTCACTTCAGAGTACGTCCCTTATCATGAAAGTATTCGTTGCAAACCTGATTGCAAACTCCTTGTAGAGAGGAACCCTGTATACGTTTACTTTGTCTGCCAGAAAAGTACTGATCCAGCTTGCTACTGTTGCTTGAGTCCTGACAAACAAACCCAAACCTTAACGTCTTAGGAAATGACAAGTAGCCAAGGGTTGTCTGATGGCCTTATTGTGGAATGCACTGTCCTTTGGAGAAGGTGGACACCATGATGCTGTGTGACACTCTTTTTCCTTTTCAAGCTCTTATATCACAGTGACTTGGCTCCATCGTAATTAATCTTGTGTGGCGATGCAGTGACGGTGAGATGATTTCTCTAGAGGATCTATGGTAATACTATTAAACTGCTCTTACAATGTCAGAATGATTGCCGCAGAGCATGCGGGGACTGTGCTTATGTGATTATGATATTATAGTGATGGGTGATTACCATAGGAAACTACTAATTCAACCCTACAGGGACTTGCATTATGAAGCCATTATAACATGAGATTATAATAACACAATAACTTGGATGCACATTCGTGATGTGAAAACTAAAAGCTAATTGGAATGCAAGTACCATTTCCATTAAATTGTAATTAAACACTGAGAGCAATGCTTGTTTAAATTTGAGATGGAGACATACAATTCAGAAAGGAAAACTGTGGGCTTTCAAAAAAAAAAAAAAAAAGCATATTGAGCGTAAGCTTAAAAATGTTTAGGAGCCGTTCTCAGCTGTACCTCTCAGTACTAACTGCATGGAGTGGCTTCTCTCAGAAAGCATCATCAAGAACTGGGACCAAGCATCCAATCCAAGGTACTGGCTCCAGTCGCCGTGGGGTCACCCCCAGCCATTCACATTCCCAACTCCCTTGTTTCATTTCTCCTGTAGACATCATACTTTATGTTGCCAAGTAGAAGAGAGTGAAGCAATATGTTTTTTTTTTCACAGAAAATTACATATGTGCATCTGTATGTGAACCGCAAAACCAACCCATGTTTGTTTATTTATACTTATTATTTTGTGATCCTGAGGGTTGAACCCAAGATCTCATGCATGCTAGGTAGGTGATCCCTAGACCCAAAACAATCCATGTTTGAAAGAGGTAAGAACAAAGGAAAAGGAGACTTTTATTTTCCCCTTTTTTGTCCTTGTCCTTTTTTTTCTTTCTTTCTTTTTTAAATTGCTTTAAAAAAAAAATCCCATCCTGAGGCTGGACAGATGGCTCAAAGGTTAAGAGTCGTTAAGAGTACTGACTGTACTTCCAGAGGACCCAGGTTCAATTCAATTCCCAGCACCCTCACGGGAGCTCACAACTGTCTGTAACTCCAAGATCTGACACCTTCACACAGACATACATGCAGGCAAAACACCAGTGCACATAGAATAAAATATGTTTTTTTTTTTTTTTTTAAATAAATGAGGCCCGAGATTGTAGCTCAGTGCAGCAGTGTGAGCTTAGCTGGGAAATTGGTCTCCTGCTTTTCTGGAGCTGAGGCCTGACCTTGCACTTCCTAAGCAAGTGCTGTCCCACTGAGTTAAGTTCCCAGCAATGACTGACAAATCTCACCCCCCACCCCCAGATGACTCTCACACACCCTGCTGCTGGAGATGGAGCCCAGGAACTTTGGCATGCTAGGCATGCACTTTATCCAGGCATTCCCGCATGGCCATGTTTTCTATGCCCAATATCCTCTCCTTTCTTCAAAAATTTGCATTTGTAATACTTTTATAATATAATTATTTATTCCTTTCCACCCTTCCCTGTTATAAAGTCTATTTCTTATCCAAGAGAATCCAGTCGATAGGTTCTTGTTGGTTTGTGTTTTTTTTTTTTTTTTTTTTTTTTTTTTTTTTTGTGGAAGCAAAGATTTATTTTTAGCCCACAGTTCAACTTTTTTTTTCCCCATTTTTTATTAGGTATTTCGCTCATTTACATTTGCAATGCTATACCAAAAGTCCCCCATAGCCACCCACCCCCTCTCCCCTACCCACCCACTCCCCTTTTATGGCCCTGGCGTTCCCCTGTACTGGGGCATATACAGTTTGTGTGTCCAATGGGCCTCTCTTTCCAGTGATGGCCGACTAGGCCATCTTTTGATGCATATGCAGCTAGAGTCAAGAGCTCCGGGGTACTGGTTAGTTCATAATGTTGTTCCACCTATAGGGTTGCAGATCCCTTTAGCTTCTTTGGTACTTTCTCTAGCTCCTTCATTGGGGGCCATGTGATCCATCCAATAGCCGACTGTGAGCATCCACTTCTATGTTTGCTAGGCCCAGGCATACTCTGACAAGAGACAGCTATATCAGGGTCCTTTCAGCATAATCTTGCTAGTGTATGCAATGGTGTCAGCATTTGGAAGCTGATTATGGGATGGATCCCCGGATATGGTAGTGTCTACATGGTCCATCCTTTTATCTCAGCTCCAAACTTTGTCTCTGTAACTCCTTCCAAGGGTGTTTTGTTCCCAATTCTAAGGAGGGGCATAGTGTTCACACTTCAGTCTTCATTTTTCTTGAGTTTCATGTGTTTAGGAAATTGTATCTTATATCTTGGGTATCTTAGGTTTTGGGCTAATATCCACTTATCAGTGAGTACATATTGTGTGAGTTCCTTTGTGAATGTGTTACCTCACTCAGGATGATGCCCTCCAGGTCCATCCATTTGGCTAGGAATTTCATAAATTCATTCTTTTTAATAGCTGAGTAGTACTCCATTGTGTAGATGTACCACATTTTCTGTATCCATTCCTCTGTTGAGGGGCATCTGGGTTCCTTCCAGCTTCTGGCTATTATAAATAAGGCTGCTATGAACATAGTGGAGCATGTGTCCTTCTTACCAGTTGGGGCATCTTCTGGATATATGCCCAGGAGAGGTATTGCTGGATCCTCCGGTAGTACTATGTCCAGTTTTCTGAGGAACCACCAGACTGATTTCCATAGTGGTTGTACAAGCCTGCAATCCCACCAACAATGGAGGAGTGTTCCTCTTTCTCCACATCCACGCCAGCATCTGCTGTCACCTGAATTTTTGATCTTAGCCATTCTGACTGGTGTGAGGTGGAATCTCAGGGTTGTTTTGATTTGCATTTCCCTGATGATTAAGGATGTTGAGCATTTTTTCAGGTGCTTCTCTGCCATTCGGTATTCCTCAGGTGAGAATTCTTTGTTCAGTTCTGAGCCCCATTTTTTAATGGGGTTATTTGATTTTCTGAAGTCCACCTTCTTGAGTTCTTTATATATGTTGGATATTAGTCCCCTATCTGATTTAGGATAGGTAAAGATCCTTTCCCAATCTGTTGGTGGTCTTTTTGTCTTATTGACGGTGTCTTTTACCTTGCAGAAACTTTGGAGTTTCATTAGGTCCCATTTGTCAATTCTCGATCTTACAGAGCAAGCCATTGCTGTTCTGTTCAGGAATTTTTCCCCTGTACCCATATCTTCAAGGCTTTTCCCCACTTTCTCCTCTATAAGTTTCAGTGTCTCTGGTTTTATGTGAAGTTCCTTGATCCACTTAGATTTGACCTTAGTACAAGGAGATAAGTATGGATCGATTCGCATTCTTCTACATGATAACAACCAGTTGTGCCAGCACCAATTGTTGAAAATGCTGTCTTTCTTCCACTGGATGGTTTTAGCTCCCTTGTCGAAGATCAAGTGACCATAGGTGTGTGGGTTCATTTCTGGGTCTTCAATTCTATTCCATTGGTCTACTTGTCTGTCTCTATACCAGTACCATGCAGTTTTTATCACAATTGCCCTGTAGTAAAGCTTTAGGTCAGGCATGGTGATTCCACCAGAGGTTCTTTTATCCTTGAGAAGAGTTTTTGCTATCCTAGGTTTTTTGTTATTCCAGATGAATTTGCAAATTGCTCCTTCTAATTCGTTGAAGAATTGAGTTGGAATTTTGATGGGGATTGCATTGAATCTGTAGATTGCTTTTGGCAAGATAGCCATTTTTACAATGTTGATCCTGCCAATCCATGAGCATGGGAGATCTTTCCATCTTCTGAGATCTTCTTTAATTTCTTTCTTCAGAGACTTGAAGTTTTTATCATACAGATCTTTTACTTCCTTAGTTAGAGTCACGCCGAGATATTTTATATTATTTGTGACTATTGTGAAGGGTGTTGTTTCCCTAATTTCTTTCTCAGCCTGTTTATTCTTTGTGTAGAGAAAGGCCATTGACTTGTTTGAGTTAATTTTATATCCAGCTACTTCACCAAAGCTGTTTATCAGGTTTAGGAGTTCTCTGGTGGAATTTTTAGGGTCACTTATATATACTATCATATCATCTGCAAAAAGTGATATTTTGACTTCCTCTTTTCCAATTTGTATCCCCTTGATCTCCTTTTGTTGTCAAATTGCTCTGGCTAATACTTCAAGTACTATGTTGAAAAGGTAGGGAGAAAGTGGGCAGCCTTGTCTAGTCCCTGATTTTAGTGGGATTGCTTCCAGCTTCTCTCCATTTACTTTGATGTTGGCTACTGGTTTGCTGTAGATTGCTTTTATTATGTTTAGGTATGGGCCTTGAATTCCTGATCTTTCCAAAACTTTTATCATGAATGGGTGTTGGATCTTGTCAAATGCTTTTTCTGCATCTAACGAGATGATCATGTGGTTTTTGTCTTTGAGTTTGTTTATATAATGGATTACATTGATGGATTTTCGTATATTAAACCATCCCTGCATCCCTGGAATAAAACCTACTTGGTCAGGATGGATGATTGCTTTAATGTGTTCTTGGATTCGGTTAGCGAGAATTTTATTAAGGATTTTTGCATCGATATTCATAAGAGAAATTGGTCTGAAGTTCTCTATCTTTGTTGGATCTTTCTGTGGTTTAGGTATCAGAGTAATAGTGGCTTCATAAAATGAGTTGGGTAGAGTACCTTCTACTTCTATCTTGTGAAATAGTTTGTGCAGAACTGGAATTAGATCTTCTTTGAAGGTCTGATAGAACTCTGCACTAAACCCATCTGGTCCTGGGCTTTTTTTGGCTGGGAGACTATTAATAACTGCTTCTATTTCTTTAGGGGATATGGGACTGTTTAGAAGGTCAACTTGATCCTGATTCAACTTTGGTACCTGGTATCTGTCCAGAAATTTGTCCATTTCGTCCAGGTTTTCCAGTTTTGTTGAGTATAAGCTTTTGTAGAAGGATCTGATGGTGTTTTGGATTTCTTCAGGATCTGTTGTTATGTCTCCCTTTTCATTTCTGATTTTGTTGATTAGGATTTTGTCCCTTTGCCCTCTAGTGAGTCTAGCTAAGGGTTTATCTATCTTGTTGATTTTCTCAAAGAACCAACTCCTCGTTTGGTTAATTCTTTGAATAGTTCTTCTTGTTTCCACTTGGTTAATTTCACCCCTGAGTTTGATTATTTCCTGCCGTCTACTCCTCTTGGGTGAATTTGCTTCCTTTTTTTCTAGAGCTTTTAGATGTGTTGTCAAGCTGCTAGTATGTGCTCTCTCCCGTTTCTTCTTGGAGGTACTCAGAGCTATGAGTTTCCCTCTTAGAAATGCTTTCATTGTGTCCCAAAGGTTTGGGTACGTTGTGGCTTCATTTTCATTAAACTCTAAAAAGTCGTTAATTTCTTTCTTTATTCCTTCCTTGACCAAGGTATCATTGAGAAGAGTGTTGTTCAGTTTCCACGTGAATGTTGGCTTTCCATTCTTAATGTTGTTATTGAAGATCAGTCTTAGGCCATGGTGGTCTGATAGGATACATGGGACAATTTCAATATTTTTGTATCTGTTGAGGCCTATTTTGTGACCAATTATATGGTCAATTTTGGAGAAGGTCCCGTGAGGTGCTGAGAAGAAGGTATATCCTTTTGTTTTAGGATTAAATATTCTGTAGATATCTGTCAGGTCCATTTGTTTCATAACTTCTGTTAGTTTCAGTGTGTCCCTGTTTAGTTTCTGTTTCCACGATCTGTCCATTGATGAAAGTGGTGTGTTGAGGTCTCCCACTATTATTGTGTGAGGTGCAATGTGTGCTTTGAGCTTTACTAAAGTGTCTTTAATGAATGTGGCTGCCCTTGCATTTGGAGCGTAGATATTCAGAATTGAGAGTTCCTCTTGGAGGATTTTACCTTTGATGAGTATGAAGTGTCCCTCCTTGTCTTTTTTGATAACTTTGGGTTGGAAGTCGATTTTATCCGATATTAGAATGGCTACTCCAGCCTGTTTCTTCAGACCATTTGCTTGGAAAATTGTTTTCCAGCCTTTCACTCTGAGGTAGTGTCTGTCTTTTTCCCTGAGATGGGTTTCCTGTAAGCAGCAGAATGTTGGGTCCTGTTTGTGTAGCCAGTCTGTTAGTCTATGTCTTTTTATTGGGGAATTGAGTCCATTGATATTAAGAGATATTAAGGAAAGGTAATTGTTGCTTCCTGTTATTTTTGTTGTTAAAGTTGGCATTCTGTTCTTGTGGCTGTCTTCTTTTAGGTTTGTTGAGGGATTATCTTCTTGTTTTTTCTAGGGCGTGGTTCCCGTCCTTGTATTGGTTTTTTTCTGTTATTATCCTTTGAAGGGCTGGATTCGTGGAGAGATAATGGGTGAATTTAGTTTTGTCGTGGAATACTTTGGTTTCTCCATCTATGGTAATTGAGAGTTTGGCTGGGTATAGTAGCCTGGGCTGGCATTTGTGTTCTCTTAGTGTCTGTATAACATCTGTCCAGGCTCTTCTGGCTTTCATAGTCTCTGGTGAAAAATCTGGTGTAATTCTGATAGGCTTGCCTTTATATGTTACTTGACCTTTTTCCCTTACTGCTTTTAGTATTCTATCTTTATTTAGTGCATTTGGTGTTCTGATTATTATGTGTCGGGAGGAATTTCTTTTCTGGTCCAGTCTATTTGGAGTTCTGTAGGCTTCTTGTATGTTCATGGGCATCTCTTTCTTTAGATTTGGGAAGTTTTCTTCAATAATTTTGTTGAAGATGTTTGCTGGTCCTTTGAGTTGAAAATCTTCATTCTCATCCACTCCTATTATCCGTAGGTTTGGTCTTCTCATTGTGTCCTGGATTTCCTGGATGTTTTGAGTTAGGATCTTTTTGCATTTTCCATTTTCTTTGATTGTTGTGCCGATGTTCTCTATGGAGTCTTCTGCACCTGAGATTCTCTCTTCCATCTCTTGTATTCTGTTGCTGATGCTGGCATCTATGGTTCCAGATTTCTTTCCTAGGGTTTCTATCTCCAGCGTCGCCTCACTTTGGGTTTTCTTTATTGTGTCTACTTCCCTTTTTAGGTCTAGTATGGTTTTGTTCATTTCCATCACCTGTTTGGATGTGTTTTCCTGTTTTTCTATAAGGACTTCTACCTGTTTGGTTGTGTTTTCCTGTTTTTCTTTAAGGACTTGTAACTCTTTAGCAGTGTTTTCCTGTTTTTCTTTAAGGACTTGTAACTCTTTAGCAGTGTTCTCCTGTATTTCTTTAAGTGAGTTATTGAATTCCTTCTTTATGTTCTCTACCATCATCATGAGATATGCTTTTAAATCCAGGTCTACCTTTTCAGGTGTGTTAGGGTGTCCTGGATTGGGCGAAGTGGGCGTTCTGGGTTCTGATGATGGTGAGTGGTCCTGGCTTCTGTTAGTAGGATTCTTACGTTTACCTTTCGCCATCTGGCAATCTCTGGAGTTAGTTGTTATAGTTGTCTTTGTTAAGAGATTGTTCCTCTGTTGATTTTGTTACCCTCTATCAGCAGGCGTGGGAGACAAGCTCTCTTCTCTGAGTTTCAGTGGTCAGAGCAGTCTCTGT
Source organism: Mus musculus (assembly GCF_000001635.26). Classification (NCBI taxonomy): domain Eukaryota; kingdom Metazoa; phylum Chordata; class Mammalia; order Rodentia; family Muridae; genus Mus; species Mus musculus. Next base: position 12,945,022 of record NC_000068.7, read on the forward strand.
AGGCAAGCTCTCCTCTTTCAGGGAAGGTGTACAGTTATCTGGTGTTTGGACCTCCTCCTGGCTGAAGGTGAAGGCCCAAAACAGGATCTTTCCCAGAAGCTGTGTTGCTTTGGCCAGGAAGGTGGCCAGTTGTCTGGAGTCGAAGATGTCGCCGCCTCAGAAGCTCTGTGGCTCTTGTCCGGAAGGAGGCCGGCCGTCTGGAGCTGAGGATGGCGCTGCCTCAGAAGCTCTGTGGCTCTTGCCGGGAAGGTGGCTGGTTGTCTGGAGCTGAAGATGGCGCCGCCCCAGAATCTCTGTGACTCTCTCGCCCATCCCAGAAACGGCTGGCACTCTGTATTCCACAGGGTCACCCGTGCAGCCTGCCCTCCGCGGAGTCTCGGAGCCAAGAAGGCTCCCGCCGGCGCCTGTGCCACAAACCTCTCAGGCCGGGCAGACCCCCGTGCTCTCACCAGGAAGGTGGCCGGCTGTCTGGAGCTGAAGATGGCGCCGCCCAGAAGCTCTGCGACTCTCGCCCGTCCCAGAAACGGCTGGCACTCTGTATTCCACACGGTCACCCGTGCAGCCTGCCCTCCGCGGAGTCCCGGAGCCAAGAAGGCTCCCGCCGGCGCCTGTGCCACAAACCTCTCAGGCCGGGCAGACCCCCGTGCTCTCACCAGGAAGGTGGCCGGCTGTCTGGTTGGTTTGTGTTTTTAAAGGTCAGCTCAAGCTAGACAATTTTGCATGTCACCTGGGAAGCCATATTTTACTATTAGCAAATGATTTTTTGGCAGAGCTTCTGCTCTGTTCCAGGAGAAATCCAAGGCAGATTCTTCAGGGTGCATCAGCAACAACAAAGGTACTTACTTAAATCTGCCAAAGGTATTGACTTAACACTGCCTCCTGCCTGGCAACGCTGTCTGAGAAGAGGCACTGACTTCGAACTTGGTCTCAACCCATACTTGTTACATGGCTTAGGTGAACACAAACCCGGAATACGGAGAATCAGGAAAACCAAAGAACTCTAGAGCCTCTCAGCTGCGCAGCTGTGTTAGCACATTCTGAGGTTCTAAGGACATAGAGACGCTTCATGCTACTCATTCCTAATTATGACTCCAACTGGTTATTGCTTCTTGGTTTAAATATAGTTGAGATGGGCTTTTGTTGTTAAGCATTTAGTTTGCATTTAGCTATGCAGTATGCTTTAGGGTTATTTTTATTATTGCTTCTTGCAACAACCAAATTAAGTAGGTGAGTCTAAATTACTGAAATCCCTGTTTTTATAATTAAGAAAAGGCTAACATTGCTATCCAGTGGCTGCTTCATGGCACCCCAAGAGCAGTGCGGTTGGGATTTGATTGTTGTAGCAGTGTTTCTACAACAATAAATGATATTTTCTTTGGAATAGCACTTCCATATTAAAAAAGACCATGGAAACTCGTTGTGACAGTCATAGCAGATGTTCCTATGGCTTAATAAAAAAGATTATGAGGCTGAGAGGCTGAGAGACTTGGTTCTGGTTTAGATTACTGGATCTTTGAAAGAGCAAGGGTCCAGTTTTCATATATGTAAAACAAAGACATGGGATTGAAATACCCTCGTAGTCCCTTTCAGCTTAAAAACTCTTGAGCACATAACATTTAAGGTTGATTGAAACTTAGACACCATCACTGTAAACACAGATTTTTTTAATACATAATAAAAAATATCCAATATTTTTGTTACTTTGAAATCATTGATCTAAATTCAAAACCATACTTTGCTTGGATGGCATTTCAGCATCTGACATGTTTTGGCAGTGGATTTGTGATTTGACTTAAAATAACTTTTTTTATTCAAGAAACATAGTAAAATTCTTAAAGTTACAGACATAAATCAAATCCAAAAAAAGAGATTAAAATTACAGTCCTTAGGTATTTCAATGACTTTGATAAAGTATATTATAAACTATAACTAATGGAACTTTCTCTTTCGCAATTGTTTAAGAATATAGCTAAATAATTATGTTCAGTAATAAGAATAAATAAATATATGAGTCTACAACATCTTAGGAAGCATTAATAAAAATGCACAAGATCACAGGGCCCCCAATGGAGGAGTTAGAGAAAGTACCCAAGGAGCTAAAGGGATCTGCAACCCTATAGGTGGAACAACACTATGAACTAACCAGTACCCCGGAGCTTTTGTCTCTAGCTGCATATGTATCAAAAGATGGCCTAGTCGGCCATCACTGGAAAGAGAAGCCCATTGGACTTGCAAACTTTATATGCCCCAGTACAGGGGAACGCCAGGGCCAAAAAGTGGGAATGGGTGGGTAGGGGAGTGGGGGGGGAGGGTATGGGGGACTTTTGGGATAGCATTGGAAATGTAAATGAGGAAAATACCTAATTTAAAAAAAGAGTAAAAAAATGCACAAGACAAAATATTGTGCTAAACAAACTTTTCAAGATGTATGTGGGTGTGCATGCATGTGTAGGTGTCTCTGTGTGTATATGTGTGTGAGTCTATGTGTATGTCTTCTGTGCCTGTGTCTGTGTATGTGTGTATGTGCATGTGTTTATCTCTGTGGGTATGTCTTGTGTGTGTGCCCACACATGTGCCTCTGTGTGTATAAGTGTATGTATGTCATGTGTGTGCATGCATCTGTGTGTGTGCACACGTGTATATGTGTATGTGTCTGTGTGTATGTCTTGTGTACATGTGTGTGTACGCATATGCACTCATGCACTCCATTCATGCAGTGTCTAGGGGAACAGAAGAGGGTGCTAGATCCTCTGACTGGAGTTTCAGGTGTTTGTAAGCCACTAAGCTTGAATGCTGGGAACCAAACTCTGGTTTTCTTGAGGAACAGATAAACATTCTTAACTGCTGGGCCATCTCTACCCCATAAACAAACCTTTCTAAGAGATTTGGTATCCTTTATGTTTATGGGAAATAGCTCACAGTTTTCTCTTGGAACATTACAAGGAGCATTGGATTGAGTGAATGTCATTGGTCTGATAAAGCAGTTAGGGTCCTTAATTTTCTTCATAAGAAGCTAAGTTGGTTAGTACAAGATTATATATGACAATTGCACATAAGTGTACTCTTCAACCCTGACTTAAAGTTGGCACCAACATAGCAGGGGAAGAAGTAATAGGAAGGACTTGTTCAGTTTTCTAGTCTGCAATACACCATTTTTCTGTTGCTACAGCAAAGTACATGAAAGTGGGTGATTTGCACAGAAAGTAAATCTACATAGCTTGCAGTTTTGGAGATTCAATAGCATGACCCCAAATCTGCGTGGTTTGGATGTGGATCGCCATGACTGTTACATTATCATGTGTGCTATCATGACATCATTGTAACTTGGAAAGATTCCTAGTGAGAGAGAAAACCAGAGAGACTAGGAAGGCTCCAGGTTTACTCATTGGCACATCCATCATATGCCAACTAAGAGATTCTAAGAGAACTTCCCACAGTGAGCCAGTTATGTTCCCTAGGCTCCGTCTCTTTAAGGCCATGCTGCTTTTCACATCGGCATAACGAGGGCCAGGTTACCAATTCATGAACTTTAGGGAGATATGTTTAAACCATAGCCAAACCATGCCATAGTCTTTCCAATGTCTAGCCCTACAATCTGTACTGCATTTGCAACAAAAACTAACCCTACCCCTAATACAATCCTTGGTACCAAGGAATACACAGTCATCTCCCAGGAGCTGAAGTTAACACGAGGATAGAATAAGAACTTCTCTAGACAGATGAAGTTGTATAAGCTACCTGTGCTTTGTAGTCTTGGTTGACAAGTTTACTGGATTGAAGATTATTTTAGTGGTGGGTAGAGCATACTGCTAGAAGTGTCTGCATGCGCCTTTTGGGTAATGACACAGCTGAAGGACTTTGACAGAGTGAGTAGATTGATCCCTTGTTGGACCATTAATAATGGTATTAATAGGTGGCGGTAAAATGTAGGAAGTAGATTCCACTGGCAAGAAGTTACAATGTGCCCTGCTTTGTTCATGTTCCCGCCCCTTCAATGCAATGTGGGAAGAATGGTCTCTGCCATATATTCTGCCATGACGATCTACCTAAGTGCACAGGACCAGGAAACCATGGAGTGATTCCTCTGAAGTCAGGAGTCAAAATGAATCTCCATTCCTGTAAATTCTTTCTGTCTGTTTTTTTGTTGTACTGAGAAGGGGGGTTGGGGGGGACTTAAGACACTTACCATAAGCAATCAATCAAAGCTGATAGGTTGTGTACCACATGTTGGGATTCATGTTCCGTGTTTCTTTTCCAAGGGCAAACTGATGTATATTCTCTTTGGCACACATTTTAGGTCTTTGTTAATAAGTGTTGGTCGACTCTCAAAAGACAAGCCTCATGGGTCATGCTTGTGATACTATTTTTGAAGGTCCCGCAGGGGACGCTTCCAGAGCCTGCAGCAGTGTGCTCTGCCTTTAGTGAAAATGGACTGTAGCTCCTCACCCTTGTCTGAACAAGAACTCCATTTCCTCATTGCTGAAATGGGAGCAATAATAAGAGGGTTTCATCTCAAAGCACATCCTGTGGTCCAGTCTTCCACTCTTGGGTACTTTTCCATGACTCACCTTCATCCCTTGCCTGCTTGCCCTGGACATTAGGAGAGTTAATTAAAGTATGCAGGAGTGTATTAAGCTCTTCAGAGAAACCCCTGAAATTATTACTGTAAATAACTGTTTTGATGCTCAGTAAGCTCTTAAAGGCAATGAAACTCGCTATATAGAAAGCTGGGGTTATAATAGTTTTATAAAAATACACTCATTCATCCAATGCTATATTAATGTGTGGGTTTTCAGTTCAGAGTTAAGTCACTTTGAACCTGAGTTCAGAGTTGAATTACTAGGAACTTTCTGGCCATTTTATGTGACTTATCTTCTGTCAACACTAAGTAACATGTTAAAGAGAACATTTAATCACCAAGTAATGCTGGTTTGAGTCAGCTTTTAAGACTTAGCAGTTTTTTTCTTATATGGTAATAATTTTAACACTTTTCCATGTTACTGGAAAAAGAAGATGCCAACCAAGCTTGTGTGTACCCTGAAATGTTGCCCCCAAGGTACAAGACATATCTGTTAGTGTCTTTTCCTAACTTGCCACTCCTGCATTCTTCTCTCCAGCACTCAGTCCATGCCCTACATTGCCTATTTGGTTGCCATTCCAACACAGGGCTCATCTTTGGGCCATGCCCATGGGTCATTGGTTTTCATAATGAACCAGGCATGAAGTCCATGTGTGAGGCCTTGCAGGCTGCTTGCAGGTCCCAGTATGCCTTTTTAGGATCATGCCAGGTTCCTCTTCCTCCTCCTCTTCCTGGAAGCTTTCTTGCTACCTCTCATGTTGGTGATTGTTGTCCAGGCACATCTATCAGGGAATCTGCCCTGTACTTCCTTCCTGATGTCAGCATACTGCAGCATTTCATGAATGCCTTATTAATACAAACAACCAATTAACTTTTCATCATTGTTTGGCATGTACCAGCACTGTGCCATAGGTTCTGTGGCTTCCTTATGGTAACATTATCACTTTCACCTTCTCCAAAATTGACCACATAATAGGTCACAAATCAGGCCTCAACAGATTCAAAAATATTGAAATTGTCCCATGTATCCTATCAGATCACCATGCACTAAGGCTGATCTTCAATAACAAAATAAATAACAGAAAGCCAACATTCACATGGAAACTGAACAACACTCTTCTCAATGATACCTTGGTCAAGGAAGGAATAAAGAAAGAAATTAAAGACTTTTTAGAGTTTAATGAAAATGAAGCCACAACGTACCCAAACCTTTGGGACACAATGAAAGCATTTCTAAGAGGGAAACTCATAGCTATGAGTGCCTTCAAGAAAAAACGGGAGAGAGCACATACTAGCAGCTTGACAACACATCTAAAAGCTCTAGAAAAAAAGGAAGCAAATTCACCCAAGAGGAGTAGACGGCAGGAAATAATCAAACTCAGGGGTGAAATCAACCAAGTGGAAACAAGAAGAACTATTCAAAGAATTAACCAAACGAGGAGTTGGTTCTTTGAGAAAATCAACAAGATAGATAAACCCTTAGCTAGACTCACTAAAGGGCACAGGGACAAAATCCTAATTAACAAAATCAGAAATGAAAAGGGAGACATAACAACAGATCCTGAAGAAATCCAAAACACCATCAGATCCTTCTACAAAAGGCTATACTCAACAAAACTGGAAAACCTGGACGAAATGGACAAATTTCTGGACAGATACCAGGTACCAAAGTTGAATCAGGATCAAGTTGACCTTCTAAACAGTCCCATATCCCCTAAAGAAATAGAAGCAGTTATTAATAGTCTCCCAGCCAAAAAAAGCCCAGGACCAGACGGGTTTAGTGCAGAGTTCTATCAGACCTTCAAAGAAGATCTAACTCCAGTTCTGCACAAACTTTTTCACAAGATAGAAGTAGAAGGTATTCTACCCAACTCATTTTATGAAGCCACTATTACTCTGATACCTAAACCACAGAAAGATCCAACAAAGATAGAGAACTTCAGACCAATTTCTCTTATGAACATCGATGCAAAAATCCTTAATAAAATTCTCGCTAACCGAATCCAAGAACACATTAAAGCAATCATCCATCCTGACCAAGTAGGTTTTATTCCAGGGATGCAGGGATGGTTTAATATACGAAAATCCATCAATGTAATCCATTATATAAACAAACTCAAAGACAAAAACCACATGATCATCTCGTTAGATGCAGAAAAAGCATTTGACAAGATCCAACACCCATTCATGATAAAAGTTCTGGAAAGATCAGGAATTCAAGGCCAATACCTAAACATGATAAAAGCAATCTACAGCAAACCAGTAGCCAACATCAAAGTAAATGGAGAGAAGCTGGAAGCAATCCCACTAAAATCAGGGACTAGACAAGGCTGCCCACTTTCTCCCTACCTTTTCAACATAGTACTTGAAGTATTAGCCAGAGCAATTCGACAACAAAAGGAGATCAAGGGGATACAAATTGGAAAAGAGGAAGTCAAAATATCACTTTTTGCAGATGATATGATAGTATATATAAGTGACCCTAAAAATTCCAACAGAGAACTCCTAAACCTGATAAACAGCTTCGGTGAAGTAGCTGGATATAAAATTAACTCAAACAAGTCAATGGCCTTTCTCTACACAAAGAATAAACAGGCTGAGAAAGAAATTAGGGAAACAACACCCTTCTCAATAGCCACAAATAATATAAAATATCTCGGCGTGACTCTAACGAAGGAAGTGAAAGATCTGTATGATAAAAACTTCAAGTCCCTGAAGAAAGAAATTAAAGAAGATCTCAGAAGATGGAAAGATCTCCCATGCTCATGGATTGGCAGGACCAACATTGTAAAAATGGCTATCTTGCCAAAAGCAATCTACAGATTCAATGCAATCCCCATTAAAATTCCAACTCAATTCTTCAATGAATTAGAAGGAGCAATTTGCAAATTCATCTGGAATAACAAAAAACCGAGGATAGCAAAAACTCTTCTCAAGGATAAAAGAACCTCTGGTGGAATCACCATGCCTGACCTAAAGCTTTACTACAGAGCAATTGTGATAAAAACTGCATGGTACTGGTATAGAGACAGACAAGTGGACCAATGGAATAGAATTGAAGACCCAGAAATGAACCCACACACCTATGGTCACTTGATCTTCGACAAGGGAGCCAAAACCATCCAGTGGAAGAAAGACAGCATTTTCAACAATTGGTGCTGGCACAACTGGTTGTTATCATGTAGAAGAATGCGAATCGATCCATACTTATCTCCTTGTACTAAGGTCAAATCTAAGTGGATCAAGGAACTTCACATAAAACCAGAGACACTGAAACTTATAGAGGAGAAAGTGGGGAAAAGCCTTGAAGATATGGGCACAGGGGAAAAATTCCTGAACAGAACAGCAATGGCTTGTGCTGTAAGATCGAGAATTGACAAATGGGACCTAATGAAACTCCAAAGTTTCTGCAAGGCAAAAGACACTGTCTATAAGACAAAAAGACCACCAACAGACTGGGAAAGGATCTTTACCTATCCTAAATCAGATAGGGGACTAATATCCAACATATATAAAGAACTCAAGAAGGTGGACCTCAGAAAATCAAATAACCCCCTTAAAAAATGGGGCTCAGAACTGAACAAAGAATTCTCACCTGAGGAATACCGAATGGCAGAGAAGCACCTGAAAAAATGTTCAACATCCTTAATCATCAGGGAAATGCAAATCAAAACAACCCTGAGATTCCACCTCACACCAGTGAGAATGGCTAAGATCAAAAATTCAGGTGACAGCAGATGCTGGCGAGGATGTGGAGAAAGAGGAACACTCCTCCATTGTTGGTGGAATTGCAGGCTTGTACAACCACTCTGGAAATCAGTCTGGCGGTTCCTCAGAAAATTGGACATAGTACTACCGGAGGATCCAGCAATACCTCTCCTGGGCATATATCCAGAAGAAGCCCCAACTGGTAAGAAGGACACATGCTCCACTATGTTCATAGCAGCCTTATTTATAATAGCCAGAAACTGGAAAGAACCCAGATGCCCCTCAACAGAGGAATGGATACAGAAAATGTGGTACATCTACACAATGGAGTACTACTCAGCTATTAAAAAGAATGAATTTATGAAATTCCTAGCCAAATGGATGGACCTGGAGAGCATCATCCTGAGTGAGGTAACACAATCACAAAGGAACTCACACAATATGTACTCACTGATAAGTGGATACTAGCCCAAAACCTAGGATACCCACGATATAAGATACAATTTCCTAAACACATGAAACTCAAGAAAAATGAAGACTGAAGTGTGGACACTATGCCCCTCCTTAGAAGTGGGAACAAAACACCCATGGAAGGAGTTACAGAAACAAAGTTTGGAGCTGAGATGAAAGGATGGACCATGTAGAGACTGCCATATCCAGGGATCCACCCCATAATCAGCATCCAAACGCTGACACCATTGCATATACTAGCAAGATTTTATCGAAAGGACCCAGATGTAGCTGTCTCTTGTGAGACTATGCCGGGGCCTAGCAAACACAGAAGTGGATGCTCACAGTCAGCTAATGGATGGATCACAGGGCTCCCAATGGAGGAGCTAGAGAAAGTACCCAAGGAGCTAAAGGGATCTTCAACCCTATAGGTGGAACAACATTATGAACTAACCAGTACCCCTGAGCTCTTGACTCTAGCTGCATATGTATCAAAAGATGGCCTAGTCGGCCATCACTGGAAAGAGAGGCCCATTGGACACGCAGACTTTGTGTGCCCCGGTACAGGGGAACACCAGGGCCAAAGGGGGGGAGTGGGTGGGTAGGGGAGTGGGGGTGGGTGGGTAAGGGGGACTTTTGGTATAGCATTGGAAATGTAAATGAGCTAAATACCTAATAAAAAATGGAAAAAAAAAAAAAAAAAAAAAAAAAAAAAAAAACATTATCACTTTCATTTCATTTTCCCTAATATCAACCATTGGACATGGGAGATCCTCAGCAAACATCTGTTCCATGGAGTTGAAAGTTGAAATTTATTCAGGTAAAAATTGTTTAGTGTCTGGAAATCCTGGATTCCTCTTGTTGTCTTCCTAGATGCTATGGACATAAGAGTCAAGGTATCTGCTATAAATTATAGCAAGACCTCCTACTATCTTAAGACTAGCAATGGCTGGTAATAGGCCTGCAAAGACAACATAATACTAAAGAGCATATGCCTAAAATACATGCCATTGCAATGGAACTGAAAGATAGTAAATATAAGCCTAAATATCAGCTCTTTGCTTATTGAGTGCCTATTAGTTATCAATCAGTTATAGCTCAGCACTGGTATCTACAGATCCAAAAGCAGGAATGGACTTCTAATAGTTATCAAAGCAAGTCTAGTTTCAAGTCTCTTTCTCGCATTCCATGATGTTTGTCTAATAATTGTCTAGTTAAGAAGCAGACAAGCTCCCAGATAAAGAGATCCAGGGCTAGAAGAAGGCTGGCAGGGTCTTTAAGGCTCCCCGCTGTGTCTCTTAGATGTTTTTCTCTATAACTATGCTGGTTATTATTATTATTATTATCAATTTTGCATCAAACTGCCTCAGCCAGACTACCTAAAACCATGTAGCTGGCACTGATTCTTTATTAAATTCTAAATTGGCTAAACAGAGTAACAAATTTCAAGCCTTTTCAACCTCATCTTCAAATTAAAGGATGTGGGAAGATTTTGTAGGGAGTATCTTTTAATACACAGCTATGCAGTTGAATCTGTGATTCACAGAAAACTTTCAAAATTAAACTGCCTCAAAGAGATACTAGTGGTGTTGTCTAGGTTCAATACCTTGAAAAACATCAATCTAGGGACATTTGAGAGATGGTTCAGTCAGTACAGTGCTTGCCATGGAAACATGAGGTCCCCAGTTCAAACCCTAACTCTCACTTAAAGCAGTCGAACTTGGTCACACAGACTTGTAATTACAGGGCTGGGAAGATAGAGACAGACAGATCCCCAAGGCTTACTGGCTAGCCAGTCTGGTCTATCAGTTAAGTCTCAGGTTCACTGAGAGACCCTATCTCAAAGGCTAAGGTAGAAAACGATGGAGGAATGTAGCCGTCCAGCAGCCATGGATGAACTGGGTTACCTAAAATGGAGGCTGGAAATGAAAAAGGACAGGTGGGCGAGAGAAGGATGAAGCCAAGACAAACTTTTCTGATTAAGGCTCAAAGTTTAATTTTCAGCTCTGCTTTTATATAGGGAAAACCCAAAGACCCATCCTTTGTTTCAGCTGGATTATGTTACAAAGCAAGCTCAGCAGGCAGTCTGCTCCCATAGGAAATTGCAGGTGCTGCAAGGTGGAAGACCCCCACCTAGGTTAGCTGAAGACCACCTGTGGCAAACAATTAAGGTCTGTGTAGCTTGCTCAAGGCTGGGGGAAGGGCAGAGGAAGGTCAGCAGCATCAACCTGTAATCATTCCCGCACCCACCTAAATGCTCACCCCAAATGTAAGCCTAAAAGTCAAGGTCCCATTTTTCTCTTTATAATATCATCACTGGCCAGACACCACCACTGAGACTGTCCTTGGTTTTTGTGCTTTTCTGGCTTACAGTTGGCTTCCACTAACTTTAGCTGGAAATCAAGATGAAGTCACTTACTGTTATTTTTAAGTGTACAAAAGTCATGTATCTCTATATAGTATTGTGTGGGGCATAGGAGAATGAGCAAGAAAGTTGTGTTCCCTGTCTTCCAAGAACTTAGAGTGTGAAGATACAGGCAAATTGAAGAAACAAACATGGTTTTAAAATCTGTCACCCAGATACTGATAGAAAACGTTTTCCATTCTTTTAATTAACTTTCAACGTGATTTAGAGAACTCATGAAATTCTCAAGAAAAGGAATCTGTTACCTGAGAATTCTCTATTGTCAGAATCATACTAAATACTCATTTTAGGAAAAAAGCATATTCTCTTAACAGTTTTTAACATCTGTGAACTATATATGTTGAATTTTTTGTTTAGTTCATGCTTTTGTTTTGTTTTGTCTTATTTGATTTTGAGATAGAGTCTTGGTTATAGGTATAGATCAGGTTGCCAAGGCCAGCCTCAAACTCAAGATAGTCCTCTTGCCTCGCCAACCCAAGTGTTAGGATTATAAAAACAAGCCACCACAATCAGCTTAAAATACCCTTTTCTGATCTTAAGTATGTCTATTTAAAATTTGCTTAGTTTTGCTTTACTAAAATTGCCTTTCTTCATTATGTTTTCTTTATGTAAGTCATTTATAGACTACAGCTTGGTTATAACAAAAGCATATAGATAAAAATTGCTCCTGTGAGCCAAGCAATGAAGAGAGCTGAGAGCAGATTAGATAGAGACTTATCTGCACAGGTCAAAGTCCTATAGAGAAATAAAATGGAAATACACTGTAAAGGTGCTACCCAAGCACCTAAAATTAGCACATGCTCAGATTGCTTGAACCATGTGAAGAAATATCAAGGGTTGTTTTTTATTATTATTATTATTATTATTATTATTATTATTATTATTATTATTATTATTAGAAATGATGCCTGAACCCTGTCCTAAAGGCTAATCAAGTTAGCCAGGTCAGAATCAAGGATATGAGCAGGTTGAGTTTACAGAGTGATTCAGAGGAAGCCACCCATTCACAGCTTTGATCCAGGTGAGAATTTGCATAGTCCAGAGAGAGCAGGAAGTTTAGGGAGTTTAGGGTTGGGGACCAAAGCATAGGTATGGGGTGTAGGGGAGGGAGATCTTAGGAGACTGTCAAACTCTAGGGTACAATTTAGCTGTGGGACTGAAGAGACTGATCAGTGGTGAAGACCACTTCCTGCTTTTTCACAAAACCCAGAGTTCAATTCCCAGCACCCATATTAAACACCATAACTGTCTCTAACTCTAGGAGATAGAATACTCTCCTCTGGCCTTTAAGAGCAATTGCACTCATACCACACACATACACACACACACACACACACACACACACACACACACACACACACACCCATGGAGAGGGGCGTGTAAGTCTATTTTTTTTCATTTTCTTTTCTTTCCCTTTTTTTTATTGGAGATTTTCTTTATTTACATTTCAAATGTTAACCCCTTTCCCAGTTCCCCATCCCCAGAGCCCCCATCCCATCCTCCCTCTCCCTGCTTCTATGAGGGTGTTCCTCCTCCCACCCACAAACTCCCATCTCCCTGTCCTCAGTTCCCATACACTGAGGTATCTATCTAGCCTTCATAGGACCAAGGACCACTCCTCCCGTTGATGCATGACAAGGCCATCCTCTGCTATATATGCAGCTGGAGCCATGTATACTCCTTTGTAGATGGCTTAGGCCCTGGGAGCTCTCAGGGACTGGTTGGTTGATATTGGTGATCTTCCTGTGGGGTTGCAATCCTCTTCAACTCCTTTAGTCCTTTCTCTACTCCTCTTTTGGGGACCTCATGCTCAGTCCAATGGTTGGCTGCAAGTATCCATGTCTGTATTTATAAGGCTCTCTAGTAGGGCCTCTCAGGAGACAGTCATATCAGGCTGTACTTTTTGGCATCCACGATAGTATCTGGGTTTGGTAACTTATAGGATGAATCCCCAGGTGGGACAGTCTCTAGATAGCCTTTCCTTCAGTTTCTGCTCTACAATTTATTTCCATATTTGCTCTTGTGAGTATTTTGTTCTCCTTTTTAAGAGGGACCACAGTACCCACATTTTGGTCTTTTTTCTTATTGAGCTTCATGTAGTCTGTGAGTTGTATCTTGGTTATTTGGAATTGTTGGGCTAAAATACACGTATCAATGAATGCATACCATGTGTGTTCTTTTGCAACTGGGTTACCTCACTGAGGATGATATTTTTAGTTCTATACATTTGCCTAAGAATTTCATGAATTCTTCCTTTTTAATAGCTGAGTAGTACTCCATTATGTAAATGTACCACATTTTCTGTATCATTCCTCTGTTGAAGGACATCTGGGTTACTTTCCAGCTCCTGGCTATTATAAATAAGGCTGCTATGAACATAGTAGAGCATGTGTCCTTATTACATGTTGGACCATATTCTGGGTATATGCCCAGGAGAGGTATAGTTGGGTCCTCAGGTAGTAATATGTCCAATTTTCTGAGGAACTACCAAACTGATTTCCAGGATGGTTGTACCAGGTTGCAATCCCACCAGCAATGGAGGAGTGTTCCTCTTTCTCCAGATCCTCACTACCATCTGTTGTCACCTGAGTTTTTGATTTTAGCCATTCTGACTGGTGTGAGGTGGAATCTCAGGGTTGTTTTGATTTGCATTGTCCTGATGACTAAGCATGTTGAACATTGCTTTAGGTGCTTCTCAGGCATTCTATATGCCTCAGTTGAAAATTCTTTTTTGTTCTGTACCCCATTTTTAATAGGGTTATTTGATTTTCTAGAATCTAATTTCTTGAGTTCTTTGTATATATTGGATATTATCCCTGTATCAGATGTAGGATTAATAAAGATTTTTTCCCAATCTGTTGGTTGCTTTTTTGTCTTATTGACATTGTCCTTTGCCTCACAGAAGCTTTGCAATTTTATGAGGTCCCATTTGTCTATTGTTGAACTTAGAGCATAAGCCATTGGTATTCTGTTCAGGAAATTTTCCCTTTGTGCCCATGTTTTCCAGGCTCTTCCCCACTTTCTCTTCTATAAGTTTCAGTGTATCTGGTTTTATGTGGAGGTCCTTGATCCACTTGGTCTTGAGCTTTGTACAAGGAGATAAGAACAGATCAATTTGCATTCTTCTAAATACTAACCGCCTGTTGTACTAGCACTATTTGTTGAAAATGCTCTTTTTTCCACCGGATGGTTTTAGCTCCTCTGTCAAATATCAAGTGACCATATATGTATGGGTTCATTTCTGCGTCTTCAATTCTATCCATTGATCTTCCTACCTGTCTTTGTACCAATACCATACAGTTTTTATCACTATTTCTCTGTAACAGCTTGAGGTCAGGGATAGTGATTTCCCCAGTTCTTTATTGTTGAGAATAGTTTTTTGCTATGCTGGGATTTTTGTTATTCCAAATGAATTTGCAGATTTCTCTTTCAAACTCTTTGAAGAATTGATTTAGAACTTTGATGGGGATTGCATTGAATCTATAGATTGCTTTTGGCAAGATGGCCATTTTTACTATATTAATCCTGCCAATCCATGAGCATGGCAGATCTTTCCATCTTCTGAGATCTTCAATTTCTTTCTTCAGAGATTTTAAGTTCTTGTCATACAGATCTTTCACTTGCTTGGTTAGAGTCACATCAAGGTATGTAATATTATTTGTGACTATTGTAAAGGGTGTTGTTTCCCTAATTTCTTTCTCAGCCTGTTTATCCTTTGAGTAGAGGAAGGCTCCTGATTTATTTTAGTTAATTTTATATCCAGTTACTTTGTTGAAGTTGTTTATCAGCTTTAGGAGTTCTCTAGTGGAATTTATGGGGTCACTTAAGTATATGCTCATATCATCTGCAAATAGTGATATTTTGACTTCTTCCTTTCCAATATGTATCCCTTTAGCCTCCTTTTGTTATCTAATCACTCTAGTTAGAACTTTGAGTACTATGTTGAATGGATAGAGAGAGAGGGAACAGCCTTGTCTAGTCCCTGGTTTTAGTGGGATTGTTTCAAGTTTTTCTCCATTTAGTTTGATGTTGGCTACTGGTTTGCTGTATATTGCTTTTACTATGTTTAGGTATGGGCATTGAATTCCTGATCTTACCAAGACTTTTAACATGAAGGGATACTGAATTTTGTCAAATGCTTTTTCAGCATCTTATAAAATGATCATGGTTTTTTTTTTTTATTTCAGTTTGTTTATAGAGTGGAATGCATTGATGAAATTCCATATATTCAACCATCCCTGCATCCTGGGATGAAGCCTACTTGATCGTGGTGAATGATCATTTTGATCTGCTCTTGGATTCTGTTGGCAAGATTTTATTGAGTATTTTTGCATCAATATTCATAAGGGAGATTGGTCTGAAGTTCTCTTTCTTCATATGGTCTTTGTGTTGTTTAGATATAAGTATAATTGTGGTTTCATAGAATGAATTGGGTAATGATGTACCTTCTGTTTCTATTTTGTGGAATAGTTTGAAGAGTACTGGTATTAGGTCTTCATTAAAAGTCTGTTAGAATTCTCCACTAAACCCATCTGGTCCTGGGCTTTTTTTTTTTTTTTTTTGATTGGGAGACTATTAATGACTGCTCCGATTTCTTTAGGGGTTATGGGACTGTTTAGATCGTTTCTCTGATCCTGTTTTAACTTTGGCGACTTGTATGTGTCTAGAAACTTGTCCATTTCATCCAAGTTTTCCAATTTAGTTGACTATAAACTTTTATAGTAGGATCTGATGATTTTTTTGGATATCCCCAATTTCCATTGTTATGTCTTCCTTTTCATTTCTGCTTTTATTAATTTGGATATTGTCTCTGTGCCCTCTGGTTAGTCTGGCTAAGGGTTTATCTATCTTGATTATTTTCTCAAAGAACCAGCTCTTGGTTTTGTTGATTCTTTGTATAGATCTTTTTGTTTCTATTTGATTGATTTTACCCCCAAGTTTGATTATTTCTTGCCATCTACTCCACTTGGGTGTCTTTGCTTCTTTTTGTTCTAGAGCTTTCAGGTGTTCTGTCAGTCTGCTAGGGTAATCTCTCTCTCTAGTTTCTTTTTGGAGGCACTTAGAGCTATGAGTTTTCCTCTTACCACTGCTTTCATTGTGTCCCATAAGTTTTGGTATGATATGTCTTCATTTTCATTAAATTTTAGAAAGTCTTTAATTTCTTTCTTTATTTCTTCGTTGATCAAAGTTATCGTTGAGTAGAGTGTTGTTCATCTTCCATGTGTATGTGTGTCTTCTGATGTTTTTGTTGAAATTTAAGACTAGCTTTAGTCCGTTATGATCTGATAGGGTGCATGGTATTCTTTCAATCTTCTAGTATCTGTTGAGGGATGTTTTGTGTCCAATTATATGGTCAGTCTTGGAGAAGGTACCATGAGGTGCTAAGAAGAAAGTATATTTATTCTTTGGCTTTAGGATGAAATGTTCTATAAATATCTGTTAGATCCATTTGGTTCATAACTTCTGAGTTTCACTGTGTCTCTGTTTATTTTCTGTTTCCATGATCTGTCCATTGCTGAGAGTGGGGTGTTAAAGTCTCCCACTATTATTGTGTAGGGTGTGATGTGTGCTTTGAGCTTTAGTAAAGTTTCTTTTATAAATAAAAGTTTCTTTTCCAGCCTTTTACTGTGAGGAACATCTGTCTTTGTCCCTGAGGTGCCGTTTCCTGTATGCAGCAAAACGTTGTGTCCTGTTTACATATCCAGTCTGTTAGTCTATGTCTTTCTTTCCGGGAATTGAGTCCATTGTTGTTAAGAGATATTAAGGAAAAGTGATTGCTACTCCCTGTTATTTTTGTTGTTAAAGATGGAACTATGTTTATTTGGCTACCTTCTTTTAGGTTTGTTGAATGATTACTTTGTTGCTTTTTCTAGGGTATAGTTTCCCTCCTTGTGTTAGTGTTTTCCATCTATTATCCTTTGTAGGGCTGTATTTGTGGAAAGATATTTTGTAAATTTGGTTTTTTCATGGAATATCTTGGTTTCTCTGTCTATGGTAATTGAGAGGTTTGTTGGATATAGTAGTCTGGGCTGGCATTTATGTTCTCTTAGGGTCTGTATGCCCAGGATCTTCTAGCTTTCATAGTCTCTGATGAGAAGTCTGGTGTAATTCTGATAGGTCTGCCTTTATATATTACTTGACCTTTTTCCCTTAGTGCTTTTAATATTCTTTCTTTGTTCAATGCACATGGTGTTTTGATTATTATGTGACAAAAGGAATTTCTTTTCTGGTCCAGTCTATTTGGAGTTCTGTAGGATTCTTGTATGCTCATGGGCATTTCTTTCTTTAAGTTGGGGAAGTTTTCTTCTATAATAAGGTATTTACTGGCCCTTTAAGTTGGGAATCTCTCCTCTCTTTTATACCTATTATCCTTAGGTTTAGTCTTCTTAGTGCTTCCTGGATTCCCTGAATGTTTTAGGTTAGGAGCTTTTTTCATTTTGCATTTTCTCTGATTGTTGTGTCAATGTTTTCTATGGTATCTTCTGCCCCTGAGATTCTTTCTTCTGTCTCTTGTATTCTGTTGATGATGCTTGCATCTATGACTCCTGATCTCTTTCCTAGACTTTCTAACTGCAGGGTTCTCTCCCTTTGTGGTTTCTTTATTGTTTTTATTTCCATTTTTAGATCTTGGATGGTTGTGTTCATTTCCTTCGCCTGTTTGATTGTGTTTTCTTTTAATTCTTTAAGGGATTTTTGTGTTTCCTCTTTAAGGGTTTCTACCTGTTTACCTGTGTTTTCCTGTATTTCTTTAAGGGAGTTATTTATGTCTTTCTTAAAGTCCTCCATCATTGTCACGAGAAGTGATTTTAGATTGGAGTCTTGCTTTTCCAGGGTGATGGTGTATCCAGAACTTGCTATGGTGGGAGAATTGGGTTCAGATGATGCCAAGTAACCTTGGTTTCTGTTGCTTCTGTTCTTCCCCTTGCCTCTCACCATCTAAATATCTCTAGTGCTACCTGCCCTTGCTATCTGACTGGAACCTGTCCTTACTGTATCCCTAGTTGTATCAGAAATCCTCAGAGCCCAGCTGTCTCTGTGATCCTGAGAATCTGGGTGTGTCACAGTTCCTGGGAGTCAGGCTACCTCTGAGACCCTGAGATCCTGGTGGGACCAAGCTCCTGGCATTCTGGCATCCTGGCATCCTGGCTGTGTTAGAGTACCTGGGATTTGAGCCTCCTCTGAGTGCTATGAGACTGGCTGCAGAGTTTGTGCTCAAGGTAAACTGGTGCAGACCAGAAGGAACCTGAGCCACTGGTCTGGCAGGGTTCCTTCATCTCTGGATCCTGCTGGCCCCAGTTACTTCCAGAGGTGTTGGAACAGATGTTGTGTCCTACTCACACCTGATCCCAAGATCCTGAGTGTGCTAGAGCACCTGAGAATGAAGCCTCTTCTCGGTAAGTTTATTTTAAAAGACACATTTTTATAGTTAGGAAGACTGGGCAAAGAACAGTTTGTGTCTGCTATCTAGGTGCTTTATTGGATGGGTTCCAAAGGAGGGAAAAGCCATCATAAGCTCAGTAGTGATATAGTCAGTATGTAATATAACATGATGATGATGATGATGATAGTGATAGTGATTTCCGCCAAGATAGTAAGCAAGATTGGGAGGGAAGGATGAATTTAAAACAGTAAGCTATGCGTTTGTAGATGCAGTATCAGAAGAAATGTAGACGCATGAACTGTTTCAGGACTGTCATGTCCCATGTAAGTGACTAAGTGCTGCATTTGTTGCAGGCTGACCATAGCGTAAGGTTTCCATTACGTTCATCAGAGTCTAATCTCCTGTCGTTAACCAGGAGCAAACTGCCTGTGAACTAGTATTCAAAATTAATATCGACATTCTTCAATATATGCCCTATTCAGCTTGCCAGACCTTTAGCACATTTCTTAACTTTCCTTGGCTTCCATTTCCTCCTGTCACATCAACCTAGAAGCATTAGCAAACGTTCAAGACTGGAGGAGATACGGACTCATGGGTACTTGACACATGGAAGGAACTCAGTAAACATGGCACAGAATATGAATAAGCACCAAATGGTCTCTGAGCCTCTGAGTGAGGATGGAGCTTCCCTCCTGTATTTTGTCACAGCTCCCATTCTTTATCTAGCTTAGCACTTAATAGCTGCTAAATAATAAATTTGATCACATCGGTGGCAGCTGTTTTTATATATATCATCTTTTTTGTTTTTGCTTTTGTTTTGGTGTCATCTTGGGGTTTTTTTGGTTTTTGGTTTTTGGTTTTTAGTTTTTTTGGTTTTTTTTTTTTTGTTTTGTTTTTCTGATCTACCAATCCCTATCCTTAGGAAAGGCTTCTCTCTGGGCTTCCTTTGTCTTTACTTGAAATTTCTCTTGCTTGATTTCTGTTTTTCACATATACTTGCTCTTCCTAACAAATTTTGAAAAAAATGTTTCATTGATAACCCCATTTGCACTCTTAGTCATGCATAGGAATGTATTTAAGCACTCAAATAGAATTGTGGTTCTTAGATGAGTTGATTGTGATATAAGAAAAAAATACCATGGTGATTAAAATATATCTTCAGAAAAATGCTGCTCATCTGTATTAGAAGGAGAATTTAACTAAAACGTGTGAGTAACAAGCTAAAACTATTTTGTACAATCAATAAAAAGAATATCTATTATTTGTTTAAAAAATAAAAAGGCAAAAAAAAAAAAATGTGGCAAAGCTTTGACTCTTCCAAATTGGTGGTCAGGATTTTCATGTCAAGGTGACTTCTGGGACAGTCCACTCAGTGAAACCAGTGGAATTTAGTCAGACTTAAGTACAGCCAGGTGAAAGGTAGAGATTTGATCTGAAATATTGCGTAAGAGACAATACCAAACAATAGGGAAGAATGGCTTGACATAGTTAACCTTTCTCTATCTTCGTGCTCAAGTTGGAAGATACAAACTGATTTTTACATTTGATTTTAGTATAGGTGTTGACCTTTATTCCGTTTTATTTCCTTTTACTGATTTATAAATATAAATCATAAAAAATCTAGGAAAATATTGTTTTAATGAGAAAAATATGAACTATCATTGTGTATTCTACCAGCCTACAATAAACACAATAATTCAATATGTCTAGTTGTAAGCTCTCGTGCAAATACATAGACTGTGCATTCGTTTATCATACTTAGTATAGTTTGTTCCTTTCAATATATTATAATATGAACATCTTTCTAAGTCATTCAGTGTTCTTTGAAAATGTGGGCTGTGGGGATGGCTCAGGGGTTAAAGTGCTGCCTATACAAGCATGAGGACCAAACTTCGGGTCCCCAAAGCTGTGTAAATGCTGAGTGGGCATGGCAAACCACCCTTACTTCAGAAGAGAGACATGGAGAGAGTTCATTAGGGAGACTAGCCTTATTGGTGAGTTCTGGGTTTGATTGAGAGACCTTGTGTTAGTAAATAAGGTAGCAGGGTAATGAAGAATGACTCCTGACATCAAACTTGCGCCCCCACATGTTCATGCACACACACACACACACACACACACACACACACATACACAGACAACTATGGGAAAATATTCTTTGAATATGCTTTCACTGTTGTATAAAATGCCATAGTATATATCACCGTTCTCTTGTAATGTATATTCATTTAATGTGTGTTTGTGGGTAGTTGAATATGTGTATAATGTTCATTGCAAGGCCTAGGGAGGCCAGAAGACAGTTAGGAGTTACAAGCAGTTGTGAGTTTCCATACACTAGTCTTATACAAGAGACATAAGTGCTCTTAACCATTGTGCCAACTCTCCAGCCCCCAAGAACTTGGTGCTGTTCTAGATAATGACATCAATGAAATCTTTGTATGTCAGTAGCTGTTTACATGTACCTAAGCTTCTCCTTTAAACTGATTCCTATTATTAAAGTAACATGTTTCAGACTGTGGATGATATTGCTGAGGAAACCTTCCCTTCTGCGGCATTACTACAGAAAAGGGGCTGTGCCATGTCTCACTTCATGGTGGTGGTGTTGATTTTTAGAAACTCCTCAGTGAAATGGCAAATTAGTTGTAACTTCCTTCCAGGGGAATTTTTCTGAAGGAACCCTGCAATGCCCGCTTTGCCAATGTTTAAGAACTAAGTTACCATTTCGAATGGAAAGCTTTTCTCTGGAGCCTGAAATAAGACTTCTATCTGTGAAAATCACCGACAGCCATTTGTGTACATGCATCACGACGCACAAGTGGAAATGTGCGGACAGCTTTTAGAAATCTGCTCTGTTCTACCTCACAAGCCCCAGGTCATGAGGCTTGGCAACAAGTCCTCTTACTCCCTGAGTCTTCTCCCACTCTGAGCCTTCTTTAGAAATTGTACTGGCTAGTCTTGTGTCAACTTGACACAGCTGGAGTTATCACAGAGAAAGGAGCTTCAGTTGAGGAAATGGCTCCAGGAGATCCAACTGTAAGGCATTTTCTCAATTAGTGATCAAGGGGAAAAGGCCCCTTGTGGGTGGGACCATCTCTGGGCTGGTAGTCTTGGGTTCTATAAGAGAGCAGGCTGAGCAAGCCAGGGGAAGCAAGCCAGTAAAGAACATCCCTCCATGGCCTCTACATCAGCTCCTGCTTCCTGTCCTGCTTGAGTTCCAGTCCTGACTTCCTTTGGTGATGAACAGCAGTATGGAAGTGTAAGCCAAATAAACCCTTTCCTCCCCAACTTACTTCTTGGTCATGATGTTTGTGTAGGAATAGAAACCCTGACTAAGACAGAAATGTTCACACCAAACTGAAATTCCATGGCCTTTTGCTCTTATCATGTTTTAAGGTTTTTATCTGGTGACATCAATCCCAATTCAATGCCCTATTTATCTGTCAATGGGGCCTTTGAATAGCTGTTAATTTAGGGTATGTTACAATATGTTGGCCCCTCCTTGGAAGTTGTTTTTAATATAACATGTCTTTTGAACCTCAGAAAATACTGTTATGCATCTATACTATTCAAAATGCTCTGTCCAATCAGTACAATCCCTTTCAAAATATCTATGACTTCCTACATGGAGCTAAGAAAAGGCAACTCTAATAAAAAGACCAATAACCAAAACAACTCTGAGGAAAAAGAACAAAGTAGGAGACCTTACAGGCTTAATACAGTACAAACTACCGTAATTACAGTGGCATGTGCTTGCCTGACAGCAGACACACATACTGGTGTAATGGGCCAGAGAGCCTGGAAGGAAACCCACATGTCCCCAGCCTGCTGATCTTCAACAAGGCTGCTGAGAATGTGCACTGGGCAAAGGACAGACTTCAATGAATGATGCTGTGAAAATCAGCAACAAATATAGAGGAATCAAAAAGGGAGTCAAACTGTAAGACCAGATATTATTGTAGGGAAATACAGAAGTGATTCCTTAGGACATTGAAACAGGAAAGCATTGTTTTTTTTTTTTTTTTTAAAGATACATTCTAAAAGCACAGAACAAAAGCAAAAATTCACAAGTGAGATGACATCAAGCTGAAAAGCTTTTATCATAGCTAAAGAAATGATCAGCACAATGAAGAGAGAGCTCTGGAAGTAAGAGAAAGTGTCTTCAAACTATCGATGGCGGTTGGCACCCAGAATGTACAAAGAACTGAAGATTTTTAAAATATCTGATTGAAAGTGATAGATTTCAACTGTTGTTTCTCAAAACACGATGTGCAGATTGCTAACAGATTTATGAAATTTTTTTCTCCATGTCTCTGATCATCAGGGAAATGTAAATGAATTGCAATAAAATACTACCTCTCTCCAATTAGAATACCTATTATCAAAAGGCAAAACTGTGACTGGCAAGGATAGGAAGGAAAGGGGACTCTGGTTTATGGCTGGGGGTGGGGCATGGAAATTAGTCAACCGTAGTGGAAAACATAAGAACAAACCCAAGACTAAAATTGGCATTCATCTTATGGGTGGGTAGATATTCAATGGAAGTGATGTCAAGATGTGGAGACATGTCAGCAACCCCATGTTTATGGCAGCACTGTTTGCAATAAACAAGAAATAGAAACAACCCAAGTGATTAATGGGTGAAGGAATGCATGTGGGCATATAGTGAAACTCAGATACCCAAACACAGAGGAATCGAAGTGCTATCTAAACACTGAAAGGAGCCAAACCCTGTCTTTCATGGTAGCAGATGTGGAAACATATTAAAGCCAAAACAAAGATAAATGTCACAAGATCTCATGCATATGTGGAATACAAAACAGGTGATCTTATGGAAGTTGAGATTAGAAAGGTGGTCACCAGGAACTGGGGAGACTAAAGGGGAGCAGAGGGACAAGAAAAACAGATCACTAGGGGCTGGACTGCAGTGAGAGAGGAGACAGAAGCTATCGTGTGCCTCTGCACACTAGGGTGACTAAGGCAACAGTAGTCTAGTGTATGTCTCACAAAGCTTGATGAAAGGCATCTCAGTAGCTTCACCATACAGAAATGATAAAATGTTAACCTCATTTAAATAGCATACAATGTATAAGTGTATCAGAATGTTATCTGGCACTACATTGATCTCTATATTATACTTTTTTGTTCTTGTTTTTAAAAAAGTATTTTATGTGTATGAGTGTTTTGCCTGCATGAATGTATATGTACCACATGTGTGCCTGGTGCCCAAGGAGGTCAGAAGAGGGCACCACATCCCCTGGAACTAGAGTGGTAGTGGATCATGAGCCATCATATTGGTGTTAAGAACTGACCCCAGGTTCTCTACAAATGTAAAAACTGTTCTTAACTGCTGAGATACCTTTCCAGTCCCCCATTTCTTAAATGTGTCAGTGACAATATTTAACATTTGACAGGACACAAGCAAACTTTACAAAGCTAACCTTTTTCGTCAATGAGCTGCATAAGTTAAGAACTCAATATCCCATATATTTATCAGAAAAATTACCCCAGCCCTTTTTCATATCCAACACTCAGCTAATCTTTATTATAACAAGGTCAAATTTCTAATTATAATGTATTTGGATGGCATTTTTATTCTTCAGATTTGAAATCTTTTTTTGGAGCCCTTTATTGATTTGTTTTGCTTTCTGTGACAAGCTTTTGTTGTATAGCCCAGGCTGGCCTCAGTCTCCCCAGAGCTAGAATTCTTGGTGCATGGCACCATGCACAGCTTGATTAAAGTTTTCTTTCTTTCTTTCTTTCTTTTTTTATAATGCTGTATTCAACATTACTCTCCACATGTGTTTATCTCTTGCAGAAAAGCATATTGCCTCTCTTCATCAATTTGGTGTTCAAGTACAAAGTAACACAGACTTTGTGTCCTAGCTGATAGGCATGGAGTCTCACATGAGAATTCATAGCTCTAGAAACCTAGAGTCTAAGACACAGTCCTTGCAGATTTTTGTTCTCTTTATGGATTGTAAATGGCCTATCATCTTGCTATCCCTTTACATGATAACTGAGACAAAGATCCTGTGATCTCTTGATAAAGGAATTAGTCTCCTTCCAGTGGGCCTGGCTTTCATGACCACATGGCTTCTTCAAAGCTCACCATACCCAAATACCACCACTGGTGATGAGGACTCCAGTATTTAAGTTTGGTCTGGAGATCACATGATTCAAGATTCAGTCCACAGCACTACCTTAAGGCAGAGGCTTCATACAATAGTCATTTTATAATCTCACACAACTCTCTGGGCTTAGCACACTCTACTGAGTTTGGGCTTGCAGTCAACTGGGATCTTTGTGGAAAAAGGCATCTATGGCAGTCATGCAACTGTCTGCTACTTCCACAGGGCTGAGTTCACAGGGGCAGACTGTCTGACTGCCTCCTCCTTCCATGAACTCTCAGGACCTGTACTTCACATGCAAACATAAGCAGACTTCTTATACTTTAACCCTGTTCCCCAAAACACAATGGAAGACGATGCTTCGTAAGATTTTGGTATCAGACTGCCATCCAGTCAGTCCATAAGATACCCCGTGTTGTTTAGGTCACAGTGAGTCACAGGCCAGCTCAGATTCACAGTGTTTGGGGACTGCACAGGCGTGGTGCTGTCAGGAGGCATGCTCACTGAAGGCCATCTGTGGAAACTAACGCTGTAGTATACACATTCATTTTAAAAGGCGTTTCTACTTGCACTTCCCTGTGGCTAATGAGGACCTCCCGCAGCTCTAATCACTTTGGTGGGCATTTCCAAAAACCTAATGAGCCCTGATGTCAATCGCAGTAGTCAATCTACGTCCAACAATCCCGGGTCTCAAGTGCAGGAATTCATTTATAAGCAAATTAGAGCCTTAGTTTGATTCATAAACTTCAACCCCCTATTGTTAGTTTTTAAAAAGAATAAGTTCAGGTCCATTTGGCTGTGGATACTAAGCAAATATTTGGGAAATAATTCAAAGTTCATACTAATTCCAAACATTTAGATGGTGCTTTATAATTTAAATAGTGCTTCGGGGTATTCTCTTGCTAGCCCTTTCCTTTTAATCTTAGGCCGTAGTTCAGAAGAATGAGTTTTTAAGTGAGGAAACTAACTCATCAGAAGCTTTTAAATTTTCCTCAAGCACACAGAGCAGAAACGTGAGACCAGAACCTATTCTTCTGGAGGTTTCTTACATGTTGAAGGGCCTGACGCTGAAATCCATCCTGCTACACTTTCTCTCTCTCTCTCTCTCTCTCTCTCTCTCTCTCTCTCTCTCTCTCTCTCTGCGTGTGTGTGTGTGTGTGTGTGTGTGTGTGTGTGTGTGTAAATACATATATTTTAAAGTCATCCCCAGCGAAGCTTGGGCTGCATTGGGAATTCATCTTTCAGAGTTGGGAAAGTAGATTCAGTGTACTTATGCCATTTTTCCAAAGTGACACCATTGTTTAGTGAAACAGCCAAAAACTACAGACTCTGAAACCCACTGATCTCCCACCTTCATTAGTTCCCTTCAAGAATAGATTTCTAAGTAAAGGTGTGTGAAGATGCTGGGGTGGCATCCCATTGCTTTAATCCTGGCACGTAAGACACCGAGACAGGAAGACCTCCACGAGTTCAAGATCTAGGCTTCCTAGTGAGTTCTAAGCCAGCCTGGGCTACTAAGATCCTGTTTTATAAAATGAAAGAACAAAGAATAAAAATAGAGAAAGGAGTAGAGATATTTTACACATTTTAGATATTAATTTGTGGTTTTCCAGGAATGAAATGTAAACACTTAAGTTTTTTAGTGACTGAGATACAATCTGAGAACTAAATTCAATGAAGAGATTTTTTTTCTTTTCTTTACATTCTCTCTCTCTCTTTCCTTCTTTCTTTAGTGTGCCTGTGCGTGCATGCATGTGTGCACAGGAACTACACCAGAGTATCATGGCCTTCTGCTTGCTAAGCAAGCATTCTACTTACTGAACGAAAGCCTGCAGTCCCAGTATGAAGCATGCTCTGCAACAGGAATGATGCACCTGGCCTGTCTGGTGACTGGTGTATGTTTTGCTTTCAGGACTAATGTTAGTATTGAAATCAAAACATTTCCCCCAAGTCATCTTCCAGCATCCACAGTGGAGCCTTCTTCTAAAGGCAAGGTTATAAGATGAGTCTGCAAGACAGTGTTTTGACAGACTGTTAAACTCCCCAGACTCTAGAATGTCACTGGTGTAGTCATACTTCATATTGACTTAAGATGCCATTTTCTTCCCCCTCTTTCTCTACTTTTCTATCCTCCCCTGTCATTCCCCCTGTTCATCTTTTTTTTCTTCATAAGAGTACCTTTTTAGTTTTTTCACTGAATAGTGAACTAAAAAAAAATCAAGACAGTTACCACAGTCTAGCAACAAGGGACATGGAGGGTTGACCACATGGCCCATTTTGATGGACTCAGAGTCATTTAAGACCCAAGCTACATCTTCAGCTATGCACCCTTATATGGTTTCCCCCTTTCATAATATTTCTACATTGTCAACTTTGTAAGTCTACAGGTAATAAAAAGATATGAAATTATTTTCCTCAAGCTATTACATTTGTTTGGTGAGCTACTTTCTTTTATTTATCTCTTTGAAGAGTGCTGGGTTCTATTTATATCCTTATGTTTGATAGCATTTCTTTCCAGCTCTTCCTCTCTCCCCACTTCCTCCCCCACCTCTAGCACAGGACATGATACCTAGGTCTCATGCAGACATGGTGGTTCATACCTGTATTTCAGAGTCTTGAAAGTCTGAGGTAGGGGGATCACCATGAGTTCAACTTAGTATAGGCTATTAGAACTGGTCTCATCAAACAAAAACAAACGTTTCAAAAGGTTAGAAGTGTTATGTGTTTGCTACTTGTCCTGTTGCTATGGCAAAGAACATGAGAGAAGCAATCTGAGGAATAAGGATTAATTTGGGTTACAGTGATACCATTCATCAAGGCAGAAGTGCCTGAATGGGTCATACTGCACCCACCGTAGAGAAGCAGAGAAAGCTGGGTGGTGCTGTTCAGCTAGTTCATCCTCGAGCTCTATCAACCACTGACTTAGCTCTCTAGCTCTTTTTGATTGTTAGTTTGAGACAAAGTCTCACTAACTAAGCTGGCCTTGAACTCACACTACAGCCCAGACAGGACTTGAACTTAGGACCCTCTTGCCTCAGCCTCTTTAGTAGCTGAGATGGCAGGCTTGAGTCACCATGCCCTACTAAAGTTTTCCTTACTCGAGCATCAGCACATGGAATAGAGAGAAGACCAATGTTGTTTGCAAGATGGACTCCTGTGGTTGCCATTGTTCAGCAGTCAGATCCATGCTGTTTGAGAGAAGATGTGTCACAGTTTTGAACCTGTACATGATGGAAGTATTCAAACAAGCTTTAAAAAATACCGTATAGTTGTTAAAATATTTTTATTGCAAATCAAGTGTCATCTGTAAGTGCGGTGTTTATAGAGTATAGTGCTGAACTGTGATGTAACACATAAAAAATAGAAATGCTGATATATTTGGGCCATTTATTTGCAGGGTATTTTTTAGTACCAGTGAGTCCAGTTAGAAAGTCCCATCTGCTTTTTTGCATTTTTGCCATCTCAACTGGTGTCATTTCAGACCAACCCACCATCTAAATTTTTTTTTCCCTACATTATAGAAACACCCTACAGGTCTCTGCAGGGACATGGCCTCGGCTCCATCTCTTCTCCTCATCAGTAAAGGTTTATTCACAGAGGAAAGTGAGTGAAATTCAGCAGAGGGTTTCATAAAAGGCAACAGACCTTTCACTGTTGTGAGGAAGTCGGGGTGAGGAATTTTAAATCATGTCAGTAAAAAAAAAAGTCAGTTTGCCAATTTGGCCATTATATCTAAGTTGAAGTACTAACAGCTTCAGTCAGCTCTAAGACTAGCACACTGGTGTCAGGTCCAGGGCAACGTATGATTGCCTACAACATGCATAGGATGTGCCTTAAGAGTTCCCACTTGCACATACAGGGCATCAGGACTTCTAGATATCCTCTCTCCTCTGAAATCTATGTGAAGGCAACTGTGCCCATTACTTTCTCATCAATGTGGCAAAACAAGACAGAAGCCACCAGGAAGGGGAATCATTTGTTTCAACACATCACATTGTTTCAGAGAGTTCAAACCACACCATCCACAGCACTACCAATTACCAAGGTAATGCTGAACTCCACAGCTGAGAAAATGTGCTGTAAATCTTATTGTGGCCAGGAATGAGAGATAAAGAGTTGCAGGAAGGGGCCAGGATAAGCTATGGCCTCTAAGAGCATGAAGCCAGTAACCTGCTTCTTCCATGTTGGCCCCACCCCGTCAACTCTCCCAATGCCACTATTTATGAAGCCCTCTGGGCTTAATCTGTTCACTGAGCCGCAGCCATTATGATCTAATTATGTCTGGAAAGTTCCTAAAAGACACACCCAGGTGTGTGATTGACCAATATTCTAAGTGCTTCAAAGTCCAATTAAGTTGATAAATTAACCATCAGAGTAACTGGAGAGGATAGTCAACTTGAGTAGACAGAGTACTCTTAATCATAGTAGTCAGACCAAAACAGCTCTCAAAGCCTAAATGGAAACCAAAGGTACATTGAAACTTCCTCCTCACCAGATCTTTATGCACCATGCAAATTATTTATAAATATTATAAAAGACAATATATGCATATGTTTGTAAGTAATCAAATCCCTTTTATTTTTTCAGTTTTCAGCTTCATAGTACAACAGTGTTGTCCCCTTTTCTAATTCTCTTCTTGTTTTTATTTTTTATTCAATATTCTCTTTTTATTCTAGGTCCAGCAAGACTAGAAGAGCAGGAAGACATACCTGTACTTCTGAAACTTGAGAGTCTGAGGCAGGAGGATCACCATGAGTTCAAGTTAGTATAGGCTATAGACTGAGACCTGGTCTCATAAAACAAAAACAAACTTTTCAAAAGGTTAGAAGTGTTATGTGTTTGCTACTTGTCCTGTTGCTATGGCAAAGAACATGAGAGAAGCAATCTGAGGAATAAGGATTAATTTGGGTTACAGCGATACCATTCATTAAGGCAGAAGTGCCTGAATGGGTCATACTGCACCCACTGTAGAGAAACAGAGAAAGCTGAGTGGTGCTGTTCAGCTAGTTCATCCTTGACCTGCCCACATTTGGACCTGGAATTCTCACTTGAGTTTACCTAATCTAGGCAATCCTTCAGATATATGCCCAAAAGCTTGACCCTTTCATGATTCCAGATCTCCAAGTTGAAGATTAACTACCATAGGCTGTGGGTTCTGGCTGGGCTGTTATAATAATTGCAGACTATCCTTTCACACATGACGCAGATTTCACAGTTGATGTGGGACAAAACTTTTGTCAAATGTGTTGATAGTTCCCGCTATCCTTGTCTAATATGGGTTCAATACTGAACCTTCTGTGGGAAGCTCTGGAAAATGCTGGAAGCCTCCTTTTGTGTCAGTGGTCATTCCCTCTGCACAGATGGGCACTGGCACTCTCATCCATTGTCTTTGCTGGTT
Source organism: Mus musculus (assembly GCF_000001635.26). Taxonomy (NCBI): domain Eukaryota; kingdom Metazoa; phylum Chordata; class Mammalia; order Rodentia; family Muridae; genus Mus; species Mus musculus. The sequence goes on from NC_000068.7 coordinate 12,975,091, forward strand.
CTACAGTTGTGCATCCTTATGATGAAGGAGCATGAAAACCCTCTTCCTGTGTAGGGAAAGTGAATTCCAGATGGAGCACAGGAAAAAAGGGCTTCCTAGCCACACTGAAACCACAAATTCCAGATCTTTGTCTTGCTCCATTCAAAGATACATTCTCCCTTGAAAGGGTGCTGGCTGCTTTTTGTTCCTTAATCTTTTCTTATGCTCTAAGTGTGTGTTACATCGTATGTGATCACAGAAGAGCCAGCCAACTGTGTCTGAGAGCATTAGAGGAGTGTCCCAGGAGGGATGACATTTCTTAAATAATTTTTTTTTTACAAAGGCTCACAGCTTGTAAGGATAAAACATACCATGTTGCTCTTTCAAATACACATCAATTAAGTGTGTACTTTGTTACTTTTCTGGCAGACTTGGTGGTAGTGTTTTATCAATTCATCCTAATTTCTGCCCCCATCTGTGGCTTTCCAGAACACATCTGTAATGCTGAAGGGAGAAAACAGAAAATTAACCCACCAAGAGGGTTGAATCTATTATTAATGGTGTTGTGATCTCCTCTACCAAAGGAGTAATCACATACTGATTATTTTGAGTAGAAAAGAATAAAGCTTTGAACAGTACATTCCAGTCTATGGCTATACCACCTCCAATGCACTTTGTCTTTTCTGAACAGTGAGGTCATCAGTAAAAAATATACTGCCTGGGCAGGGACTGGCACTTGTATGGTAATTCTGAGCAGATCCCATTTTGTCCCTGCTGGCTTTCATGTGTCCAGCCTAATGTTCAGAGCATGGCTTGCCCAAGAGCACTGTCAAGCAAAGCTCAGTAGTCACATTGTTCACAACTCTCATGTTCTCTGTGAAAAATATAAATGAGTCACTTATGACTGTCAGTAAACTATCCCAGACAGCTAAGTTCACTGTCATTGAAGTGGCTGGACAAAGATTGACTTATAATTTGTAAACCTTTTCCTTTTTCCCTGACCTATTACAGGGAAAACAGAACCTTTTCCACAGAACCAGAAAACAGAACCAGATCCACAACCTTTCTTTTGTAGAAAGAAGTGATGTAGTCAAAGTGCAGAATAATTCTGCTCTCTGTTGACTATAGACTGTGTTCCACTTTTGACAATATTTTTATGTGTAGTATTCGCTTGCATTTGCCTTAATTCCTACTTATTTTGATTCCTAAGTAATGCATAGTCTCTAATTTATTTATGAGAAACAAGATGCTCAGCTAATCATAGATAGGGACTAGAAGATGCTTCCGTTGTTAAAGTCTTTTCCTTATAGACATGAGGACCTGAATTCTGTCCCTAGAACCCACATACATTGTATGTGGGTCCTAGGGACTGAAAAGGTATGTTAGTAGACACTAGGAGTCCTATAATCAGGGTTAGTCATAGGTAGAAGCCTGCAGCTTGCCTTCTCTGTGAGCTCTAGTCCAGGGGGAGACTCTGTCTCAAAAGAACATGGTGAATGGCTTCAGAGGACTGATACCCGAGGTTGACCTCTGATCTCCACATGCACAGGCTCGAAATGATGCACTACCCCCCTCCCCACATACAGAGAAGGCTTCCAAAGATATGGGGGGACTAATTTTAGAATGTCTGTGGTAGGAACACTTTGAAAGCTTTCAAAGCTACTCTGTTCTTCCAGCCTCATGATCATGTCTGCCAGGTCCTCTGGGTGGAGCTTCATTTCGGGCAGTGCTCTGGCGGCGGTGGCTACAGTGTGTCTATTCACCAAGTCCACTGTCACCTTTTCCATTCAGTCTGCTGTATTAGGGGTACACATTGAACATGGGAATGCTGGAATAGGAATTCTTGCTGTCACTGAGAGAAAAACCTGGGCAGATACTCTTTGTGTCTGAAAGGAAATTATGTGAGCAATAAAGAGGTTTTTGCTCCTTCTAGAGATGGCAGCTGATTCCTGTTTCAGCAGCATTCTAGGCTTGTTTCTGTTGCCGTGATAAAATACCCCGACACAAAGCAGCTTAGAGGGGGAGAGGTTCATTTTAACTCCAGTTCCAGATGACGACAGTCCATCATTGTAGAGGAGTCACAGAGACAGGCACTGAGACAGCTGGTCACAGCATACCCAGTCAAAAGCAAAGAGAAGCGAGCTCATAAACACTGCTTGCTTGCTTGCTTGTGCTCAGCTCAATTTCTCCACTCTGATAAAGTTCTGGATCCCCTACCTAGGGAATGCGTGTTGCCATCCATAATGGTCTGGGTCATTCCATGCCCATTAATGTAATAAAGAGAATTCCCTATAGAAATACCCAAACTCAGTGAAGACACTTCCTCACTGAGTCTCCCTTTAGGTTGCGTCGTGTTGACATTCAGCTTTTAACCATCACAGATAACATCGTAGTCACTTTCATTGTAACAGTGAAGTTTTCCTTTTATGTATTGAAAGGTCACTTTCAGTTTGCACTATGCAATAAACCCCCTTGAAAGTGAAAGGGCTTGTTTCTTCTTATTTTTGACATTAATAAACCTACTTATGCATTTCTTCTTTCCTCAATGATTTTGTGGCCATCCCCTATGAAGTGAGGCAGGTTAGAGGTTCTGTGTTATGCTTCGGGCATATAGCAGGCCGTGAGCGGAAGTTCATTTACTTCAGGAGCAAATGGGTAGTACCGTGAGTAGAAGCCTCAGTATATTTCATTTGGATAAGAAGGGGGAAATGGTATTAATGCATGGCTGATTTTAATAGGAGCTTTTGGTAACAAAGGGAGGAGGGATTTATATGATTTTTGTTCAAGTATCCAAAAAAGCATAGCTAAAACTGAGACAAAAAAAAAAAAGAAATATAAATCTGAACTGAACTGAAGAAATATTTCCAATAAATAAGTTTAGAGCTGATCTGTCAGAGGAGACCTGATGGAAGGGACTGGGGACATTTTATTCATGCATCCCACTTGGGGCAGATGACAAATGAGGTCATATCTCTAGTTTCATTGATTCATTCTCTAGTTTCATTGGCATATCCACAACCCCCACTCTCCACTGACAGACTACATGCTTGTGTTAAATTTTCTAATTCCATATTCCCTTTTCCTCTCTAGAGAAAATCCCTGAGACACTATCAGGAATGTCTTCCTTAAGTGGGAAAGTACAAACAGTTCTGGGCCTTGTAGAACCCAGCCAACTGGGACGCACCCTGACCCACGAGCATCTGACAATGACCTTTGACAGTTTTTACTGCCCACCTCCTCCATGCCACGAAGTCACCTCCAAGGAACCTATCATGATGAAAAATCTATTTTGGATTCAGAAAAACCCCTATTCCCATCGAGAGAACCTTCAGTTGAATCAGGAGGTAGGAGCCATAAGAGAAGAGCTGTTGTATTTCAAGGCTAAGGGCGGAGGAGCCTTGGTGGAGAATACGACAACTGGGCTCAGCAGGGACGTGCATACGCTGAAGTGGCTGGCAGAGCAGACTGGAGTCCACATCATAGCTGGAGCTGGGTTTTATGTTGATGCAACTCACTCTGCAGCAACCAGAGCCATGTCAGTGGAGCAGGTAAAAAGCACTACTTAGAATGCTGTTTGTATATACATTTAGGACACCCTAAATGCAATTGGTTCAGAAGTAGTTGGATACATGAAAAAAAAATAGCTAGCTCGCAAAGACATCTGGTAACTGGACCCCAGAGTGTTCGGACTCCGTGTCTTCCCAGTGATGAGGAAGGAGCTCTGGACACACTCGTCATTGACAATTCCAATGTGTTAATGCTCAGTCTGTATGAACCCTATCAGAGCTCAGTGGTTCTGCTTCAGTCTCTTTGTAAACCTCGTTTTCCCACCATCAGCTGCTTCAGCTTTCCCCTCGGGTTTTTATAATAACCAGCAATGAAAATTCACAGTAGGGTGAGACTTGGCAGGCAGAGACTTGGTACATTTGCCAACACAGCTTCTTCTCTTATTACAAGCCAGGAGGGATGGGAGAAGGTCTGTTCTCTTATTTGTAATATTAAGTAAGAATGGGCAGAAAGGAGCAAAGTTTGCAAGGACCCAAAGAAAGAAGTTTCGGGGCTCTGTTGCACATGTGTGTGTTCTCTTATTAAACATGTGTGTCATTTTACATGCATTTACATATGGTATGTATTCCTATATTATTTCCCATAACTTGTTTCACAGGCATAAAATGTCAGGTAAACTCTTGGTAAAATATCTGTTAGTATTTAGAACGACTTTTAAAATATTTTCATCTGTGTTATATCCCAATATGCTTTTAAATACATACATTTATATTAGTTGGAGACTGAGCTAATGAGAAGGGTAATATACTTGTCAAACCATGCTTTGACGCAAGTAATGTAAATATTGTGTTATGAGTTTTCTAAGCGGAATGTAGGATAGAATTAAAGAAGTATTTGACTCAGTTGGCAGATTCAGTGGCATCTATAGGTGCTGCTCCCAGATTAAAATAAAGAAACCCCCTTGATTTCATTCTGCACAGTAAGAAAACCTTCTCTAGTAACGAACTATAGAAATGATCCCTGAAGTATAGTCTTCCTTTTTTTCATTCTTAACACACAGTCTTTCTCTTTCTCTGTACTGCATCTTCAAGCTATAAGATCATAAATCTTATAATAACTTGTTGAATTTGCAAATTAGTCAGAAAAAAAATTCTATGTTCATTAGCCAGTACTCACTAAGTCAGTGTTGTTTTTTGTGTGTCCAAGTGTGGATGTGTGTGCATGCATGCATACGTGTGTGTGTGTGTGTGTGTGTGTGTGTGTGTATGTGTGTATGTGTGTGTGTGTGTGTGTCTGAGTGTGTCTGAGTGTGTCTGTGTGTAGTGTTAATATATGTGCATGTGCATGGCAGGGGACACGTATGTGGAAGCTGGAGGACAACCTCAGGTATCATCTTTAGGAAAACTGTTCATCTCCTTTGAGATGGGGTCTCTCATTGGCCTGGAGCTAATTGGCAAAATGCTATACCAGCTGTCCAGTGAGCCCTTGGAATACAACTATCTCTGTCTCCCCAGTGCTGGGATTGACAGCTCACACCACCACACCGAGCTTTCTTCTGTGAAGTCTGGAGATAGAACCAGGATCTTCATAATTGTGAGGCTTCATCCTTCCTGCTCCTCCTCCCCAGCTCTAAACACATCCAAAATTTGTATAGTATGAGTTAATTTGGAAATAGTTCACAATCTATAAAATAAACTTGTTCTCATTCTTCCTTAGCTTACAGATGTCCTTATTAATGAAATTCTCCATGGAGCTGATGGCACCAGCATCAAGTGTGGAGTTATTGGAGAAATTGGCTGCTCCTGGCCTTTGACTGACAGCGAGAGAAAGATACTTGAGGCTACAGCTCACGCCCAGGCTCAGCTTGGCTGTCCTGTCATCATCCATCCTGGACGGAACCCAGGTGCACCATTCCAGATAATCCGTATACTGCAAGAAGCAGGAGCAGACATCTCCAAAACAGTCATGTCCCACCTTGACAGGTAAGCGGGTCACCGTACAAACTGGAGTAGACCAGTGTACAACTGGGGGATTGTCAAATGGGAAATCACTGGTGGGGAGAGTAATGAAATACTAATCTGGTAGGTATCTGCAGTGGCTACCTGGAAGATGATTTTCCCCAATACTGAGTGTTGGAAGTAGGGTCTCACACATACAATTATCACACACTCTACTACTGAATTATACCCACAGTTCCCTAGAAGACAGTGTCTATGAATCCTTGTAAATGAGCATAAATCAAAATCAGTGCTGTAGTCTATTCCTTTTGTGTGTCACATCCTATCTGAGACATTTTAAAAAGGCACTTTCTTGATCATCCATAACTCTTTGGCCCAGGTACTACTGTCTGCTTCAATTTTTTTGTCTTATGATATGATGTCATGAACATGTCACTCCTGCTAGTTCAGTATTGGCCAACAATTGGAGCATAAATGCATCTATAAATATAAATACAAAGAGGACAAATGGTTCCACCCTGAAAGGAAAACAAAAATGTAAGGGTTTATGTTACTGTTGCCTATTTTTGGTTTCAGAAACTGAAATTATTAATATAGTGGTAAATATTGTATTTCCATTACAGCACAATAGTGTTCATGGCTGCTACAACTGCAGCACACCAAGCAATTAAAAAAACATTGGAAATTTATTGTCTCATGGTTCTGAAGCCGGGAGTCTGAAATCAAATGTCATCAAGACCTAGGAGCTGCAGGAAGAATGCTCACTTTACTCACTCCATTGTCTGGCAGCCCTTGGTGTCCCTCAGCCTGTGGCTGCATGGCTGGCTAGTTTCTACTTCTGCTTCCCACAGCCTTGGGTGTATGGCTGTCTTTTCTTTCACCTCTAAGGACATTTGCTATTGAATCTAGGACCCACTCATGTAGCAGAATGAGACTGGGTAAAGATCCTTAATGATATCTATAAAACCCCTTTTCTCATTAAAGTCACTTTCAGAGCTTCCTAGGGTTAAAACTCAGATGTAATTTTATAGTGTGCCATGCAACTGTCATATTAGAGGCTTGACTATGTAAACTGATGCTTAGCTACTGCTAGTACACTAACATGTAACAATGTTGCCGATGCTAATCCTAAACCTTTAGGTTAATTTTATTAGAGAGACAAACTTGTTTTTGAAATACTCTTACAGTGTAGCTCAGCTGACTTAAGAATTCCAGACCTTCCCACTTCAGCCTTCCAAGCCTTAGACTGCAGCCATGCACATCTATTCTTGACCCTTTTATTGCTTTTGCTGGGGTTTGCTGCTGCTGCTGCTGCTGCTGCTGCTGCTGGTGGTGGTGGTGGTGGTGGTGGTGGTGGTGGTGGTGGTGGTGGTGATGAAGAAAATTTGTTTGTCTTACAAATACACATAACATAAAATTTATTACCTTAAATATTTGGAGTATCCAGTTTAGGAGACTTCCTCCTCCAGATTGTAGTGGAGAACATTCTACTCTCCATCTCCATGAATCTGAACACAAAATACTTCAAATGAATGGAAACACAAGTAGCTTTTCTGTGATTACAGTTTTGATGGGAGAGACTGTCAAAAATGACAGATAACGGGAATTACCACCCTGGCACTTTCTGGATAAAAGTCATGGTTATAGAGTCTCAAGACTTGTCTCTCATCTTTCCTCCTACATCAGCTTCGACAGAGAAGTATATACTCTAGAGAACTCTTTGCCTCAAGCTTTCTCCCTGTTCCTGGACAGGGAGAGATGCTGTTGTTAGTGATGGGGCAGCTTCCTGTGTATCTCCAAGCCGATCTCCCTGCTTATTTTTCCCAAGCTCCTTGGCTCTCCAAGCCCTTCCCATAATGCTTGCTTGACTCCCTTGCTGCTCATTCTCACCTCACTATTGCTTCTGCCCCTGAAAGAGTCTTAACTTTACTAGTAGTCGGTACCAAGCATTTAAAAACAGAGACTTTTTTCCCTTCAGTTTTATTCTCTGTTGGAAAGGTTTTCTGTGAACATTTACTCTGCCACACTGCTTGAAACTCAACCAAGATGTTCCTTAAAGCAGAATCTAACTATCCCTACTTTTTCACAGTTAGACATTAAGTTAGAAAATTATGCTTGGCACAAATAGAAAATAAGTTTTCATTATAAATTGTGAAATAAACCTGTGTTACCACAATGATATTTCCTGGCTTATGAAAAATTAAACAATATAAAAAGTACTATTATTTATTTCCTAGTGGTATGCACATATGTTTTCAATAGACTTACATACACATTTTATATATATACATACATGAATATACTCTTATTTAAATGATAGGGATATATTACCTGATATCCATTGACTATAAGTTCAGTATTTCCCAGGATTGAATGGAATTGTTGGCCTGACACCACACAAGACCCAAGCACTCTGGCACATCCTGAGGCAATCCCTAGACAGTCACCCACTCTGAACCCATGGTATGGATTATTTGGGATTCCAGTGTGTGGCAATACACACACACACACACACACACACACACACACACACACACACACACACACACACACACATATATATATATATATATATATATATATATATATATATATATATATATATATATATATATATTTCCATGGGGAAGCAACCAGGGAAATGGCTTTTGAAAACAAACCAAATAAAGTAACAAGAAAAGATCAGGAGGCAGATGTAGGAAGTGGGAACTATTTGAAGTGACTGTTCAGAGCAGACGAGTCACCAGGCTGAAGTCTGACTAGGTCAGCTTTCCACAGGCTGTCTGAGCTCAGCTGGACAGTGCATACAATCTGATCTGTGAGGAAAGAGCAGGGGCTTCAGCTCTTTGTAATGGGGACAACTCATAAAAGAGGCTGGACACAATGTAACAGGCATTTAAAAAGAAAAAGATGCCCTAAAACAAGCCTCTAACCCCCACCCCACCCCCAACTCAAATGCTCAAGCATACCGCCATGTCATTTCTCCCCCATATTTCTAGGCAAAGGCAGAAGATTCAGAAGCTGTGCTCTGCTAAGGTTGGGAGGTGGTGGCTTTGGGTGGCCGCTGTGCCTTTGACTCCCTTCATAACACAAGGGATCTGAAGTGCTGGGGTAATCTTCAGCTTTGACTACCTGCAAAATTACTTTGATTTTTTTTTCCCTTCAAATGTATATTTAATTTAGGAGAACACAAACATAAAAATATTTTAGTGTGTTCACAATCCTATGGAAGAAGTCAAATATTTTGGAAGGTTTATGAATCTGCATAGGATTTACCTAGACAGGCAGGACATCAGAGAGATAGATAGGCATGCGCGTGCATGCACACACGAATGCACACACACCCACAAATGCACACACCCACAATAAGAACCTGTTACACAGTTATCAGAAGGAGGCAGTTGGGATGCTGAAAGAAGAGTTAATAGAGCCGCTGGGGACTGGACCATCAACCAAAGAGTACACATGGAAGGACATATATGGCAGAGGATGGCCTTGTCAGACATCAGAGGGAGGACCAGCCCTTGGTCCTGTGGGGGTTTGATGCCCCAGTGTAGGGGAATGTCAGGGCGGGAAGGCAAGAATGGGTGAGTGGATGGGGGGGCCACCCTCATAGAGGCAGGAGGGATGGGATAGGGGGTTTCTGGAGGGGAGACCTGGAGAGGGGATAACATTTGAAATGTAAATAAAGAAAATATCCAATAAAAGAAAAAAGAAAAATAAATAAAATAAAATAAAATAAAATAAAATAAAATAAAGAGTTAATGGATGACCATCTCCTTAAAGACCTCCAAACCACTCTGTTATCAGGTGACCACTGGTTACAAGCCTAAGGTCATTAAACAGGCAACAACTTTATAAGTCTGTTATGTTCCAAGCCTCCCCTATCCATCTGCTTCCTTTAAGGCGCATGAGTCTGTTGAAAAACAGGTTGGCTGCAGTGAATTTGACCCTTTGGGACACCAGCGGGGGCTGTCTTGACAGTGATAGCCACCCTAAGTCAAAATGTATTAGACAACAACAGCGGCCCCTGTGTTCTTGTTTGGGCTTTTTATGGGAATGGCTTTGTACCATTTAACCTTTATAATAATTTTTCTACCTTCTAAAACTCTACCTGCATTTCTCGATGGCAGCACCACCTTGGGGTGGGTCTGTTATAGGTTGTGAGTGCTTTAAAGAATGGCCCTCCCCACTCCCAGCTATTCTTCTTGCCATTTATTTTCAAACAAGGCTTACCATGAATGCCATATTAGAGTAGATGCAACAAGCTCAGTGGAAAAAAATTAAAACAAAAGAAACAGACAAATCATGGCCCAAATGACAAATATTTAGCAACTATTCACCAATTCAAATTCTGAACTTCCTGGAGGGCAACAGGCAGGTGCTATGCCTAAATCTTAGATCTTTGTAGATATCTACTTAACAAGCCAGGGAATTTTGATGGACATCAGGGTCTGATTAGGGGCATGATAATTAAGGGTAGCACAAGAGTGAATCAGTCTCTTTGAAAACTGCTCCCTGGGGAAGGGAAAGGAATTTGACCCAAGCGTATCTAAAAGACCAGAAGGAAAAACTCAGGAATGGGCCAAAAATATTTTGTTCTCTTTGCCTTTGATCACACATGCCAAATTGGCTGAACCCTTGCAAGGATACAAATCTGACACTTTTTCCCCTTCCATGCTGTTAATTAAATGAAAAGAGTGAAATATCACTTCATTCATTCAACAAATATTTGAGTGACTAATTACCATATGTATATATCAAACACTGGGCTGAAATTCTTTCAAAGTGATTATTTAATTATAATTATGATGACTTTTAACCTGAAGATTTTCTTTGAAAAGCACAAAAAATACTTCTGCAGGATCCAGGGAGCCGTACCCATTTAATTCCCATAAATTCTAATGAATTAATTTGAAGTCATTCAGAAACAGTTCCAAGTAAATGTCTAGCAAATGGGAATTGAACAAAACATCTTTGTATTGCTAAATAGTACAGAAGCATTCTTAAAAAGAATAATTGGAGCGCTGTGCACCCACCATGGTCTGTGGTATTTAGAATCCTATAAATGCAGCTTCATTTCTTTTTTTTTCTTTTTTTTTTTTTTTTTTTTTTTTTTTTGGCTTTTTCGAGACAGGGTTTCTCTTTGTAGCCCTGGCTGTCCTAGAACTCACTCTGTAGACCAGGCTGGCCTTGAGCTCAGAAATCCACCTGCCTCTGCCTCCTGGGATTAAAGGCGTGTGCCACCACCACCTGGCTGCAGCTTCATTTCTTAACCACTTATAATGAGGAGGATGCATGTGCATGCATTGCAGACATGTTGTACAAAACGCATCAGGAAAAATGAGTGTGCAAAGTGTAGCATGTGCCACAGGCAGCTCACATACAGGGAAAACAATCCTTCAATTTGGCTTGGATCTAACCAGAGTCAAAAATTGATGCAGACAACAAAGGATGAGCAAGTGAAAAATTTTAGCAGAAAATATTTACTAATAACAATTTCCTATAATGACTAAGGCTAGCTGACACATCTGTTTTCACTGTGTAACATGGGATATCACTGTGTAATATATGTGTGTGTAGATCACATACATGGTAAACTAGATACCTTTTAACATGACATCTTTGCTGCTTTTACGTGCATGTGGATTGCAGTAATACATTTTGCGTGAAATAAACATTTTAATGGAGCCCATACTGATACAAACCTTGAATATATTTTAAGTTAAAATTATGTGATGACATTGGCTCCAGAGTCTTTCATTCATGCAACACAGATTGGACCCTGGGGAAAGGAGGTGAGTTTGGGATCCTGGTCTCATGTTTCATGTGCTTGCTAAGTGACTTTCAGTAAATTAGTTATGCCTCCACATCGGTTTGTTCCTATGTCAAAGGGATTAAGAAAAATTATTTGTGTATGTGCAGATGCCCAGGTGAGCATGGAGGCCTGTACTCCTTGAGACAGGGTCTGTCACTCAACATGGCACTAAGATGGCGGTCAGCAAATTTTGCAGTTCTCTTGTCTGCAGCCCCCACAGCACCATAGACACAGATAGGTGTGCTGCCACACCTAGCCTTTTACATTGGTCCTCAGGATTTGAACTCAACCTTTCTTGATTGCACAGCAAGTGCTCTTCCCCATTGAGCCTTTTCCCCAGACAAGAAAACTATTTTAATTCTTAAAGTGTCATGCAAGTATCTTTTTGTTATTATTTATAGTGGATTTCCATTGAAGGTGTGCCTACTTAAAAGGCACACAAGAGAAGAAAAGAAGAATGAAGTCCAGTTAAGCCTTTCACAAACTGAAAGGCATCTCAACTTTTATGGACAAATACTGTCTAATAAAATGAAATTATATTATAATGGCATTTGGCGATTTTGAGTATTCTAAATGCTTTTTGTAGATCTGCCAATATCTGAGTGAAAGGCATCCCTGGTCATGTGCTCTACTCAGCATATTCTACCCACCCAAACCTTCCACTAGTAATTTTTTTCCCTGAAGTGATTTGTCATGACTCTGACACCATTCACATGAAAGGTGACATTTTAACAAATAGGATAGCCGTGTCTATGAGATTTATCTTCCCCGTCCTCAACACCGTCACCCCCTTAACCATGTTCTCCTGAACATGAAAAATGCAGCCTCTTATTGTGCTGTGTGGCAGCTGAAAAGTTCATGGCACAAAGCTCTTCCTCGGGTTTATAAACTATTAGTTGTCTTTTCAAATAAAAGTTTTAATTACAGTTTGCCATCCAGAGCCACTTTCTGGGTTTAGTCTAATTTAAGCAAGGGTTTTTCTTCCTTGTGGCCTTCCATTCCTGTTGTTGAAACCTTAAGTCATAAATAACATTTTAAGTGACATCACTTCTTCCTATGATGTCATCAAACAGTGACTCAACCAGTCAGAGCTGTGAAGTGTGGAAGGTGCTTATTAAAATGTAGATAATGGCAGTTGGAATTATTTTCCTCTTGGCTTTTATCCCCAGTTAGTCACTAACATTGATCACGCTGGCCCATAATAGAATGCCAAAATGAATCTCACAAAAAACATGTAAATTGATATTTTAAATACTTCCAAAGATAACCATAAACCAATATATTAATCTAATGTACCATTCTAAATGATACATTTAAATGAAACTCAAATTTTTGGTAAACATTCAATGGAAATAGAAAATTGTCTTAAAATCTGTTGGCAGTAATTGTTCCTCGTATTTTTTGACATTTACTTTTAATTAATTAAAATGCATCAACTGATATCTACCCTCTCAGTGGTAGCGGAAGAAAAATACAGTCCATGTGTGATGCCCTGGGTTCAGTCCCCAGAACCTTGCCCCACATTAAAGGTTGTTCCAACTTTCCTTTGGGGTAAGGCTATCCTTAGCATTATAGAACATACAGGAGGACAATGTTCACAATTACTTTACGTTGAGGATTTTTTTTTTTTTTGAGATAGGCCTCACAATGTAGTCTACCCAAGCCAACTTGAAATCAATTGTGTAGCCCAGAGAGGCCTTGAAGTCTTCATTCTCCTGCCTCAGCCTTCAATGCTCTGGAAATATAGACATGAGCCACCAGGCCTGACTTCAGTATTAACTTATTAGATTATTGTCACTGGATGATAATAACATATATTTGCTTAAAATATCATCATAGATGTCAAAATTTGTGTTAGTCTATTAAATGAATATTTCTAGTTGAGTTTAGTAATTTAAAGTAGCTATTGGAAACTTTTATAAAATAAATATTCCACATATTCTATTTGTACAAAGTATCCATTGATTTTAAACTGTTCAAGGGGTTGGGGATAAATAAATTACTGTTTTGGTAATTCGTTTTTATAGTGGGCATTCATCAAAACTCAGTTTTTAATCAATTGTAGATACAAATGTCTATTTTTGCGTTGGCTTGCTAACTTTATTTGATCAAGAGTTCGAGGCCAGCCTGGTCTACAGAGTGAGTTCCAGGAAAGACAGGGCTATACAGAAAAACCCTGTCTCGAAAAAACAAAACCAAACCAAACAAAAAAAGAGAGTATATGTTTTCATGGAAAATGCAGCCCATACTTCCTTATGTACTGGCTTGGTGAGCAAGACCGAGTCCTTTTCACAGTTCGTAATCTCTAGGCTCAGGAATCCATAGATCTGAATGCCTGGTGCAGAGAAGGCACTGGACTAGGTGCTTCCCATGCGTTGCAGGATCCAAACTTTAGTTTCTTTTTTTGTGTAATGACATTTTCATGTGGCATAATTATATCTTCAGTGTATTGTGTGCTTCAAAATCTGCTCCTCCCATGTTCTTGGAATGACTTAATTCAACTAGTTAGCTGCCCTGAGTTTATTCTTCATCCCACTCACTGTACTGATGGGCCCCGTGGTTTACTCCTGTAAACCATGTGTGCTGCTGTCTTATTCTGACCAGTGGCATTACTGTTCCCTCTGAATACTTGCTTGCTTCTCTCTATCTCTGGAGTCTGGCCATGCTACCACTTACCCACCTCCTGAAGATCTCCAAACACAGCTTTTCCTATCCACTCCTCTCTTGTTGCCTTCTTTTGTCCCCTGAACTACTGTGAGTTTCCCAAAAGGACTCGATTCCTTAGCCTGCCTCCATAATCTGTTCTCCACAATCAACTAGACACATCTTCCGAAATCCAAACCTGACTATATTCCTGTCCTTTGACTTAAAATCCTTTAGTGAGGACCATCTGCTTAGAAAAAGACCCCAAACATCTTGGTCCCTGGTGCTGACCTCATGCTCTATATGATCTCCCATAATTCCCCATAACTGTTTTAAGTGTCCTGAGCCTCCAGGCTCTCATACAAACGTGGCACTCTAGGGTGCTGTCTGATTCCACTCCTGGTGTCTACTTGGAAGAATATTCCATCAGTATGCAATTCATCAAAGCTTTCCCAAAACCAGTCAAGATGCCTTTTGTTTTCTTGCTAGCCTCATTCTTAGAAGTACTGTTATCACGATTCTTTGTAAATTCTGTAAAACAATTATTTGTTTAGGTGTTTTTTTCCCTTTATAGATACTAAATTTTTCAAAGGACCAGGCTGTGTGCTATTTGTCTTTGAAAGTCATTAATTTCTTACTAATTGGATAGATGAATGGATGTTTTACTGGGCATATGGGTAGATGGATAGATAGATGGATAGATAGATGATTGGATGGATGGATGGATGGATGGATGGATGTACTTTGCATCTAATAAAATATTGCCTTACATTAAAGAGCAATAAGCTCTGTTCTTAACTCTTAACAGATGTTCCTCTGTATTATGCACCTCTTATGCAACACCTGAACCAAGTTTTATGTAAATGAGATACTTCAAGACTCAGCTCAAGTGAATCCCTTCCTTCACTGTTTTCATAATACCTTGTATTTTTCTGCATTATAAAAATTCTGAAACACTTCATCATAATTATTACTTTAAAACATCTGTCTTTTCCATAGATTTTAAGTTACTCTGGATCACTTATCTTAAAATTTTAAGACTGTTAGAATAGAAAAGAATATAGAATTATTCGTGGATATAAATTATGGGATGAGGAGGACTGGTTGAGGTTAGCAAATGACCCTTTGTGATAACTAATGGCTGGAAGATTTGAGATCTCACCTGACAGACTTCAAGTAGAGTCCATTTTTCCAGGGAACCATATTGACATTTGTCATTAACCCTTCTTCAGATGAAAGAAAATCATTTGTGCAAACAAAACTGCAGTAACACAACTCCAGTCACTGGAAATCATCCAACTAACTGAACATCAGTTTTACACAGGAAAATGACATTCAAGGAGCAGTAGGTGGGTGAGCCTGTTTCTCCACAGAGTAAGAGTCAATGGCATGGAGCAGGGCTTCTCTGGTGCTGCAGATATTCTCAGCATTCATGAGGCTGTTAGACCAGGACTCCTGAACACAGAGCAGTCTGAGTTTCTTCACAACACCACTGGTACTGCTTATCTTTTTGAAGATTTGTCTTTTCAGTCTGTATAATGGAGATGTGTTTATTACATACATTTTTATCAAATGCCTATGTTATAGTTTGGATATGCATGTTCCTTCTAAAGGCTCATGTGTTTGATCACCATGTGTTGAAATCATTGGAAAGTGATAGAGTCCAGGAGCGTAACTTCACCCATAGTCTATTGATGACTTTACTGCTGGATAGACTGACAGAAGATGGTAACTGATTGGAAGAAATACGTTCCTGGGACATTTCCTAATGAATATATCCTGTCTCTAGACCCTTTATTTTTCTCTCTGTGTTTCATTCTATGATGACAGACAGCAACAGTGTGAAATGAATCAAATTATAAAGAATTCGGGTCCACCAGATG
This sequence comes from Mus musculus, assembly GCF_000001635.26. Lineage (NCBI taxonomy): Eukaryota > Metazoa > Chordata > Mammalia > Rodentia > Muridae > Mus > Mus musculus. The sequence continues at coordinate 12,990,879 of NC_000068.7, forward strand.
TAGTGGCACACACTTTTAATCCTAGCACTTGGGAAACAGAGGCAGGCTGATCTCTGTGAGCTCAAGGCCAGCCTGGCATACTTGGTGAGTTCCAAGACAGCCAGATCTACATAGTGAAATACTGTCAAAGGGAAAAAAAAGAGGAGGAGGAGGAGGAGGAGGAGGAGGAGGAGGAGGAGGAGGAGGAGGAGGAGGAGGAGGAGGAGGAGGAAGTGGAGGAGGAGGAGGAGGAGGAGGAGGAGGAGGAAGAGGAGGAGGATCTTAGTTATGAAGATAGTGAGTCCACAGTCAGGAGGATATATTTCCTTGAAACTCCTCTTCTGTGAATACTGAATGCCATGGTGGAAGCACTTAGCAAGACAAAGATCTTCAACTCATGGCCATGCTAAGAGTGGAAGAAGAAGGGATTGACATCCCAGTATATTCCTTGCAAAGGCATCACCACAATGCCTAGAAGACACCCAGAGACTAGAAGGCCTCCTGCCGGGTTCTACTTCTCTAGACTTCTACTGGAGGTCAAGCTCTAACACATGAGCTTTTGGGGAGCATGCCCTTGAATCAAACCATAGCAGAGTTAACATTGATCGAGGTAGAGAAAGATGTGGGGGCAGCTAATATGGGTGGTACATCTATCACAAACAGCCATCTTGTCTAGCCTGATGAAAGTAGATGCATTTCAAAGGAATGTAGAGCGATGTGAGACTCATGAAAAGAAAGAAAGCAATAGTCGTGTCTAAGGTTCCTTCTCCTCCCTTGAGTGTGTCTAAGATAACTGGAAAGGATTAATTTTACTATTATTCTTACCATATTAATTATGCTCCTAACTGGGAATTAGAGTGCTCTATAAGCTCACGTTTTCTTCTCTTTCCAGAGCTTTCCCATTCTTACCTATGTTCTCCCCTTTGGTGTTTATATTTTCCTCACATAGTTTAAGGATGGTGTTAGGGAGAAATGAGATGTCATGCTTAAAACTGACAAATGCTATGTGTGCATGAATTCCATATAGTTCCTAGTTTTTCCATTAAGTAAATAAATAATGGCAATGGGACAAGATGCATACATAGTGATGTCTGAGAGAATGGCTTCCAACTTTGAACTGCATTTAGTACATTAGTACATTACATTGGCTTCACCTATCCTGTTCATCCGTGAATTCAAGAACTGATAGAATTGTGGAAAACATTAGATAAGATTATAAAATAGCACAGCTGTTGGGGAATACACATCTGGATATTCCTGAACATGTATGCTCATGCATGTGAGGCCAGAAATCAATCTTAGATGTAATTCCTCAAGGGTTGATCACCTTGCTTTTTGAAGCAAATCTTTCTCTGGAACTTGGCGCTTGCCATTAGACTAGGCTTGATAGATGGCAAGCTCCAGACATCTGTCTACATCTACCTCTTCAGCCCTGGATTACCAGCATCTGCCATGATGCATGACTTTTGATGTGATGCTGGGGATCAGATCCATATCCTCATGCTTGCTCAGCAAACAAGGCACCAACTTGAGCTACCTTCCCAGACTGTAGGTTTTTACTTTCAACTGGTACTAAGACTAAAGATTTTCCTGTGGTTCCAACCTACTGCATTTTTTTATTGTTGGTGTTTAAGTATATGCCTTAATACATCACTTAAAATGTACAAAACTTCATTCCAGAGCATTGGGCCAAAAGAAAAGGGGGAAAGGGGGAATATTAGGAATGGAAACAAGAGTCTAATCTGACCTGTCCATGCCTCCATTCCCCTCTGGCTTCCCCATTCAGTAGCTTGCCCATGTTGTATAATTAATTCTGATTTGATTCAAAAGACAAAACACTAAACTTAATTGTTTCTCCCTCCAGTTATTTTAGTTGTGAGTATTTTGTTTTTAAGCATGGTTCTTTGGGGAAAACAGAATATGTTTACTACAGAAAAACATATATTCCTTTAGCTTAGTAATTTTGGAAGCATGAGTTTGTCTCCATGGTAAGAAGGTGGGAAAGGGGGTTGTATTAATAAAACTTAGCACAGTGGCAATTCACATTTCAAAGTATAAAGAAAAATTTCCCTAGCCATGTTCCCTCCTAAATCAATACTGTGAAACTGTGATAAACTGGTGAAAAGAAGAAAAAGGAGCCAGCCATGATAGCTGTCCGGTCTACTCCCTGGAAACCCCGAGGGAAGCAGGCAGGCACCTCTTGTACATGTGGTTCATGGAAACTTCACTGATCGTCCCATTGCTTGGGAGAAAGGCTCTGTAAATACTTCTGATTGCTTAGCAGTAGATTCATAGACGTGTAATCATGCACTAATCCTTGGATCCGGGAGTTGCCAGAGTGTGTAAGAACCTACAAAACAAGGATAATCGGGCATATTTATTTTCTCTCTGGGCCAAGTTTGAGCCCCCAAGCAAACACTTCTGTTCTCTGGGATTTTTCTCTAGGCGTTCACACCATGTTGAATGGAGTTTCTTTCTCTGAGTTATTTCCCACACTGCACTCTGTCAGGATGTATTCATCCTTTCCTGTTTTTTCCACATGTGATTGAATGTCTACAAAGTTATTTGGGGATACTATAATGGATCCCTTCTTAGCTGTTATAATCTACATTTCTTGAGATATGTTACTCTGCTCTCTGATGCTTTGTCTGTATTCTCTGCTTCTATATTCTCCTTGCCCTTCACTTACATGGCTGTGTCATAGAATAGAGAGACGTTTAATATACTGATTAATTTGATAAAATATTGACAAGTAATAAATTTTATTTCAAAATTAATCATCAGAGAACATACGCATATATGTGAGTGGTGTATGTATGTGGTCATTTGAGTGTGTGTACATATTGGGCAAATGCATGTATGGACACGGGCATGTGGAGACCAGAGGTTGATGTTAAGGAGTTTCCTCAATTGCTTTCCATCTTATTTTGTGAGACGTGGTTTTTCACCAGAACTGGACTTCATCAATTCAGGGAGGCAGACTGGCCACTGAGACATAGGGCTCTATCTTTGCTTCTCCCCTCCCTGCCCCCAGGTCTGGGGTTACAGATCGTCTGTATCAGGACTTCTTTGTTGCTGGCCATCTGAGACCTCATCCTTCTGTTTCAAGTACTTCACAGACTGGTTCCTCTCCCCAACCCCCTAAACATATTAATCTCATGAATATTGCCCCTTTGAAATATGTTGGAATGATACCCACATACACTTTGAAATTAATTTCAGAACCATTTTTCAAGAAAATCACCCTGCTGCCACCTTGCAACAAGAGCTTCCTGATTCAGCCAGATTGGCATTACTGGTCTAACTGGTCTGGCGAGACCTGATATCAAATATCTTTGATAGCTTCAGGATAGATACAGGCTAGTAAAGATTTTTAGAAGATGGAACATATCCAAAAAAAATTCTGTTGGAGTGTTATAAAATTCTGCTTGGATAATATCTGAAAAATTAGTGTAAGCATAGAATTCCTAAGGACTTTAGAATGGTAAAATTATTTTGGCTAGATAGGTTTCCATATTTCTGGTAATGAATTGACCTTGTTCAGTTGAACTTGAACATAATAAAAGTCACCTCATAGGGGTTTTTAAAATGATATTTATTTATTTATTTAGTGTCTGTGTGAGCATGCTCATCCCGTGGAGAACATTCAGAGTTCAGAGGGGGCACCTTGTGCAAATCCGTTCCTTTCTTATACCACGTGCATTCTGGGGATTAACCTGAGGTCAACAAACTTGGCAGCAATTGCTTATGATACCCACTGAGTCATCTCTCCAGTTCCTAAAGTTATATATATATATATATACTTATTGTATATAGTTTATTACACATTCACAGCATATATACACATAGAAAATATGCTTTTAATAACATCAATGTCTCTTATTGTCTCTAGGACTATATTTGATAAGAAAGAGCTGCTGGAGTTTGCTCAACTTGGCTGCTACTTGGAATACGATCTCTTTGGTACGGAACTCCTTAATTACCAGTTGAGCCCAGATATTGATATGCCTGATGATAACAAAAGAATTAGAAGGTAAATATTCCGAGTCTTTCACCACATTCCCTTTTGCCAGCCCTTTTGGCATGTCATAGCTGGGTGAGTATTAGCAAAGATTTGGAACATAGTAAGCAGGCTGAAGCAGCATTGGTAGAGAAAATTATGTCTGAGCTGGTCCATGGAGAAAATCTCTATATATTATTTCAAGAACAAAATGAGTCATAGTAAGTAGGCTCGAGCTAAGAAGAGCCTTAGATGTTCCGTGCAGATGGACAGCTGAAAAGAAACAGATAATACCCCGTGTTTGCCATGAGAAGAGCAGAATAAAAGCCATTTCCCCTTTTACCTGTAATGAAATCCACTCTTCCTTCCTCAGGCTGATCACACTAAAGCCAAGGTTTCCTACAACTGATATTTAAAATGCTTTATTAAAAGTATCCATTAAAGTGGTGATTATAGCTAAATGATGAAATGTCATATATGAACACCATACAGCGTAACCTCCCAACATTGTTTAATGAGTAATGAGGAAAACCACGGCTGCAATCATTTTCCGATGGAGTCAAAGATAGCTAGCTACATTGTTTGGTCTTGGTAACAGGATGGCGTGAAGACTGAAGATTAAATAAACCAAGATGGGAAATCTGAAAGGAGAAATACATCTGAGATTGGCAAAGAAGACTTTAGTTTAGGAGTATCTAAGTACTGTTATTCCTAAAATAATAACTAACATTGGAGCATGAAGTTCAGAGCATCATCTGGGCTGAGACATAGAGTTGACTTAATCAGTTTCTAGGAGATTGTTAAATCTTGAGAATAGATAAGATCATTGAGAGAAGAAAGAAAAGAGAGACACAGGGACACAATATTGAATAGACAGCCAATAGCAGTGTCTTGTGGACAGGTAGAAAGATTTTCAAGCTGATACTGTCAGGGGAAATGTGATGAATCTCAGTGAGAAAATAGGCTTAAAGTCAAAGACTTGAACACCTACCATATGCAGCAGATCTCAGGAAGGACCACGGCTGAAGGTTCAACACTGGATTTCAGATTAAGAGACTCATAATCAGTAAGTGTGGTCTAGTCGAAGGCTTGAGGGAAGAATAGGAGCTGAGAAAGGGGTGGAGCATGTGAAAGCTACACAGTAAGGCAGTGGAGAGAAGAGAGGTGAGGCCGATGCTGGAAGACAACAGGTAACCCAGGGAGGCTGATTCCAAAGTTGGACAGTTTCTGAAGCTGAGATGGGAAGTTGGGAGGGACAGAGACAGAGAGAATGGGCCCAAGAAAGAAAGCTAATCCACAGAGATTGATATAGAATTTCTATAAAATAGACTATGCAGTTTTTATAGGAATGTCTGGTACTGAATATGGAAAGATTAAATGAATATTTACTCAAATATACTGAAAAGATAAGCAGTATCGACCCAGACTCCTAAGGAGACAAATAGGTGGAAGCCGGGGATGCTTAGAAAGGTAGCTGAGGGAAAGCAGAAGGCAAGCAATGTTGTTGGTATGGATAAAGACCTTAGCAAGAAGATCAAGAACTGGGGCCACATACCTTTGTGTTTTCCAATCTTCCTGCAAGGCATACATGATTGTTTCCCTAGGAAGGAGGACCAGATGAGAGGCAGGATCTTGCCGAGGTCAGGACGAACAGGAACAGTTGTGGGTTTGATGCGAGTTTCTTAGACCTATGTGAGGCTGGAAATCATGGCTGCATGGCTGTATGATTTACTGACCATTTAGCCAAAAGATATTTTTAATATTGATGATAGTGTTCACGAAGCATTGTGGGTAGATGCACTAAATGAGAACTCATAAAGAAATCTAGGATTGGGGCTTTTATCTGAAAGGTGTAGTTGATAGCCAGGGGAACAAAGGAAGGGTTGGAATGAAGTTTGGAAAGTCAAAGCTGGAGGTAAGGCATATGAAGAAATATGTACATACTTAGGAATGACGTAATGAAAAAGTTGTGCTAGAAACTTTAAGAAGTGAATGAGTATATGTGTTAGAGCTATTAGAAAACAGAAACATGGGGAACGGGAGGCTAAGATGTCAGGAACAGAGATCCTGTGATAACAAGGACAGAAGTGTAGGATCTGAGAAGGAAACTATTGGGATGGGAGTAAGAAACACTAGACTTGAGAACGGACGCCCATGCAGAGAGAGAGGTAGCACGAATCGGACATGTACACAGCAGCATTGAGGGAAATACCCGAAACCCGTGCCTCTAGCAAAGAAGCTGAAGGCTGTTCCCTGAGGATGGTGACCTTTGATATCTTTGTGCATTCCTAGACTAGGACGTATTGACATGTGTCTACAGTGATCTCAGTAATAGTAAAATCTGATTCCATTTCAGTGCCACTAGGTTGAGAGGGCCGGTTGCTACATTTTACATTAGTTGTGTAAAGTGACACTTATTCCACAGAAGCAAACTGCATCCTCAATCTGGCCAATGAAGCTGTCTTACTTGTTTTTGATACTTGCATAAGTTCTTTGGCAAACAAATTCTTTTGCCTCTTTTTGTTTCCTTTTATGTATGTCTGTGTAGAATGCATGCCTACAAGGCACGTATGCACATGTCAAGGTCAAAGGCCAATGGTGAGTGTCTTTCTTGCTAGCTCTGCACCTTATATACTGAACAGGTCTGTTGCTGATCCCAAAGCCTGCGGATTCAGCTACTCTAATTCGCCGACCCCACTTTCCAAGGTTGGCACTACATGTGGACCACTTTATGTGCCCACCTTTTCTATGTGGGTGTTGAAGATCTGAACATTTGCTCTTCGTGCATATGTAACAAGTGCTTTGCCTGCTGTGCCATCTCCTCAGACTCTGTGGCTTCTTATAGTTGATTTCATATCGTAATTTTAATTTCCACGGTCAGGAACACCGTTAGGACAGACAAACAGGTTTCTCTAAGGTCCTACCAATTTGTGCCACACCCATAGGTGAATCTTTTTTTGTCCACAGACTTGGATTTTAAAATACTGCGCTGTAGTAAGTCATCATCCTTCATTATCTCAAAACAAAACAAGCAAACGTGGTGCTAGAGCAATGGCAATGCAGGGTTCTGTTGGAAAGTGTTGGGTTTGGTTCCCAGCAAAATACACACACACACACACACACACACACACACACACACCAATTGTTTTTTCAAATAGATCTTCTATAAGTCTTTCATGATGAGTGTCCTCAGTATAATTTTAATTCAGTTTGGAGATGAGAGTTTCCACTCTGGAGCTCCCTTTAATTCCTGAAGCTGAGTGGGGGTGGGCCTTCTGCATCACTGTGCCTTCTGTGAGGCGACCAGGCCTTCTGGAACAGGAAAGGGGGCTGGTAAAGGGGGACATGGTGGTGGGAAAATGCCTGATGGCTTCCCAATTAATCCTTCTTAACTCCTTTGGGCTATTAATTTAAAAACAATAATTAGTTTTGGTTATTTCTCATTGAGCCAAATGTAAGCACTTTAAGTATTAAATATTGAATAATATGTATGTGTATGCATAAAAAAATATATGTATAGGCTGTAAGTATGCTTGTGTATTTCTTGCTTAGTTGTTCTTAAATCAATACCATGCATTTGTTCACTGTACCTAGCTAATGGTAACAACTGAATGGCTTTTGGGGTTGTGTGTGTGTGCCCAAGCCCCCCTCTCCCTGTGAGTTGAGCACTTGCTTTTCATTGTTCATCCATAGTCTTCTCACAGCTATGGGAGTCTGCAGTCTCCAAAATGCAGGAACATAGATACACGCTTCTGCCTACCTCTGGTTCTCAGCACCAGAAATTCTGTGTCTAACACCTGTTTTCAATCTTACGCTCCATTTCTCAAATCTTATTATATCTCTGCCTTTTTCACACTTTGGAGTCTCTCTCTAATATTTGTTTGCAAAACACGAACTCATTTGTAATGCTATAATTGCTATGATTTTTTTTGTCTTCTCGTCTGTAGTGGTTCCTCCCTTCTAGCAGCTTCTTTGTAACTCCCATTCTTCTGCATGATGCCATCCCCTGAGAACCCTTGGCATAGGCATGTCCAGGCACATTCCAATGGTCAGCATATGATTCTGTTTCTAAGTCATTTCTCTTCTCCTTTTCTGGGGTAGTGTTACAGTTTTGTAGGGTTCTTATTTTTAATTGCAACAATTTTATCCATCATACTCTCTCCTACAACTTCCCAACTTAAGACTATTGTGTGTCAAGGTGGAACAAAGGTATGTCACAGGAATTTGTCTGACCATATGTTATCACAGAAATGATGTATCAAAGTCCTCAGAGAAGCAACTACTCTACCACTGAGCTATGTCCTGAGCTTGAAGAGGAAATACCCCAGCTTTTCCTTTGTTATTTTGAAAACAATAACAACAACAAAAGAAGTCTGAAATAGCCCAGGGTGGTCCCCAAGTGGCTGGAGGCCAATGGTGAGCCTGGAGTCCCCCTTTGCTCCAGCTCCTCCAGTGTCAACCTCCGGAGTGGGATTGTGTGCCTCCACCACTTTTTCTTAGGCAGTGCTGGAGCTTGAGCCCAGTGCCTGTGGTACATTAAACCTGAGTGCTACCTTGTTTGCTGAGCTACATCTGCACTACAGTTCTCAGACAATAAGAGAAGATGTAAAACATTGAGAATGCTCAGGAAAATCAATCAGACAGCAAGAGCACCCCGAAAGCTGCCCTTCCTGAACATTCCATTCTGTTCATGTTATTCCGAGGTTCGGAATGGCACAGGTTTCCTATGAGGCTTTTCCCTTTGTATGGAAAATGATCATTAAACTCCCTTAGCTAACACCTGAAATATAGTTTGTTAGAAAGTAACTACAGACCAGGACTCCAGGACCAGTTTTAAGAAGCCAAATAATGGCATAAATGGTGTAAATAGGTGCCATACAGCTGTAAAACAGACATGGTATCCATGTGTGCCTGTGAACTCTGTTTCTTTACTGAGCACCCAAATTAGATCTTCTTTCTGGCACTTACATTCCTTTGACCTTTAAATCGGCCTAGTATTCAATTGTAACTTATTTTAAAGGTTCTCAGAGGGCAGATTTTCGTGCCTTGGATTTTTGTGTGTAGTGTCCCGTGAGTATCACAGTAGTTATTAAACAGGACTTGTGCCTGAGAATACCAAGAAATGCTCTATCTGTCTATTAAAACAGAAGACCTTTCAAATAGTCAGCTCCCAGAGACGAGCTTGATCCATCCACCTACATGCATGTGATACTCTTGATGCTCACGAGATTTTGTATATAAGCATCCCAAGGAAAAACCATCATTTGCAAGTTGTACCTCTGACATCAAAGGCCCACAGTGGTCAGGGACAGACACTGTCCAGAGTGCAGACATATACAGATGGTGGCTGTCAGGAGGTGACTCATGCTGCAGATTACAGCTCTTAACTAGGCAAAGAGGATTACATTTTTTTTTCAGCTAGGGAGCTGTCTTTTAGTTAACTGACTATAGATTTAAAGGAACAGCTTGCTATTTTAGCAGCCTTTTGACAAGGAAGACAAAGATCTTTTGGTCAGTTTCATCTAATGTTAAGGGACTACTACTAAGTCAAAATTCCTGCAGACTTCAGAGGAGCATATGGCTCGAATACAGAGAACTTTGCCAGACCATTTCCATTGACTGTATTTAGCACATACTCTGCACTTGGAAATCAGCTGACTTTACTCATCTGAAGATTCCTTTTGTTTCTATATTTTAATCACAAGTGCCCAGTGACTTGGGTTGGGGGGAGGGAGAATCAACATTGAGCCTACGATGAGCATTTTAGAGAGAGGAGACACTGTCAGAGATATGACTCGGTAGAAAGTTCTGTGTGCACAGAATGAGGATCTCATTCATATCAGGTTGAAGTAATGCCTCCTTGGTATTCACTTAGAATCCCCTGGTACTTATGCCACGGCGAAAGGCAGAACCTTTACAAGCACAGCATGTACAGGAGTGAAAGGTAACATCTCACATGTGAAACTATTGTTATGTAATGAGTTAATGTTTTTACACAGGGTCCATTTTCTAGTGGATGAGGGCTATGAAGATCGGATTCTCATGGCACATGACATACACACAAAGCATCGGTTGATGAAGTACGGAGGTCACGGCTACTCACACATCCTTACCAACATTGTTCCTAAGATGCTCCTTAGAGGTCTGACTGAGAGGGTGCTTGACAAGATACTCATAGAAAACCCTAAACAATGGCTGACTTTTAAATAGGATGGCTGTTCACGAACCCAGACCTGGAGGATACAATGAGCAGAGAATAGTTGGTGATTTCAAATCTACTGGAGACATTAATCCAGTCTACATAGAACTGGTGAATGGTCACTTCTCTCCTATGAGAAGCTGGATAACTACCACAGGGACATCTCTGGTGGGGGCCACAGGGCTCAAGTGAGTCCCATTGTCTTTCCTTAATAAAATAAATATTGATAAAAGAGCATGTTTCCAAACAGTAGTTTAAAACTATATCCCCTAAGAATCATTTTGGATGTCTTCCCCAACCCTGACTCTGTGATCTGCACTACTTGAGAAAAATGAAAGTGTTTCTAGCTAAGTTGCCCCTTCTGGAGCAACCTAATGTTTCTTGTAATATTGATGATCCTACTAATTATCCTGCTGTTCTTTAATTAATGCTTAATGAATAATATGGCATTTTAAAATCACTTTTGCAACAAGGGAAGTTAAATTTTGAGACATTTTTTCCCAAAGGAGACTGCAATAAAATTACCAATTCACAACAATAAAGAAATTTCGAAGGTTACCTATGTGTTTTCCACTTATTTATGTAAACAAAATATATCATTTTTTTTCTGACTTTGGCTTTCTGGTCTCCATTTTTACTGTTAACTATGTTGTGTTTTTGAAAATCTATCAAAGAACATATAACAATAGTGAATTATAAAAAATGCAATTATAAAAGTAAAAATATATTACATAATATAGTTTAATGAATCATTACAGTTATTATAACAAAGGCCACAATTTAATTAATTCATGTTATAATGCAAAGAAAAAGAGAAATGCTTGCCTTATATATAGTCCTTTTATTTCATGTACCTTTTATTTCTTTTTTTCTCCGGCCTAAACAGAGAAAATAATGCTTACTTATCTAAAGAAAAGGTCAGGTCTATTGGAAATGACAGTCTGTTTGTAAACACTACTCTTTAGAAGAGATCCAGCCATGAAGTTCTTTTCTAATAAAGCCTTTTCAAAATGTTAGTTAAAATGCTTAATTGATGAACACTGTTGTTTATAAGTTAATCCTTTGAATCCTCGTTATGTGATTTGGTACCCAAGACAAATCTTTAATCCCTTGCTTGCAATCCATAAGTATATGCTGTTAAATAGAAGTTAAAAGTGTAGCAATTCATTGGTGAATTACCTTACATATTAGAAGGGCCAAATCGAATTAGTCACTATTCTTGATGAATGATCTAAGTGTTTTTATCATATAAATCACGACAGTTACTCAGACCAAGGCATTTAAATACAGCAAACACCACCTTTAGATGGGAACACCATGCATAACTCTTGGAAAAGTCAAGGTTTGCTAAACTAAAGCTATTTCTGTTGATCATAGCTGATCAAGCTCTCTGTATATTAGAACAGAAAGTACCAAAGTTGAGTGAGCCAAAAGAACAGCCCAGTTCCTTTAAAGGTTAAAATGCAAATGTCCTTCCCCAGTAAACCAAGCAGAGTTTTAAATCTCTGGCTTTGAAATCTACTTGTCAAAGAATGTTTAAAGGCAACTGAAAGGGGAACAGATTTTCCACTGTAAGAGGGGGAATTGTGTGTGAGTAGGACATGTTCGTATGCATTTTGATCTTCCCCTTACACCAAAGAGATGGCTCTTGGCAGTGTGTTGTAACTAGCGAGAATGGGTTCGCACTACACTATCAGCTTCAATCCAACAGAAAGAAAAAAATAATTGGCTGCTCAAATGTGTATGTTTCATTACCATTGTAAGAGAGAGCTACTTGCTTCCTAAAGTCCTGTAATAGTCGTCTGCCAAAGAATGCAGATGAAGTATGGATTGCATGTGGAACACAGTTACCATGGGATCAACTAGGTCTCATGTGTGACATAGGGCACTGGAATCTACTGTGATTTGACTTTCTGAATAACTCTTAAAGAGAAGTCACCTTTATTATTTTGCTACTCTATGTATTGGTATCATCTAAAATATATTTTGATCTAAAATAAGTCGAATAATTTGTGCATGGTTCTGTGTGTATACATATATACTTTTTAAATTCATTTTTGAGCTGTACAGCCACTGTGCTTAGTGGACTGAAGCCATATATATATATAATATTTTCATCTAACATATATGTATATAAATAAGTGTGTGGCAGATATTTATATAAAATATATACACTTTGTTGTCATGTCGGTTCTATGTGAAACTGTTAATTTTGAAATAACCTCAGGCTACAGATTTGTGGTAACTGTTTGAAGGCCTTACTTAGTGTCCCCTTGGTGACGCATGCAGTAGCTCAAGTTAAACTTTTGTGCCTTAGGTTATGAACGATCTTTTGTTCCAAAGAAGGCAAAAGCCTCCATCTGACTTCATACCAAAGAATAAATTTCTCTGACTGTTCAAGAGAGTCTAAATGTATTCTATTGGAGAAATGGACACACAGGTTTTTTTTTCTAAATACCGTACATAATTATACATTTTCACACTTAGAGGGGAATCCTATGATACAATTTCAATCTCTATTTAAAAAAAAAAAGATAGAGACCATCACCAGAAAAGAGAGAGAAAAGAAAATTCACATGAAAAGAAAAAAAATGTGAAAATGATCACAGGCTTGGGAATTCCACAAATCCAGAAAATTCCAGGTTAAGGCTTCAAGTTGAATCATTCCCAGGTCTAGCTCTAAAGATAACCAGAGTACAAGGCAAACAGTATCTTTGGGGACAAGCAGCATTACTTCAATTAGACCTTCTCCTGCAGGGAAAAATGACTCCTCCCTATACTACAAATAGACTCCAAGTAGCTTAATAATAAGCAGGTAAACTCACAAGAACCAAAGCTGACACGTGAATAAAGCAGCAAGATCACAGGACACCAAAGTATCATAGATATTGAAGAAATAACTCAGTGTCTTAGATTTTTCTATAAAAATTTGTGGTCTATATAGGACTTCATTCACATGGACACTAACAATAAGGAGTATTTGCTTTGGCGGTAGTGGATCACACATCTGCTTATCTTGCGTTAAATACTTTTTTTTTACATAATGTGTCTGAGTGATACAGATGTGAGTCAGGTAGCATTTGATCTCCCCACATTTACACAACTGAGATGCCCAGCAATGGGCATCCCCTGGGATCCTTGATTCACTGACGTTAGCCATACGAATCCAGCGTTCAAACTCAGAACAGCAAGCTCAGTCTCTGCATTATCAGTCAGCATAAATAATAAATCCAGAGAATGTGCTGTATTTGTTGTTGTTTCCTCCGTGGGCTTTCCCACCATCTAATTTGATATAGACTTCATCTCCTGGTTCCAGGTGAAGGACCACACTGTTACTGGCATAGTCGTAATTCTGATCAGCATCTTGAGCAATTGCACTAGCACGCACCTATGTGAAACAGACAAGAGTTAGTTTGTAAATAGAGAATCCTTAAGTTGCCCCTTTTACATAATAGCAGACTTGCAGCCATAGCATACAATGTAGCACACTGATGTTGCTGTTGGTCCCATAGGTTTAGAAGGAATTTCCATAACAACTTCAACTATGTTACTGGAAAGAGAAAAGAGAAAAAAAATGTTGCTTTAATAAGGGACATTGCTGCCATCCTTTCTATCCTTGTAAATAAAGCATGCCAATCTAATTTTCTCTTCAATTGCTGCTTTTTCTGATTCCTCGAATCTCCACATCCAGTCACATTTTGAAATGGAAATAGCAGTATTGTTTTGCATTTTAATTTAAATCAAATAACAGCATCCCGACTAACTGTGTACTTCAATGGGTCATCCTAATTATTAGAAATCTCATATCTCGAGTGGTAAAAGACCTAGAGAAAATAAAGAAAGAAAGCTTTCGGTTTGGAAAGCTTTGGAAATCTGACACATGCAAAGCCCCTTTTATCCAGGCTACTTCAGACACAGCGTGACTCACTTAAGCATATTTGTTTGCATCTCCCATATTTTCAAACTTCTTTTTACTTCTTTTGTGTCTTTTTATCATATAATTATATAATGCCTTTAAATCAACGATTTAAGTTCACCAAATCCAAAAAGTTATAGAAGGGATTAAATGTGTGACCTAAGATTGCACAGTTTTCTAGGATTGCTGGAGGTTATTGTTGAATTGCTCTTCCTTTTTATGAGATTGTCAATGTATCTGGCTTTGAGGATGGGAGCAAACTATAATCTGCTTATGTTCTGCCTTTGTTTCATTAGAGGGTTGATCAACATTTGCAAACAGTCAAATTGCATATCATATCATATCATATCATATCATATCATATCATATGGACATTCTGCCACCACCCCTCCTCAAGCTATGCCTCAGCCTCATTTAGACATATTTTGATTCTGCCATGGGAAAATGTTTCAAAAGGCAGGCTTGTGTGTGGTTTATTTCAGTAACATGTCTTCTACTCTGTGGCTTATTTCAGTTCTACTGTAATGATATTTCCCTGAATAGCATAGCAAATGATTTAGTGGCTTTTGTAAACCTGCATGATGTAATAATATATGGCTTGGGGTATAATATGCTAGCTTTTATCACTTGGCAGAAAGAAAGAAATCGGACATAAGTCAAGAATTTCCATATATGTCTTTCAGAATGTAAATGGTGGGTTTTCAAATTAAATTTTCATGGGAAGATATGTTCTCACATTAATGCTGAAATGCCACAAAAGGAGAAGGCTCTTTGACACCCTATGCTTGGAATGTAATTTGAGTAGTATTTTAACATTTTTTTTTCCTTTCTGGGTATCATATAGCAAAAAAACGAGAAGGGCTTAAAGGATTTGGAATTGCTCATCACTATGCTAGCATTAATATAATGAAACCAATATGCTGCGTGATTACACTCAAAGCTTTGATTCAAATGTGTTTGCCACTGGTGAGGTGATCCATTTTAACCAATATGTAACAATGTCCTTGGACTTCATAATATGTTTTTAGGAATTAATCTTTAGTTTGTAGAAGCTGAAGGTTTTCATTTACTCATTTCATCTAGTTACTAATTCTTCGTGAAGGAAATCTACACAATGAGAATATCATCATTCTGGCTTGACTATTAGAACATGTGGATTTTTAAATGGATGTGAAAAAATTAAAATGCAAACTAGCAACTATCTATATTAACAATATTTGCTTTATTATCAAACTAATGTACTTCCCAGCTATTATTATTAATACGAATAGCGTTTATACAGCATTTTTATTATATGCTTTCTGAGTGTTGTCCATCTTCATTGTTTTCTACACGCAAACTTTAGGACCCAGGACTCATTGATTTAGAGATTGGAACCTTTTGAAAATATACAATGTAGGTCTTTGTTCTTTAGACTAAATGAAGTAAGTGTTGCCATTTTGAGTCCAGAAAGCACAACCAGAGAAACCTGCTAATGCATTGGTGTGAATCCACACACTAGAAGGTTATCCTTTGCACTTCTTATTTCCTTTGTTGAATAAAACCAGTGTGGTAGCTTTATCATAGAAAGCAATTTCCTAACATTCGAACCTATGTGACAGTCGAGGACCTTCCCAGTTAAATACCCACCATCTGCCAGTGGCCGTGATGTCAGTAGCCTGTCCACCCATCACACTCTAAGAGTATAATGGGACGTGGAATTTCAAGCTCTGATATCTATCCCACTGACTTCAGCAATTCTTCCTCGAAGCCATCAAACTATTGAGGAAGGTAATGTGTTCGCCTTGAAGGCTATTTTCAGATTCCTAAATGTGCACCGATTTCCACATTTTGTCGGGGGAGTATAATGCATCCTTTTCTGGCCCAATATACCTACTTCTTCCTAAATTCACTTTAGTATCTTTTTTAGAATGTTAACTATATAGTTTCTTGGCTTTATCTTCAGTATGCATTTCTCTGCTTTTAAAGAGAATACTAATTTGATATAGCACATCATCACTCTTTCTGAAAAATAAATATAAAATCCCACAGTATTACTCTTTCCAGTGTTGTTCACATCCATTGTTACCATAACTAATAAATTCTAAGTGAAAGGCTTATCACTAATTATTGTATATGACTCATTTTCTGGCAATTTAGTTTTTATTATGGTGGTTTACTGTAATGACATTATCGTAACTGTGCTCAGAAACTATTCCTTCAGGTTTTTAACTACAAGTATCCAAGCATTAGAAATTTTTCCTGTATTTATGTAAAGTTATTTGAGCTCCATTTTTACCTTTCATATGCACTGTGATGGGCTTTCAACAAATGATATGATGAAGTGTAGCTAATGGTTGCATGGGGGTTATGTACTGCTTTATAGTGAGTGATATGTTTGTAAGAATATTGTAAGCTGTATAGTTTTAGCATTGTCTTATTACTGAGGGATTATCATTGTACAAAATATTTATGGCAACATTTACTAATTGAATTAATCGTTGCTGATGTTCTGGAAATTTGATTTTCATTGTACTCCAGTGGAACCATAAACAAAAGGTTAAGTGGTACATCAGGTTAATTTATTGCCCTTTGATGTTTCCATCTGTGACCCTCCATTCAACACAAAGCATAAATAAAATGGCACTCATATGGTTGTGGTCCAGAGACATTGCTCCCTCCGAGATTGAAACACTGCATTCCTCCCTCATTGTTAATATCTGTGCTTCTCAAAATTCACCTAATCCACAGAACATCACTCTGGCACGGATCTCTGAGTTGATGTTTTATAAAAACAAATTAAGTTATCTCAGAGGGGGAAACTGTGACTAATAAACAAGCATACAGACTATGACTGAAAATCAAGAATAAAGTATTTATTTTAAAATTAATTAAAAAGATTTTTTTTTACACAAGATTTTCCACTTGGCACTGGCTGCAGCCAGACTTTACAAAAGTGTTTTATTCTAAAGACAAAACTCCTTAGCTGTAATATCACAATAACCACTTTCTAAGATGATCCACACTGAACTCGGATGCATGCTGCTGTTTACCACTCTTCATATATTTTTCTGAATTACCTATTACCCACTTTTTTTTTTGAGACAAGCAGCCAATGACGAGCATCAGAGGGGTTTTACCCAGGTGCTTTCCTGATTCCCATAGACCTGAATGTTCAAGTGTTACAGGAAGCAGCTTATGCCCTAATGAAATGGCTTAAAAAGAAAACACATGTACCTTTTAATTTTAGAACTCATATTCTGAGGACTTCTACTCGCTGCTACATGCATAGACTTTACAATCTAACTACCAATGTCTGACTCTGTTGCGCTTCTTCCTAAGGCTTCTTACATTTGCAATCTCCAGCTCTTTTTTAAATTACCATTTCTATATTGTTGACAAAATGAGACCATTTGTACATTTTAATGAGTGACTCTAAAAACATATTTTTAGTATAGTAGTGTTTTACAGACCTAACTTTTGAGTCTGAGAGCTACCTGCTGGGGGCCACTTCATAAGTTATTTGGTCAGCCAGACACAGCACATCTATTTTCGTATAGTGAGTCATGTCCTTTGTAGCCACATTCCTGCAACTACCTAGCCCATTGTCCAGGGAACAATTTTTATTTCTCTTAATACTGCTTTCATGCATAATAACTGTAATGAACAACCCTGCCAGTGCCTCCTGGTGGCCATGTTTTCTTTTTATTTTTTTTTCATTTTTAATTTTTTTTTAAATTTTGTATTATTCCTAGTGTCCTGGGTGTTCTTTGAAGGGATTTGCAGAAAAGAAGATACCTTTTAAAAGTGTATCATAATTAGGACATTCATCTTTTACCTTTGGAAAAAATCTGACACTAAAATGAGTCTTGAGTAAAAGGAAGGAAGGAAGGAAGGAAGGAAGGAAGGAAGGAAGGAAGGAAGGAAAAGAAAGAAAGAAAGAAAGAAAGAAAGAAAGAAAGAAAGAAAGAAAGAAAGAAAGAAAGAAAGAAAGAAAGAAAGAAAGCCCTAAAGGTGCTCAGTAGAAAATTGCGTCTAGATAATATCTGAATTTTCAGGGGACCAAAGACCTAGAGCACGCCGGCCCTTGATAAGTCAAAATTACTGCGTGAAACGAGGTATCTTGAAGGTGATGACAGGGACGCGGGATCTTTCTTCTTGTTGGTCAGTAAGCAAAGTGTAGGGCTCAGGAACTCAGCTAGCACAGTTGGCTACCAGTACGAAGGCCTCACCACCGGGTGCCTGCTACTTGGACTGTGCAGAAGGTCTGATTACACTTTTAGGTAGTTAGAAGTGTATTTTCTCCCTGCGGCTACAAGAACAAAGATGCTTCGGTTTTGCACTGACTTGACTCTAACAAAGGCAAAGTAGTCCTGGCCCGCACTGCAAGCCAGTGTTCCTTGTGGCACCACCTACCAGCTCTGAAGAGCAGGTCCTGATTCAGGCTCATATGAGGCTATTTTGCAGCCAATGCAAAGCCAGGCAAGGCAGCTGTGATCAAGTAGGCTAGGATTAGGAAGGGCCTCTGCCGCGCTGCCCTGGAGATAGTGGGTGGTGAAAGGGCTGAGCTCTGACCCGGCAACTTCCCGGACCACTTTCTTGTTCCTTTTCCTACTCCAAGAGTGGGGGTTCCTGTGTTTGCATGCCAGCTGCTATACTGTTACAGTGTAAATGCAACTTTTTCTGTTCCCAGCAGTTCTTCCTTTGGAAACTAACTGGAGTGTAAAGTGACTATTGAGTTTCACCGCCCAAAGCCTCTCAAAGGCCATGCCATTACATGCGCGCGGCAGAGTGCTGTCTGAGCCCTGGGCAGCCTTGTCTGAGACTCGCTCTTGGGGTCCTTCCATCCTCCCCGGAATGCTGGTCTATCTCCTCTGAATCTGGAGCCCTGACACGCCCATTTCGGGCTTCTGAAACCTTCTACATTCTCAGAAAAAGGCTGGAAGCGACTCTAAACTGCAGATAATGCCACAGACCAGGGATTCCCGGCCTGCTGTAAGACAGTTGCTGCAAGTTCACGAGTTGGCCCCGGGGCCAAGATCCCAGTTTCTCGCCCCTCGAGGGTTATGCTCTCAATTGCACGCGCCGAGCACGGTTCTGGCACCCTAAAACTACCTTGTCTGGGCTGCAAGGCGCTCTCCTCTGCGTATGACCCCCGCCTTTCCAGCATGTCACAGAGTCCCCCTCGCTTTAGCCCGGGGAGCCGGGTTGCCGCACCCTTCCTCCGCGGGCTCCCACCCCCATTTCCGGGGTCTCCTCCCTCTTGTCAGCACCTTCTCCGCCCTCCCCACTGCCTGCCCGCGCTCACCTGGTTGTTTTTGCAGAGATCAGCCCACATGCTGGTGCCGTCCCCTCCGCGCATCAGGACGTGGTAGGTGAAGAAGTAGATACCCGGTATGGAGCAGGTGAACTTGCCCGTGGTGGGATCATAGTGGTTTCCGAGATTGGTTACCACGTCGTCGAACTTGAGCACCTCGTAGCCTTCGTGCTGCCGTTTGAGGCCAGCGTAAAAGGCGATCTTGGGCACCGTGCTATAGGTGGCTGCACTGATAGCCCCGGCCGCGTTCAGGCCGGGCGCCCCAGGCGGGCCGGGCAAGCCTTGGCGACCCGGCTCTCCCTTCTCGCCCGGGGGCCCCACGGGGCCCGGCGGTCCGGGCTCTCCCGGGGGCCCACGCGGGCCTGCCTTCCCCGGCCTACCGGCCTCGCCTTTGGGACCCTGGATGAAAGTGGGCAGGGACTGCATAAGGCCCCGGTCCGGAGTGGCGGCGGTGCTGGGAGCCTTGGTGCCCCCATAGGGGTCGCAGACCATGCGGCAGGTGCCCAGCATCTCGTAGTGAGCCGACGTGCCGGCCGAGCTCACCAGCACCGGGATGAGGATGACCAGCAGAAGCACCATCACCACCCCCAGCGCCCCGGCGGCGATCAGGCGCCTCCTGCTGCCCACGAGCCGGCTCAGCGCGGGCCGATCCTCTTGTCTGCTTTTGGACAAAATTTTGAAGGTTGGGCGGGGACCTCTTCAGAGCCGAAAACAATCCCCCTTCGAACCCCAACTCCCCTGGGCGGGCGCGCGCCGGTCGCTCTTGACCGGCTCCTGCTCCCCCCCGCTGAGGCTGCGGCTAGGGAGGGAGCTGGGGCGCCAAGTGACTTGAACTGAAGTCCCGAGCTGGGGGTGGGGGTTGGGGGGAGGGGTGCTCAGGGCGCCCTCTCGCCTCCTGCCAGCCCCTTCGCACCTGTGGCTGCGGCGGGTGCCGGAGCGGCCACCCGGAGGGCAAAGCCAGCTGCCGCCTGCTGCGCTCGTCCGGAGCAGCTCACACTTTTATGCCGCTGCTGCCCGTGATCGACTTTTCCTTTTTTGCAGACTGCGCCAGTTCTCACCAACTTTCTGTCTGAAGTTGCCCTTTTTTTTTTTTCTGCTTCTTGCTTTTCTTTTGTTGGCTTGGTTCGTCTGTCCTTGTCTCTTTTTTTTTTCTTTCTTTCTTTCTTTCTTTTTCTCCTGCAACTCCAACAGAAACGCACCCCCCAACCCTAGAGGGCTGCGGTTGCTTGGGGTCGGGAGGCCCCTGAGATGCGCGGAGCAATGGCAATTCGCAGGATCCGCGGCTCAGAGAAGCTCAGGGACAGAGGAGATAGGAGCTAGCCAGCAGCATCGAGAGCCTCGCCGCCGAAAAGCTGAACGAGAGAGCTGAACGCAGAATTCTGCCTGGGTACCACCTGCCAGGAGAAGAGGAGGCTGACAAACGCGCGCCGGAGCAATTTATAGGAACCCAAGGCACAGAGGAAGGGGAGCCGCTTTGGCATCTCTCTGCAGCATCTGCTCTGCTCATCCCACTCACACAGAGTTTGGCATTACTCTGACAATGTGGGATTTTTTTTTTTCGGCCTCTCCCCCCTCTCAGCAAGGGATGAACAGTGAAACCCTGAATACTTCCTTGTCTAGCCCAGACGATGGCAGCGCCCTAGCTGGTCATACTAGGGGGAGGGAGACAGCTGCGCAACTGCTCTCAGGACTCAAGGGTCACACCTAAATCTATTTCCCCAGTGCCAACAGCTCTTGTTGGAGGTGGAAGTGAAGGTTGAAAGGAGGGAGGTTTGATGACAACATTTCTCCTCTGGCTCATCCACAATCAGTGCTTCAGGTGTTTTTCAAAATGCCACTTTTAACATAAGGAGGGCTCTCTCCAATTTTCCAGACAGTAGATGTGCGTGCTTTTTTTTTTAACCTTAGCATTTGCTTCCATAGCCTTCTAGATGAAATAAGATGAGAACAGTGACGTGTACTTAAAAACCAAAGGACATTTCTTGATTTAAATGAACTTGCCCACCGCCCAAAAGGAGGAGGGCTGGTTCTTTTCACAAGTGCCAAGGGCTTGAGCATGCATGTGCATTTGACTCAGAGGCTTCCAGTTGCAGAGCCCTTCAGGAGACACCATCATTGGACTTGAAGTTGCATTTGCTTAAAAATGCAGCGTGCAGGAGAAGTCATCCCTTGTCCAAAGGCCTTTGAAGGTCTTACAATAAAGCAAGTGGTATTTGCGAAAGTGCTGGTTTTCATGAGACAGAGTTCTTTCTGTAGGTACCATAGCAGATTTCCCAGATATGCATTAGGGGAGGGAAAATAGGGAAATTATGACAAAGAACAGCCACCACCCCTAACAGTGGAAGAGCTGGAAGAAGAAACCACTTGAATTTAGAATACTAATAGAGGGGCCCCAGAGTGAGTATTAGGGGAGTTACCCCACTGGCAAATACATTTGACATATAAGAAGGGTTTAAATAAGTAAGTAGAATTGGTTTCCTAAATCACACTTTTGCATTCAGGAGCAATAGATGTCAATCAAACGTGGATGACATTTACTTGTCAATACGGAACGATGGCTGGGAAGACAGTTACTTATTACAACGGGGTGAGAATCTGAAATAAGGAGCAGGAACAAATAATAATATAACAAGCAAGTAGTACATGCTAGGTAACTATCAGCAGACTCTGGTCTTGCCTGTAGGCTCCACAGCAAGGTATCTCCTTCAAGATTCCACAGCCCCTCTGCACTGTGCCCCATCCCAACAGTTAAGTTCCTTCTCTGATTCAAAGCAAAGTCAAGTGGGCAGACATAGAAACCTTCATTGGCTTCCTGGAGAGGAATGTCAGCAACTGAGAGAGAGTCAACACTAAGGAAGTGGGGCTCTAGCCACTGGTAATGAGGAATGACCCCTCCGTCCCTCAAAACCTTAGCTTTTGTTTTAGGATACATTTGACACATATATTCTGTACAGTTTTGCTCATGTGAACTACCTGGTTTCTGTATTTTTCCCCCCACTGGCTAGCATGGAGAACAAACATTCCAGATCATAATATCAACACCTACCTTTCTAACACCTTCTGAGTTATTTCTCAGAGAACTTTCTCTGAGGTGAGAAAATGGTAAGCTTGTGATGTCCATAATGGAAGGAAATATACTAATGCAACAGAACCTTCTATCCTGTTCCTGGATATCTCAGTCCACGGAGCCTTTTCATTACTAAGAAGAGTTTGGTAGAAGGGGGTGAAAAGGTTTTTGTTTAATAGCAATAAATAAATGCTCATCAAAAGCCCAGAACACAAAGAGTTTTCCTATGAAAGATGCGTATTTTATGAGTGAACCCATCAATGCAAATGTGAAATATTAGAGTCAAGACAACCCTGAGAAATTAGTTTTCACCTTGCTCATACAGGCAGGAAGAACCAGAGCTGTGCAGAGAATCAGGGCCATTGGTGACCCTGCTGGGATAAGCTCTACAAAATATTAATGCACCAAGCCCCACCTGAGAGGAGTAATAAGATGGGGGCTTTCCTCCACTAACCTCTTCTTAGGACAATGCAAAATTTGACATTTCAGGCAAGGGCCCTGACATCCTGGAAGACTGCTAGGGTTTGTCTAGTGCTGCTTGTTCAGAGTGACAGGATCCTCTCCAGAGTCCCAAGGCTGACCCCATACTCTGTGCTTTTCATGAAGTAAGTTGGAATTGTTGCCCTCCTTCCTCTTTTCTAGAAACACCCCACCATGAACTTGGAAGGGGAAGCAGCCTTTGTGTCTGTAAGGTTCTCAGGGATGACTTGGTAGTAAACGAACGTATGGCTGCTTGCTGTCATTTTCTACTGCTCCAGTTTGCAGACGCTTCTCTGGAGAGTTACTCATGCTTCATCCTTTCTTCTGACAGTTTGAATAAACCGTCTGATGTGGCTTATTACTCATCTTCTTTATGTATATAATAATAGAATATGTGTCAATTAAAAAATATTTAGTTTTCTTTAGTGCTCATGAGAAAAGCAATTTTTCTCTCACAACTGATATTGGTCTTGAAAATGACAATGGAGTCTCTTTTGGACAGCATCCTTCTGCTGTTTCTGAAGAAAAGAAACAAAACAACAAAAACAAAAACATGCCTGGCATTCCTATTACTGTATCTGAGCCTTTGGGATGCTTCAACTCAAAGAGCCCAGTCCAGAAACCCATGATTTTGGTGGGGTAGTGATCTGTGATTTTCATCTTTCCACATTCTTTGTGCCACTTTCGAAGAGCTGAGCAGATCCTACCCACACAGACACGCAAGGCCATCAATTAATCTTTATTGAACACTCACTGGCAGCAAAGCCCTAGCCTGGGTTCTTACAAGCAAACAAATATTTAGTCATGAGAATGACTTCCAAATCTAGAAATACTTACCCATAAATATCATTTCTTTAATAAGAAAAAATAGCATGTTAATAGGTGCTAGAAAAGCAGGCATAAGAAATAGTGGGTTTTTTTTTTTTTCGTTTAATTGGAACTAGACCAGCTATTTACCTTTAACGTTGAGTCTCCAAATTGTGTTTGACAACATATGCTCTTTTTTACTGAAAACTATTAAGTTTCTACCTTCAAAGGGTCTGTTTGAAAATATGTAAAGAAACAGTAAATCCTTATGGTTTGAAAACTAGTTGGGTCTTAATTTGGACCCTAGACATCTTCATTATGTAGCTGTGAGTGGCTCTGAGTTTCAACTTCCTGTTCCATAAAACGAGAATAACACTAATATCTAAATCACAGAGTTATGGATATTAGAGAATTAATACAGATAATCAAAATGGTACCCAATTTGTGAGAGCTAAACAAATACCAATTTGCATACTTCTGTATTATAGGGAATCTGAGCAGTACATGCATCCATACATTGGATAAGTGGGATACAAGTGCAACTTAAGAGAAATGGCATACGATGGGCAATAGTGTTAAGGACTTAGTTAACCAGAAAGAACATCTAGGTTCTCCAGTAGAGTCATCATGAGCCATCTTCCTTCATCTAAGACAAAGCAAGACAAAACTCAAAGCGAGGGTGGCTTCTCTAAGGAAAAAAAAAAAAGTTTCACATCAAGGCTATTTAAACTCATTGATTTCAGATGGAGGATTAAAGAGGTAGCCCTTTTATCCTATAGGAAGACCCATGGTGAAGCCAACAAGTCAAGATCCTACTTTATTGAGGTAATTACTTGGGAATTACGCCTGTTTATGATCATTCTCAAACATGCCAACTAGGGCTGCTTGCACAACAGCCAGAAGTTCAATTACTTTGAAGGGCTTTTAAATCAGTACCATATCATCAGGTTGAGAATTTTTAATACACAGGAAAATGAGTTGGGAAAGTAGTTTGACAGAGCAGTTGTGACCAAATTAGTGAATAGGTGGCTGGAAGTAGCAACTGACTCATTGCAGAAGACGTACCTATAACACCAGTGTTCAGACTGGTCTCAGATCCTAACTGTATCAATAAGAGGATATAACCTCCAGCGTGAATGTGCTGTTTTATGCTTGTCATAAATATAGTGCTTGATCCCTATTAGCCTGCTGATGTAGAATGAAGGGAAAGTTACCAAGGATGAGCTATGAATCATTCTTGTGTGATTTCTGATCTTCAGTGTCAACTTGGCTAGATTTAGAATCACCCAGGATATGATAAGGCACATATCTGGGTGTATCTGTGTCTTCAGAAAGAATTAGCTGAGTGAGAAGACCAGCGTTGGATGTAGGTGGCATCATCCCATGAGTTAGAAGCCCAGAAAAAAAAAAAAAAAAAAAAAGCTGGCAAAGCAATTCCCTGTCCTCTGCCTCCTAGCTCAACAGGATGTGAACAGCTTCTAGCACACATTTCCACTGCTATGAACAGAGCTGTTCTGCTATGCTTTCCCCATTATTCTGGGATGAAATCAAGAGCCAAAGCAAATGACTCTTCCTTTTAGGTTATTCTCTGGTAGCTTGATGTCAGCAATTCAAAAGAAACCATTACCCCCTCGTCAGCCATGGTCACGTGAATACAGTCATCCAAAGACAATGGGTCAGCTCAAGAAAGTAAAATTAGCTGAGTAGCAAAGCAGAGAAGATACTACAGGGACAACTTGCACTGCCACAGACCCGTCTAGTGGGAAGGTAATGATGGAAATTGTAATGGCTTTACCGTTTTGTTTAGTAATCCAGGCATGTCATTCATTTTGAAAGAAAAGGTCAGAGAAGGCTTTCCATAGAGCTACATCATGATATCAGCACCTGATATTCTAGAAACTGATCATAAGAATGTTCAACCCAGAGAAGGTATGAACACCAATGGTGGATGTAATTGGTTTTACAGCTACATGACTGTAATCTTACAATTCATGAGACAATACATGTGTAACCTCAGAACAATGCATGTAAACAACATAGTCTGTGAACATACACCATGCTTTGGAGTACTCACATGTCAAATAGACATAACAACTTTTCCTAATGTAGAGACAGTTCTCAGCTATACACAAGTGGTCTACTTTTAAACCTTAATCCTAAAACATAAACTGTCAAGGTGTATTAGATTTGTAATAAGATGCAGAGTGAACCGGGGACAGAAGTGACCCATTGTAAGTAACTTGGCTTTCAAGAGAAGTAGCGATAACTTTACTGTGCTGCTTTCCATTGAAAGTAGTCAAACAGCTTATTATTTAATTAGTTAATTAATGAATAACTTTATTTTGGACTCTGGATTATGTGAAAAGTCTGTAAAAATTATAATTAAATCACAACCTTGTGGGGGTTTTGTTTATTTTTTTTGTTTTTTTATTTTTATTTTGTTGTTGTTGTGGTGGTGGTAGTGGTGGGGTTTTTTTTGTTTTTGTTTTTGTTGTTTTGTTTTTTTGTGTGTTTGTGGTTTTTTTCTTTTAGCTACAGTCAAATGAAAATCCTTCCATTTGTCGGCATTCACACACAGAAGAGATTGGCTTTCAATCACACCCTTCTAACATGTCTGTAACTTGGGTTTCTCATATGGGCCTTATCTGATATGCAAATGGCCCCAGGAGTTTCTGTCTGATTTTACATATGTATCTCTGTGTGTTGTATATGTATTTATGTGTACATTTTTGCAGGTATGTGGGCACATGCATGTACAGGTTCACACGTGTATATGTCTGTGCATGCCAGAGATTGACATGCCTTTCTTTATTGCTTACATATTGAGTCAAAGTTTCTGACTTAACTCAGAGTTGCTATTTTTGGCTAATCCAGCAAGTCAGCTAGTTTAGGGGATTCCTTGTCTCTGCTACCTTTGTGCTGGGATTACAGGTGGGCCAATGCCCATTCATCTTTTTGTGTGAGTTTGGGACATCTGAACCAAGGTTCCTAGTATTGCATAATAAGCACTTAGTGCAATGAGCCATCTCCTAAGCCCTATTTTTGCCTTTTCTACCTGTCTATGTTTGCACCATTCCTATGAAACAGCAACTTCCCAAAGGAAGAGGCACAGGTTTGTGCTCTTAATAGATGTTTTTGTGAAAAACTGTTAAGATCGTCTATTAAATTAGGGATTGCTTAAACATATCCATTACACAGTAGTCTCCATTATGTATGTAGTATGTCTCCCATTATATATTATCTAATCTTGCAAATCAATAGGTAAATATTTACACATTAGTATATATATATGTATATATACATATATGATATTTATATCTAACCTTAATTATTTGTTTTTATAGATGGACAGAAGGTCCAAATGACTTGTAAAGCAAGCCAAATACTGAATATGATGGTGTCTCTTGTTTGATATCCCCTAATTTTGGCTTGTCAAATGAGCCTGTGTGCTGTGGTAACAACGCAGACCTCTGACTACCCCTTCTCATCCATTGTTCCAGGGCCAAGTCTGGTGTCCACATACCTCTTGGTTTAAAGTCCTAGAATAGGACAAAAGGAACCAACTAAAAGGAATTTTACAAAAAGTATATTTCTCGGGAAAAAAAATAAGTTGAGTCTGGACTACATGTCAGCTTTTCCTTCTGAAATTACAACTGGCTCACAGACTGTAATCTAATGTTTTATCCGGTGTTAGACTTTACGGGTGAGAATAAGTTCTCTGGATAAATCAGTTCTATTATCGTCTCATTAAAACATTCCATTCGATTCAATTCAATTTAGTATAAAACACGTGAAAAGGGAATGAAACACAGTCCTGTTGCCCTCTGCTCCTCTCATCCCTTTCAGCAATCCTTCAACGCCTATCACCACTGCACAGAAATAAGGACTTCCCATTGTCCTGGAGGTCAGAGGCTCTAATTCCCTAAGCTCTGATGACTGGTGCAAAGCTTCTTTAAATTCCCAGGCTTGATTTGCATAACTGGCCCTATCTTGCACGTCATTGGCCAATTATCACTTAATCATTCCTGAAATGGCCTTGCAGTTTCCTTTCAATGCCTTCCTCTCCTTTCTTCTCTTCTTCACACCTGTTCCATCTCTAGTTGCCCGAGCCCCTTCCCTCACTAGGCCCTTCTCCCTCTGGATTTCTCAAGCATGCTATTGCTCCTCTTACAACACCCAGATCTCTGTGCTTAGTTCTAACCCCCCATCTTTCCCCTGTAATCTCAAGACCTGCAAGATCTTTTTAATCTCTGGCATACTGCTTTGTTTCGTCCATTTGGGGTTGGCCTAAAAGAATGCTACCTGCTAGGTAATATATGTAGAAAGGAAATTTATTTAATCATAGTTCTAAACACTCAGAAATCTAAGGCATAATGCTGCCATCTGTTCAGTATCTAGTGAGGGTCTTCCTGTAGCAGCATCCCATGTTAGAAGACAGCTGAGAAAAGGGAAGGGAGCCAAGTGCAGACTTCTAGGGAGGGGGAGGAAGAGAGGAAGAGAGGAGAATGGAAGGAAGTGAGTTAAACAGTTGGCAGATGTATTCCCATATCATGCCTACAAATATCTGAACCTGTAAATCATTGCAGGCAGGGATGTATTACTACTAGCATTTTGTTAAAAAGAAAAAAAAATCTTTGAGGAAATAAGAAGCTTACTAGTCATGCCAAAATATCCAATTTTTAAAACAGAAAGCAAGAACTGGGAAGATGGCTCAGTGGATAAGCAGTTGCTATCCAAGCATAAGAAACAACTCGACTTTGAATCCAAGCACCAACGGGAAAGGCTGGCTGGTGGACAGGAAGATCCCTGGAGCTGCTGTTACCATGATTGTGAGCAACCCTGTGCTGGTGCTGGGAATAGAATCCAGGTCCTCTGGAAGAGCCAGAAAAGTGCCTAACTTCTGAGCCCCATGAGGGTTAGTTTTAATAGTCAACTTGATATGGTCTAGAATCGGCTAGGAAGAGAATCTCATTGGGGAGTGTCTGGATTGTGTTAGCCTGTGGGCACACCTGTGAGAGATTTTCTTAATCAGCTTAAATTACAGTGAGAAAACTCACTCTGAATGTGGGTGACACAGTTTCAGAGGCTGGATGGGAAGGGAGAGGCAGCTAAGCCCTGGCATGTAGTCATTCGCCACCGCCCCCGTCCTCTGACCTTGGCTGCAGATAGGACTGTTTCAGTTCCAGTCTCCTCGTTTCGCCTGGTAAGATGGACTGCAACCTGGAACAAATCCCTTTAACCTGGGTAATTTATCATGGTAACGGGAAAGGGAACGAATACACAAGGAGAGCAAGAGAGGACATTTGATATCAACCTCAGACCTGCCTAGGCTTGCACACATACCATCAAGAATATGTATATACCCCTCCTTCCCTCCCTCCCCCTCCCTCTCCTATCCTCTCCCCCATGCCACATTTCTCCCCCCCCCCCCAAATCATTTCATTCATTATTTGGTACTGATACTTGCAAACCCACAACTACTCAGTTACCTAAAGTCTCCCTAACAAGTGTGGGCAAATGAATTCCTAAGTGTATTCCTAAACACAGATCTACTCAATACACATATGAACATTACATTTCCCCCTTCACATCCTAATCTGTTATTTATAATTAGACCATTTACTTCAACCCCAGTAAATTCTTCTGTTAGTCTATAGTGCATTACAGCATAACTCCTCACTGGCTCCAGAAACACAGACAATGCATTCAAGGTAAGATACCACAGCACACTTGAGACAGTCGGTGAATTTCCTGAAGTTTTAAGCAGGGAGTATAGCTTGAATTTTAATGAGTTTCAGCTCTTCTTAGATCCACACAAATATAGAAATACATATTGTACAATGCAAATGAACTTGAAGTGGCTTCAGTGGATGATAATGCCGTCCTGATGATGGCTG
Source organism: Mus musculus (assembly GCF_000001635.26). Lineage (NCBI taxonomy): Eukaryota > Metazoa > Chordata > Mammalia > Rodentia > Muridae > Mus > Mus musculus. Next base: position 13,020,520 of record NC_000068.7, read on the forward strand.
CATTAATACCCACGACTAGAAACCACTCAAAAGGTACCACTTTCCCACCCATGAAAGATAACAGGCAAGCTGCTCTTCCTAAGCAATAAAGAGGACATAATTCAGCAGCAGAAATAAATACTTTTACATGACACAAAAGAGAAGGGAACCAGGGAGATAAAAAATGCAAGAATAAATACAGGTGGTTTAAACTAGTGAAAGGGGATCGTGAATGAGAGAGAAAAACGATTTGCAGATTTCCTTTCTTTGAATGCTTCACACACCAGCCATTCTCGGAATAACTCCGTTTTTAAATATGGCGGTGCGTTTAAGTTCAGCCCTCGGGTAGCCTCATCGTCAGGGGATGATTTTAAAGCACTGTGGGAGAATCTATCGGACTGCATGCTCTTTGAGGCAACAATTACTTCTTTTTCAACACAGTTAAGAATGGCCAATGAGCACGAGGGAAAGGAACGGTGAGGATCTGCCAGACCGTGGCTCCTCTTTCCTTCTACCTGGTGGGAGTGCACCTTTAGCCTCACTCAGTTCTGGGCTGGCATGCAAAACCCTCTTCTTGTCTTCATCCGGAACTTGATGGATGCATGCTATCACCGCAGACCTGGGTGGGACACAATTCTAAATTAAAACCTGCACTATTTTGTCGTTCGGGAGATTTATTTGGGGCTGACACTTCCTCCATATATCTCACCCTTTGTCTCCTGACTATTAATTCTGGAATTATTGGCAACTGATTTTTTTTAACCGTTAATGCAATTCATTTTAATCATTCATTTCTTAAACCTTTTTAAAATGTAACATAGACGCACCTTTAATTGAAAGCGAGTTCTCTGAAATGAAGTGGCCTCTTTGTGGGAGACCGTGTGTTTTAAAAGGATTTCAGGTCTTTGTGTGGCCTTTTACGTGCAGTTCCAGAGCTTGGGATTAGGAGATGATTGAGGGGTATATACATGGACTCAAATAGAATGTTCAAGATTGAAACTGAAAAACTCTTTTTAGATGAACTGTTCATAAAAGTGGAAAATTACAGGATTTGTCTCAGTAACATAACATGTGGGGCTATGAGAAGACTCTTTCAAAGTTTATCTCGGCAGTAAGAGCTTGTTACAGAAAATAAGATGGCTGCTTTGAAGACGGGGGTCTCAAACTTGCAGCCTATTTGTTTTGTTTTGTTTTCCTTGATGCTAAAGGAAGAATAATATCTTTAAAATTATTAAGACTAAAGAAAGGACCAAGAAACTAGGGAGCCCACGCCCTTTTCAGTTCTCAGACTGCTCTTCTGGATGTGTTAAACCAGCTTAAGGGGCTAGGGTACTTTGAACCAAGCACAGCTTACTTTCTTTTACATCTTCTCTAGCATCTGATACCAGCATCTGTGTGCCCAGGTAACCTCCAGGAACTATTTCTTTAATAAGTAGAGAAAGGTATTTGCTGATTGTGCCACACTAAAAGCAAAGGTCAGAGCATATTCTATAGTTATTGTTCAATGGAACATTCTGGATCAACCACTAAAGAACACCTATAGCTGCAACATAAGAACCTGTAAGGGCATCCTGCCCACAGCAGCTTTTCATTGGGAAGACCCTGGGATGGGACACTTGTAGTCCTTTGTCCCCGAGTCTCTAATGCCCACCTTTTCCTCAGTCCCCATTTGGCTGGGTGGATCCTCTCCTCCACGTGGGCTAGTCACATTGGGTTCTCTTACTTGATTTTTCAGACTTTTAATATAAAGATCATGGGCTAGCTACTGACGCTAACATTTTGGAGACAGAGACCAGAGGACCTCTGTGAGTTTAAGACTAACCTGGTCTCTGCACTACAAGTGCCAGGCTGACCACAGCTGGCATAGTGAGACCCCATATAAATAAATAAATAAATAAATAAATAAATAAATAAATAAATGTGTGGACCATTGGACTAGCCTGGTCTCTGCACTGCAAGGGCCAGGGTAGTTAGAGCTACATAGTAAGACCTGATATGAATGAATAAACAAAAAACAAACAAACAAATGTGTGGACCATTAGCTGGTCCAAAGAGAAATGACCACAAAGGCCTTCTACTAACAGGGAGCTCTCACCTGTCTTTCAGGCCCTGTGGGATATGCTGATGGGGCCCACCACCACTCCTTTTTTTTTTTAATTGGACATTTTATTCATTTACATTTCAAATGTTATCCCCTTTCCCAGTTTTCCCTCAGGAAACCCCCTATCCCATCTCTCCCCCCCACCCCCCCCCCCGCTCCTATGAGGGTCCTCCCCTACCCACCCTGGCATTCCCCTACACTGGGGCATCAAGCCTTCACAGGACCAAGCCCCCCCCCCCATTGATGTCCAACAAGGCCATCCTCTCCTACATATGTGGCTGGAGCCATGGGTCCCTCCATGTGTAATCTTTGGTTAGTGATTTATTCCCTGGGAGCTCTGTGGGATCTAGTTGGTTGATAATGTTGTTCTTCCTATGGGTTGCAAACCCCTTCAGCTCCTTCAGTCTGTTCTCTAACTCCTCCGTTGGGAACCCTATGTTCAGTCCAAAGGTTGACTTTGAGCATCTGCCTCTAAATTTGTCAGGCTCTGGCAGAGCCTCTCAGGAGACAGCTATATCAGGCTCCTGTCAGCAAGCACTTCTTGGCATCTGCAATAGTGTCTAGATTTGGTGTCTGTCTATGGGATGGATCCCCAGGTGGGGCAGTCTCTGGATGGCCTTTCCTTCAGTTTCTGCTTCACAGTTTGTCTCTGTATTTCCTCCCGTGAGTATTTTGCTCCCCCTTTTAAAAAGGACTGAAGCATCCACACTTTGCTCTTCTTTCTTCTTGAGCTTCATATGGTCTGTGAGTTGTATCTTGGGTAATCTAAGTTTTTTGGCTAATATCCACTTATCAGTGAGTGTATACCAAGTGTATTCTTTTGTGATTGGGTTACTTCACTCGGGATGGTATTTTCTAATTCCATCCATTTGCCTACGAATTTCATGAATTCATTGTTTTTAATAGCTGAGTAGTACTCCATTGTGTAAATGTACCACATTTTCTGTATCCATTCCTCTGTTGAAGAACATCTGGGTACTTTCCAGCTTCTGGCTATTATTCCCTATTCTTTATTATACTACTTTAAATAGTTTTGTGTTGCTGACAAATGTAGACCCTAAGAATACATCAGCCATGATGGAACTTTTAGTGTTTTGTGTGGCTTTTACATTTTCTTCTCTACCAGTACAATACTATCTACTAGAACTTTCTAGTAGATAGATATGGTTCTGCATTTGTTATGACCATTAAGGTAGCCTCTAATCACAAGAGACTGTTCAGCACTTCAAATATAACTAGTATAAACTGGAAAGTAACCCTATCATTATATTTCATTTAATAGTGTTAGCTATAAGGAGGTAACTAGTATCCCTCTGTTCAGTGGAGTGGTGTGTTCAGTTGGTAAGCTTTCTTTGTCTCAGGGAAGGACAGAACAAGGAAGAAATGTACATAAACTAAAACAGAGCAACATTACTTGGCTGTGAGCAAAATCTCATGAAATGGGGATCCAAAAGGCCTCCTAGAAACAGCACACACTCAGAAACAGCCATGAGTGGAGTGGTATATGGTTTAGCTGAAGCCTGTATAACACAGTGTAGCTTAATGGGACTTGGTTTTCTCATAGTTATTGATGCTATGAGACCCTGACACCCAAATAACAGTACATTGATTTATATCTAAGGTCTTTCTTTTTGGCTTGTGAATGGCTGTTCTGATAGTGTCAATTCAGAATGTTTCCCCAAAGGCTCATGTGCTAAAGGCTTAGTCCTCAACTTGGTACTATTGAGAAGAAATAGAAACTTTTATGATGTAGGTAATGATGAGAAGATTTTGAGTCTTGGGAGCATGCCAAAAGAAGAGAAGGTTGTAGGACGTGATCTCTTTTTATCCATCTCGCTCTTTCCTGGTCTTCACCAGGAGGTAAATGACTTCTTGCTCCATCATGGCAGATGTGGTGGTTTGGGTAAGTTGAGATGGTTCCTATATAGTCTCTGATATTTGGTACTGTTTAGGTGGTTTAGGAAGTGTGGCTTGACTGGAGGAAGCACATGTCTAAAGGTGCTTTGAGAGTAAAGAGAACAGCACTACTTTCCAGCATGTTCTCTCTGATTGGCACGTGTGGTTCACGATGTGAGTCCTGGGCTTCCACCTCACCTGCTATGCTGCTGCTTGCTGCCATGCCTCCCCGCTGGGATGGACTTTTAATCTTCTGGAACCAGATGACAAATAAACCCTTTCTTCTATAACTCCCATTGGTCATAATGTTTTATCACAGCAACAGAAAAGTCACACTAATACAGTGGGTGTATGTATTCTTTCATGACATGCTCCCTCATTATATACCCAATGCAATAGGGTCAATTAATTATGGACTGGAACTTCCAAAATTCAGAGCTGAAATAAGCCTTATCATTTCATGTCTCATCTCAGTGTTTGTATCATAGTAAAAAAAAAAAAAAAAAAAAAGCTAACCCATCTTTCTTTTCCTTTGGCCTTCCCATGATTTCCCTCCATGTCAGCATCTTACTCCACTCTTACAAACTACCAGACCTGTCAGATTAGAGTCCACCCATGTGGAATCATCATATCATAGCTACTTCAAGTACAGTCATGTTTTATGAGTTAGGAATAGAATTTCAACATAATGGGTTTGCAGGAACAGGATACAACTGAGCTAAAAGAAAGAGTGACTTAGACAAGGATATGCCTGAGAGACAAAGGCAAAGAAGAATGTTCTGGTTGCTAGCACAGCTAGAAACAGGCCATCCACTAAGGCCAGAACATTCCATCAGCATTTCCAGTCCACATTTGGCCTCACCTCATGCATTTTAATTGCAGTATCAGATGAGTTGGAGATACCACATAGCTCTCCTCCAGGTTACCATGTCCAAGGCCTTTAATGAGCATGGCTTACTTCTTGTAACTAAGAGATTTCAATGATTACTCTTTCAGATTCTTCTTTTGAAAGGACCTCCACTTTGTCTTTTTCTCCTTCAAAATGCTTTCTAGAGCATGTCTTTGTGACGATATGAAGGGGTGTTCATAATAGCTTCCAGGTTCATAGCTTCGAGCTTAGTCTCCTGGCCTCCAGCTTGTCCCAGTTCTTATTTGACATACCAAGCCGAGATTCCTCATCCCAAGAGATGCTAATCATTGTTCTTCCCACTTAATAGAGATTTTTAAAGGCATCGTTTTGTCTCAGAGTCTCAAAATAAATCTCTAATTCATAATGTCACACTAATTATACTGTATGCCTGCTTAAGACTTTAATTCTTATTACCAGCAGTCATGACTAGGTTCAATTTCTGTTTCTTCCACTGACTCTAATATATGTCTCCAGGCATGGAGCCTTGCTAGTGCTACACTCACTGCTAAGCATGCCTTCAGGGGCCACCAGCTCTAATGAGTTTCTATTATCTATCTATTTATCTATCATCTATCATCTACTATCTATCATCTATCTCTCTCTCTCTCTCTCTCTCTATCTATCTATCTATCTATCTATCTATTATCTATTGTCTATCTCTGTCTTTTAGCAAAACTTTCATTTAAAAATGTGTGCTTCCTCAGAAATATCTTTTCTGACTTTTCATCTTTTCTCTTTCTTGTCTGGACTAGTGTGTCATAGATAAAGAACCTTTAGCCTGAACTTGACCTGGTGTGGGCCTATAACCCCAGCTACTAAGAAAGCTGAGTCAGGATGATCTCAAGTTCAAGATCAGCTCAGGCATCTTAATTAGCTGCTGACCAGAAAAGGAAAAACAGAGCCAGCAAGATGGCTCAGTGGACCCAGGAGCCTGCCACTGAGCCCAGTGATGTGAGTTCAATCCCCAGGTCCCAGATATAGAAGGAGAAAATCAGCTCCCACAAGTTGCCCTTCATTCTTTACTCATACACACATACACATACCGACAAACAAAACAAATACAATGTAATTTCAAAATAAATAAGCAAGGATTATAGCTGCTGTCTCAACATGTAGGAGGCCCTAGACCCAAGACCTAGCACTGAGCAACAAAGTGTGTATGTGGGGCTGCAGTTCTCTTATATTTTCTTTTTTGGTGGTGTTATTGCCTGAGCTGAATTACGTTGAAGTCTTAATTCCAGTCCTTGAGACTGTTTCCGTATTTATAGATTCTTTAGAGAAGTGATTAAATTATAATATTGCCATTTTGATGGATTCCAATTCACAATGACTGGATTTTCCTTATGAAGAAAAAAAGATTAGGGTACAGAGATATACTGGGAAATCAAGGAAACATATCTGAAGACTGGAGAAAAGATGCCAATATATACACCAAAAGAAAGATCTAGAATAGGTCATTCTCTAGATCTCCAGAAGAATTCCATGGGGCTGACACCACAATCTCAGACTTTCTGCTTCCAGAACTGGAAGAAAATCCGCTGATGTTGTTTTTAACCTATGTGATCTATGATACCTTGTTATGGCAAGTTAACATCTAAGTATTTCTTTGTATGTCTAGTTCCTCCAAGGTCAGAAAATTAGTTCATTTGAAACTATACCTCACTAGCAGAGAAGCAGCTGTCACATGATGGATATTCAATAGTTGAGATGTCATTCTGATATTCTTTGCTTCATTAATACTAGCACTTCAGTATCATAATTTCTTCAGTTCTCCTGCATATAAAATCTGCAGCTCAGAATCCTCCCAGTTCTGGGAATGAAGGGAGTATTTTGGTCTCCTTTGCATTGTTAGGAAGGAGGAAGGAAGCCGGGTATGAGCCCTTTTGATTTCTGACATCACCCTAGAGCATCTTGGTAGTGGTTTGGACTCAGCAAATATTTTACTCCATAAGATCTTATTGACATGTTTGCTGAATTTTTCATGATGCATTTTGAAAACTTGCATTTGTTCCATGTGCCTGTTCTGTGACACTTTGGTGGAGTGTGAATGTAGCTGCCAACAATTCCTCTTGTTTGAGGATCCTCTCCCTTCCCCATCCTTTCATGCTTCCTCTGCAGTACACAGAGCATCAGCATGGAAATAGGGAAATCTGTACCATATGCTTTTGCCTCCTTCTCTTGGTTGCATCCTGGGCCACAGGGGAACAATATACCTTACAGATTACATCTTCCGGGATCATAGATTGTGACTGAGAGACTTATGACGGCATCTTCTGCTGCAAGATCGACATCCATTGTTCTAGGCAATGTCTGGAGACAATCAGTGCCCACTTTGTGGAAAAGTGAAAGAGGACAATAGGGAGAAAAACAAGAGGTGTAGCTGGACTGATGGGAGCAGCCCTGGGAACCTTCTAGAAGTTTCATGGGGCCAGCTTCCAGGGCCACTCTGCTTTCCAGTTCACAGGCCTGCATCCTCACCATGAATCCCCCTCTTCTTGCTCAAATGGTTTGGTTATATTTAATTTCTAAAAGTGAAACAAAATTGACATAAAAATAAAACCAAAAGCAAACATAAAGCCATTGCATCTCTTCCTTCTTTAGTTATTCTGGTTGGTTGGCTTGGCTTGGTTTGGTCTGGTTTTTGTTTGTTTGTTTTGTTTTGTTTTGTTTTGTTTCTTGGCTATTGTGGTGATTTCCTTCACCACAAAAAGAAGCATCAAAGCCGTACCCCACGGCTCCTCTCTCAGATCACCAATTCAAGCCTGTTTACTTTGAGATAATTGAGAAGCCATCACCCATACTAGCTAATCTACAGCTTTGGACAGCATCTCTTTCCAAATGGAAGGTTCTACACCTGTGCTCCAAATTCTACCAGGAGCACTCAACCCTTTCAAACCTCTCTTCTAAATCACCTCCTAAATTCTCACTGTTTTCAGGATCACTTTTCTCAACTCTCCCAGCTGAGATGAACTCAGGTGGTTACCCATCAATTCCAGGATGCTAAATCTGAAACAGAGGTCTCTACGGAAAGAGGGCATTCATGTTTTTCCTGTGTTTAAAGCAACATTGCTCGGGAAGAAGAGATGTTGGTGAGAATAGTGTAGCCACGCTGTATGAAGTTTACTTATAGCTTCTATCTGGTACCATTTGATTTCATCCATTATAGCTGCCTCTTTCTGACTATGAGGATAAAGTCAAGCAGCATTCTCAGGGGAGGTGATAATCGGTAGTCAGTGCAGAAACAGTGAGAGGAAGAATTGGGGTTAAAAAGGGAAGATATTGATGGTGGAAATATAAACAACCACACAGCAGAGAGAACGAAGAGCATAAAGGCAGGAGCCAATATATCATCTTCTCTATGGGTGCATTACATAAATAGAAAACTTGGAAAAGAAAGAAGGAAAAAAGGTCTTAGGCTGTGGAAACAATTTGCAGATTTTCCACACTGGAGGAGATAGGATGGCCCCAGAGTCAAAAGAAAACTGGGAATGACTGGCACACATTAGGGCCAGCGGCGAAACATGCTTACAGGTAGTCAGATGGGTGACTCTTGGCTCTGAATATGTGCAGACAGAGAAGGTCATTTATCTTGTTTAGGTATGATTTGGCTTACTAAAAGATAAAAATAAAATAAAAACCTTTTATATAATAGGCCACTACAGGGATGGCACAGTTGGTAAAGGGTGTGTCCTCCCCTGGCAAGCATGAGGACATGGTTAAATCACTACAACAAAGTCAAAAAAAACAAAAAAACAAAAAACAAAAAACTGTTGTGGCCTGCACTTCTAATCCTGGGCAGGGGAAGCAAAGATAGGTGGATCTTTGACACTCCATGGCCAATCAGCATACTCTTATTGTCAGTAGGAGAACCTGACCTCCACTTCTCCCCTCAGAAAGATGGGATGATTCGAGAAATGACACATAACACCTAAGGCTGTCTTTTGGTCTCTACATACAGATGAATGCTCATGTGTGTATATGTTTGGGATGGTTTGTATATGCTTGGCCCAGGGAGTGGCACTATTAGGAGGTGTGACCTTGTTGGAGTAGGTGTGTTACTGGGGGTTGGGCTTAAGACCCTCACCCTAGCTTCTTGGATGTCAGTCTTTCACTAGTAGCCTTCAGATGAAGATATTGAACTCTCAGTTCTGCCTACATTGTGCCTACATGGATGTTGTCATATTCTTGCCTTGACAATAATGGACTAAACCTCTGAACCTGTAAGCCAGCCCCAATTAAATGTTCTTTATAAAATTTGCCTTGGTTGGTTGGACCTGGAAGGCATTATCCTTAGTGAGGTAACACAATCACAAAAGAACTAAAATGATATGTACTAACTGATAAGTGGATATTAGCCCAGAAACTTAGGATACCCAAGATATAAGTTGCAATTTGCAAAACACATGAAACTCAAGAAGAATGAAGACCAAAGTGTGGACACTTTGCACCTTCTTAGAATTGGGAACAAAACACCCATGGAAGGAGTTACAGAGACAAAGTTTGGAGCTGAGACAAAAGGATGGACCATCTAGAGACTGCCATATCTAGGGATCCATCTCATAATCAGCCTCCAAATTCTGACACCATTGCATACACTAGCAAGATTTTGCTGAAAGGACCCTGATATAGCTGTCTCTCGTGAGACTATGCCAGGGCCTAGCAAACACAGAAGTGGATGCTCATAGTCAGCTATTGGATGGATCACAGGGCCCCCAATGGAGGAGCTAGAGAAAGTACCCAAGGAGCTAAAGGGATCTGCAACCCTATAGGTGGAACAACATTATGAACTAACCAGTACCCTGGAGCTCTTGACTCTAGCTGCATATGTATCAAAAGATGGCCTAGTCGGCCATCCCTGGAAAGAGAGGCTCATTGGACATGCAAACTTTATATGCCCCAGTACAGGGGAATGCCAGGGCCAAAAAATGGGAGTGGGTGGGTAGGGGAGTGGGGGGGAGGGTGTGGGGGACTTTTGGGATAGCATTGGAAATGTAAATGAGGAAAATACCTAATTAAAAATATAAAAAAAATTAATAAAATTTGCCTTGGTCATGGTGTCTATTCATAGCAGGAAAACCCTAGCTACGACCATCTCTATGTGTAGTTACACATACATATGCATCCACATAAACATAAACACACATTTATGCACACACACACACACACACACGCGCACACACACACACACACACACACATTAAAGGACCAGTTTTAAGAACAGTTTATACAACAAAATATGGGACAGAAAACATAGGCTTCCAATATACTTCTATTCCTCACACAATTTCTCTTTTACTAACATCTTGTCATTTGCGTGTTCCATTTGTTATGATATCAACACTGGTGAATCATTACACTAATTGGACTATGTAGGTTATAGTGTGTGTGTGTGTGTGTGTGTGTGTGTGTGTGTGTGTGTGTGTAAACAATAATAGTTACAGAAGAGAACATGAATTAGAGAAGGTGATGTGATGGGGGAAACATGGGAGGAGTTGGTAGGTGAAAGTTTGGAAACCAGGTAAATATAGTATTCTCATTACAAAATTCTCAAAAACAGTTTATGAGGTCATATTGGAATAAGAGGAGATCCTGATTCAACCTGACTAGTACCTTTACAAAAGGAGGAACTTTTAGCAGAGGAAGTGAGTCAAGAAAGCCTAATGGCAGACTGGTGAGATGGCTCAGTGGGTAAGAGCACTGACTGCTCTTCCGAAGGTCCTGAGTTCAAATCTCAGCAACCACATGGTGGCTCACAACCACCCGTAATGAGATCTGACATCTCTTCTTGTGTGTCTGAAGTCAACTACAGTATACTTATGTATAATAATAAAAATAAATCTTAGGCCAGAGTGAGCAGAGGTCCTAAAATTCAATTCCCAACAACCACATGAAGACTCACAACCATCTGTACAGCTACAGTGTACTCACATACATTAAAAGAAGAAGAAGGAGGAGAAGGAGGAGGAGGAGGAGGAGAAGGAGAAGAAGAAGGAGGAGGAGGAGGAAGAAGAAGAAGGAGGAGGAGGAGGAGGAGGAGGAGGAGGCGTCGGCCTGAAGGTCACCTCATGCCTAACGACAGAGCTCAGAACTGACCCCTCACTAAGAAAAAGAAAAAGAAAAAGAAAAAGAAAAAAAGAAAGCCTGAAGGTCACCTCATGCCAATGACAGAGCTCAGAACTGACTCCTCACTTAGAGCTTCAGTAGCCACCAACCCAGTTGACACTTGTACCTTGAAACTGGAAAAAAACATGTTTAGGCCAGTCTCTGGAACCACAGTTCTAGTAAACTGCTCAACATGCTGTACAGAGTAATCTCACCCAACGAAAGAGTTTTTAATAACTAAAATCAGAAGGGCTCTTCTACCTACTGACTCTGGACTTTCTAAAGCATTAGTAGACTACTCTTTAGAAATTCTCAGCCAAAATGCAAACTCCAAGAAGGGAGGAAAGAAGAAATTTGCTTTCATTATTTGAAATAGTGGCAGCCAATAAATATTTGTCAAATAAATTAGGTAAGTATGTGACTGTTCTGATCTCTCTATGTACGTTTCATCCATGTGTCAGGACCCTATTAGAAAACGTGGGATTTTTTCTTTTCTCAAACTGAAAAGGAGAATTGATAGAATTAATTTTCAACTTCTCTCTAGTTTCTTGCTCTTGTTCTCACTTTCTTCTCTCTCTCCCTCTTTCCACCCCTGCATTCCTCTCTCTACCTCTGTATTCCCTTCTCCATTCTTTTTGGTTCTTTCCTTCTCCTTTCCTTCTCTTTCTTTCTTTCTTTCTTTCTTTCTTTCTTTCTTTCCTTCCTTCCTTCCTTCCTTTCTTTCTTTCCTTTCTTCCTTTCTTCCTTTCTTCACTTCTTCCTCTTTCTTTCTCTTTTGCCTTTCTTCTTCCTTTTCTATTGTCTGTCTCTTCCTTCCTTCCTTCCTTCCTTCCTTCCTTCCTTCCTTCCTTCCTTCCTCCTTCCTGTCTTCATTCTTGCTTTCATTCCCTCCTTCCTTTGTTTATTATTGTGTGTTTTTCTATTTATTATAATTTTAATTTTTATTGGATATTTTCTTTATTTATATTTCAAATGTTATCCCTTTCACGGTTTCTCTCCCTCCCCCTGCTTCTATGAGGGTGTTCCTCCACTCAGTCAACCACTCCCACCTCCCTGCCCTGAATTCCTCTGCACTGGGGCATCTATCAAGCCTTCATAGGACCAAGAACCTCTCCTCCCATTGATGCATGACAAAGCCATCCCCTGCTACATATGCAACTGGGGGATCTGGTTGGTTGATATTGTTGTTCTTTCTATGAGTTGCAAACCCCTTCAACTCCTTAAGACCCTTCTCTAACTCCTCTGTTAGGGACCCTTCAGTTCAATGGTTGGCTGCTAACATCGGCCTCTGTATTTGTAAGGCTCTGACAGGGCCTCTCAGGAGACAGCCATATCAGGCTCCTTTCAGCATGCACTTCTTAGCATCCACAATAGCGTCTGGGTTTGGTAACTGTATATGGGATGAATCCCCAGGTGGGACAGTCTCTAGGTAGCCTTTCCTTCAGTCTCTGCTCTACGCTTTATCTCCATATTTGCTCCTGTGAGTATTTTGTTCTCCTTCTAATAAGGACAGTAGCACCCACACTTTGTTCTTCCTTCTTATTGAGCTTCATGTGGTCTGTGAATTGTATCCTGGTTATTTGGAACTTTTGGGCTAATATCCACTTATCAGTGAGTGCATATTACCTGTGTATTTTTCTGATTGGGTTACCTCACTCTGGAATGTACTTTCTAATTCCATCCATTTGCCTAAGAATTTCATGAATTCGTCCTTTTTAATAGCTGAGTAGTACTCCATTAATGGAGCATGTGTCCTTATTACATGTTGTAGCATCTTCTGAGTATATGGCCAGGAGTGGTATAGCTAGGTCCTCAGGTCCAATTTTATGAGGAACCACCAAACTGATTTCCAGAGTGGTTGTACCAGTTTACAGTCCCACCAGCAATGTAGGAGTGGTCCTCTTTCTCCACATCCTCTCCAGCATCTGCTGTCACCTGCGTTTTTTATTTTAGCCATTCTGACTGGTGTGAGGTGGAATCTCAGGGTTGTTTTGATTTGCATTTCCCTGATAACTAAGGATGTTGAACATTTCTTTAGGTGTTTCTCCATCATTCAATATTCCTTAGTTGAAAATTCTTTGTTTAGCTCTGTACCCCATTTTCAATGGGGTTATTTGATTCTCTGGAGTCTACCATCTTGAGTTCTTTGTATATATTGGACATTATCCCTCTATTGGATGTAGAGTTGGTACAGATCTTTTCCCAATCTGTTGGTTGCTTTTTTGTCTTATTGACATTGTCCTTTGCCTTACAGAAACTTTGCAATTTTATGAGGTCCCATTTATCGATTTTTTTTCTCTTAAAGTACAAGCCATTGATGTGCTGTTCAGGAATTTTTCCCTGTGCCCATAGGTTCGAGGCTCTTCCCTACTTTCTCCTCTATAAGTTTCAGTGTCTCTGGTTTTATGTGGAGCTCCTTGATCCACTTGGACTTGAGCTTTATACAAGGAGATAAGAATGGGTCTATTTGCATTCTTCTACATGCTGACCTACAGTTGAGCCAGCACCATTTGTTCAAAATGCTGTCCTCCCCCCCCACCCCACCCCCACTGGATGACTTTAGCTCCTTTGTCAAAGATCAAGGGACCATATGTGTTTGAGTTCATTTCTGGGTCTTCAATTCTATTCCATTGATCTTTCTGCCTGTCTCTGTACCAATACCATACAGTTTTTATGACTATCGCTCGGTAATCCAGATTAAGGTCGAGGATAGTGATTCCCCGAGAAGTTCTTTTACTGTTGAGAATAGTTTTCACTATCCTGGTTTTATGGGGTTTTTTCTTTTGTTTGTTTGTTTTTCCAAATGAATTTGCAAATTGCTGTTTTTAACTTTAAGAAGAATTGATTTAGAATTTTGATGGGGATTGCACTGAATTGGTAGAATTCTTCACAAGATGGCCATTTTTACTATATTAATCCTGCCAATCCATGAGCATGGGAGATCTTTCCATCTTCTGAGACCTTCAATTTCTTTCTTCAGAGACTTCGACGTCTTGTCATATAGATCTTTCACTTGCTTGGTTAGAGTCACATCAAGGTATGTAATATTATCTGTGTCTATTGGGAAGGGTGTAATTTCCCTAATTTCTTTCTCAGCCTGTTTATCCTTTGAGTAGAGGAAGGCTCCTGATTTGTTTATCCAGCCACGTTGTTAAAGTTGCTTATCAGCTGTAGGAGTTCTCTGGTGGAATTTTTGGGGTCACTTAAGTACGTGATCATATCATCTGCAAATAGTGGTATTTTGACTTCTTCCTTTCCAATTTGTATCCTTTTGACCTCCTTTTGTTGTCTAATTGCCCTAGCTAGAACTTTAAGTACTATGCTGAATAGATAGGGAGAGAGTGGGCAGCCTTTTGTAGTCACCAATTTTAGTAGGATTGCTTCAAATTTGTTTCCATTCAGTTTTATGTTGGCTACTGGTTTGCTGTATATTGCTTTTACTATGTTTAGGTATGAGCCTTGAATTCCTGATCTTACAAAGACTTTTAACATGAAGGGATGTTGAATTTTTTTCAAATGCTTTTTCAGCATCTAATGAAATGATCACGTGGTTTTCTTTCTTTGAGTTTGTTTATGTAATGGATTATGTTGATGGATTTCTGTATATTGAACCATTCCTGCATCCCTGGGATGAAGCCTACTTGATTGAGATGGATGATAATTTTGATGTGTTCTTGGATTCAGCTGGTAAGAATTTTATTGAGTATTTTTGCATCAATGTTCATAAGGGAGATTGGTCTGAAGTTCTCTTTCTTTCTTTAGTCTTTGTGTCATTTAGGTATAAGCGTAATTATGGTTTTATAGAATGAATTGGGTGGTGTACCTTCTGTTTCTATTTTTCAGAACAGTTTGAAGAATATTGGTATTATTAATTTCCTTCACCTGTTTGGTTGTGTTTTCCTGTAATTCTTCAAGGGATTTTTGTGTTTCCTCTTTAAGGGCTTCTAGCTGTTTACCTGTGTTCTGTATTTCTTTAAGGGAGTTATTTATGTCCTTCTTAAAGTCCTCCATCATCATCATGAGAAGTGACTTTAGATCTGAATCTTGCTTCTCCGATGTTATGGAGTATCCAGGACTTGCTATGGCGGGAGAATTGGGCTCTGATAATGCCAAGTAACCTTGTTTTCTGTTGTTTCTGTTCTTATGCTTGCCCCCTGCCATCCGACTATCTCTAATGCTTCCTGCCCTCACTATATCTGACTGGAGCCTGTCTTTCCTGTAATCCTGGCTGAGTTGGAACTCCTCAGAGTTCAGTGTGATTCCGGGATCCTGTGATCCTGAAATTATAGGTGTGTCAGAGTTCCTGGAAGTCAGGCTGCCTGTGAGACCCTGAGATCCTGGTGTGACCAAGCTCCTGGGATCTTGGTATCCTAAGATCCTGGGCATGCTACAGTGCCTGGCAGTGGAGCCTCCTCTGGGGACTGTGGGACTGGCTGCTGAGTTTGCACCCAAAGTATACAGGCACAGACCTGGCACAACCTGGGCCACTGGTCAGGCAGGGTTCCTGTTTCCCCGGATCCTGCTGGTCCTAGTCACTCCTGGTGGTGTTGGAACAGATGTTCTGTTCTCCTGTCCCCTTATCCTAAGATCCTGAGTGTGCTAGAGCCCCTGAGAGTGGAGCCTCCTCTAGGCATTGTGGGACTGGCTGCCGAGTTCGTGCCCAGGGTCTACTTTTATTTTCTAATGATGCATTAAAATTTGTTTGCTTGTTTCATTTCTTATGAAGCCAGAATGATCCAGAACTAACTAAAGTAGCCCAGCTGGATTTGTGCTCCTGATCCCCTGCCTCTACCTCCTCATATTGTAATATATAAGCATGCCATTGTACTCCTTAACTATTTTGTGAAAAATGAACAAACAAACAAAAAACTCACAATGAGTGTTGGTATAAACTTATAATTGCAGCACTCAAGAGAGTGAGACAGGAAGTTTGTGAGTTCAAAGCCAGCCTGGGCTGTGTAGCAAACTGAAAAGAAAAAAAAGTAAAAAAGAAAACCACAGCAAAAATGTCAGTAGCACTGGGGTCAGCATAATCGAAATTGAATCCTATGTGGATGTTCATATATTCAATAGGTCTGAAAAAATGCCATGTGCTCTTTGATGTTTCTTTGCCTTTAATTTTGTCAAATTATGAATTTTGCAAAGCTATAGAGAAAAACAAAACAAGAAGTTCCATTATATGCAAACATATCTAGGCTTCTTTTTCCTCACCATTATTTTTTGTAAAGAAATTCTCAGTGCATCTGATGCTCTAGAAGGGGATGTAGCCAGTGATGTATTCCCTACATCCCCGCTTAATCATCTGTGGCATGTGTGCTGGCAGGCAGGCTCTGCTCCTAGAAATCAAGCCTACAGAGTATTACAGGACAATTAAAAGTGGTCATTTTTATTCTGCATCATTTAAAAGCAGATTTATGAGATGTTTAAGGGCACACAGCATTTGCCCATGTCTGTGTGCCTATGTGTGTGCATGTGAGTATGTGTGTGTAAGTGTGTGTACTTGAGTGTATGTATGTCCATCCTGCTATGAGGAACTCTGAGACCTGTATATGCCCAGGAAGTGCTCTACCTCTGCACTACAACCCCAGCTTAGATTAGACTGTACTATTCTCCACTTCTGGTCGTAGATCTATTGAGAAACACTTTCTCAAGTACTATAAGTAAAAGGGTGTGTGTCTTAACCACATACAAGACTGTAGAGAAACCCTTCAGAAAGCCCAGTGTCTTCAGAGACCTGCTGGTTTTGTTAATGTGTCTGCACATTCTTTCTCTCTCTCTCTCTCTCTCTCTCTCTCTCTCTCTCTCTCTCTCTCTCTCTCTCTCTCTCCCCTCCCTTTCCTTTCTCCTTCCTCTTCTTTCTTTCCTTCCTTTCTTTTTCTTTTTCTTTTTCTTTTTGAGACATGGTCTCATTATGTAGCTCTGGATGTCCTGGGACTCACTCTGTAGACCAGGCTGGCCTGAACTCACAGAGATCTGCCTGCCTCTGCCTCCCAGTGCTGGATTTACCCCTATTCCCTGCTAAATTTTCATCCTAAAATGTAGTTGAATCCATTTTTGTTTTGTTCTCTGAGTTTTCAGTTACTACCATCAACTGTATATTGAAAAAATATTAAACAGAAAATTCTAAGAGCAAAAATTTCACAGACACCAAATAACTTATTATAATATAGTGTTAATTTTGTTCTATTTTATTGTTAGGTATTATTAATCTAAACGTATATCTAACTTATAAACTAAACTTTGTCACAGATATGCATATATAGGAAAAAATCTATTGATTTCTTTATTATTAAATATGATACAGTTTCAAGCATCAGATGGGAGTTAGGAAAGTATCTGTCAGCCCCCAGGAAGGGAGTGGTTGCTCTCTTGTTCATTCCAGGAACCTCTCCAGACGTGGGCTCCTTTCTCCTCTGATTCCTAAGTGACCATGCCATTACAGATAGGTGATACATCTTCTTTGCTTAGTAATTATAGTAGTAGCTTGTGGTGAGATCCTTCCTATGGGTCAGTAGACAGACTTGGGACCACTTGCTGGGAACTTTTCTTGGAGTTCCACAGGTTGTATTCAGAGCTGAGGTTACCTGTCAGCAGGCAGTCACCTTGCAGAAGCGTTGTTGACTGTGATAGTTACAGGCAGGGTATCTGTTCTTTGCAGTTCCTCCACTTGACTCTCGGTGATCACAGGAGACCTCAAGCTCATCAGTGGAATAACATGACAGAGAAATGGACACAAACTGAAAGCAACCATGGTGCTCTCTCCATTGGTTCTTCTGGAGCTCGTTTCTCTTCCTTACCAGGCTTTGAAGATTATCTTCCATTTGCATACAATATTTGACACTCAAAAGGAAATATTTATGGAGCTTCAAATTTGATTACTAGAAGTAATAACTTTAAATAACTTTCATGCAATATCTGGAGTGTGCTTTTTAAATATCTTGTAAATAAAAGTCTTTAAGTAATTGTAAAATGTACCAGGAAACACATGGTTAAAGCATTGTAAGAAAAACCATCTGCTAAGGAATTGTACTGTAAAAGAACATCCCTGTTTCCCTGGCCACATCAGTGAAAGCTTGTGGTGGCTCACAGGACTGGAAGAAAATGGAAAGTTTCCAGGGCAGTAAGCATGACTCTTTGCCTCTCTCCTGTCCTTTCTACTGCAGAAGGACACACTGTCACTGTCATTGTATCTCAGACAATGTTCTAATCCCAGTCCCTTGGCTTCATCTGAAGGTAGCCAAGAAGGGATAAACCTGTCTCCTGATAAACAAAGTCAAAGAGTTTCCAAAGATGTCCCAAAGCAATGCATCTGTTATCCCACAACCTTTCTTAAAGCCAAGGGCTCCATGTAACACATTGACAACGCACAGGAATGTTAAAAAATGCAAAATATTTCATATTTAGAAAAACTGATGCCGACAGTATTCTACAGACACACACACATGCCTTCTCCATGAGATCATCTTGGTTACTGGAAAGGGAAAAGGTGGCAAGCTTGGGAAATGGCAGCTTCCACCAAATGTGTGAACAAGAGAAAAGCTGGTTTCTCCTCCCTCCTCTCTGAAGCCTGTTCCCACCAGGAAAAGGCTGTCCTGTTTCTCTTTTCGCTGAACACTTAGCAGTTCCTGAAGCCAGATTTCTTACAGAGGAAAGAGGGAGAAGGGTGAGAGGCAAATTGTGGGATTTCCAGTCATGTGTTTGGCATGGTGCTTGTTAAATTGGATGATTATGTTATTCTTTATTTTCCTAACTTCCTGCAACATCTATTTAAAATAGAAAGAAAGATAACACAGCAACCAAGTATTTGTTTGTATCCCCAAGTATTTGCTCTATCAATAGACACCAGAGAAGTTTGTTTATATCAGCAAGTTTCATGGTGACCAAGTCATGGAATCAGCCCAGGTATGCCTCAACAGATGAATGAAGAGCATGTGGAGTTTTTTGTTTTTTGTTTCTTTCCAGCATAATAAGTAAATGAGCCAAGAATAGTGGTATACATCTGTGATCCCAGAGCCTAGAAGGTGGAGACAAATGGGTCAGGAGATCAGGGTATCCTCAGCTATATACCAAGTTCAAAACCACCCTGGCTGTCATAAGACACTGGAAATAACAAAATGAACAATAACAACAACAACAAAGTGGGATTGTGGCATTTGCTAGAAAACAGAACTAGCTGGACTGTATTACACAGAATAAGCCAAATTCAGAAAGACAAATAACACACTTTCTCTCGTTTGTTGACCCGAGATTGTACATATCTTACCCATACACTGTGCCCCACCCCCATCATGAATCTAGAAGCTCAGCAGAAGGAAAAGGGATTGTGGGAGGAAGGAGACATTGGCCGTGTGAGTATAGGTGTTTATAAAACTCAGCACTATGTGCTATAACAACCCACGTAAGCAAAGGGCTCCATCACCAAGGCTGGAGTTCCTTCTCTACAGGCCATGCAAAGAACCAATTCTAGCCAGGTGGTGGCAGCGCACACCTTTAACCTCAACACTGGAGCAGAGGCAGGCAGATCTCTTTTGTGAGGCCAGCCTGGTCTATTGTGCAAGTTCTAGGACAGCCAAGTCTGCCTAGGGAAACCCTGTCTCAAAAACAAAATAAAACAAAAGCAAAGAAAATAAAAAGAAAAGACAAAAGCGAAAATGTCTAAAAAGTTGTCCTCTGACACTCACCATGCCAGTGTGTAGATCACCCATCCTAAATGGAGGCTCAGACAGGAGGGAGGGAGGGAGGGAGGGAGGGAGGGAGGGAGGGAGGGAGGGAGGGACTAAAAGAGAAAGAGGCAGAAAGAAGAGGAAGGGAGACATAGGGAGACAGAGACACAGAGAAAGACTCACACATATAGTAGTCAATAAAAACATCCTTTAAAAGAAATAGAACCAGTCTGATTTAATAAAAGACCAATAACAGGAAGTAGTTGGCTTATGTCTTTGAGCCTTGGACTTTGATCTTTTACTGGGACCAGAAACTGAACATTGGACCATATGCCTTTCCAGGGCTATCTTTGTTGTTGTTTGTTTCGTTTTTACTACTGAGCTTCATCCTCCACCCACGATGGATAGAGTGTCATCAGAGTGTCATCATGTAGTAAGGCCTTCCTCACACTCACTATCCTCCTGCCTCTACCTCTGCCTCTCAAGTACTGGAATTGCAGGCATGTATTCGGTAGCTCCGTAACAACAAATGCCAACTATGGCATTCCCAGTGCATCTCCTGGTTGTCAGAAGTGATGCTGATGGACATTATCTTTAAGCAGCAGTATTGTGTTAAGAAAAAGGGTTGGAGTGGCAAAAAGGAAGCTCCCTCTGCCAGGAGTGGGCTCTTTCTATAGGAAGCAAAGGCAGAGATTCCACTCAGTGGCTGGCCACTTTTCTTACTGGCCTCCTCCAGCAGTCTTTCTTTCTCACAACGGACAAGAAGCTGATTTTGAGGCCTAAGACCACAGAGAACACATGGAGGAAATGTTGGAGCAGAGCCCTCTGAGGTTGAAAATCCAAAGCCAAACTCAGGACAGAGTTAAATTACAATGCTCATCATTCTGAAAGGGACAGATGGCACCTAACCTGAAATAGCTTTTCTGGAAAGCTAACACATGGTAAATTGCATTAATTGTAATAATTCCTTTTTATGCCTTGATAAAAACTGGCAAAGGCCTTCAAAGATCTTCTAATCAGGGCAAATTAGCAGAGCACCCTCAGTAGTGACAGGCCTCTGGAGTTGTGTTTTGACTTTTGTTCAGAGATTTAAAAAAGCATACAAATCCCTTGCTTGAGAAAGAGGTAGGCAGCCGAGGCACCAGACAGAGCACAAACTAGACGAGCATTTGAGCTTTTGCAGTCAGGTTATGGGTATTTCTTTAGGAAATAACTTAATTAATTCAAAATAAAGTAGTGAAGATTTAGAAATTTGTCCCATGAGATATCTACTGTACTTATTATTATTTTTTACATACTGTAAAATAAAATTATGTTGCCATCATGGCTTCCTTACTTTTAACTCAGAGAAGCAAATGTACTGGAAGGTCAGACTTTCTACAACATATGTATAATTTTCCTCTTATTAAAAAAAGAGATCTGCGCTAGAGTTTGTATATTGATTTTCCCTTAAAGATCTATGTTGTAGGTTACAAGCCCAGCCCACTGCTATTAGAACACGGTGGAGGAGCTAAGGGGCAGGGGTGTAGTGGCAGGGGAGAAAACAGCGTTGCTAGGAGTTATGTCCTGGAGGGGTATATGAACCCTGGCCCCCTCCTTTCTCTTTTGCTTCCTGGTTACTCTAAGCTAGACAGTCCTTTGCCAACCATGAGCTCCCTTGGGGACGCTCTGCACGGCTGAGGCCCAAATCAGTGGGGCCAAGAGAGCTGGGCAGAAATCTCTAAAATTTGAACCAAAACCAATCCATCCTTTTCTATTTTAGTTGGCTACCTCAGGTATTTTGCTACAGTAAGGGAAAGATGACTAATGCAGGGACCATGGAACACAAGGAGGATTTACATTACCTAAAAAAAGCTCTCTCCCTTCTCCCTTTCCCACTTTTCTATGAAGATGTTTATGTTTTGCTTTATTGTACCTCTTGGAAGTATGTTGAGCCAAACTTTTGCTTTATGCATGGGATCTGTCTACAACTTTGGATACTTGCCATTATTTTAATCTTCTAGGAATATGCATTTTTTTCTACTTCAGCTATCCTGCCAAAACTGCAAGAAACCTTTATGGAAAAGGCATAGATTCCAGGTACTGTAATAGTATGGAAAAGTTTAGTAGCCCACGGGAAGGAAAGATTCCTAGCAACTAACATTATTTGACCCAAACACTACTGTGAGCTCCTTTGTAATAATGTATTTAACCCACAGTGACTTAGAGGTCATTATTCTTCCAAATTAAGCAAACGAGAAACCTGTGATCCAGACATAAATTATTTCCTCAAGATCATACAGTAACAACTGAACTGAGTAACTAGGTAGTCTACCACCAGAGGCCTTCCTCTTTGTAGTCTATATTGTGAAGACCTAAGACTATGATTATGTGGGTGTCGTAATTAGAGTTTACATTACTGTGATACTACACCATAACCAAAAGCAACTTAAGGAATAAGGGGTTTATTTTAGCTTACAGCTCTCAGGTTACACTCTATCAATGAGCAAAGTCAGGGCAGGAACTCAAGGCAAGAACCTGGAGACAAAAGAAAAAAAATAGAGCAGAGGCTGTGAAAGAATGTTGCTTATTAGCTTGCTCCCTGTAGTTTGCTCAGTGTGCTTTCTTATACAACCACCCACAATGAGCTGGACCCCCCACACCACTTATCAATCAAGAAAATGTTCTGTGAGTTTGCTCATAGCCCAATCTTGCAGAGGCATTTTCTCAATTGAAATTTCCTCTTCTTAAATAACTCTTTTCTTGTGTCAAGCTGACAAAACAGGAACCAGGCCAGAGAGTGAATAAATTAAGCATAATCTCAATCCAACATCCAGATTCCATTAAACAGGACCACAGACTTTAGAGCAGTGGTCATCAAAGTTTTTGTGTCAGGTAATGGATATCTAGGCTTTGTGGACTAGAGGAAGGAGTCTCTGTGAGGAAATGCCTCCATGAGATCCAGCTATAAGGCATTTTCCCTGTTAGTAATCCATGATGATCACTAATGTGAGTGGTGCTATCCCTGGGATGGTGGTCCTGAACTGTATAAGAAAGCAGACTAAGCAAGCTGTTCCAGGGAGCAAGCCAGTAAGCAGCACTCCTCTATGGTCTCTGCAACAGCTCATGCCTCTTGGTTACTGCCCTGTATGAATTCCTGTCCTGACTTTCTTTGGTGATGAACAGCAGTGTGGGCATGTAAGCTGAATAAACCCTTTCCTTCCCAAACTAGCCTTTTGGTCATGGTGTTTTATCACAGTAATAGGAACCCTGACTAAGAAATGAATCAGAGTCTGTGTAGTAACTACTCTACATATTAGCAAGAAAGCCCACACAGGCAATG
Organism: Mus musculus; assembly: GCF_000001635.26. Taxonomy (NCBI): domain Eukaryota; kingdom Metazoa; phylum Chordata; class Mammalia; order Rodentia; family Muridae; genus Mus; species Mus musculus. The sequence goes on from NC_000068.7 coordinate 13,043,493, forward strand.
CAATCAGTGAGAAGGCTGTCTTCCAATAAAACTTTATTTAAAAGAATAAATATTCTTTGTTTCCTGCCAGCTTGGTTTGTTTAGGGAGAGTATGGTTTGAGGCCAGCCATTATGAGTAACATAATATTAGCTCTAAATAAAGATACAAGGTGGACATTTGAACAGAAACTTAGATAGCAGGTAACAGTGGGTCTACTATGCATCAAAGGATAGACACAAAGGAATGTGGAATTTCAGAGATGACACCCGGAAACATTCTAGAAGATATGCAGGAATTGAGGACAAATTTTTGTCTTTTTCAACAGCCTGTGGGTGTAATTTCGCCATAAGTGGAGATGGATGTGTCCATGTTGAGACATGAGAAATCTTTGCAGCCACATAACAAGAAAGCTGCAGGGAAACACCGTGGCTGGTGCCATTCTTTTTCTTGGCCTGGAAGTCAACTAAAGCTGCTCGTGACAGCTTACTGATGAAACAGGATTTATTTATAAGGTTCTCAGGCACTTGTCCAGGTTATTAAGTTTATTGGGAAGGCTACAGGTGTGAGGGATATTGAGTGTGTTGCTAGATTTGACTCCCTAGGGTCAGGTGACATTCCCAAAGGACATGTCTAAACTGGAGAAGAAAGTGGGGGCTGAGGGCTCACCAGATCCCCTCAAAGCATGACTGGGTTCCCTAGACAATCAGGGTATTGCCTTTATTTGAGAACCCTCTATATAAAAGAAAAAAATTGAAGTTTCATATCAAGTTTTTAGGTAAAACAGGTAAAATTCTTAAGCTGAATTCAAGATGTGAGTTTGTGTGTGTGTGTGTGTCTCTGTGTGTTTGTGTATGTGTTTGTGTATGTGAGTGTATTAGTATGTGTGCTTGAATGTGTTCCTATGTGCCCATGTGTGTGTTTGTGTGTATGTGGTGTATGTGTGTGTGTGAGTGTGTACCCATGTGCATGTGTGTGTGAGTGTGTGTGGTGTGTGCATGAGTGTATGTGTTAGTGTGTATATGTGTGTGTGTGCCTGCAAATGTGTGTGTTTGTATGTGCGGTGTGTATATGAGTGTATGCATTAGTGTGTGTATGTGTGCGAGCATGCATATGTATGCACGTGTGTGTATGTGAGTGCTGAAATGTTCTTTGTTTACATTTCAACTGTTGTCCCCATTCCCAGTCTCCGGGCCACAAACACTCCACCCTTTCCCCCTCCCCTTTGTGTCTAAGAAGGTGCTCCCACACCCACCCACACCCACCTTACCCCTCTAGCATCCTCCTTATCAGGAGCATTAAGCCTCCACAGGACCAAGGGCCTCTCTTCCCACTGAACCCAGATAAGGCAGTCCTGTGCTATATATGTAGTGGTATCCGTGGACCCATTCTTTGGTTGGTGGTTCAGTCCCTGGGAGTTCTGAGGAGTCCAGTTAGTTGATACTGTTGTTCTTCCTATGGGGTTGCAATCCCCTTCAGCTCCTTCAGTCCTTCCCCTAGCTATTCCATTGGGACAGAGCTCTGGGCTCAATCTAATGATTGGCTGTAAATATCTGCATCTGTGTTAGTCAGATGCTGGCAAAACCTCTCAGAGGACAACCATACCAGGCTCCTGTCTGCAAGCACATCTTGGCATCAGCAGTAATGTAGGGGTTTAGTGTCATGGGATGGATACCAAAGTAGGGAAGTCTCTGGGTAGCCTTTCTTTCAGTCTCTGCTCCATTTTTTTGTGCCGTGTTTCCTTTAGACAGGAACGATTCTACGTTAAAAATTTGGGATGAGTGGGTGGCCTCATACCTCAACTGGAGGCCAAATGGAGGTGGATTCTTCAGGTTTCTCCTCTGGTATTTCAGCAAATGCCATCCCCATTGGATCCTGGGAACTTCTCTCATCTCTGGCCTCTGGGACTTTCTAGTGGTTCCTCCTCCCTGTTCCCCATTACGCCACTGCTACATGTTTGTATTATTTCTTCTGGCTCTTGAACTTCTCTTCTGTCTCTTCCCTTACCTGATCCCACTGACTCTTGCGCGTGCCCAACTGGCCAGGAAGAACGACGCTGCAACAGGATCCTTCTGCACACGTTTATTCAGTCCTGTTTCTTCTTGTTTATATCTCCCTTGTTTATATCTCCCCCGAACCCTGGGTCTCTTACTCTTTTATACTCTCAGTTCCCATCCACACACAGCAGGCCACGCCACCTCACCAGGCACGCAGCTTCAGCTAATCAGGGCAGCAGGGGCATATCTCCATCAAAATGGATTCACCGGTATCCTGGTACACCTGCGCAGCTCTCAAGATGTTTGTGGCTTATATGAGGAAGTCAGGTGCAAGTCATACGACTTAGCTGCAGTCCCTGGCGCCTTTGGGACTGCCGCCACACCCGCTCCCCACAGCTGACTCTCTTTTTCTCCCCCTCCCTTCTCCCACCCAGGTCCCTCCCTCCCTCTGCCTCCTGTGATTATTTTGTTCCCCCTTCTAAGTGGGATTGAAGCATCTACACTTTGTTCTTCCTTATTCTTAAGCTTCATATGCTCTGTGAGTTGTATCATGCATATTCCTAGCTTTTGGGCTAATATCCACTTATCAGTGAGTACATATCATGTATGTCCTTTTGGGTCTATGTTACCTCATTCAGGATGATATTTTCTTGTTCAATCCATTTCCCTGCAAAATTTGTCCATGTTTTAAATAGCTAAGTAGTACTCAATTGTGTAAATGTGCCATATTTTCTGAATCTGTTCTTCTATTGAGGGACATCTGGGTTGTTTCCAGCTTCTAGCTAATATAAATAAGGCTGCTATGAACATAGTTGAGCACATGATATGGTGGAGTATATTTTGGGTATGTGTGACCATAATAGGCTGTGTTTCCCAAGTTCCAGGGATTAAGCTCAGGTCCTCATGTTCTCAAGTAAGCTCATTACAATCAGTCATCAGTTACATATCGGGTTAATCCATCACTTTCATTGATAATCATATCCTTTAAATGTTTCTGATTCTTGGATTGACCTCTAGGTCTTGGTTGATAGATCATCCTGCCGGTTTTGTGAGTGACATACTCATGTGTACATGTGTCCTATTTAAATATATGAAATTGATGCCGGGCGTGGTGGCGCACGCCTTTAATCCCAGCACTCGGGAGGCAGAGGCAGGAGGATTTCTGAGTTCAAGGCCAGTCTGGTCTACAAAGTGAGTTCCAGGACAGCCAGGGCTATACAGAGAAACCCTGTCTTGAAAAACCCAATATATATGAATGAAATTGTCTTTGTAAAGTATGACCCAAGTCAGAACTACAAGGCTATTAACCATAGTGCTTTAATACTTCTAGGTTAGTAGTGAACTTCTGAGATGTTATATTCGGCAAAATAGCACATAGAGAGTTTTGGGATGGAAATATATATAATTGGGAAATTCCAGCAAAATTTAACTATTTAATCTATGCCACCATAAATCTTTGGTATCACTGGTTCTTTTTTTTTCCATTTTTTATTAGGTATTTTCTTCATTTACATTTCAAATGCTATCCCAAAAGTCCCCTATACCACCCCCCACTCCCCTACCCACCCATTCCCACTTCTTGGCCCTGGTGTTCCCCTGTACTGAGGCATATAAAGTTTGCAAGACCAAGGAGTCTCTCTTCCCACTGATGGCCGACTAGGCCATCTTCTGTTACCTATGCAGCTAGAGACACGAGCTCCTGGGGTACTGGTTAGTTCATATTGTTGTTAGTGCCTGGCAAACACAGAAGTGGATGCTCACAGTCATCTATTGGATGGAACACAGGGCCCCCAATGGAGGAGCTAGAGAAAGTACCCAAGGAGCTGAAGGGGTCTGCAACCCTATAGGTGGTATCACTGGTTCTTAACACTGGATGCTAAGCCAGTTTGGGGGCCCTGAAGGAGACATCTACGTCGTCTTCATCAATCTCTCCTATCATCAGTAGGAACTTGCACCAGTGGCCTGAATCTACCAATCTCAGTCTGGACAAACAGGTCCACATGCATGGCATGCTTCTCATACAATGGAGATAAGGCATTTCAGAAAGCCAATCATCTGTCCATGCGGTGAATCCTGCGTTAAAGAAGAGACAATTTCTCAGAGGAACTACATTCTAAGACTGTGAGGAAAATGTCTACTTTATTATCCCTTGATGGTAGGTTTTGATAGCAGGCTTAAACTTACACATAAAAAATGCTTAGATGCAGAAGCTCAATAATCCAACTAGACTGTTGCCTTGACCTTTTATTTAACATTTCTCTCTCTCTGTCTCTCTGTCTCTCTCTGTCTCTCTCTCTCTCTCTGTCTCTCTCTCTCTCTCTCTCATTGTGTGTGTGTGTGTGTGTGTGTGTGTGTGTGCATGTGTGTGTATATAATAAAAATAGTCTCCTGGACTTTAGGTTAATACTTCTGGTGAACTCTTTGTTTCTATAAAAGCAAACTGTTTGGAATGCAACAGGAACACAAGAGCTAGCCAGCAGCCTTACCCATCAGTGGCCATGGACAGACAGGGAAGGGGGGACCTATCAGTGTGATGTACCTCATAATCAGAAGCCTAGAAATGAACAGTGTCCAAGGGTGGATAGTGGGTCATTATAGACTTGTTCTCACTGGTGAGTTCTAATGTACACAGGCGGCCTTTCTCGGTGTTGCTAGAGAAAATCATTAGCAGTGCTGTGTAAATAAGCATCTGCCATGGCTCCCCTTGGGACAGGAGCAAGCCGACCACTTGAAAAAAAAATATTCTCTTGCAAACCAACATGGGATACAGAATATCTGCCATTTGATTCTGAGCACATGATCATTCTGTGAGGGGATAAAATTCAAACTCAGGCCAAGTGATTCTCTACGGTGCTGCTGATGGAGCCCTCTGTCTATGCCAAGAGACGACAAGCAAGTGAGCACAGTTCTGATGCAAATGCCAGTTGATGCTTTCATTCACATCAACGAGTAAGCAAAGCAACAACTAAAAGGTATATTAGAGTTCCATTCATTTGTCAATGACAGGTGTGACGCACTTGCTCAATCAGTTCATAAGTTTTAATACATTATTCCTTCAACTATTTGAACTGTTTAGAATGTGTAATGTAGTAGCCACACACACATTTTTAAAACACTGTGTGCACAATTCATATGGCCTACAGTTGCTTAAGTCTGGAGGGCCAACAAGTGAGATATACCCTGCTTGATCAAAAGAGTGAATAGGGACTCAGTCAATAGAGTGCTTGATGCATTATAAGCAAGGGCACCTGAGTTCCATGATCAGTGTGGATGTTTAAAAACAAACAAAAACAAACAAACAAAAACCCGAACAAGTAAAACAGTAATGTAACTACAAAAAAAAAAAAAAAAAAGAGGAAGGAGGATGCAGAGGAGGGTGAGTAACCACCAGCTGTTTCACTGACAGCAAGGAGTTAACAGGCTCTGTTGAAAACAAACGTGTAGCTTAAAACTTATGATGGCTGTCTTCTTATTGAATTTTGGGAAATACATATTTTTTCGATGAAGACTTGTTATCAAATATCTGCAAGTGTGTGTGTAGCGTGCGTACGTATGTATGTATGTATGTATGTATGTAAATATATATCCTATCCCCAGGTCTGGTCTTAAAGCACCTCAAACAACCATCTGCAGGTAGGATAAACAGATTGCGGCCCATCAGTTCAGTGTAATAGTGTGAGAAAGGAAGAAGAATAAACTGACCTGTGCAGTAGCTCAGGGAAGCTTAGCAGAACCGTGCTCAGCAGAACCGTGCTAACTAAAATAAGTTAGGCCAGAAAACAAAGAAGGAGTACAAACTGTAAACCAGCTGTGCTGAACTCTGGGAATCAGGAGCTGAGCTCTGAGAAATTACATGTGCTTGACTGGTGCCAGAAGACAGAGAGTAAGGAAAGTGGGGGTTGCAAAGGTTCCAGAGGGGATTGTAGAGAGATCAGGGTAAATTGAAGCTCTTGAACTGAAGCACAGTTTCATAGGTGTTTGGTTGTCAGTTCTGTCTCTAGGAGTCTTCAAAGGTCCAGGTTAGTTGACTCTGTTGGTCTTCCTATGGAGTCCCTGTCCTCTTTGGGTCCCTCAATCCTTCCCCTCAACTCTTCAATGCCTCCTTAAGCTTCATCTTATGTTTAGTTGTGTGTAGTCTCCCCTCCCCCAGCCTGAAACCTGCTTGCTCAGGGGTGGAGCTTCCTGCTCATTCGTTCTGCCACGCCCACTGCTGGAACCTGCGGAGCCACACACGTGCACCTTTCTACTGGGAATCGGCGGCGGGAATCGGGTCCCCTCCCCCTTCCTTCATAACTAGTGTCGCAACAATAAAATTTGAGCCTTGATCAGAGTAACTGTCTTGGCTACATTCTTTTCTCTCGCCACCTAGCCCCTCTTCTCTTCCAGGTTTCCAAAATGCCTTTCCAGGCTAGAACCCAGGTTGTGGTCTGCTGGCCAGACACAACAGTTGTGTGTCTCTGCATCTCTTTCCATTGGCTGCTGAATGGAGCCACTGAGAGGACAGTTATGCTAGGCTCCTGGCTTTGCTGGTTGTGCTCCAGATGGACCCAACTGGAGTTAAATGATTTTTTAAACTGTATATATTTGAGTTTGTTTCTAGCATATGTGCACTCTCTCTCTCTCTCTCTCTCTCTCTCTCTCTCTCTCTCTCTCTCTCTCACATTAAGAAAGGAATGATGGCTGGGAAGTCAACTAAAGAATAGAAAAAAGTCATGTGGAGTGATGGAGCAGTAGTAGAAGGGGCTTGGTGGGAAAATAGCAAACAGAAACAACAATTAAACAATGGAGCCCACATAGGACCCGTGAGGGATTGGTCAACGGGAAGTGAGAGCAGAGAGATCCTACAGAAATAACAATTAAATAATGGAGCCCACAGAGGGCCTGTGAGGGATTGGTCAATGGGAAGTGAGAGCAGAGAGATCCTACTTATACAGATTCTTGCAGGTGTCCTAAGGATTTGGCAGTTTATCCACACTAGAAATAAGATGTGTAGATTTTTAATGCAATTTGCATGAGTTTGCAGTTCAGATCTATTAAGGCAGCTGCTACCTTGTCAAGGTTTTAGTAGTAGGAAAATGATCATTTCTAGTAAATTCAATATAAAGACAAATATGTAGAGCATGTAGAAATTTCCCTGAAATGAGTGGGATATTTTTAGTCATGGGCATGGCTCTACAGCCTGAACTTTCACCTTTACCAGGACCTGCAGTACTGAAGTGGATGCTGGCCTCTGCTTTTGGCTCCACCACCACCAAGAGATTGTACAGACCTAAGTAAATGTAGCTCATGTGCACAATGTAAGAATGAGCTTCAGCTAATGATAAAAGACAGGGAAAGGGAAGGGAGGAAGAAGAAGAGGGAAGAAGAGGAGAAGGAGGAAGGAGCAAGAACTACAACCAAAATCACCCGAAAAAAGATGCACAGAGACAAAAAAGCCAGGGAGTGTGGATTCCAAAGGAAGCAAAGTGAAATGAGGAGAGTCAATAGCAGTGGACCTGAGTTAATCCCCTCAGGCCCCAGTCCTCTTGTAATTATTTGGATCAGTGGGCTCGAGCAATAGGCATGGACCCTCAAAGGGCTTAGATTAGACCCATCACTGTGATCAATTAGTCTCACCATGTTCCTTCTTGACCTTGACTATTTTCATTACCTTGGGCCACATAGTCTTCCGTTTTTGACCCCTCCTACTATTTGCCTATAAAATGGGAACAACAATTTTTTTCTAATGTTTTCTACCTCATGGCCTACTCTCAAACATTCGCATAATTTACTTGGAGGGCTCCAAATGTCAGTATTTAAAACAGCTCTAAGTTCAGAGCTAATGTGTTTTGGGGGTTGACTTTTGTGCTCAAAAAGCTGTGTTCAAAGTTTGAAGCAGTGGGAGAGGCAAAGAAAGAGACATAAAAAAAAGACAACTTTCCTTCAAAATGCAAAAACATTGGTCTTCAATGTTTAAAAAACAAAAAAAGGCAATATTCAGCCTGAAGAAAACAATTGCACTATATACTGCATATCTGACATACTTGGCTATATCTCTTCTTCTAAAATCATGAGCTGAAGATAGAAACACTCAGAAGAAGGCATATGCATGATAAATAAGGACATGAAAATACACACAAAGTAATCTACTGGTACCCATGATCAGGTAACACTGCACTGCACTGAGAAGAACCAAATTTAGAAACAACAACAACAAATGGAAGCATCAAGTGCAAGCAAATGTATATATATATATATATATATATATATATATATATATATATGACTATATATATATATAAAACTAGAGTTTTGTTCACTGCTGGTGAGAATATAAAACTGTCCAACTTGAAATTTGGAAGTATCTTATGAAATTAAATCCATGGTTATGCTGTACCCCACTACTGTACCCAACTATATTCATTGCTTTAATGTCTCCGTGACCAAATTACTTGACAGAAACAACTCAAAATGGAAAGCTTACTGGAACTCAAAGAGAGAGTTAAAGTCCATTATGGAAGGGAAAACAAAGTAGAGAGAGATGCTGTCATGACCTGATGGCTAGAGATGAGGCAGTTGGTTCCTACGGCCCAGACTAGAAGCAGGGATAGTGTAAATGGAACCATTCAGAGTCTGCTCAAGTGGCCTGGTTTCATCAGCCAGAATCATCCTTCAAGGACTCCTCAGTGTCCTCAAAGAGCCATCAGTTAGAGCAATGAGTGTTTAAAATCTGAACCTGTAGCGGGCATTTCTGTACAAACCATAACTCCACCACACCATTTCTATGCACATGTCCTAGAGAAGTAGAAACGTGTGTCCATGCAAAAACTCAGCCCTGATGGGTATGATCAAGCATCCTTGCACTTGCAAGGTGGATGTCAGAATATCTTACGTTCAAGGCCAGCCCAGGCTACTTAGTGAAATTGTTTCTTTCTCAAACAGACAAAAACAAAAACAAAAACAAACAAACAAAAAATTCTGATGGAGATATAAAGTAATTTCATTTATAATAATCTCTACATTAAGCAAACTAAGAATATTGATAATCAAAAACATGCAAACAGTAGGTACCTAATAAAAATTAAAGCCCTTTTGCCTCACCAAGGAAACCCTACTGATACACACAGTAATGTGGTTGAGTCTCAAGAGGATTTTGTTGAGTCAAATAAGCCAGACATCTTTGTATAAAACTGGAGAAAAGAAAAACCCAATTTTTGGTGATAAGATAGCATAGTACTTGGTTGGTTATGGCTGAGGGAGGATAGGAGCTAGGACTAAAGAGAACTTTTGGGGTAATAAAATGTTTTATACTTTGATTTTGTGGTGGTAACATGGTTATATAAATTTGTCTAAAGTTATTGAGATATATATATACTTAAAATGGTTACATTTTATTGTATATGAAGAAAAAAACGATTTAACTTTTTTATTTTTTTTTTTAAGAATGCTTACATCAAGAGGGTTAGCAAGCTTCAGAATCATTGTATCCTTAGGGCATCTTATTGCAAATTATAGCAATTTGAGGAAGGGGAGAATCCTCTGGTAGGTAATCTTAAAGCCTGTTCTAATATTAACATACTTTCTATATTAATGTTGTCATCAATCAAACATCAATCTATAAAGTGACAAAGATGCTAAGTAAATCAAGTTGCATACCAAGTCGCTTTCCTGACATCCTGACTATACTTTATAATGTCATCTACCTTCAAACAAATCAAATCTGTCCTAAGAGGCACGACTCATAATATTTGTGCCATCAGTTTTACATTTACTGTGTGGACCGTCTGATGGCAAGATTTTTAAGCTTAAGAGGCTTAAGTGACGTTTGAAAAATATCCTAGATGAAAAATATAGTACATGAATAATCTTCTTAATCAGTATAATCACCAAGAAATTGATGATCACATTTTATATCCCGCTCATAGGGCCATTTTTAAAGTCCTGGACTACCGTCAAAATATACCCATGTTACAAGTGAGCATTTACATTATAAAAGGAAGAAAATTAATAATAAAGGTCACTTTTTTATACCCCTTCTACTTAAGTTACTTCCAATTATGGTCACTTATTCTACTGTAGAATTTCTTGCCATTTAAATTTTATGACCCACTCAAGGGTACCCACAGGCGCAGGAATTATATTGCTATAAAGAGTCCTGGGAATAGCCAATCACTGTGCTCTTTGTTTACCCAAGAATGACAACAGATTGCCTTAAGGTTCCTTAGCTGGTTTATCCCAAAGGGATATTGGGACAATGTAAATCGCCTAATACACCTTATTAGGGTAATATCCTAGTCATTGTCCTATTGCTGTGAAAAGACATGAAGACCAAGGCAACTCTTACCAAAGAAAGCATCTAATTGGGAGCTTGCTTACAGCTTTAGAAGCTTAGTCCATTATTATTGTGGTAGGGAGTATGGAACTGGAACAGTATCAGAAAGCTACATCCTGACCCAGCTTGGCATCCTGATCCCCAGTGACATACTTCTACCAACAAGGCCACAAACTGAATCCTTGTAATCCTTTCAAATAGTTCCATTCCCTGTTAACTATGCATTCAAATAAATGAACCTATTGAGCTATTTTTATTCAAACCACCACTAAAACCAGTAATTAGGGTGAAATGAAAGTCTCCCACAGTTAGCTAAACTCAAGGGTGGTAGAGGTCAGAGGAAATCTTTTAGCAGTTAGTTCTCTCCTTACACCATGTAGATCACAGGAATCTAATTTAGACCATCAAACTTGGTGGCTGGCATCTCTACCCACTGAGCCATCTTACCAGCCCTATTTTAAAAACAATCAATGCAATTTTTCCAATGGAATTACAGTATAAATTAAAGAGATTTACTAAGTTAATGAGATTTATAGGACATTTATAAGATCTGAGAAATGAAAGTGTTCAAGGTGCTGTGGCCTTTACATTAACTACCACACGTATGCAAAGTATTGTGGCCACATTACATTACGAAACACAGGAGTTGAAGGTGCTGTGACCCCTTACATTACCTAATGCTGGAGTTCAGCTATCAACTTGTCTCCCACAGGGTCCCCTTCATTCCTGCTTCTCTTTTAATGTTTTCTTTTCTTTTTCTTTTTTCTTTTTGTTCATTTTTCTTCTCACCCCTTTCCCGTTTTGTTTAAGTGTTTTGAGACAGGCTTTCATGTAGATCAGGTTAACCTTAAACTTCTTGTGTAGCTGAGGATGGCCTTGAACTCATGATCCTTTGGCCTCTGCTTCCAAGATGCTAGACATACAGGTATGGATCACCACAGATGACTTTTGCTCAAGCTTCTTTTATTTATTTTAATTGGCTCGGGTTTCCTAATTATTGCAGAATTAATATTTTGGGCCCAATAATTCTTTGTTGTTCAAAGATGCCTCATACCTCAAGCCGTACATCGTCAAATCTTGCGCGTGCCGGACTGGCCAGCAGTAACGACGCTGCAACAGGATCCTTCTGCACACGTTTATTGGGAGAGCTTGATTGCAGAGGCGAAGAGACCCCGAGCCCAGAACTGGTGCTGCTTTTATAGGCCTAGGAGAGGCGTGTCTCACACCCGGATTGGTTATGCACTACGCCTCATTTGCATGTTCCTCATCTGATTGGCTACTCTCTCTCTCTCTGTACCTCACAGAGCCTCATTATCATACCTCATTTGCATGTCTCACATCTGATTGGTTATACTCTCAAAGCCTCATTATCATGCCCGGGCCAGGCAGTGTCTTTGCAAAAAACTTTACTGCATATGTACACATTGGTTGTTTGTCCAAACTTATGCGTGGTGGCCAGCAGTAGTCAGTGCCACTCTGCAACTGCACATGTGGCTTCCCACAGTCAAATCTCTGGGCTCAAGTCCTATGAGAGATCACTATTCTTTCCCTACTTGTCCCACCAAGCTGTAGTAAGAAAATGTTATTGCCATTTGGTTGTTTTTGGTTTTTTCGAGACAGGGTTTCTCTGTGTAGCCCTGGATGTCCTGAAACTCACTTTGTAGACCAGGCTGGCCTTGAACTCAGAAATCCACCTGCCTCTGCCTCCCGAGTGCTGGGATTAAAGGCATGCTTCATATTGCCATTTTCATTCACACAGTTTTTCCATATGTTCATTCCCTATAGTCTTCTGTCCTTCCCTCTCTCTCCATTTCCTGCCATTCCTCCTGCCAAATAGTCTTTTTTCTACTTTTGCCACACACACATGCAGATATATAATATATGTATGCATTGATACATGTAAAATTATAAAATTTAAATTCCACATATAAGAGAAACATTTTTCTTTCTGAGCTTGGCTTAGTTGCTTAGCCTGATGGTCTCCAGTTGCATCCATTTTCCTACAAAAAAACATACATTTGTTTCCTTTGTGGATAAGTAGAAGTCTATCTATGTATCTGGACCCTGTTTTCTTGTCCACCTAACTCTTGGTGAATAGTAGGGCTATTTCAAAGGCAGGTATCACCCATGTGCAGGTAACTCTGAAATTCTGTCTCTGAGACCTTCGCATACATTTTTAGAAATGGTACTGCTAGATCATATCAGGCCAGAGTTTTAAGATAAGCTTCCTACCTGACTTGTCCCAGGTGTGTGGATATAACTTTGAAATACTGGTCCCAGGCTTTAGCTGTCTATGATTTCCTTCTTTACATCCACAACTTGTATTGTAGGAATTGAACTCAGGAACTGAACTTATAGATTTAAAGGGGATAGGGGGGTAGGCAGGGGTTGGTAAGATAGCTTAGTGGTTAAGAGTACATACTGCTCCCACATAGTATCTCAGTTTTGATCCCAGCATTTACATTGGATGGTTCTCAGTCATTGAAACTCCAGGTCCAGGGGATCCAATGGCTGCTTCTAGCCTCCTTGGGCTAGAAGGAGAAGCTTGCTTCTTAGTGGAGTTCCTTTATGTATTCAGATATCATTGTTAAGCTGAGGATATTCTTAATGCCAAATTGCACCCAAGCTATATCAAGTACCACATAGAGATATCAGCTCAGATAGTGTCTCTGCTTCTATGATCTCCCTTACACACATAGGTCAACTATTTATAGACAAACTAAACATTCCGAAGGATACATAGATGGGGAGCATGCACATCAGAAGCAGGTTGACAGGGCTGTGGAGGACAATGGGGAGGAGCATCATCATTACACCAAGTACAGAAGTGTGGTGTGAAAATGGGGCCAGGGCTCCATCACACCACTGACTCACTGTGAGCTTCAGCAATCATTCCAACTCATAGTTTTCATCTCTCCATCTGTTAAATGTCACTGGTATCTGTTGGAGAGAGAGTTACCTACTTGCTTATCCAACAAACTCTGGTTGACGTTTTACCTCCATATGTTAGTCCCCGTGTCTAGAACTACAGGTGTAAAAAAAACACTAAAGCTTAGAAACAAGAGGCTTTAATAGGAGGGAGATGTGTCCCTTAATGTGTTAATGATGGCAAGTCACAAGACTTCTAAAAAAATGTGGCTTACTTATCTATAAGACACTATTTTAAGGAACATCTCATGGGAGAAGTTCCTAGGGTCAGTTATCTCAGTGTTTGTTATGCTGATGTTGGTTAAATACCTTTTCTTTCAACTCTGATATGCTCAGCCTGTTGGTGTAAGGTTCAGGTTTGTCCCCATTCATGGATAAAGATGGCAGCCATCATGTCTTAATACTAATAGAGATGACACAACTAAATGTAGGACAGGAGAGACAGCTCACTTGTTAAAGTGCTTGACCTCCTCCAGTTCAGTTCGCTGGGCAAGGCAACACATACTGTCAACCCCAGTGTTGGGGAGGCAGCCTAGCCTACATGGAGCGTTCTGTCTTGAAAGAAAGGTTAGGATGACACTCGAGGTTGACCTCTGCCCTCTGTCTAGATTCTCACTTAAACACACATGTGTTCCTGCACATATGATAAGAGCTGTGAGAATTAGATAAGACACAAGGTGGGATTGACTCTGGTATACAGAACCAGCTCTGTTTATATTAGCTTTAATTAATTTTTTAAGTGTCATGCAGTGTTAACTCATTACAGTGAATTACTTGTGTTTGTTTGCTAGAGGTGCTGTGAGATTCCACCTCACACCTGTCAGAATGGCTAAGATCAAAAATTCAGGTGACAGCAGATGCTGGCAAGGATGTGGAGAAAGAGGAACACTCCTTCATTTTTGGTGGGATTGCAAGCTTGTACAACCACTCTGGAAAGCTGTCTGGCAGTTGTTCCTCAAAAAATTGGACATAGTACTACCAGAGGATCCCGCAATACCTCTCCTGGGCATATATCCAGAAGATGTCCCAACCGGTAAGAAGGACACATGCTCCACTATGTTCATAGCAGCCTTATTTATAATAGCCAGAAGCTGGAAAGAACCCAGATGCCCCTCAACAGAGGAATAGATACAAAAAATGTGGTACATTTACACAATGGAAAAAGAATTCTATTAAAAAGAATGAATTTATGAAATTCCTAGGCAAATGGATGGACCTGGAGGGCATCATCCTGAGTGAGGTAACCCAATCACAAAAGAACTCACATGATATGTACACACTGATAAGTGGATATTAACCCAGAAACTTAGAATACCCAAGGTACAAGATACAATTTGAAAAACACATGAAACTGAAGAAGAATGAAGACCAAAGTGTGGACACTTTGCCCCTTCTTAGAATTGGGAACAAAATACCCATGGAAGGAGTTACAGAGACAAAGTTTGGAGCTGAGACAAAAGGATGGACCATCTAGAGATTGCCATACCTGGGAATCCATCCCATAATCAGCCTCCAAATGCTGACACCATTACATACACTAGCAAGATTTTGCTGAAAGGACCCTGATATAGCTGTCTCTTGTGAGACTATGCCAGGGCCTAGCAAACACAGAAGTGGATGCTCACAGTCAGCTATTGGATGGAACACAGGGCCCCCAATGGCAAAGCTAGAGAAAGTACACAAGGAGCTGGGGGGATCTGCAACCCTATAGGTAGAACAACAATATGAACTAACCAGCAGTCCCCCCCACCCTCCGCCCTGAGCTCATGTCTCTAGCTGCATATGTATCAGAAGATGGCCTAGTCGGCCATCATTGGAAAGAGAGGCCCATTGGACATGCAAACTTTATATGCCTCAGTACAGGGGAATGCCAGGGTCAAGAAGTAGGAGTGGGTGGGTGGGGGACTTTTGGGATAGCATTGGAAATGTAAATGAAATAAATACCTATAAAAAAATCCAAAAAGAAAAGAAAAGAAAATCTTTAAATGCTGAGGAAGTAAAATAACAAATATATTGCCTTGAAACTCTGGAGGCTACAGATCTGAAATCAAGGTGACAGATGTTAGGGCTGGTTTCTTCTGCCAGTTCTGAAGACTCTTCCAATGGAATCTTTGGACATCTCCTTGATATGTTTCTTCACTGTATTTCCTCGGCTGCTCCTACTTTTCTTCTTCCTCCTCTTCCTTCTTCCTCTCTCTCTCTCTCTCTCTCTCTCTCTCTCTCTCTCTCCCCGTCTCTCTCTGTCTCTCTGTCTCTGTCTCTGTCTCTGTCTCTCTCTCTCTCTCTCTCTCTCTCTCACACACACACACACACACACACACACACACACACACACACATTCATAACAATGACCGTAATGTTGGATAGTGACCCGATCCTTTATGATCTCATGAACATGTGACAACCATAATCACCCTATTTCCATTAGGGCCTCATGGTCAAGACATCCATTTATGAATTTTGAGAGATGCCTAGAACTTTAACAACAAAATTTAGTCATGCACTGCCCAACACTGATCACGTATCTTTGTTGACAAATCTTTCCAGAGTGTGAAAGTAAGGAAGGAAATGAAAATCTTGGGCTTCACTGTCTGTGCAATAGCTTTTAGATGTCTCCTACAGGTAGTAAATTCCTTTCTTGTATGCCGGGTGTGGTGGCTCACACCTTTAATCCCAGCACTCAGGAGGCAGAGGCAGGCGGATTTCTGAGTTCGAGGCCAGCCTGGTCTACAAAGTGAGTTCCAGGACAGCCAGGGCTACACAGAGAAACCCTGCCTCGAAAAAACAAAACAAAACAAACAAACAACAACAAAAAACAAATTCCTTTCTTGTACAATGAATGCGGAGTTGGAGGTGACATTTATAAGAGTCACTGGAAGCCTAAACAATCTGCCTGCTTTCAGCTGGAGGTTAATGTCACAGATAAACTCAGAAAACAAAGAACATGAAGAACATGACAAAAACTCCATGATGCTTACGGATGCAAAGCTTTTATAGAAAAACTAGAAATCAATGAAAATGTTAATACCTGCATGTGGAAGTCAGAGAACAGCTCTGAGAGTGAGTCCTGTCCTTCTACCTTCTTTTGTAGGTAGGGTCTCTCTGTGTTTCTACTGCTCCCCAAAGTCTTTCTATAAAGGATGGATTTCTCCGGATTTTGCTTTTGTTGCCCCTCCCCCACCATTTGCTTTCTTGATCTCATTAGCAAAAGGAAAAAAAAATTCCTATTGCATTCGTTTACATTTTGAGCCACCATGGGGGAGAACAGCAGTGCCTACTACCTGGGATCTTGTTCTTGTCTGGAGCCTTTAGGCCAGTGATTATCAACCCTTGGGACACGACCCCTTTGAGTGTTGAATGACACTTTCATAAGGGTCATTTATGACCAAGAGAAAACACAGGGATCTACATTATGATCTATAACAGCATCAACATTATAGTTATGAAATAGCAACAAAAATAATTTAATGGTTGGGGTCATCACAACATGAGGAAGTATATTAAAGGCTCGAAGCACTATGAAAGTTGGGCACTATTGGGCCTTCCTGTGCTTTAGAGAGCATAGCAGAACAATTCATGTCACCTCTCACCAACTCACAGTTTCTCCTAAGTGCAAAAGGGCTTCCTAGATTGTTCAGTCTGCCTGGAGAAGCAATAAGACCATCCCAGACCATCGTGGGACGCTCTTTCACTTACAGCCACAGTCACTCTCTCCTTGTCTTAGAGGGAAGCTGGATGCAAAGAAGACAACCCTGAGTTTCATCACTAGAAGGAGATGAAAACTGAGAAGGGACAAAATAGAAACTGTGCTCCACCACTGCTAATCAGCAGGCATGCTGGCTCCCTTCCTCATGCCAAGCCGAGTTTTCTGTTCTCAGCTCCTCTTACCTCACCCACCAGGCACCAGCTCTCCTTCTGTTTGAGAGCCACAGCATTTTAATTTTGTCAGTTTGAGCCATCCCACCCAAATCCTATGGCACTCGCACAGGGTGGCACCTTCTTTGCACCTACTCCATGGGATGAAGAGCCTGGCACCAGCCCTGACACTCACGATGGCTCTGCCCATACCTGCAGTCACAGGTACAGGTGCAACAGTTAATGTCTGGCTATACTTTCTGAAAGGCAAATGAGATGCATCTCCTTCCTTTTTAATGCTCACCATTAATATTTTTGAAAAGAAAATGGAGAAAACTTTCAGCATCCCCGACAGTGTGTTCCGTGAGTTTCCTGGTGGGAGGTGATGAAGGCATTTTTTAACTGACTAAAAATGGTTAGCCACAACACCATGAAAATATCCCAGAATGTTTTAAAATGAAGGGGAAAAAAATCCTCTGCCATGGAAATAGCAGTTGAGAGGGGATACAGGGGCTGCTGGCAGCTCTGAGTGGCTGATTTTATTTTCTCTAGACCTCTTTAGTGATTTCCATGCCAATTTCCACCTACTTCAAAAAAAAAAAATCTAGCCTCCCAAAGTCCAGAGGGGGGAAAAAGTATGGGCCATTTGTTATTTTGGACACAGATGATTCCAGCGGAGGTAGAACATTAAAATGTTTCAAGAAGCACAGCCTTTGAACTGCCTCTATAGTTCTCATCTGTCACCAACTCTTCCCAGTTGTGAACCCTCTCCATCGAGAGCAGAACCCTTTGGTGGCTCTGTATGCTTCAGTGAGTCCTCCCAGGGTACCTTTTTTAAGTGGTGGGATTTAGCCAAGGCTTGTTACTAATGCTTAACAACTACTTATACCACAGACAGATCTAAGCTTCAAATTATGGCAGACAACACCATTTTAAAATCTTCCACCATTTTCAACTTCCCTGCCTCAAAGATGCCCACTGCTTTGTTCTGTATTACTGGCTGGAGAGGTTGGTGTGAGTGGCAGGGATCAATACCATACTTGTTACCGTGCTTTGAGTCCCTTAAGGGAACAACATCAGATCGTATGTCTGGAGGGCAAAGGCAGCTAAAGGTAATTTGCATACGACAAATGGAAGCGTGAGGGAGATTTCAGCATTACTATCTATTCCTTCAAATAGCACTGGGTGCACTTGTGGCTCTGGTTGTTAACGGCTTGAGCTATTGTATTGACTTGAATTTCAATAGTGAGAGTTTCTGCTACTCTACCCTTTCTCCTAGTCGTTCTCCACTTAGGTCCCCCTGAGGAAGCCTATTCTAGGTCTTCTCCTCCAATCTCTCCACATGCTCTTAGGGAGGACACTCTTCTTTCATTAGCTCAAGATCCCTCTTACTGAGGGATCTCTTGGAGGAGCCTGTAACCTTGACTTGGAAACGGAGGGTGTCAAGAGCTGAAAGAGATAGCAGGGGAAGGAAGGAATGTGAAATTCAGCCCAAACTGGGAGAATAGAAAGGGGGAGAAAACAGTACATTATCTCTTCTAGACTCACAGGTCAGCATTTCCACCTTTGTGCTGGGACTAAATTACAGTGGAATGGCACAGAAGAGCCAAGCACATATGCAAGTTTAGGCACCAGTAGATTCTCTTGGTCTTCTCCCTCACGGTTAGTTTGCCAGGAAGATCTTCTTTGAAATGCACAGGGATTTGATTTATAGAGAACTACTAACTGTGTATTTCTGTTATACTAGCCGAGATGGACCTTTAAAACTCAAACATAGATCTCTGCTGCCTCTGCAATGCATATACAGCCAACCAGATCCATTTTACCAGATCTTATTTTGTTTGTTTGGTTGGTTAGTTGGTTTTGATTTTTCCAGACAGGATTTCTCTGTGTAGCCCTGGTTGTCCTGGAACTCACTCTGTAGACCAGGCTGCCCTAGAACCCAGAAATCCACCTGCCTCTTCCTCCCAAGTGCTGGGATTAAAGGTGTGCACCACCACTGCCAGGCTCAGATCTTGGTTTCATTTGATCATTTCTGAACTGTTTGAGAACAGAAACACACTCCTGTTTGCTTGGGCTTTTTAGTTTGGTTTGCCTGGACAACTAATGGAAGGATTTGTGGGTTTTGCTTTGAGGTGTTATGTGCCTTTCTCCTCCAGCTACCCTCTGTGAGAACCTAAATGAGCCTCTTCTGGAGCGCATCTGAGCTGTCAGGGACTGTTCTTTTTGAGTCGGTTTGAAGTGATGCTGGACATCTGTTCCCTCCATCTAATGCGAGGCTAATTGCTTTACACTATGGCTAAGTAGCCATTATACTACATTCTTGGTCTCTGATGCTTATCTTTGATGACTCTACTCACTCCTCAAATATCAGATTTCCTAAATCATTTAATTCCCCATCAAAAAGAGGGGAGAAGCAGATATTATCTCCTCTCATTTTGGATAAGGAGCTAACAAGACACGGGTGTACAATGATTTATGAGGTTTGGAGGACGGACTACATCTGCAGACATTGAGCTGGATCGTTTCATCGTGTCCTCAAGTATTTTATTTAAATGATCATTGATATCATGCCTGGGCACCTACATTCTTGTCTTGATTGTGTGATTCCTTTGCAGTTTGACTCTTGGATGTGAAGGAATCCCTCTATCTCTTGGAGCTTTTTCTTATCTATCAAAAGAATGAGCTGGACAAGATCTGCAAGAGTTATTCCTCAAGAGTTTCCAGCATCTGGGTTTAATGATGACCTCTGTTGAAGACAATGGGGGACAAGGATGAGGTGGTGGCATTATTTTATTTTCCAAAGTTCTGAATAAAGTGGATTGGCTGAAGAGATAACTTGTCATTATAGACTCTTCATTTACTACGTGGCATAATAATTTGATACCTACTTTCATTTTAGTCTTATTGGACAGTCCTGTTTTTTTGTTTTGTTTTGTTTTTTTGTTTGTTTTTTTTTCTTTTCTTTTTTTAATGTGTCTCTATGTTGTGTGTGGCCGGCCAGAAAGGCACACAAAGGACATTGGATCCTTTGGAGTTGGAGTTGTAGGTAGTTGTGTACTGCCCAACATGGATGTTTGGAGACAACTCTGACCCCTGGAGAAGTAGCAAGAGCTCTTAACTGTTAACTATTTCTCTACCTCCAATAGTTCTGATCTTGTGACAATTGCTTAATGCTGGCACAATGGTGAACACAATCTGTGCCAATTACTCTTTGTGGCGAAATAAGAGTTTATTACTTCTTTAAAAAATTAAGTTCTTTAATTAGGTATTTTCTTCATTTACATTTCAAATGCTATGCCAAAAGTCCCCCAGACCGCCCCCCCCCCAATCCCCTACCCATCCACTCCAAATTCTAGGCCCTGGCGTTCCCCTGTACTGAGGCATATAAAGTTTGCATGAACAATGGGCCTCTCTTTCCAATGATGGCCTACTAGGCCATCTTCTGCTACATATGCAGCTAGAGACATGAGCTCCGGGGGTACTGGTTAGTTCATATTGTTGTTCCTCCTATAGGGTTGCAGACTCCTTCACCTCCTTGGGTACTTTCTCTAGCTTCTCCATTGGGGGCCCTGTGTTCCATCCAATAGCTGACTGTGAGCATCCACTTCTGTGTTTGCCAGGCCCCAGCATAGCTTCACAAGGGACAGCGATATCAGGGTCCTTTCAGCAAAATCTTGCTTGTGTATGCAATGGTGTCAGCGTTTGGAAACTGATTATGGGATGGATCCCCGGATATGGCAGTTTCTAGATGGTCCATCCTTTTGTCTCAGCTCCAAACTTTGTCTCTGTAACTCCTTCCATGGGTGTTTTGCTCCCAATTCTAAGAGGGGGCAAAGTATCCACACTTTGGTCTTCGTTCTTCTTGAGTTTCATGTGTTTTTGCAAATTGTATCTTGTATCTTGGGTATTCTAAGTTTCTGGGCTAATATCCACTTATCAGTGAGAACATATCATGTGAGTTCTTTTGTGATTGGGTTACCTCACTCAGAATGATGCCCTCCAGGTCCATCCATTTGCCTAGGAATTTCATAAATTCATTCTTTTTAATAGCTGAGTAGTACTCCATTGTGTAAATGTACCACATTTTCTGTATCCATTCCTCTGTTGAGGGGCATCTGGGTTCTTTCCAGCTTCTGGCTATTATAAATAAGGCTGCTATGAACATAGTGGAGCATGTATCCTTCTTACAGGTTGGGACATCTTCTGGATATATGCCCAGGAGAGGTATTATGGGATCCTCTGGTAGTACTATGTCCAATTTTCTGAGGAACAGCCAGACTGATTTCTAGAGTGGTTGTACAAGCTTGCAATTCCACCAACAATGGAGGAGTGTTCCTCTTTCTCCACATCCTCACCAGCATCTGCTGTCACCTGAATTTTCAATCTTAGCTATTCTGACTGGTGTGAGGTAGAATCTCAGGGTTGTTTTGATTTGCATTTCCCTGATGATTAAGGATGCTGAACATTTTTTTCAAGTGCTTCTCAGCCATTCAGTATTCCTCAGGTGAGAATTCTTTGTTTAGCTCTGAGCCTCATTTTTAATGGGGTTATTTGATTTTCTGGAGTCCACCTTCTTGAGTTCTTTATATATATATATATAGGGGATAGTAGTCCCCTATCTGATTTAGGATAGGAGAAGATCCTTTCCCAATCTGTTGGTGGCCTTTTTGTCTTATTGATGCTGTCTTTTACCTTAAAGAAGCTATGTAATTTTAATGAGGTCCCATTTGTCAATTCTCGATCTTACAGCACAAGCCATTGCTGTTCTATTCAGGAATTTTTCCCCTGTGCCCAAATCTTCGAGACTTTTCCCCACTTTCTCCTCTATGAGTTTCAGTGTCTCTGGTTTTATGTGGAGTTCCTTGATCCACTTAGACTTGACCTTAGTACAAGGAGATAGGAATGGATCAATTCGCATTTTTCTACATGATAACTACCAGTTGTGCCAGCACCATTTGTTGAAAATGCTGTCTTTTTTTTCACTGGATGGTTTTAACTCCCTTGTCATAGATCAAGTGACCATAGGTGTGTGGGTTCATTTCTGGGTTGTCAGTTCTATTCCATTGGTCTACTTGTCTGTCACTATACCAGTACCATGCAGTTTTTTTTATCACAATTGCTTTGTAGTACAGCTTTAGGTCAGACATGGTGATTCCACCAGAGGTTCTTTTATCATTGAGAAGAGTTTTTGCTGTACAAGTTTTTTGTTATTCCAGATGAATATGCAAATTGCCTTTCTAATTGGTTGATGAATTGAGTTGGAGTTTTGATGGGGATTGCATTGAATCTGTAGATTACTTTTGGCAAGATAGCCATTTTTACAATTTTGATCCTACCAATCCATGAGCATGGTAGATCTTTCCATCTTCTGAGATCTTCTTTAATTTCTTTCATCAGAGACTTGAAGTTCTTATCATATAGATCTTTCACTTCCTTTCACTTAGAGTCACACCAATGTATTTTATATTATTTGTGACTATTGTGAAGGGTGTTGTTTCCCTAATTTCTTTCTCAGCCTGTTTATCTTTTGTGTAGAGAAAGGCCACTGACTTGTTTGAGTTAATTTCATATCCAGATACTTCACTGAAGCTGTTTATCAGGTTTAGGAGTTCTCTGGTGCAATTTTTAGAGTGACTTATATATATTCTCATATCATCTGCAAAAAATGATATTTTGACTTCTTCCTTTCCCATTTGTATCCCCTTGATCTACTTTTGTTGTCGAATTGCTCTGGCTAGGACTTCAAGTTCTATGTTGAATAGGTAGGGAGAAAGTGGGCAGCCTTGTCTAGTCCCTGATTTTAGTTGGGATTTCTTCCAGCTTCACGCCATTTACTTTGATGTTGGGTACTGGTTTGCTGTAGATTTCTTTTATCATGTTTAGGTATGGGCCTCGAATTCCAGATCTTTCCAAGACTTTTATCATGAATCGGTGTTGGATTTTGTCAAATGCTTTCTCCACAACTAACGAGATGATCATACGGTTTAAGTCTTTGAGTTTGTTTATATCGTGGATTACGTTCATAGATTTCCATATATTAAACCATCCCTGTATATCTGGAATGAAATCTACTTGGTCAGGATGGATGATTGTTTTGATGTGTTCTTGGATTCGGTTAGTGAGAATTTTATTGAGTATTTTTGCATCCATATTCAAGGGAAATTGGTCTAAAGTTCTCTATCTTTTTTGGGTCTTTCTGTGGTTTAGGTATCAGAGTAATTTTGGCTTCTTAGAATGAATTGGGTAGAGTACCTTCTGCTTCTATTTTGTGGAATAGTTTGTGAAGAACTGGAATTAGATCTTCGTTGAAGGTCTGATAGAATTCTGCACTAAACCCATCTGGTCCTGGGCTTTTTTTTGGTTGGGAGACTATTAATGACTGCTTCTATTTCTTTCGGGGATATAGGACTGTTTAGATCATTCATCTGATCCTGATTTAACTTTGGTACCTGGTATCTATCTAGAAATTTGTCCATTTCATCCAGGTTCTCCAGTTTTGTTGAGTATAGCCTTTTGTAGAAGGATCTGATGGTGTTTTGGATTTCTTCAGGATCTGTTGTTATGTCTCCCTTTTCATTTCTGTATTTGTAATTAGGATGCTGTCCCTGTGCCCTTTAGTGAGTCTGGCTATGGGTTTATCTATCTTGTTGATTTTCTCAAAGAACCAGCTCCTTGTTTGGTTGATTCTTTGAGTAGTTCTTCTTGTTTCCACTTGGTTGATTTCACCCCTGAGTTTGATTATTTCCTGCTGTCTACTCCTCTTGGGTGAATTTGCTTCCTTTCGTTCTAGAGCTTTTAGGTGTGTTGTCAAGCTGCTAGTGTGTACTCTCTCTAGTTTCTTTTTGGAGGCACTCAGAGCTGTGAGTTTTCCTCTTAGAAATGCTTTCATTGTGTCCCATTAGGTTGGGTATGTTGTGGCTTCATTTTCATTAAACTCTATAGAGTCTTTAATTTCTTTCTTTATTCCTTCCTTGACCAAGGTATCATTGAGTAGAGTGTTTTTCAGTTTCCACGTGAATGTTGGCTTTCTATTATTTATGTTGTTATTAAAGATCAGCCTTAGTCCATGGTGATCTGATAGGATGCATGGGACAATTTCAGTATTTTTGTATCTGTTGAGGCCTGTTTTGTGACCAATTATGTGGTCAGTTTTGGAGAAGGTACCATGAAGTGCTGAGAAGAAGGTATATCATTTTGTTTTAGGATAAAATGTTCTGTAGATATCTGTTAGATCCATTTGTTTCATAACTTCTATTAGTTTCACTGTGTCCCTGTTTAGTTTCTGTTTCCATGATCTGTCCATTGGTGAAAGTGGTGTGTTGAAGTCTCCCACTGTTATTGTGTGAGGTGCAATGTGTGCTTTGAGCTTTACTAAAGTTTCTTTAATGAATGTGGCTGCCCTTGCATTTGGAGCATAGATGTTCTCAATTGAGAGTTCCTCTCATTACTTTTTTTTAAAGTAGTGGATAAGTGGTAGGAGAAATGGTTCAGTGATCAAGTTACATTTGATGTTCTTCTAGAGGTCTTTGGCTAACCAGCAACCACACAGCAGTGCATAACCCTCTACAATTCCAATTCCAGGGGATCCAATGTACTCTTCTGTGAGCACCAGGCACACATATTAGATGCACAGACATACATGCAGTCAAAATACCCATATACATTAAATAAAAATAAATAAATCTTAAAACAAAAGGTTAGTGGGTAAAACAGAGAACCCCTTCCAAAAAGTCAAATTAATCACTGCCTTTCTGACACCTGAGTTTCTTCAGGCTTTTCCAGTATGAATATATCATTGCTGTGAGGTATAATGGCAATCATTTTGCTATCAGAAGTGAACACTAGAATTGTTCACTGAGGTATCCACATAGCACAGTGGATCTTGGAAGGCTGTAATCCACGTGTTGCTTATTTCAACCTCTCCCAAGCAGCCTTTTAATTATCTAATTGAGGTCTTGCTCCTCTTGTTCTTTGGATGCTTCAAAGGATTCTTCTCGTGTTTGTGATAAATCCCCAACCGTGTGCTTATCCACCACTGTTCTCTAGGCCTGAGAAGAAAACCAAGTGTGCAGTAGCAAACACCAATGAGCTGTAGAGCCCCCTTTCCTCTGGCTAGCCTCCTTCCTCTCCTATCTCCATTCTTTCTGCTTTGATGTCATACACATATTTGCAGAGAGGGGGGTAGAGGAAGAGGGAGATAAAGAGAGGTTCATATTTCTACATAAAATCTAGGATTCAAAAATGAAAGATATCGCACAATATCTGTCTTTCTGAGTCTGGCTTGTTTTGCTTAATATGATGATCTCAAGTTGCATGATAGTCTAATCTGATTTAGTCCTTCCTAGTCATGCTTGTTACATTACCAAACTTTTCCCTTTTTAGAGTTTATAATTTGTAATTCCGTTATTATTTGTGTGAATATTAGTTTCTGGATGGTTTCCTGCACTGGACTAGGTTCTATGTTACAGAAGGGCAAGGCTGCTCCTGCTTTGCTTAAATGGTTCTCTACATAGTTAGGAGAGCATCTGTGTACAAGTGTTCAGTAAGAAAGAATTCATCAAAAAAAAAAAACTATTTTAGAGAATAAATTGACAAAGTCCTAGAAGCAGGTTTCTGAGGGTTAACTAAGCTGAGAGAGCACGCACTGTTTTCTAAATAGCTATGCTTTCACATAGAGAGAAGAGAGAAGTCTGTCCTTAGTGTGGCCCAATGCATTATGATAAAAATATCTCTTATACCCAAAGAAACCGGAACTTTTGCTGCGTAGCAAAGTCAGAGTTAATAATAATATACCTTGAGGTTAAGACTTAAGATGCGATCCTACTGTGCATTTAGTCCATTTGTTTAACCTGCCTTTAAGAGAATAATGTACACAGCCAGCCTTACTTGGGTTTCCTACGTAATCAATTTTTACAATTTAAGCTAATGTGTAGCTCTAATCAGAAGTTATGTACTCCTTTATCCCCCTGACTCAAGAGTAATGCATGTGTGTTATGATAATCCTTTTCTGGAAACAGAACATATACAAAAAAATAGCCTTATAAGTGAGAATCCACCCTAAATGCTGAAAGCAGAATATGGATATTCTTTGAGACACAATGAGGTTTGTAATACTTCTGGTTATTTGGGTAAGTTGGGGCCAGCTGGTGTTCGTGACATAAACATTTATTCTGCTAAAGATTTCTGTAAAGTAGCCCTCAGTTCTTTCTATATGAAGCTTTCTGTGTTGTTCAGTGGAAGAGAGAGCAATACAACAGACATAAGGACATGTAAGGACAGAGACAGACACAAGGACAGAGACAAATTTGCAAGATAGGCACAGATTCATACAACAGACAGTAAAAAGGATGGTACAGTGAAAGTGAATTAGAGATTTCAAATCTGGGCTTACTCTTGGTTAAAAAACACCAAGGGGATATGCTTTGACTTCTTTTTTTAATGTGATGTCCACACATGACTGGTGACTCTGAGTTTATTACTGACACATTCAAATGGGCAGTACAAAATGAACAGTGGTGAATACTGACACTCATGGCCGCCCAAGCCACCCATGCCACTCCCTCTAAGGCTCTGGAATCATGTGGAAGAGAGGGGATCAGAGGTATGTAAGAGCCAGAAGACAGGATGAAGGGCTAGGAACACTATTATATCATTAAATATGAAAATGAAAGTTGAAGTTTTTAGGTGCTTCCTTATCCTAAATACTTCATGTCAGTTTTTTTAAAAATTTTTTTCAAGAGTGTATAACACTAGGTATTTACTATTCTAAATGTTTCATCCATGTCAAGTTTTTAAAAAGGGTGTAACACTGCAAAGCAAGTCCCCAGCCTCTATCACCAGGAGCAAGTTCTGCTGTATTATTTACATGCATGATCTTGTTGAGATCATTTGAGACTGCATAAGCACACATTTAACATATTCCCAGCAAGTACTTTTCTGGTAAACATGACAATGGATTGCACCTATTAGTGTAAATCTGTGGCAAAAACTAGAAGGGACAACAAGATAGAAGCTTCTTTCTCTGTTCATAAAATCTGTATAAATTAAGCCTTTCCCAGCTGACAGCAAAAATAATTTAGGCAGCTATTGATTCTTTTTGTCTTTGTTTATAGCTGTGGATCAGAAGATTAATATGAATGCGGACTGTCACCCAACACCTATAAAGAAATGAGAGTTCTTTAATGAGGTAACAGAAAAGTTATTATTTTCTTGAAAGATGTAATTCCATTCTTAAGATTTTGCTGTAGCAATGGCGAGCTTCCTGGTGAGACAGGAATTTTTCAGGTTTTTGAGTATGGAGCTACATGCCCATGCTGGAGCTGGATGAAGAATCCCCTTCCTTGCAGAAGCTGTCCAGACTAGTAGACTCATCCATGGATTTTGGCTGCGTCCAACAATAGAATGAAGACTGCAGGCAGTTTGGGGTACCTCTGCTCCTCTATTCTGAGGCACAGGGCAGCCACTGCTGGTTACACATTTCTTGGGCTGCTTTGTGCTGCACATAACTGCTGGTATTTCTTCCCTATTGTCACTAAGTTCCACTGATAACACTTTAAAACAGAAGATATTCATTCTCTGGGCTTGGGAGATAATCTTAAAGGTTGGACTCAAAGGAAGGGACCTTAGATGAAATGCCCAGCAGTAGGGAGAGTCCTAGGGGTTGGGTCTAGACTGTATAAGAAATATGTTTGAGCAAGCCAGTAAGCACTGTTCCTTCCTGGTTTCTGCTTAGCCTTCTTTGATGATAGATTATAACTATAAGCCAAATAAACCCTTTTCTCCCCTAGGTTGCTTTTGGTGAGGGTGTTTTGTCATAATAAGAGAAAAGCAAAATAGGACAGGAAGTTATAGAAACATAATGAGGAGGGGCCTAGTTAGAGGAAATTTGCAACTGAGGGAGTAGGGTTATAGCTTCTATCTATCTATCTATCTATCTATCTATCTATCTATCTATCTATCTATCTATCTATCTATCTCTATTATCTGTTATCTATCCATCTATTTACTATCTCTACCTCCCATCTATCCATCCACCTACTATCATCTATCTATCTATCTATCTATCTATCTATCTATCTATCTATCTATCTATCTATCTATCTATCTATCTATCATCTATCTCTATTATCTATTTATCCATCTACTTACTATCTATCACCCATCTATCTATCATCCATCCACCTACTATCATCTATCTCAGGATTGTGCTCAACATTTATAGTTTCTTTGGCACTCCCTGCTCCTCCACCCCAATCTTCATTGTCACATGACATTCTTTTGTGTGTCTCTGTCATCACAGATTTCTTGTGAAGATACCAGTTATTGGCTATGGCTCATTCTGGTCCAGTAGGAACTCATTTTTCACTTACCTGATTATATGTGCAGAGAGTATTTCCAAATACAGTCACATTCTCAAGAGCTAGGTGAACTTGAATCTTTTGAGGGTAGGGGTTAATACTCAAATCAGAGCAGTGCCCAAGGCAGGTGAAATGCAACCTAGGAAGGCCAAAGCCTGCATCCATCTAAACATCTCCAGCCACATCCATGTTGATTCGCTCTGTAGCCTCTTCCAGTCAGCAGACTCCATGTCTTCATCTCTTTGAGGTCTCACGCCTGCTGTGGAAAGAACTGCTCCAAACTATCAGGTCTTACATGAACTCTCTGGTCACTGAAATCTAGCCAAAGATGTGCCTTAACCCACACCACCATCAAAGCTGGAGCAGCAGAATGTTAGACAATGTGGGATCTAAGGCAGATTCAGGCAGAGCCAGCCTTGGTCTTGCTGCTGCTGCTGCTGCTGCTGCATTGTGTATGGAGATTAAAGTGCCTTTTTGTTAAAATGGAAATGCAGCAAGCAGCCCACACAAGCAACAGGACTGTGGCTGAGTGTCTCAGGCAGGCATATTTTGGGTGGTACTCTGGAGGAGTTATGAATGGATTGGGCTCCCCCACCCCTACTTGCAGCTGTTATTCATGGTAACACTTTCTTCCTGGGCTGAAACAAGTTGGTTTTGCTGACAACATCTGTGTACAGAATGTGCCAATTTCAGAGTGTGTGTAATAGTAGTGTCAGGATGAGAACTCCAGACTGTGGCCTGTGAGCCTGAAAATCAGGATAACTTGAGGAATACTGTGTGTGTGTGTGTGTGTGTGTGAGTGTGTGTGTGTGTGTGTGTGCGTGCGTGTGTGTGTGTGAGTGTGTGTGTGTGTGTGCGTGCGTGCGTGCATGCGTGCTTGCGTGCGTGCGTGCGTGTGTGTGTGTGTGAGTGTGTGTGTGTGTGTGTGTGTGTGTGTGTGTGTGTGTGTGTGTGGTGAGTATAACATTCTCCCTCCAGCAACAGTGTACTGTCAGATTTGTTCCCTATCCCTTGCTTTATTGTTACTGGAGGAACTGATACATTGCCTAAGTGGTTGGTGACAAGCCATTCTAGTTCAAGGCCTTTTCTAATAACACTTCACTTTGCCCTGCCCTTGATTCCTTAGTTCACTCTCAGCTTCTAGGTCTCCATACTGTTTAAGATGTATCAGATTCTTCAGAAGGCCTCCAAACTTCCCATAATAAGACATGGCTACTATATTGATGAGTATAAATCCTTAGAGGGAAGAGGATATTGGAAAAAGACAGTAGAAACAGCATTTATTTATGCATTAATATTTGGAGTCTAATATGATTGAGGGGCTAGGCTTCTGATGAGGATGCTACAATGGATATGATATGTTTTCTTCTCTATCTCCTCTAAAAACAGCTTTCTAAGTGGCCCAACTAAAGGTAGGATGTGATCCCCCAAAATATGTCACTTTCCATGTTTTAGGAGTTTCAGAGGGTCATTTGAAGAGAAAACCCCTTTGGCATATTATGTTTCTTGAATGGGTTACCACTGGAAATAGTGCACTTCTAGAGGATGAAAGAGAACAAGGGTGTTCTGGGGTGAGGTCTTCCTGCTTCAGTTACTGTACCACTTAGTCAACAGAGACATGCTGCCATCTAACCAACATGAAGAAAAGACACTAGAAACCAAAGGCCCAACTCTGACAGACAGATAGATAGATGGGTAAGTGGGTAGATGGATGGATGGATAGATAGATGGGTACGTGGGTGTGGGGATAGATAGACAAATGGACAGGTGGGTTGCTGGGTGGATGAATAGATGGATAAATGGGTGGGTGGATGGATAGGTAAATAATGTACTGTTGAGTTCCAACTAAGCCAAGCTGACTTAGATGAGTTAATTAGCGTTTTAGGATCTCAAAAGCAATATTCCAAATGGTAGTATGTCTTGCCTATGGGAGACCCAAGAAGCAAGACTGGCATCAGAGGGATGATATGGGCTTCTTGAAGACAAGTCCTTATGAGTCAAAGCCTCTTCCATTATATCCCTCCTCTGCCACATGCTAGCTGTGCAGTCTTGAGGGAAGTTCTTTAATTTCTCTGAGGTCACTCATCCTACCACTAATCACGAACACAGGAAGAGAATGAAAGAACATATGTAAGTCAAATGCCTGATGTTCAAGAATCACTCAACAAATAAGTGAAGTCATAAATTCCAATGTTTTTACATATGATATAAGCATGAATAAGAGTCAATATCACAGTGTATTTGTATGCAGTCTTTGTAGAAATGCGATATTCCTAAGGAGCAGACAAGTCTGAAATGCAATCGATGGGAGTGTGGGAATGTATACATTTATATAAATATATATATACATATGATATTTATATGTATCATATAAATATAAGTAATAAAAATGTACACACTCTAATATATATATGTATGTGTACACCATATAAATACATCCTATACATAGTATATAACATATTTTGTATATCATGTGAATAACATGCATATAAATGATTAACACCTAATTTTAG
Source organism: Mus musculus (assembly GCF_000001635.26). NCBI lineage: Eukaryota > Metazoa > Chordata > Mammalia > Rodentia > Muridae > Mus > Mus musculus. The sequence goes on from NC_000068.7 coordinate 13,074,434, forward strand.
GTCATAAAATAAAATGCTTGCCAGCAAAATACCTTGAATGACTGAAAAGTATTAATAGTTGGTAGACATGATTTCAAGGTTGCTTTCTATTTGTTCCAAGGCTACCTTTTGCACTGTGATGGTGTTGTTGCTGTTAGTCTAGGTAACAGGTCATCATAGAGTACCAAACCACATGGGGGCTGGAGAGACAGCTCACTAGTTAAGGGCGCTTGCTGCTATTTCAGAAGATGAGAGCTCAGTGCCCAGCACCCAACATAGGAGATTCGTATCCATCTGTACTTCCAGTTCCAGGAGATTTGATTCTGGCATATGTGGGCACTCAAAGATATATGCACCTGCACATATACACATACATAAATAATAAAATAAGTCTTAAAAGAAGATGTGGAAATCCATTTTTGTAACAAAAAATGCTAACATGACATTTTATATTATGCTTCGAATTTAAATGCATGATCTTATTTTATGGAGTATGTTATATGTAATAATATACCAATTTCGTTCTGGAAAAAATACACTTTTAATGTCATTTGATTACAAGTTACACGGTCATTATAGAAATTTTAAAAATCGGCTGGGTAGTGGCAGCATATGCCTTTAATCCCAGCACTTGGGAGGTAGAGGCAGGCGGATTTCTGAGTTCAAGGCCAGCTTGGTCTACAGAGTAAGTTCCAGGAAAGCCAGGGCTGCACAGAGAAACCCTGTCTCGAAAAACCAAAAAGAAAAAAAAAAAAAGAAAAGAAATTTAAAAGTACAGGGTCAGGCTAAAAAATAAAATGAGAAAAAAACAAAACAAAACAAAACAAAACAAAATCTTAGTTCCCAATCCAAGAGGAGAGATTAGTCTCTTCCACTCAGTTTTGCATGCACGCCCTACTAACACTTCATTAAACAATAAAGTAAAATTAGGTAAATTTTTTCATAGCGTTAAGTCCTTTTCTGCTACTTAACCATCTTGTAAAATTAGATATGCCCCACTGTCCTTAAACATTGTTCATCAATTGTTAGTATCTTCATGGAAGTCTCATGTAGATAGTGTGATATTCTTCTGTTGGGTCATTTGGCTCTCCCCTACATTTAACCATGGATAGACACCATGGTATGAAGACAATGCTCAGACAGGATAATTTCTCTGTATCTTAGGCAACGCCCTTAGGATAAACTCTTGAAAGTAAATTCTTGTTCAGAAGTATATAATTTCAGGGCTTTCGTCTATGGATTATTTAAGTGCTACAACCAACCTTCATGGGAATTTATTGCTCCTTTAGCACTTAAAGCCCACCTCAAAAATACCTCTCATTTCTCATTGTTATACATTGCCTAGCTTTGATTTGTATTTTTTGGATTACTAGTGAGCTTTTGCCTTTTTATATCTTTATGCTTCTTGGGGATATTACCTCCTAACAAATTTAAATGTTTTGGCCATATCCCTATCTAGGGAGCTCATCTTTTTGAAAGAGAAATTTCTTATAAACCTTTATATTGCTGCTTTTACTAATATCTTGCTGCTAATTTAATTGTTGGTGACATCTTCCAATCAATTGTAGTGGCATTGGTCTTCCTTCTACAATTTCCCAAGCTTTAAAATGATAATTAAAAAACTTCATAGCGAAGCAAACTCAGTTCCTGTAAACATCATATCATATAGACACTGAAAGAGGTGAGGGTAGCTGGACCCTCCCTCTGTCTCCGCACCCCCCCACAGACCCTTGGTAATGTGTTCCCAGGGTATTAATCAGAGATAAGAATCTGAAATGCTGTGTCCACTGAGATACATTCATGACCAAGAACTTCAAGGCTTCCCCCCGCCCCCCGACTCTGGCTTGCTTAGAACACAGCTTAGGTACAGCTAGCTGGGAAATGAATACAGCAGAGGAAAGAGGCATGTACTTCTCTGACTGCCCATTGAGAGTGTATCTGTGTATTTCATCTTACCTGTTTTTTGTTGATAGGTCTAAGAGTAGCCCACAACACTTGTGTTTGGGTTTATTTTCATCTCCACACCCTGCTGCTAGGGAGGGGGAAAACTGCTCACTGTGGATGCTTAGTAACTGGCTGTAAAGTGACTCTGCCAAGGTAGTCTCCATACCGGGTATGGTATAGATTGTGTACGTTTGTACAGCTTCTTTGTCATTGGTCTCTTAGGAGAATGCTTTGATGTGAACAGATTCTCTCTGGACACGCTCGAGTTTGTGTTCTTCCTCCTGTTTCCCAGCCCTTGTCTAGTAGATGCTGGCACCAGGCATGGCTTTGTTTGGTGAGATAATGCTGCTTTCCAACATCCTCTGGCAGTCTTCTAGACCCTTGTTTCCTCTTCCTTCCTAGCTTAGAAACAGTCTCCAAAGGAGAAGACAGAAAAAAAAAAAAAAAACCCTGACAAACTGATGTGAGAGGAAACTAACTGTGATTTAATTTTGTATTTGTTTCATGGTAAGGTCCATAGATTATCATCTATAATCAATAACATTAGAGGAGGTAAAAAGAAATTTCGGAGGGGGTGGAGAGAAGTAATAAAAAAATGTGCACACCCCAATACTAGGTTATTTTTTTATTTTTGTCAAGAAGAAACGTGTGATATAAATTCAAGATTTTATTAAAATCATTTGGAAGTTAAATGAACATAATAGCTTGGCTGTGAAGGAAGATTTTTAATAAGGCACAATAATGAGTTATATGAATAAACAGAAAGAATGAAAAGTGTTAACTGTGACATTTAAGCGGTTACATGATTTTAATTATTTTTTGATAATAAGCAGCCTTGTGACGTTTATTCAAGGGACTGAAACCTGTGCCTACCATGGAATTTGCAGGAGAATGAGAGCTTTGTTTTCTGCCTTTGGCAATTTTAAGGAAACAAATGAGAAGGAATGTAAGACTTTATAAAAACGGCACCACCTACCACAAGTATTTCAAAGGTGCAAAAGTCAGGCTGCGTTCAAGCACCGGGAGGAGAAAGGGAAAAGGATTTTCTTTAAACAAGAAAAGTAGGCACCAGCACGCTGTATTCATTTGCAGGACAGAGCAAGAAGGCCGGAGGAAGGAGGCCAGAAACCAGTGTGTGTGTCTGCTCCTCATTTGTTCTTGGCTGCTAGGGGTTTCCGGCTGATCTTTTTTGATTTGTCGTTATTCTTCTTTGGAGGTTCTGGGTTCGCTTGCATGTGTCTGCCGTAGAGGCTAGAGAGAGAGAGAGAGAGAGAGAGAGAGAGAGAGATAAATAATCATGAGCATTGTTTACTAGTTTAAGTTTCCTTAGGAAGAACTTTAAATATTCAATCAGCAGAAACATTCTATTTATCCGGGCCCCATACACTCCAAGAGTTGACACTTTTACAAATGCATGTATAGACATGCACATATGTGCATACACCCTATGTGACAGTGTTCTGGGTGGACGAGGTTCTTGGCACTTTACATTTCCTGGGCAGGGTGAGGGAAGAAGGGATCTTCAGGACTGTGAGAACAGGTTGTGTTCACAAAGCCCTTTCCCAGTGACATTCTAAAAATTGAGGGTGTTTAAGTCTACAAGAACAAAGGACACACTGAACTGGAGACACGCTACCATTCCATGAGAAGTGAGCAGTGATGCTTGGCCTGAGAGCCCAGTGGCTAGTTAACCTGACAAAGAGCAATGGTGTTGGAGATCACACTGGCTGCTCATGTGTGATTGATGGTGTGGGGATAGCCACCACACATCAATGCCACATTAATAAGTACCGCTGATTAAATGTTGACAAAGTGCCCCACAATTACAGTGGATGGAATCCATCGCAAAAACGATTTCACTGCACGGTGGATAGTAATTAATCCATAATTTATGAGTAATTCTGATTAAACAAAATTAAAGCCACCATAAAATAAATAGAGCTCAGCCTTAACTCCCCTTGATATAACTGTGTTTTCCAGAGAGTCCTATGCATATCTCAGCTCTCAGTATCTCTATAGGAAAGGACTAGCCTTACTTGAGTAGTTGCACCTACTCTCGCCTAATGGAATCAGAGTCAGCCAAGAGATTCGCCTCTCTGTGTAAGGAGCCACCTGTTCTAATACCTACTCAGGGAGTCACATCCATTCATTTAGAGGTTTGTGTGTGTGCATATTTAATTATTATTTTATTACTGTTCAGTGCTAAGGAAGGAGTCCAGGGCCACAGGATGCTAGGCAAGTGCTTTGTCACTAAGATACACACCTGACCCTTCCTGCCATTTTTGATGCTAACACTATATCTAAGCACAGTGTGGAACACAAGGATGCTCTCGATTGGCATCAACACTGGCTGACAGGCTGAGGGAAGGGCCTGGCAACTGGAGTTATCCTCTTGGTAGGAGGCGAGCCAGGCACTAGTGTTTCAGTGGGTAGCACAATGCTCTCTCTTTTGTAGTCTCCCAAGTGTCAGTTAGAAGCTGGTTGTTCCAACAGTGGCGATGGAGACATTTGTCCTTACAGAGCTGAGAGTTCTGAGTTTACCGCTCATAGGAGATAGGAGGTGGAGCTCAGAGTCAGGCACGGGGACTGCTCTATCGGCAAAGGGGACAGTCATTTGCTTGCATTCAGGTTACAAGGGAGTGTGTTAAGCTCCACAGCAATTAGAAGCTTAGGAAGCGCTGTGCTGACATAATGGTCAGAGTGGCCTGGACACCTGGGGTCCTATAACCCAGAAAGAACTAATGGTTTTTTTATGGAGCACAAAGCAAGTCCAACCTTAGTTCTGTCACCCAACTCCCATGTTGTCAACACTGCTGCCTATGGACTTCTTGGCCAGCGTCTCTCCCAGAGACAAGCAGAAGGGTGGGCCAAAGCAGAGCTCTAAGCTTCACCCCACTTAAATTTGCACATTCAGAAACATACTGTTCTCCCTCTGCAATCTCTTCCCCAGAGGCTGCTTTCACCGGAGGCCACAGATTTCATGCTCAGGGGCTCCAGGCTCCCCCAGAGGCCTCTTCTCTCTGAGGTCCTCTCATTTAGCACACAGCCCACATCTGACTTTGTTCTGTGTTTTCACAAAGACACCCCTGATCTCAGCTTTCTTATGCCTTTCCTTTGTTTTACAACTTCTTATCCCCATACAGGAGAAAGACACCACATGCATGAACTCAAGATGACACCAGGTTTGACTGATTATCAAAACCAATAGAAACAAAACAGTTCATTCATATGTGTTCTAGTTTACATGCAAAATTCCTTCAAAAGCTGTGTTTAAACACTCTATCCTTAGAAAATGGCACTGATTTCCTGGGGGGCCTGGGAGACATGTCTACAGAACCACTGAGACATAGGCCTAACTGGAAGATGTAAGCCATTAGGAGGAGGTCTTTAAAATTATGGCCTAGGTTAGCATCTGGTCCAGCACTGCTTTCAAATGTGACCGAGCCATGGCACAAGGTTTTGATGCTATGCCTTTCACATCATGATGGATTGGTATTTCCTGAAGTCAGGTATTTTGTCATAAGAATGAGAAAGGCTAACTAATATAACATAGAATTGCAGAACTACTACAGTATTAGGAAAGGCATGTCAACAACAAGAGGTAATGGAGGGTTAAAGAGAGCTCAAGTTGAACCAGGACTTGACGGGCACGGCCTGAATGAGGTGAGCCACAAGGGCAAGCAAGAGATTCCCTGGAGGGGTGGGGATCGAGAAAAGTCAGTTCTGAAAGAGATGCAAAAGTCATGTAGCCCTCAGGAAGGCTTTCCTTCCTCTGGAGAAAGAACAGGAATGCTCTAGTGTTTGAACTGCAGCCTTTGCTTTGGTACACAGTCCGCTCCGCGTGTGCCTACATTTCCTCGGGGCTTCATAGCAAGTCACTACAAAGGGCTGAGCTGTCACTGCAAATGTTTCAGAGTTTTGACCTTTGATCAGTGTAGACGCTGGGCAAAAGATCGGCAGCTTTCACACCCATCCACCCACCCATACTTTGCCATGCCTCAGTTTCTTCAACTGTAAGTGATTTTCCTTACAGGGTAGCTCTATGCTGGGCATTGCAGCATGTCTACCGGAAGTAGGCAGAGAACACTTGAAAACTAGGGATTATGGTGTGGAGTTCTACTCAGAGTTATTAAATAAAGGTAATCACATGACCACCTTATTTCATTAGAGATTTTCACTGAGAATTAACATGCAATTTTCTATAAACCACAATGCTCTAGCCACCCCAGAAGAAAGATTTTTGATTCTCTTTGAAGAAGGCAAGCATGGCTGAGCTAAATGCATTTGCCCCACTTCCTCAGTGAGTCACTGAAGGGCTGGATGACGCCTCTGTCCCCTGTGTGATCCTTTAATTCCTTCAGCTATGTGGGCAGATGATAGTCAGCCTTAACCTAAGCAGCTCTCCCCACTGAGAGATGAGGTAGGGCAGTAACGACATGTATCTCAGGATCCCTTGGGTACCATTCTTGGCTGTACTGTTTATTATCCAGGGCAACCTCCATTTGCTAAGTGTGACAGACAGATCTCTGGTCTCTCTCACAATTGGTGAGAGCACCCTAATCCTTCCTTTCGGCTCTAAAGGACAACCCAACCTTCCCTACTTGTCTTGTTCATTTCTTCTTCTTCTGCACCTGACCAGACCCCAGCCATCCCTCAGCCCTGGGCACTCTTCATCAATTCCACGACAGCACATTCCTTCTGTGCAGCATCCCACAGCATCCAGGATGGTGGGTCCCTGGAGAAGAGTACCAGCTGTGTACACCTCTCTTTGTCCTGTACACCACTCAGATTCAAGTGCTGCATAGCCTTGGGACTGTCACAAAGTCACCACAGTCTGATGCTCTCATCCACAGGATGAAAATAAAATTTTCCTGCAACCTTGGAGGGCTCCAGGAAAGGTAGAGTTAGACACGGAGAAATGATCCCATCCATGTTGGCACATGATAGATGCTGTAATGGCTGTTGCCACCTTTAATATCTCACAAGACTCATGACTCAGGTTACCTAGGCAGCCCCCCATTCTCTCTTTTTCTTTTTCTCTGCCCTCCCCACCCCCACCATCCCCACTGCTACACCAGAAGTATGACCTGGAATCTATGTTGTGTCCACGTGCCCTTGGGTTCCCATTCTGGAAAAGACTCCAACAGGCACTGCCACCTGGCTATGTCAAGTTGACAGTGGTGATAGAGAGAACAGGTCAAGATTACCCATGATGATACAGCTACTCTCGGGCAAAATGCTCAAGCAAGTTGGAAGATGGGGGTTGGGGGGGTATCCCTTTTGCAAAGAGTCCTAGAAAAATCTCAATTGTGAAACCTGAAGTTTGTAGAGGATAAATGGGAGATGGTTAATGAGTTTGGAAAAACAAAGAAACAACAAAAACCCACGCAACAAAGGACACTCTAAAGTGACAGAGAAAGGAGCCATTCGTTTCTCCCAGAAGCTGGTGAGCAGGTCAAAATCAACGTCAAAGGCACAATCAGTCTGTGGATGCTCTAGGAACCACCTAGCTCAGAAACACAAGGGCCCTCCATCCTCATTTGGGAAGACCAAGACTCAAAAGAAATAAGCTATGCTGGAGGGACCAGCAGAAGATGCTTTGTGAGAACCATCTCCAGGGCAACCATTAGCAAAAGGTACTGCAGACTGCCCTTGTCACCAGGCCCTACTTTTAAAAGCAGTTTTACTGACGCATGTTATTGAAGCAGTTGTACACCAACAAGACGAAGTCCATGAAACTGAAAACTACTACCTTTTAGTAGGTAAGACTGAGTAGCAATGAGTTCCGGGCTAATATATGAGATTATTTTGCTATCAGTATTTTTAGTAAGCATGATGGGATGCTTGAATTCTACAGAATAGCGACACTTCCAGCCTTAAAAACCCCACACATTTCCTTGCATTGTTAAATCCTACAGGCTTCGTCTGTGACCATCTCTTTGTGTGCTGTCACATGAAGACCACTATCTATGGACCACATAACTCCTTCCAGGAGGTTTTTCTCTCCTGGCTACAAAGCACTGTCCTGGAATCCCCTTAATACCCCTCTGGAGACTTCTTCTGTCCCTTGCCTTTGCGTTTATTTCTTTTTATCCTCTTCTATAGTAAGATCAGCTGTTTTTTATAGCTCCAATGACTATATCAAGGTTTCCAAGTCACTGGCCTCTTCAAGCCAGCTGGAGAATCAGCTACAAAATGTAGCAAAGTAGTCAAGAGCCTCCAAGGAGCCTCCTGCAAGGAGTTCTAACCACTTACTGGAAACCATCTATCTAGAAGGCAATCAATCTCATTAAGATAATCTGGGAAAAAAGTTGAGGCTAGGGAGATGCTCTGTGGTTAAGAAGTGCTTTCTTGGTAAACCTAAGTACAAAAGTTCAGGTCTCCCGAGGGAAACCCATACAAAGGTGGCCTAACTAATTCCAGTAGTTCAAAAAAGGAGGCAGCGGATCCCCAGTGCAAGCAGGTTAACTAGATTAGCTGAAATACAGAGTCTGAGCTCAACGGAGAGAACCTGTCTCCACCGATAAAGAAGAAAATCAACCCTGCATCTCCATGTATACACACACATATATTAGCCCATACACACGGATAGACACCCACACATATGCACATGCACATATTAAAGAGAAAAAAGTCACTAAGGCAATCTGAGGCCTGATAATAGTGTTTAACCAGTTATCATTTGGTTAGGCATCTGGGTTTTTTTTTTTTTTTCCTCCTTTGGATGATCTGTGTTTTATTTCCAGAATGCTGGTCTGGGTCCTATCTACAAGTCAGTTCTCAACCTTATTTTGAGACTTCCCCAGTTTTCTGTTCTTCCTTCAGCCTCATTCTGCCCCCAGGAAGCTCAGAGGGGTTTACTTGGCTCTCACCATTAAGTCCTGGCTGACACAGTGACTCCTGCCCCTGCCTCATTATTTTAAGACATTGGCAGAATGGCTTGATGACACCATGCTCATTGCACTGTGGCTTCCACATTCTCATTATTCACTGTCACAGTCGCCCTTCTTATTCAAATGAGAAAACTGACGCTTTCCAACTTCAGGCTTGGGTCAACCCACACAATCTCTCCAAGCTTCAAACCTCCTAAGTTACCTTGTCCTCGGTCATCTCCAGCCTTGTTTTCTCAATGACAGAGCCATGCTTTCTTTGTGAGATTGGGGGATGCAAACTTCCCTTCTTTTGTATTCTGTAGACCCAAGGCACATGAGAAACACATTGTGCGCTGTGTAAATATTGTGTTTTAGAGTGCCAGGTATACTGAGGTGCAATATGCTGTTGTGAAGTCGTTTGCTTGTCTCATATGCCTCCCTACTGTTTTGGGTGTTTCCATGAAAAGAAAAGAACAAAATTTAAAACCTGAGTAGACGGCCAGCAAAAATAATGAGAAGTAATTTCGGTTATAATCTGTAATCTGATGATAGAATGCTAAATTTAACATCACTGCAAATAAATCTGTGGACAAAGTGTGAGGCCCAGATTATTAATAAGCATTTGCGATATTTTTATTTATCCCATCTTGCAGCTATGAGGGACTGGTGACAGAATCTTAGCACATAAATTGCTGAGTTCTAAAGAAAAAAATATAACTATTCTCCAGTTCTTAAGAGAAGTCTCATTAATTCACAATGCTATGACTTTTTTTCTTCCTTTTGAGAGATGATTCCACACAATCTCACTAGTGGCAATATGGGTATTTCACCTCTTCACCATTATTTCTCCCAATGTTCACTGTTCTCAACACAGTGTACAAGGAATGTACAAACATAAATGTGTATGCAGCACCTAGAAAAACAGCCCAGAGGAACACGTGACGTTATGCCAAAATATAACAGTTAGTAGAAGGCAGAATTGATAACACACCATAGACTCCAGCCTCACTCTTTGCCCCACTGGAGGGGAGAAGAGTGCATTCTGGGCAGAGCAAAGCCAACAATACCAGGCACAAAAGATGCTCATTAAACTTCATCATCCTGTCTCCTCTAATGATGCTTTTACTTAATAAAAATTCCCTGAGCAGTCTAGAGGATATTAGGCAAGGCCTTGGTTATGTATCAGAGGTCTGAGCTGTCACCAGCGAGCGTGCAGTTCAGGAGCTATGTTCCCTGGGGAAGGAGCAGAAACAGCTCTCACAGAATACATGCAGAGAAAATCAATAGCCGCAACTTGCTCCGCTGCTTAAGCATTTAAGAAAATAGGTAATCCTTTTAAATTAAACTGCAAAGTGCTAAATGTGGCGATTTCCAAATTGAACTCTGAGGTGAAAGAAAAGAAGGCAAGGACACTGAGAAGTTCCCCTTCTCTGATAAACACTCTATCTGGAGAGACTTTTTTTTTTTAATGAAAAGAAAGAATTCATAAACATGAAAAGCGAAACAAGGAACTCCCTTTGTGAGGGCCGTTTATTCATTTCAAGATTATCCTTCAAGATCACCACTAGGAAAACCCAATACCTTGAGTCTGGCTTTAAAAGTTAAATAGTAATTTTCCAAAGAGATTTTGGAACATGGAGAACTAGGTGCTAATAAAATAAAATACCACAAGCTATTGTGACATTTTGTTCATATTCTATAAATCACCTTAAACTTCATGTTCTGCCGACACAAAATTACCAAGTATACGGGGATTACAATAGTTGGACCAATACTGAGGTGTCACTCCAAAACCTGAATATATGGGAAATGAGATTGTCCTTTGTTTGTTAAGTGATAAATCAACACAAAGTGAATTGAAGCAGGAACATGACAAGTCACCCAAAATAGCACCATCATTGTCCCCAGGCCAGCGAGCTTGATAGTAAAACACACCCAGAGAGACAGAAAGAGACTGTGCACAAAAACAGTGGTCATCAACTGAAAACGTGGGTTCAATATAGGGAGTGGGAGAGCTCTATACCTCCAGAAAAAGGCAGCAGGGACCAGAGAGCTGTATTCTGTACACATCCAAGAAGGATGCTACTCCTGTCTGCAGTGAAGCACCCGTATCGTAGAGTGCTGATCTTGCCCTGATTGCCCCAGTCCCTGCTTACCTCCCCATACTCTGCAATCATGTGTAAGGGTTAGGGTTACTATTGCTATGATAAAATACCATAACCAAAAGAAATTTAGGGAGGGAACCCATGCAGGGCAGGAACCTGGAGGCAGGAGCTGATGCAGAGGCCATGGAGGAGTACTGCTTGATGGCTTGCTCCTCATGTCTTGCTCAGCCTGTTTTCTTATAGAACTCAGGACCACCAGCCCAGAGGCACCACCCACAATGATGGGTTTTTACTAAGTAGGAATGCTCACTAAGAAAATGCTATACAGCTGGATCTTATGGAGACTCCCTCTTCTCTGATGATTCCAACTTTTATCAAGTTGACATAAAATTAGGCAGTACAACTTCCTTTCCTGATCCTACCCCAGGCTCTTGCCACCTTCTGACTATCCTCCTGTCTAGAGCGCTTCCCAAATTCTTTCCTAGAAAGGTACCGTTACCATGTTCGCTGACAGGTGAAGACACGGAGCATGGGAAGCTTAAATACTTTGATGAGAATACAGCCAACTCTGGGGAGGCTGCTGGGTTGGGGGGAGGTCACATGACTCACAGCTCAGTCTTTGTCTGTCACCTTGGCAAAGCTAACTGGATGATAAATGAGCAGGTGGTCCATGACAGCCAGCCAGAGAAACAGGCCTAGGGACCAAAGAAATGACCTTTTTTTTTTTGTTTTACTTAATGAATAATAATAAGAGTTCAGATCAGCTGGTACCCTACACTAGCCTAGTGTGACAGGGGACCACCTAGGAGAGAAACTGGCATAGATAAAGCACAACTGAAAGGACAGAGAGACACTGTGTCCAATGACATGAGTCCATAGACCACGGCATGCCTGGAACCCACTGGCTGATCTTACTAAAGACTGCCTCTTCCTCTTAGGCTTAGTATCAAAGTAAGGCTGTGTGCTGACACAGTCACTCATTGATGCTTCAAAGTATGAATTCCCTAGCCAAGTCTTCTTGGCCAACATTTCCATTGATGACATAAGCTTCCCTTTTACTGTGTATCACAATAGTGTTATGTTGTTTATATGATTACTATTGCTTCTTGCCTCATCTATTAGAAGACTAATACATAGAGGGTGAGAACCTGCTTGTCTTCTTTAGTACCCTCTTTACCTGGTAGTGATGGTTAATCCTTATTTTCCTGTTGGCTGATTTAGACTCATTAGGAGATAGTGCTTAGTGTGTTAGTGGAACTGTGTCCAGAAAGGTTTTACTGCATAGGAAGGACCCATGTTAAGTAAGGGCAGCACTATCTCATGACTGGTCTCTTAAACTGGACAAAAAGGGACCACTGACAAAGGCAGGTGAGTGTCACAGTTCTTTCTCTCTTTATCCATAGAGATGTGATCAAGCATCTCATGACTCTGTCACCATAGCCTTGATCCACTCCTACTGTCAAAGCCTTCTCCACAATGATGGAATGTTCCCTCAAACTGAGCCAAAACAAGTCCTTCCTCCCTTAAGATGATTCTTGTCAGGTTTTTAGGCAGAGGGAAGAAAAATGTCTGATACCCGGTAGTATGTTATAGACACACTGTCAATGTCTGCTGACTGAATGAAAGCAGGTGTCACATAAGTAGGATAATCAAAAGCATTCCACTGTGACCCTCCAGATAGATCATGAATGTCTCTGGGATAAAAGGATGTCTAAGTCACTTTTAGTTTTCAAGTTTCTGGGCCTAGTACCCAACAGTCAGCAAAAAATATCTTATGGAGAGGATGGTGGTGGGATAGTATGTGATGGAGAACTGTTCACACTATGGTACACAGGAAGCAGAGGGTCTGGCAGGAACCAGAGGTTGGGTATAATAGTAACATGTCTGCGTCTAGTGACCTGATTCCTTCAGCTAGGGTCTGATTCTTAAAGGTTTCACAGCCTCCCAAATTGTGCCGTCACATGGGGGAAGAGGTGGACCAAAGCAGAGCCTGTGGGCTCACTTCAGCTCCAACCTATAACATGTACTTTGTCTATGGAGCTTACACAGAACTTCAGTCATATGAACTCACTTAACCACGAACTCACTTAAATGAAACTCCACAGGGCTGACATCGCAAAGGTCTGCTGTGTGTTAGATTATATTACGGCATGATGCCTGACACTGAAAACAATGCTGTACTATTTATGCTTTCCCTCAGCACTGGGTGAGGTAAATCACTTCCACTTACAAATCATTAAGATAAAGCCAAAAGCAAAAGAAAACTTTAGTAATTAAAACCAAAATTTCTCTGGCTACAGAGTATATATGGTGGTTTATCCACAAGGCTACTATCCACGGGACTTTAGCAGAAGCAGGAGGAGGCAGCTAGTACCTTCTGCCTCGGCTCTGGCATAGCCAGGTTCCTCCTGCAAGCTGTGTTTCTGGTTATGGTCACCGGCATCTCTGAAATATGGCAAATCAGGTCAATGTTGCTTCTTCATCTAAGAGCCCAGCGTTTGAGCAGTAGCTGGTGATGTGAAGACTTTAGCAGCAAGGGATGAGCGAAGCTCTTGGTGGACAAGGGGATCTGTTGGGAGTAGAGTGAGGTATTTGAGGTCAGGGCATCAACTGTGACAGGAATCATGTAGATATGACAGCTCTAAAACCCATGAATCTCTGGGTTTCACCTTCCTGTAGTCTTAATTTGCATACTTTGACTTTTAAGGGAAGAAACATCCTCAAAAGGATGTTTGTAAGATACTTCCTGTCTTGATACACTCTGAAAATTGTTTATTACTCTATTTTTGCTTTGAATTCATATTTTAAGAGTCTCTGAGAAACTTATAGGTTAAAGAAGAAAAAAAAGGCTAGAAATCCTACAGGATTATAGGTTAGGTTGGCTGCATACCAGGATCTGTTAGATCCCAGGCATCAGCTAGGAGCGTTGAGGAGATGCAGGGAAATAGTGTGAAGAAGGGCTAACTCTCTGGACTTGGCACTTTGTGGCTGATGCCCCAACAGGCAAAAGCTGTGGCTGTGGGTGGGCATGAAAGAGCTGACACTTGTCACAACAGCCCCTTTGAATCCAAGAAGCTCAAGTGCTTCATCGAAGAATCTCACCCACAAAACACCCCTGGAAGGTGTTAGAACATTCCATGTGCAGATGGTGAATGTGAGGTGGAGTAAACGTGTAAGGTGGAGATGCCAGAGGCACAGGCGGTGTGGAGACTCCTCCCAGCTCAATATGATGTCATGGGACAGAAGATCTTAAAGGGAACACACACACAGAAGAAGCATGCTAATACAACAACCCACATTCCGGAGCAATTAGCTCCAGCTATGGAGGGTCTATAGAACAGAAGGTAGATTCTATAGACCATGAGATGACACCATGGTCAGACTTCATGAGCGGAAAAAAAACCTTGAAATGATCTTAGACACACATTAAATCTGCTTTGTAGATCAAGGCTCACTACTTTTAAATCGCTGTTTCTTAGTGAAGTATTTTCTCCACAAACCTCAAATAAGAAATGAAAACAAAACAACCTGAAAATTAAAAGAAAATTAAAACAACTTATTGTCTATATAGATTAGCCTTGCTTCATTCTGTGACAATAGGTGGCTGATGCCTCCAAAGCATATTGTTTCTCTGTCAGTCTGTCTAATTCTGACAAGAAGTGCGTTCTTAGGGGGGGTCACTTTTAATATATATATACATACACCGTGCGCACCCGTGTGTGTATGCCTGTGTGTGTATACGTACATGTACAAGCATGCTTGTAGATATGTTGTGTGCATGGGGAGGCCAGAGAATAATCTTGGGTATTGTTACTCAGAAGTCATCTACTTTGTTCTTTGAAACAGAATTTCTCATTGTGATCTAGAGTTCAGAAATCAGGCTAGGCTCGCCTGCTAGCGAGTCTTGGAAATCTTCCTGTCTCTGCCTCCGTGGCAGCGGTAGAAGTGGATCCTACCCTGGCTGGCTTTTTATGTGATTGCTAAGAACTGAATGACACTCATGCATCAAGACCTTTGAGAACTGACCCTATATCCTCAGCCCTAACACATGAATGCACAATAAGCCTTGTTCAGTTTCTTTGTAGAATCTGGTTTGAAGCAGAGAGCCTATATATATTTAGTACACTGTATGCTTTGAGAGAGAAGAGGTCGGGGATAAGACATCTTCCTACATGTTCAGGACTGTATGGAAACTAACTTATAGAAGACTTGAAGAAGTTCTTCTGAAAGTCATCTATCATTCTTGGTGACCTTGAACAAGCCACTCAACCTGAGAGGTCTTTCTCATCTGTAAACTTGGGATTAACAGTACATATCTCGTGGGGCTGTCATAAGAGTGAAATAAAACCAAGTACTGAGTGTTTAGGAGACACTAAACAGGTACTGAAAATCCAGGCTGCTGAATGTGCTCAGAATTGGGGGTTGTCCATTCTAAACTTGGGCAAGACCACAGAATTGCAAAGACGCCTTATGTTCGTCTGTACCAAGTTTTACACAAAACATAGTTTCTTTCCAGAGAGATATTTTAAAAGATGCTGTATTATGTATGCCCGAGGAAAATAGGAAATGGTGGAGGATACACAGAAGGTCCTTAGAAATAAAACAGCTAACAGGTTCAGTCACTCGTTGGGACTCCTCTTCACTTAGTAAGGCAAGCCCACCCTAGCCAGTGCCAAAGGCACTCAGGGAATCCACTGTGCAGAAGACTCTGTCCAGGATTCTGAATGGGCAGCATGCCAGTACTAGTTGACAACATGAGGAGGGGATTTGGGCACATCTTCTGTCCTCGTCTTGCTCCAGCCCTCCCATTCACAGGCTGCGCTGTTCTAGAATCTATTCAGAAGGGACCCACATTATGTAAGAGTCAATAATCTTTATGGTAACTCTGCAGTGAAAGTGTCATTTGTTGTAATGAACACTGATCATAAGTTAAGCCCCTAGCTACTCTCTCTGTTATTTTTCATTATACTGTTCCTTGCTCTGTTATATTTCAGGAGTACTGAGGGAATTTATCCAACTCTGCCTGCTAGTCAGCTCTTCGTTACTTCGATTCCATTCTGCTGAGATGTACTGCAGCAATTTGCAAACACACAGATTCCTCAAGAAATGCATCAGACACTGGTTATGTGTTCTCCTCTGCTGATGCCAGCAGGCAGTCTTCCCTCTTTTCTTTTTTTTTTCCTGGTTATTTGTCCCCTTAATTTGCCATTTTCCTCTCTATTTATCTCCCACTCCATTCACAGTACAGTTCTCTGGGCCCAAATCTGAGAGTATTAACAATGCGTTACTGGGTATATTTTTTTTCCAGCAGTAATAACTCTTTGTTCAATTCAGCACCAAGAATAATGTTTCTGAAAGCATTGCTGCCTCTCCTAGAGCTCACACTTGCAAGCACTGCTCTGCTTAGATTACAGGCCTTCCACCTCTTGCTGCTTCTAAAGACACTAATTCCAAAAGGCAAGTCACCAAAAAAAAAGCTGGAACCATTCCTTTCTCCCCTCCCCTCCCCTCCCCTCCCCTCCCCTCCCCTCCCCTCCCCTCCCCTCCCCTCCCCTCCCCTCCTTTCTTCCAAAAGTCAATATGAAAAAAATTCATTTAGTTTGTTGTATACTAGATATGAGAGTAAAATTTCCATATGCCTCTATGACTTATACTCTTGGAATTGATTGTAAGTAGACTGAGATTCCCCAGGGGGACCACACCACTGCAATGGCTTGGAGATCACTGGCCAGCACAAAGGCATGGATTCATGTCCAGCATCAGCCCTTTGGCTACTAACACCAGTAGACTCTGTTGCTCTAACTGGGCACAGGGTCTGAGCCTATCATCGCTAGTCAGCAAGCATAGTTAGTTTTCACTGGACTGCTCTTTACCTCTGTTTGCCAGGGTTCCAGAGAAGAAGTTAAAAATATTAAAAAATAAGAAGACAGCACCTAGAGGCATCCAGGATCTTGGCACTCCACATGGGTAAAACTTTAGAGCAGATTCGGCTGGGAATCTCAGTCAATGAAATGAAATGTATTCAGGCAAGCATGCTTCAAGAATGGCACCTTCCTGTTACTATGCATTCTTCCTGAGACACACAACAGAGAAGCTGAGAAGAAAGTTGTATTACCATATCAACATCTCTTTAAAAACAATCTGAACAGCCCCACTCCCTGGACAGATGGCTCTCACCACCATGCAGACTTCCCTGGAGAAGAGAGGAAGAGTGTTTCTATGCTTGGTTCCCCTTCACTAGAGGTTATCCATGTTGGCCACTGGATAGCTACACTCAATTCTAGGTTGAGAATGGTGACATGAGGGCAGTGTAGCTCTTCAAATTCTAAAATTAAAAGAAGTGGCTGCCAAGATGATATAAGACCTGACAACCTCATTTTGACCCCCAGGGCCCCGGTGGTCGGAGGAGAGAGTTGACTCCCACGGGTTGTTCTCTGATGCACACGTGCACACTGCGGCATGCCCCTAGCTGTCCCCCACATACACACTAAGTGTACTAAAGAAAAAAAATACAGACACTCAAGGCCTCTTCTCAGAATGCAACTTTATCTGAGGTACAGTCCAGCAGGTCAGAGCTATGGCACCAGGTGTGTACCCTCAGATGTCTGGAAGGTCTCAGCTTTGTAATTTTAGATTTAAAAGGTTAAAAGTGAAGGCTACAGAGAGTTCACACAGTTACACACAGATAACCTGCCCCAAAGCCGACACTCCGTGAGAAGAGATACAGAAAAGCCAAAACTACAACAGCAGAGGTTACAGAAAGAAACTTGTATCAAACTCAGCTCCCCAGGATGAATCTAAGTCTATGAACGATGAACCTTCATCCATGAACCTGTCCTGGGCACAAAACTAAAGGTCCCTTGATGTGAGCACTTTTAAGTACTCTACAAGAGACAGTACAAGGACTCAAGCAAGTCTGTGAAAGGACATGGAGAGCTGTGGCTTTCTAGACTCAGATCACTGCAGGAGATGACCCAGGGCACACTAGTGGTGGCTTAAGAGATCTGAAAATGTATGGATACAACTCAACAAACTGCTCGAACAGGTATAAAATTGCTAGAAAGCTGCACATTAATTTACTCATCCAGCTTGAGAAAAAAAGCCTTGTGATTATAAAACACTCTACATACCGAAAAGTGGAGTTGGAGGAGGGGGGAGTTACTTCATACACCCTTCAGTTACCAGGAAGTCCCAAAACTAGAATTTAATGTATCTTGATACATCAATGTCAAAAGAGACTTAGGTCTTCTGGGTGCAGACCAAGGTTTTTAGATACCTCATAGTGAGTGCTTTGGTCTAGGCACTATGAATGATATCAAGGCAGATGTGCACAGTACCCCACATACCCTCTTAAACATCACCCCCAATGATGGTGCTAGGTGGTATGTGCTTCCGTGTGAAATTCATACGCCTATGTGCGAGCTGTGTGTCACCAGTACTGGAGGAGAGACTGAACACCTGAGCTGATATCCCAGAACTGGTCCATTATATCATTCTTGGCCCCACTGGCTTATTTTTTTCCCCCCAGCTCTGGGGACTGTCTATTGCTCTTTACCCACTGGGAATCTCAACCCCACTCTGTCAGTGGCCAGCTCTTCTCACCTTGACAATTTCTGCCCAAAATTCTCAATCTCTCTTCTCAATTCCAACTTTGTAGACTGATGGGTGACCCTCAATGCTGGCAAAAAAGGCAGCCTTCCATCACTTACGCCTGACTGTATTAATATAACTCTGGGGGAGAGTTCCAGAGCCCCACTAGATGTCCAGGTAGACAAAAGCAATGTCATGACTATTTAAGAATGTTATCTCTTTCTCCTGTCCTTTCAACTTTACACTTCTCTTCATCCTGCTCATAGTGCTCAGGGGATGCTCTGAGCATCTGGATTAGCAGCTCTCTGTGCACACACCACAATTAGGTGGAGGTTCTCAAGGCAAAGACAGCACCTTATAAATCTCTGTCTGCTGAGCCTGGCCCTGTACACACAAAGTACACTTAACAGATAATTGTTCACAGGCTGATTGATTAAAAGAGCCTCCAGACTCACTGCCTTCCCAGGTTCATAAGAAGAAATATACCACGAAACTGAAGGTTACAGCTGGTTCCCTAATTAATATTTGTCACTTGGCGGTTCTTAATTAAGAAGTCTAAAATAAAGACCCACCTTTCTCCCATGCCAAACAGGTACCACTTTCATCACGATTAGATGAGACTGCAGCTTCATTTTTTGCTGCTTTTTTCCCCCCTCTGCCTTGCCAGATGGGAACATTAGTTACACAGAATTTATTAATATAATAAACAAAGACAAGGGCAGAGGCTTGGGGGAATTTAGGCAGAAGTAGACCCTTGTACTCTTTCAGCACAAGCTTTGCATAGAAGGTGAATGAAACCTTTTTGTCCTCTTTTTAGGAGTGAGTGAGTGATGTTTGAGGCAGGAAGCAGACTCTGTTACTAATACTGATGGCTTCCTGTCCCTCGGGGGCCTTCTGAAATCCCCTGAAGTCTCTCCTTGCATAGTCTCATGAAAAGGTCCACTGGTCCTTGCCTCCTGAAAACACTGGGCCACTCACTTTTATAACTGGCAAAAATCTCAAAACTTACCATCTTCCCAAACATGGTCACAAGGTCACTGGGGGTAGCAAGGCAGGGTCCCCAGTCACTGGAAACCACACTGTATATTCCTAGGTCAGTGCATGAGCCTCAGTGGTTATCAGTGTCCTCTAAAGAGGAAATGGGCATCCCTATGCAACCAACACCAGTATCCTCATTATCCTTCTCTGACAATGCCTTCTCCTATTCTCAAAGATGAACAAATTAGGGACAGCAAGATGGCTGAGTAAAGGCACCTGCCCTGAGTCTAATGATGTGAGCTTGATCCCCAGGGCCTGCACAGAGGAAGGAGAGAACTGACTCATAGCACAAGTAGCCTCTGACATCCACATCTGGGCTTGTGGCACACACATACCCACTTAACACACCACGAGTGCATTAAAAGTAAATTGGCTAAAATGTAATAAAAAAGGATCTTAATTGTTCGATATCTTTTTTTTCTCACTTACGTAATGTTCGAGAAAGTGGCTCAGGATGAAGGAGAGGTGGGTGGGTAGGATCGTCACAGTAGATACATTCCCTTCTTATTACGGTCCGCTCTAGCTCACCATCAGGGAAAAGAGCTCCTACCTGGGAGTCACAGTGAGTTTGGAAATGGGCTCAGCGTCTCCTAGGTTGGGTGATGTGGAGAAGGAGAACTTCATGATTTGAGTAAAGGGATTCAACATGATTGCACTGCAGTGTGGAGCATTAGGCGCCATGTTCAGGGAATGCAAGGCATGGAGTTTAGGAAACCACGGGCACGTGCCATTCCTTAGTCATCTCTTCTCGTAGATGTTCAAGAACACCCACAGAATTACCTGGTTTCTACGTTGGCCATGATGGTCTATCTTAATTGACTCAGGAGGGCAGAATGGTGGGTTACATCTAGACTAGCCTAAATCTACTCATTTTTGCCTTTGTGCCTTTGAGAAAGAATTGAAACTTCCTTCAGTTGCTGTATCTGAACTGAAGCTTCTTTTAGTTGCTGGTGTCTACACTTGTTATGTTTCTATCACCGTGACTACAACACCTGACCAAGGCACTTTAAAGAGGGGAAGCATTATTCCAGCTCACGGTTTCAGAAGGCTTCAATCCACTATGGTGGAAATGTGCAGTGGATGTCAGTTCACGGCACTATGAGCGTGGGGTCCATTCCCATCAGTGTGAACCAGTGTACACAAAACAGATCGGTACTCAGGGGTAAGCATAACACAACTTTAAAAGGCCTGATCCACGTGGCCTATTTCTTTCATCCAGCCCTATCTTCTGGTGGTTCCTGTCTCACAAAATACATCGGGTAATAAGCACTTAAAACACGAGCCTGTGACCTTCCCCCTACTTCAGGTTCAAACTGCCAGAGCACCATTGTCTCACAGGATGGCTATACTCTTTTGCAGAATTTCTGGAACTCTCTAGAATCATTTATGACATTGCAAGGATTTATGGAATGAAGATGTCTTTCTGGAGCAAGACACTGAAAGGTCTTCCAGGTCGCAGGATATACCAGTAGCCAACTAAATATCAATGTAGATGAAAACCCTGCTTCTAATTGCTTGGCGCAGTCAGAAGGATGGGGGTGGGGGTGGGGAATGGAATTATAGAATGTAAAAAAATTAATTAAATATAAAATTAAAAAAAAGAATTTAAGTTAGCAGAGTCTAAATATCTGATATATTAACACAAGGCATTTTCTACCCATTGTGCCCATAAACTAGTCATTCAGAAATGGAAATAGTGGGTAAACTGAGGTGAAGCCGGCCTTTGTTTTGTTCACTTTGGGGGTCCTGCCAAGAGTTGCTTGCCATTGTATAAAGTCCTGTGATGGACAGCACGTCTGCTTATAGGATCGGAGTCCTTCATGAGTCACGTCTCCAACAATATGCAGATAAAGCCGACAGACCCCAGGATTTCTACGCGGATGTAGACATGTATTTGTCCAGTTCCTGAGTATAGCCAGGAGCAATATTTATCTACTGAGTGCAACCAATGATACACAATACACTCATTAGATGTGGAATGTCAGACATATTATTGATGTAAACTGTATCAGGGTGAGAGAGGAAAGACCAAGGTATTCGTGACAGAAGGGAATCTAAAAGGTTGAAGGGGAGTGGCCTTTTTCTGAGGGATGCTGGGATGGTTCAGGGAAGAGAGGTACCGAGCACAGAGTTGCACACAGCAACTGCTCAAGAAACATGGCCACTATTAATATCACCAAGATTATCAGTAACCCTCCTTTCTGCCTCATATTGCTTGGCAAATTGCTGGCAGAAAAATGAAATTTACTTTCTGCCTCTCTGGATCATCCATCCAGAAGTAAGGGAAGCAGTAGTGAAGGGCATCTTGTCTGAATTCAAGGGAGATGGATCACGAGTGGCAGAGAGCCCAGAAGGGAGGGAGATTATTCCCAATAGTCCTGGTAGTCAGAGGATACTTCATTATCCTGTCCATTACAAACCACTCAAGACACATATTTATTGACGACAATCTGCCAATTGATTAAACATCTCAATATATGAACCCAACTTCACATTAATTAGTAGTTTGGAGAACATGATCTTAGAAGCTAGGGTAGATACTTTTGAAAATTTTTACATTTGCCTTTGCTTTAACCTTCTATGAACTGCCACACATAATTTATGTCCTTCTAAATAAGTTACATTTCTGTTTACTTGTTAAATAGACTAAGCCAGGGTGCAAGAAGTTTCACATTAGTTTTTTACTTTGTGCTAACAAAAAATGTGGGTTTAATAAATGGCTCCGGAAAGCAGGCAGGAAAGACATTTGCCGACACCTGATGCACATACATTCTCAACAACAAACAAATATAATTAATTCTGCTACGCTGTGCACACATGACTTTCCACCTTGGGGCTGTGACGTTCCAGGGGGACAACGAGGCTGCTGGCTTATGCTCAATGTGGGAAGCTTGACAAAACTGGCTTCAAATATATGTTTCCCTCTTCTCTCTTATTATTAATTCCTTCATTTTATTAATTAAGTCTTAAGGTTTGACCTTTCAAAATTCCAACAAATTCTCCAAAGGGGGTGGTTCTTTTTTCTTTCCATTTAAAGAAGAGAATTAAGGTAATAAAAATCTTTTTCAGCTTTTCTTGTGCTTGGGTGGTGTCTAGTGAGTTCCATTTGTTCCTCAAATGTTTGCTTGCTGGCCAGAGCACAACTCACATGGTGCAGTGACACACTGAGTGTTTGCCACTGTCCCACAGAATGTCCATCAGTAAGGGGCTGGGAGAGATGGTTCAGTGCATCAGGCACTTGGGCAAGAGGACTGGAGTTTGGATCCTTACAAGCCACATAAAAGCTAAGCAGGTGTGGTGGCCCACCTAGGATCCCAGTACTCTAGAGGTGGAGTCAGGAGCCTCAAAGCAACTTGGCTCATTAGATGAACCAACCAGTGAGCTCCTGATTCAGAGTGGACCCTACTTCTGAAATAAAGTAGAAAGCAATTAAAACCAAAAACCAAACCAACTGATGTCAACCTCTGGCCTTCATACAGGCACTTCATATCTGTAAACACACCTGCACCCAAACACATGTGAGCATACACACATACCACCACTACTACACCACCCACAGACACACATGTAAACAAATATACAAGCATGTACACCTAGGAGCCTTGTAGACATACAGAGCTTGCCAAACTGTAGCATATTCTGGAACTTTTACAGCTCTTGTGCATGTGCACACTAAGGGTCTCAGGGGACCATTTGCATTTCACACACAATACCAGGTCCTGCTGATGCTGCGCATGAGACCCTGTAAGCTTGGCTCTACTCTTTTTATCCCTTTCAACAGAGCCACGGTGCCCATCTGGATCCACACCCAGGCTGTTACTGCAGATCCCTTCAGCAGATCTAGGACACACAGAGGAGGGCTGAGACTCTGTAAGCATACAGGGATTTCCTCTCCTGTTCATAAGGTGGAGAACTGAGGTCACCGAATTGCTGCACAATAAGATTTCAGATGGTGGAGAGTGACTTGAGTAATATGCAAAGAGAAATTAGATTTAATAAGTATAATCTTCCCCAAATTCCTGTTAGGCTTCAACTACTCTCATCTTGGAAACAAGAAAAAGTGTTGCGGAAGCCAACCCTAGTACAACTGAGGAAGTTTCAGGGATGTTGAAGGGCTCATTAGCACATAGTTGCTTCCTTGAGCACAGCCTGTTCTGCCGGATGCTATCATGTGTATATACCTGTTAATGTCTCTGTATAAAAATTCCCCAGGAATGGTGTTTGACTAGAAGGGTCCGTGAGTCTCTCATAGAACTGGGGAGTTGCTACCTTGCTCTACTTCAAGCAAAACCTAAAAGGAAGTGTATGTTTCTTCCAGACAGGCTTACCTGATGGATGCTGACTGGATGGTAACAGACAAACTCTTAAATTATTTTTTATCAGTCAGCTATTTAATAAGAAATTATATATTACTTACTGTCACGAGAAGAAACACATTAAAGATGGAACACATTGAAAGGTTTTTCAGTGTTTTTGTTGACTTGTTAATTAAATATTATTCCTGAGTGTGGGCTTGGAATTTTCCTTGTCTCCAAGTGCTGCCCAAGCAAGCTAGCCCATTCTTGTGGGAACTGATTAGGAAGTTTTGGGGGTTTTCTCTTTAATTTCCTACTTTCCTAGTATTGTCTAGTAAGTTCATTGTCTGCCTTTTTGTTTTTTAAAGCAGTTTTACAAGGGATGTGAACCAACCTCCCAATGACCAAGGGTCTGCTGGCCCCCTGTGTTTGTTTTAACAGAGCCAGTGACATATAACTTGCATCATACAACTCTGTGAAGTCTCTACCGGCCTTCACCTCTATGCCTCATTAATGTAAAAGAAAAGAAGCAGGTGATACCAAAAGCCAGCTTTAGACAGCCAAGCCCTAACCCATCCATCCCTTTGTGTTCTGGCTTTACTCACTGCATGGGCTCACGCTACAGGTGTGCTTTAGGATTTCTTTTGCAGTGGCCATGATCCATTTAATTGAAAGTAATTCAATTCCGGGTAGCACTTGCTAGAATAATTCACCAACCTGGGACACAGTATGCAGTTAAATTAGGATATAATCAGACTTAGATACTCTGCAAAAGTGTCATCTCACATTTAATCAGCACCAGATATTTTGCTTTGTATCGAAATATCCCAAAATGAAATCCCTTCTTTACCAGGAAGTAATAATTATTTAACTGGTTCTTTAAGCCGTTCTTCATACCATGGGTTCGATAGCTTCATCTCTCATCTAATGAACTCAACATGTTATTGCTTTCTGCTAAAATGTTTTTTCTCCCTGTTTCATAGTTACTTACCTTTTCACCAACAACAATAAACATGTTTGTATTTAAGGAGCCCTATGCTTCCACTCACCATTAACATCCAACTGACTGCCAGCAAATGATTTCTGATGATTAATGCAGCCATTACAAAGATAAATGTGGTGTCCATGGGAGGACCAGAAGCAAGCTTCTTATAAGAGAGCTACAGTTGTTGGTGATGAGGCCTGTGCCTGGTGGCTCTTTGGAGAGATAGGCTAAGAGCACAGAGGGAATTTAATCCAGGAATGAGCTGGAGTGCCCCAGAACAGGGTCCAGCTACCAAGGTCAGCATGCAGTGACAGTTCAGAGAGTGCCACTGCCCAGTGGAAGCCACCATCAGGACCTCCACTTAGTTGTTGCTATGAGTCTCACAGTAGGAGCAAACAAAGCAGAAGAGATTTTTCCTAAAGGGGAAAAAAATGCTTTACTACATCAGCACCCGTGCCTTGTGCCCTAGAACACCTCCTAATTCCAGATGGCCTACCAACACTAATCACAGATTACCTTTTTTTGCCCTTTTTATTTAAAAGCAAGACCACTCATTTAATTTTTACAGTGCTCCCAGGATACGGGGCGTGGGGGCAGATATCTGTGGAACAACCCACAGAAAGTTTCTTGCTTAGTTCATAATGTTGCACCTACAGGGTTGCAGATCTCTTTAGCTCCTTGGATACTTTCTCTAGCTCTTCCATTGGGGGCCCTGTGATCCATCCAATAGCTGACTGACTCTAGCTGCATATGTATCAAAAGATGGCCTAGTCGGCCATCACTGGAAAGAGAGGCCCATTGGACACGCAAACTTTATATGCCTCAGTACAGGGGAACGCCAGGGCCAAAAAATGGGAATGGGTGGGTAGGGAAGTGGGGGGAAGGGTGTGGGGGACTTTTGGGATAGCATTGGAAATGTAATTGAGGAAAATACATAATAAAAAATATTAAAGAAAAAAAGAAATGTAAATAAATAAAAATAAATAAATTTTGAAAAAAAAAAGAAAGAAAGTTTCTTGCTGGTATTGCCTGCTAAGCCTTGTCTTGAAATCCCCAAGTTATGGCCCACTGTGAGTCCAGGAATCCTTCCTTGACCTTGATACTTCCGGTTCCCACTGCAGTCATCCACAGTGAGCACACAGTGAGAGGCTGGCTCAGAGAGGGGACCACAAAATCCATTTGCAAATTTCGCTTGAGCCAAAGTATTGGAGAGCCAGCCTTTAAACTGATGCTCAAGGTGCGTGTGGCAGGGAGAGGCTTCTAGAGTCTGTCCTCAGAAGCCACAGGGTTCATCAAATTCATTTCTGCCTCAACTGTCAAGTTCCAGTAAGCACAAGTCCTACCCTAGAGAGGGCTGTGGAAAAGCATCCACTGCGAATGTCTGTCACACTCTCAGGACTCATCAGAAGTTCATCTGTACAGCCTATCACTGTCATCCAAAGACAAGGAGGAAAACACCTTTGAATTTTTTCTCATTCCTTTTGTATCTCTATTACACAAACAATAGCCACCAAACCAAATTCTGCCAGACATTAATAAGACACAAGGTTTAGTATTCTCTATAAACTATGGAAAACAAATTGCTTTCCGAGACTATCAAGGCTGCAAAGCCTTTTAAAACCCTTCGATCTCACCAGCTCAGATCTCTCATTTCACTGCAGCTAACCCGGTTGGTTTATTAGCAGTAAGTTCCAAGTGTCTTTAAAATCCCCAGAGGCCCTTACAATATGCTCTTATTGCTTTTTTTTCCAAAAAGATTTATTTTTATTTGGTGTGCACAGTGTTTTCCTGTGTGTGTGTGTGTGTGTGTGTGTGTGTGTGTGTGTGTGTGTGTGTACCATGGACTTTTTAAAAGTCATGAAGAACATTTGCCGAATTCGAGGGCAGGACTGTCGTTGAAAACCAATGTCAGGTATGTCAAAGCTACTAAAGATATCATAGTCAGCAGGTAGAAAGACAATGCCTAAAATGAAAGGAACCAAAATGCTTCTGGTATTTATCACGTCTTCATCTGAGGATGAGACATAAGGAAAACCTACCAAACAACTAAAGCTGCTAACTCTAGTGGCCCCAGGGGATGGCTTGGTTTTAGAGTCTTTCATTTGGTTAAGAACACCAATGGCTTGGTTATGATTTCTTTCTTGGTGAATATTCTGGAAAGCGCATGAGTCCTACGGTGAATATGCTAAAATAGTAAGTTTCATGTTCCTGGGGGTATGCAAGCAGAAGCAAGATAACAATAAGGTGGGGGTTGGGGACACTCTCAAGGGTCTGTAATGGAATGGCCTAATCAACCACTAACTTCATAACCCCAGGACTTCATGGGCTACGCCTGCCTTTCTATGTTCAGATTCTTTCTGTATCTTCAGAAAAAGCTATTCACAGGCAGTGAGCAGGCATCCTTTCTAGGTGGGCCGTGACCCCAGGGCACTGGAAGCAACTGGACATCTATGCCAACCACCGACTGCCACCTGGTTCAAGGCATCTCCAACTGGTTTTCTCCTCCCCACTCCTGACTCTCATTAACCCAAAAGATAGATGACAGCAGTATCTGATCTCACATGATTCCTCAATCTGTCTTTTCTAGCATCCTCTATTTATCAGGTGGCTTCAAGCAAGTGAACTGCAACTCTTCAGTCTGTGCCCAGGCACACCTTTGGCCACACAGTGCTGGCACGTGCTGCTAGGAAGCCAGGAAGTGAATGGGGAGGGATGGGTAGCAACTTAAACCCATTACAGACAAGACTGCATGCAAGATGGCATTGGGGCTTTTGCTCTTGTTGGTTGGCAGGAAATCCTCTCCACCTCTGAGACAGAGGGTACAGGCACAAAGAATTCTTCCCCAGCAGGTCTGCAAAAGTCATAGAGGCATACATGAGGGCAATCCAAACAGTGGATTGCAAACATGTTTCCTTGATCCAATCAATTGCATCTCTTAGTATACGTTGTATTTAAAACAGATGGGAGTTATTCCTATGTATATAATGCTTAGTATGAAAAGCTGACTGAAATCCTGTATCACCTTCCAGTGGGTTTTTTTTTTAAACAAAACAAAGCAAAAATGATTTTCACACACAACCAAGTGCTTCGTAGAAGCCTGGCCTTGTTGCCTCTGCACCTTAGGCTTTGCATTTCTTCACTGTGTCCACTGCATTAAATGGTGCTCAACTTGCAGGGATAAAACAAACATGTACAGAGACATGGGTTTTGTTACTATGTGGCAGATTGCCACTCCCGATCAAAGAGTACAAGATGTGAAATGAGGCTCAGAGACATCTTATGTCTTTCACGTAATATTTGGAGGCATTGAGTCCACAGGTGTTATCAAGCATTGGCTGTGCTCTGTCATCTGCCAGGACTAAGTCAAGGTTATGAATTGTTATTTTGATTTTCCTTTCTGTTTGGTCCTTTCCCGCTAATGAAGTAAAGCTTTTGCCTGGTTACTTCTACAGAGTAACTAGTTCAGAAAATGTACATCCATAAAAAGAGTATTTACAGTAGCTCTGTCTATAACAACCTTCAACTGAAAGCTACAGTCACGACCAGTGACAGGGGAGGGGATGCACTGTGCTGTATTAACACTGAAAAGCAAGTGATTTGGGGAATATTCTAACTTTTCTTGATGCAGTAATAAGAAGAGAGATCTGCTCCAATTATCATCTAGAGCCCTTGAATGCTTTGCCTGCTGAATTTGCTTCTTCAGCTCATCCATCAGTCAGTCTGCTGTCTGTCTGTCTTCTCTCTTCTCTCTTCCTCTGTTATCCAGATATTTTTATAGACATTTCTAATACTGTACTTCATGCTCCGTTCTCCTGTTTGTTTCTCCCCGTGAATTCTATTTTACTGAATACCGTGGCTGTAGTTGTATCTCAGAGCTGGCAAAGACTCTGGGCTCTATTCTTAGCAGGAGGGGAAAAAAAAGACAATAAGAAAAAAAAAACACCCCTCCCCCTCCAAAAAAAACCTGAATGCTGAAGGAAGCTTTCACCTGGTCCACACAGCAGTCTCCAGTCCCGCATGTGAGTCCCAGTGCTGTTTGTTGTCCTCTTTTCCTTCACTTTGTAGGAGTTTTAGAAGCCAAGGGAAGCCCCTTCACTATATCCAGGACCCTAGTCTCACAGCCAGGCATGATGGTGTGTGCCCTGTGTCTCACAGTATCCATTTGACTTCCCCTCAGCTGGACATTTACAGTCACACAGACTCACTATTTTGCCACCATGTGAAACGCTCAGCACCCCCATTTCCAGCAACTGCCACTGGTCTCGGCCTGGAGCAACTCTAAACCTATCACAACTGAGCCAGCAGTACCATGACATCACCAAAGCCAGGTCCCAGCCTCAGTAAGACATCTACATCTCTGATTCCCGGCCACCTCTCAGTCCTATCTCAGTATGACCAGGAAGAGCAGACAATGTCGCCATCCTGGAGATTCTGAGGTTGCCTGGCTCCCTGAACACTACCTTCTGTTGGTCTTGCTCCATCACTAGAAGCTTGTCATGTTTCTTGTGCCAGTCTCCCTCCTCTCCGGGGTGCCTGGGGGCTCAGTGTGTGGATGTCTTGTCTTTACACTCACTCCTTACATGTTCTCCTCCAGATTCATGACTAGCAACCAACACATCTCAGTCTCCAGCCAAGATCTCAAGGCCGCCTCCAGACTCCTGCAGCCACCCGCCTACTGAGTATCTCCACTTGGATGTCTGGAGGCAGCTTACCCTTAGCCATTCCTTGCTGCCCCCTCCTTCAAATCTGTTTCCCTCCCAGAAGCCCCCAATTTAGCAAGGCCTACTTCAGTCTGGAAATCGCTCATGTAGTGTGCAAAGTCACCCCTGGCGCCTGTCCTCCTGTCCCTTCCCACACGGAACCCACTGGCAGCTTCCCCTTTAAGACACACGCCTAGCACTTTTCTCATTCCTTCAGTGCAGCTGCCACTTCTGCCTAGATGATTGCAATTCCTTCCCGTTTGTTTTCTCTCCTTCCTTTCAACCAGCTTGTAGCAGAGGTCTCTCTCTCTCTCTCTCTCTGTCTCTGTCTCTGATTCTCTCTCTCTCTCTCTCTCTCCCTCTCCCTCTCTCCCTCTCCCTCTCCCTCTCCCTCTCCCTCTCTCTCCCTCTCCCTCTCCCTCTCCCTCTCCCTCTCCCTCTCTCTCCCTCTCCCTCTCCCTCTCCCTCTCCCTCTCTCTCCCTCTCCCTCTCCCTCTCTCTCTCTCTCTCTCTCTCTCTCAAGTATGGAAGGTAGCCACTCCTCAAACTATGGGAATTGCTTCCTGTCTCTTCCAGGAAGGTGGCCAAAATCTTTGCAGTGGCACAAGAGACCTCCATGCTCTGATGCTCTGTTGCACACCACGTATTTGAGTTCCTTCCTGCCTCGTCCCAGGGCTCCCTCAGTAGGTGCCTGTCTGCTTTTCCTTGGGTAGGAGCACTTGTTGAATCCTTTGCCAGGAAGTATCCTTCTGCTAAGTTTCTGTATATCCTTCAGTATTTGAGGTCTTCCATCACTGTGTATTAGTTAGCAATTCTCTTTTCCTTCCTTCCTTCATCACCATTTAACATACTGGGCATGCATTCATTAACTCTTAATTCCCAATGGAATTCACACTTTATGATAACAAGTGCTGTTTTATATTCTCTGCTGTTTCCAAGGGAAAACAATGTGTACCATAAACAGAATAAACAAATAATGAAGGGACACTATTCTCCCCACCCCCACCCCGTGTGTGTGTGTGTGTGTGTGTGTGTGTGTGTGTGTGTGTCCTTCTCCCTCTCTCCTCTTTTTTCCCCGACCCAACAAAGTGCTAAAGATGGAATCCAGGACCTCACATATTCCAGGCAAGTGCTTTACCATTAAGTAACAACCTAAGCAACAGGTTCTCTTATTTCCTACACCTAAAACATGAGCGATAAATTTCAACAAATTATCCCAGAGACCAGAAGCAGAATTTGCAATGGTAAATCAAACCATGTGGAAATTCAGTCTTGACTCTGTGTGAAATAAAAAGAGCACATTTTGATACCCCAGACTGTTCACTTTGTGAATATGTTTCTGTGATCATGACCTAGCTGCAGAGAGAAATGGGGGAGGCCATGCTAGAGAGCGGTTACTGCGGATGTCAGGATGGCATTAACTATTTGTGCAAAAAAATTAGCTCCCCGGTGGCTTTTGGTTACAGCCTAGACTGAACTAGAAATAGATTTTCCAAAATAGCAAACATACAGACAAATTACTGGGCTACAGTAATACATTAAAAATCTACTATAGCCATTGTAATAACTGATGTCAATCATTTAGAAGCCAACATAAACAGTGCTAGAGAAGATGGCTCAATGCTTAAAGGGCTTATTGTGACGCACAGGTTCAGAACCCTAGCATACATATAAAAATCCAGGCATGTAACCCTAGCACTAGGGGGATGGAGACAGGCATATTGTGTGGACTCACTGGCCAGTCAGTCTGGCTGAATGGCAAGATTCAGCTTTAATGATAAGCCTTGCCTTAGAAAATAGTATGAAAAAGTGACTGAAGGGACACCTAGCTTCAACCCTTAGCTTCTACACTCACTTCCACATAAGTGCAAACATGCATGGAACATACACACATGCACATACACACACACACACACAAGCACACTCACATGCACACAAACATGCACACACGTACACACTCATATGCACACACACAGAGAAGTACACACACATGCAACACTCACACACATAGACACACACACACACACACACACACACACACACACACACATGCACACACACTTTCAAAACAAAGGGAACAGCATATGTAACCAGTAAAAGTCCTTGAAATGAGACACAGGTCAGCCACAGACCATAAACAATTTTCTACCATTAGTATCACATATTATAAAAATGAATGAATGAATGAATGAATGAATAAATAAATAAATAAATAAATAAACAAACACTAAGAAAGAATAGGAAGACAAAGAAAAAAGTAGAGGAGAGTAGACTAGGAAGAGTAAAGAAACAGGAAGAATGGTGTTCAGAAGCCCCCACTCAACAACCATGGTTCAGCATATTGTCCCTTCTGGTCTCTATTAACAAACAAACAAACAAACAAAAAAGATGTCAGAGAAAGAAAGGAACCTTGCATCCTGTGGTGCGTTACAGCTTGCAAATCTTTTCAGCATCTTTGATTGTTTCTAGCCTGATAAAATGTGTGTGGTAGCCACAACAGTAGGACCACCTATTTTAAAATATATGTCATATTTTGATTCATATTTAGATATTTACCATGCTTCCATGTTCTTCCATAAAGGGTTCTTTGATCAGTAACTTTGGGAATTGAGGAATGCTGGAGTCAGCACATCAGGAAACAACCTCACTAGGGCCCATTTTTCTTCTTTATTTTTGTTTGCTTTGACTTCATGCCTGTTAACCTCCTTGAGTCTTATGCAGATCACCCTGGTCTAATTCTGCTCCAGAATTACACCATGGCCTCAAAAGACTTTGCAGAACTGAGGCCCCAGTGGGTTGATGATTAAAATAAAACCTCCCTGAAAACGACAAGCCTGAGCTAGCACAGTACTTGCTGTGAAGCTGTCAATCTTTGCATGTTAGTTTCTCCTTTCCACCCAAGAGCAGGGGCTGGGGGCGTTCTCACAGGAAGCTAGCTCTCGGACAAACCACCAGGGGATGGGGTGAGACCACGTTCCTTGAAATGTCAATGAATGCCCAGAGGTGAGGATGCATGGGGGTTTTGCAAACCCTAAGCTAAAGCAAAACACACATTCCATTAAAATAAACATGGCTCAAACCAGCCTATATGATAGCTCTTGACACACAAGGGAAGTCTGGCAGGAAGGAAGAGAAAGGACAGTGGATAGCTTCAACTCCAGCCCCTGATGGTTTTCACAACTTAATAAGACTATGAAATTCCTGTGATTCATTGTCCTCTCCATCCCTGTTTCTGTTTTCCTGGTGACTTTGTGAAATCCAGGCTTGTCACCACCAGAAATAATAGAATGCAGTGTAAAATGATCTCACTATTGTAAGTGTCTTCAATGCAAAATGATCTCGGACAGTTCTCTGCCTGGGATCCTGAAGGACTGCCCCTGCTCATGAGTGATAATGTATGGGGTACATTATTTCTTTAGCATTACACAAATAGAACTTTTGAATTCATTATAGAAAATTTATTAACTTCTAAAACACCACTGCTAATAAAGGTGTGCCTATAATACGAAGTGTGATTAAAATCATGTGAGACTTTGACTTGTTAAATAATAATGTATTA